>NC_064255.1:40280902-40965902 GCF_003254725.2 Canis lupus dingo
TAGCTGACTTTCAGTAAACAGGTAATTTATCACTTCATGGCTGTTTATTAAAAATAATTCCAAAAGGAACAGTTGCAAGTGGCTTTTTAACATTTATTTTTAGTGATATTTTTCTTGGATATTTTGTTTCCTTCATTGCTATTGCTTTATTATCACCAGCAATACTTTATTTTAAAATCAACTTTAATGAGATATAGTTGTACATAATAAAATGCAGAGGCGCCTGGGGGGGGTGTGATCGGTTGAAAGTGGACTCCTGGGTCAGTTGAGGGTGCGACTCCTGACAACAGCTCAGGCCTGGGTCCCCGGGTGGTGAGGCTGAGCCCTGCATCAGGCTCTGTGCTCACAGGGGTCAGCCTGAGACTCCCCCTCCCACCCCGGGCCTCGCCATCTGCCCCTCGCCCTCCTTGCACACTCTTGCGTGTGCTCTCTCTCCCATGAATACATGAACAAAATCTTCAAAATCCAGATTTGTGACTTTTGACAACTGTATACATCTGCCTAACTACCCTTCTAATGAGCACAGCACATTTCCATCCTTCCAGAAAGTTCTCTTGGGTCCCTCTGCTGCCGGCCCTTCCTCATCTTCCTCCTTTCAGAGCCAGGCAACTACAGATTTGATTTCTATTATTACAGGTTGGTTTTTCTTGCTGTAGGATTTCTTATCACACAGTGATATGTAAAACACAGAATTGTTCTTTTTTTTTGTATCTGCCTTATTTCATCCGGTGTAACGCTTGTGAGATTATTCATCCATGTTGTTGCGTGTATCAGTAATTCATTCCATTTATTTATAGTAGCATTATCTTGCATGAATATACTACAATTTCTTTATCCTTTCTTTTTTTTAAAGATTTTATTTATTCATGAGAGACACACACAGAGAGAGAGAGAGAGAGAGAGAGAGGCAGAGACACAGGCAGAGGCAGAAGCAGGCTCCATGCAGGGAGCCCGATGCAGGACTTGATCCCGGGACCCCGGGGTCACACCCTGAGCTGAAGGCAGGTGCTCAACTGCTGAGCCACCCAGGCATCCCATGTTGCAACGTTTTTAATGCCCATTAATCTAGAACAGTTGGCTTAGCCTTCCCTTGCCTTTCCTGATCTTAATTATTTTTTGAAGAATGCAGCCAGTTACCACCAACGTTCCTCTGTTGGGATTTTGTCTGATGTTTTCTCGTGATTAGATGGAAATTATACATTTTTTGGCAATAATATCAAAGAAATAATGTTATGTTCTTTTCACTATATTCCTATTAGGTGGTACAGAGTTTCAATTTGTCCGGTTACTGGTGGCGTTAATTTTGATCATTTGATCGAGGTGGCATCTGCTATGTTTTTCCACCTAAAATCACTCACGTGCCCTTTTGTGATTAACAAGTATTTTGTAGAGGGGTACTTGGAGACTATGCAAATTCCCTTTGCTCATAGACTTTAATCATTTTAGCATCCAGTGATATGTCTTGGGCGAATTAATATTACCATGCCAAATTGTGATTTTCTACCTTTATCATTCACTCTATGTTTATTAGTTGAAATTATGCCAAAAGAAAATGTTTTCTCTTATCAGCACATTTTTGTTGGTTATTTATAGTAGTATGGCTTCATGAATTCCTATTTTTTAAATAGCTTTTAATTTGTCAGAGTCATTATTTATTCTTATATTCAAATCACCAAATGTGGCCAGATAATCTTTTTAAGCTGGCCCTTTTTTGTTCTTTTAGCATGTCTCCAACATGTGAGCACATTCTTCTTTCTTAAGATTTTCCAGGCCTATTTTTCATTTTCTGCCCCACTTTATGTTATGTATGTACATATGTATGTATGTATGTATTATTTTTAAAGATTTTATTTATTTATTCATGAGAGATACAGAAAGAGAGGCAGAGACACAGGCAGATGGAGAAGCAGTCTCCATGCAGGGAGCCCAATGTAGGACTTGATTCCAGGACCCTGGGGTCATGCCCTGAGTCAAAGGCAGAGGCTCAACCGTTGAGCCACCCAGTTGTCTGACACCCTCTTCTTGTTGGTCTGCCTGTGACATCTTGTGCCAAATAGCTGCCACTGTCCCCAACTGGGACTGATGCCTAATGGCTTGCCCCCTCCTAACTGGCTAAATTATTCAGAAAGAAAAGAAGGAAAGAAAGAAAGCAGGCAGACATTGTATTTAAGGAGTTTATAATCTCAAATGGGATTTTTTTAAAAGATTTGTATTCAATCACTACTTCAGGTTCCTAATCAGATAAGGAGAATGAACCACAGCTTTTCTATTTTTATGTAAGAAGCGTGTTAACGTATTATTCCTTTGTAACGATTGCATTTAAGAGCTATCAGATTGAAGGTTTAGAACTGAGAGAGGAATTGGAATTCATCACCCAGTCACTTCAGAGCTCGAATGGGATGACAAAGGTGGGACGATGTTCCCGAAGGCATATAATGGGTAGGCCTTAGAGCATTTGAGTTTAATTAGCAAAATCAGAAAAATAAAAAGAAATAGTCTTCATACCTTTGATTTTTCACCCGCACGATTTATATTTAGCTTTTCATAAATGCCATTAAAGACCTGTTGGAATGACTCTTATTTCTGCAGTATGAGCAAAAACCAAAAGGTAATAACTATCATCTGTTGAGTGCCTACAGTGTGGCACAGACTAGAGAAGCTTTCCACAGGCTCTTGATCGATCCTTCGGATTTTATTATTGGTTCCTTGTAGGAGCACTGAGCTGCAGAGAGGTTAAGTCTGATTTCAGGTGCAGTGTGGTTGGGCCTCAGTCTTGCACTAAGGCCTTGGCCCACATTGCCTTTCTGTGCTTCTCTGCTTAGCAAACTCCCTTATGCGTGTTTTCCATGTTCTCAGTTTCCACGAGGGGCAAGTGGGTTTTTGGCGTCACTCTCTACCTTCAACCGGGTTTTGGACAAAGGAGGGAAAGGGAGGAAGCCCTCTTCCTCAGGGTTCCTGCCAGACAGCATGGCCCCTGCCCTGGCTGTGTCACCTGTCGTGTCTTGACCAGGATGGTGCTGAGGAGGGCTGCCGCTGCAGCAGCCCTGGTGCGACCATGAGGCAGGTGTGAGCTGGCTTCCCGGAACCTTGCAGCGCTGCTTGAAAAGAAGGAAACCAAAGGGCTGTCAAGTGGCATAAGCAAAGGATGGTTGATGGTTGATTAAGAATCATTGCATAGAGCTTCTGATTGCATGGGAGTGAGCTGCCCTCTGCCCGGTGTCCATCGGGGGGACCCACCGACCTCACCAGCACCTTCTGCAATGGGGCTGGGGCTTTATGGTCACATCACGGCCAGGCTCACGCTGTCCTGGGCTTCAGAGTGGGGCGGGAGGGGCAAGCTGGGCTTTCTCCAGCATCTCCAAGGCCTCCGTGATCTGCCGGGATCTCAGATAGACTTCAGCCACTTTTTCCCCAATCTTTCTTATTCCAGGAGTTTACCACGAGCGGATGTCTTCCCTGTGATATCCGCCTTCACGTAACTCAGAGGCTGACCGCCTCTCTGACATCCCGTCTCCTAAGCAGACAATGGAATTCCAAAAGTGAAAAAAAAAAAAAAAAAAAAAAAGCCAAGCCCTAAATTTCTCATTTTATGTCAAAATGTCAGAAGGGCAAGTGTAACATGGAGCTTCCCACATCCCATTTCTTTTTTGGACCTTGTAGCAGGTGTAAGGCCTACTCTCTGGGGATGACCAAGTGTGTTTATTTTCTCATTAGGTAAGAAGCTAACATTGTTTCTAATTTTCCATATTTTCCTGCGAACTCTTGAAACGTAATTCTCACACTGGGTGATTTTGTCCGAACCAGAAGTATGAAAAATGGAAGATGCTTACATGGAAAATTTTACCTTTTTTTTTAAATACGATGATTAACATCAGAGATAAGAATTAGGCCATGGACAAGTCAAGGGAGGCTAAATGGAATGGCTAATTCATCTCGTGCCAGGGGGTGGGACCAGCACTTTCTGTGCTTTGCTATTGATTCAGTAACCTCTTACCTGGGTGCACTTCAGTCTTCTGTCCAGTAAAACGTTGTTTGTTTGTTTGTTTTTTCTTAAATGGCTGTATTCCTACTGGTTAGGAATCCAACACTGGCTGACTTTTGGATCTTGGAAGTGCAGTGGGTCCTTGAGGAACTGGGAATCCCTCATGGTCACGGTGGCTCACCTGCTCCTGATGGGGCCCTGGGGCTCTCCTGGCCAGAGGAGCGGACCGGAGGCCCAGCAGGAGGGGCTTCCAGGCCAGGCTCTTGCTGGGGCTCCTGCTGGAGCACAAGGGAGACGTAGAAACGCAAGGGTCCGTCTGGATGGCCCCCCAAACAAAGGCTGGGCGAATATTTAAAGGCACTGAGAGGGAGACGAAGGGCCTTCAAGCATGTAGAGGTGGCCCTTGTGGTGCCTTGCACACTTCAAGGTCAGACTTGCTCTCCTGTCGTACGTCTGACCAGCATGTTAAACCTCTAGCCCTAAGTGTGATGTTCAGTATCATACATTGGGAAGGAAAGTCGGTGGAAGGTCAGCTCTGGGGTCCACTGTGGCACAGGCCATTTCTGTCTGTGGGGTCTTGGCCCGTCTCTGTAGTAGAGGCCACACACCCTCCTTGAAAGGTGAGCACCTGCTTCTACTCTCCTGTACCATATGCTGCTTGAGGGGCAGAGAATCTCGGCTCTCCAGGAGCGCTGGATCTTGGGGTCACTACTGAGGACCCTGGAGCCCCGTCTGTGCCCTGCCTCATGACCCCCAGTAGGCGCACTGTCTGAATTGCAGCCAAGTTCTATTTTACCTTTTTTTGTGAATACAGACTACGAGTCTGAGAGTTCCTTACCACTGACTCATGAGGATCTCTCTGTCATGGGAAACTGAGGACGAATACGTAATTACATGCTTATACTGTTCATTCGATTTTCTCAGAACTTATGCCATGAGCTTAGAGTGTGAGGGGAGGTTATAATGTCTACAGCCTCCATTAGCGCTTGATTCATAATTCGTTTGAATTTGATACCAAAATAGTGAGGGTGAATCCTTTCAATGTGCCATTAGTGATGAGAAAAATTTCATATACCAAGACACTTAAGGGTTTATGATTGTGTGTTCTGCTAGTTAAATAAAGAGAATAGTAACTTTTTTTTAGGGGGCATTACTTGAGCCCCACATTCCAAAATAGATGCCTCAAGGTAAAAAGGGATAAGAACATATAATCTAATAAACTAAACATATAATCTAACAAAGTCTTTGGAGAATGCATTGAAAAAGAAGTTTAGGGATGCCTGGGTGGCTCAGTCGTTGGGAAGCTGCCTTGGGCTCAGGGTGTGACCCCGGGGTCCTGGGATTGAGTCCTGCATTGGGCTTCCCGCAGGGAGCCTGCTTCTCCCTCTGTCTGTGTCTCTGCCCCTCTCTCTGTGTGTGTGTCTCTCATGAATAAAGTCTTCAAAAAAAAAAAAAAAAAAAGAAAAAGAAGTTTATTTATCCCTCCAAAGACCTGCCACATGGGCCCAAACTCTATGTGCCATTTCCTGTTCTGAGATGCTGTGTGACATGGAAGGTCTTTTTAAAACTCAAATAAACAAACAGGTAAGGACAAACTTTATGCAGCCTTCAAAGTAGTAAAAAGTGATCAACTGTGAACAAAATACAATTCTTTTCCAGCTATGACCATGTTAGAAGACTGAATCGAATTTGTGTTGCATCGCAATCTAAAAAACTTGAAATCCTTACAAAGACACCGATAACAATCATGGCAGAGGAAGACATTGATGATAATCATGGCAGAGGAATCCCTCATGATCCGCACGGTATCCTGACATTCGCTGCATTGTGTTTGAAAGCGGTAGGTGTTACCTGTAAATCCCCAGGGGTCCGTCCACACCCTAGGACAGATCCTGCGTTGAGAGTGAACAGGGGCTCGTACCGGCACTAGGTGATCTCCTGCTCAGGAGACCAGCAACCGTGCTGCTTCATTTTGTCCCCTTGTCAGCATCTAACAGATTGTCTGGCACAAACAGGTGCTCCATAAACATTTGCTGAGTTGGATCAGTAATTGCCGCGTCGTGAAGCTCTTACTGCATTGGACTGGGCTGGCTTATTTGCTTTTAATTATTTGTTTGATTATTTAGCAGACGGAGAGGAGCAGTTCCCTGCCCTTTCGATACTGAATCCCTGGAGTCAAGTGTCAGGCTTGGCACTGATCAAGAATCCAGCAAACGTGTACCACAAACAAATGGAAGTTGAATTAATTATGATGCCCTTGAAAGGTGCCAGGTAAGAAATGCCTCAAATGTGAAAAATGCAGTCCCTGAAACCAGAAGTCTATGATGAATTTTCCCAAAGACAGAGAGCAAATCAAGGACCGTAATTTAGCTATTCCGCTTTCTATTAGCCTGGCCTATGAATCACAGAAATAGACCCGTTTCGCCTGTTACTTTAAAATCAAAAAGGCTTAATCCTTCACCGATAGCTATTGCTGAAAAATAATTCATTGGCTTCCATTGCCAATTGCACCAGAATATCGACTGCTGGGAGACTTCCCAAGCCATTGGCTTCCCGGGGTAACATCGCCCAAAGGAATGGGAAAGATCCGAAAGATTTCAAATGCTGAGATAATTTCTGTTCTTACCGTTTATATCCTTGTTTTGTTTTGTTTTGTTTTTTTAATTCCTTGTTTTTCTTTGCTCAATCCCACTGTCCTTTTGGGATTTTTTTTTTTTGACACAAAACATCTCTAATCTGTAAGAGGGCCTCCATTGTTTTCTTGGTGTGATAGAAGTCACAGCGTTTCACCCTTCCCCTGTAGGTGCTCTGCTTGGGTGTCAGAGTGCCGAGTGCCTGTCAGTCCATTGGTCCTCAGCCGAGACTCAGGGCAGTTTCCTGCTGTCTGAGGACTCGCAGCATCTCCAAGGCAGGCCTGCTACATGTCCGGACCCTGATGGCGCCCGCGCCCACACAGATGTGGAGTTAGGTCGAGGTTGGGGTGCACATCACGTGCCTTTGAGGTTCTCCACGTGCAGGATTATATGCTGGGAGACAGAGGAGGCAATAAAAACAAAAATATTTGAAATTTGCTTTCAAAACCATAATGTAAGGATGTGGAAATATGATTATGCTCCTTAAAGAAAGGCTCTAAGGAAGCAAGGGCAATCTTCCCTTCTTTTCAACAAGGAGAATTTGTAGCATCCATTTGTCCCTAGGATGTGGGAGCACTCAGCACATTCTGCTTTGTAGCCTTCCCTGTGTGCTTATCTATCGTGGCAGGTCCCGGGCCCCTTCTGCTCGTAGATCTTTGGCCCTGTCTGGCCTCCACGCACTGCACGTCATTACCTGTGAACACCTTCGGCCCTTGGTCTGCGGGCTGTTCGGCCTCCCGAGGGCTTTCGGCCCAAGAGCAAGGTGGGCGAGCGCTAGAGGACTGCTGTCCCCAGGGGCCAGTGCGGGTGGGCAGCTGGGGATGGAGACCCTGCCCTCAACCCGGGGGGTGAGCTTCTATTGCCCAGAGGCTCTGCTGCTTCCGTGCCTGGCCTCCTGCCCCTGTGGGCGCTGCCTGGAATTGCCTCCCGACGAAGCTATGTGTGCGCACATCCCGCCCTGACGGTCCTGCTGGAAGCCTGGCCTCGGGGACACTGCCCTGGACAAGGGCCCATCCCCTGCCTGCAGCTTGTGTCATTCTGGGCTGTGTGGCTCCCAGTCATCCTGTGCCCAGGGAGGACCCCCTGAGTTGGCCAAGTAACACATCTTGTTGGGGACAGAGGCCGGCGTGTGGTCTTAGACGCGCTCCTAAGAGCCCTGGGGATGTGCTGTTAAGGCCCGCGTGGGCCCCTTCACCCCCGGTGATGAAGCTGCCAGCGGCTGCAAGTCTCGAGGGGCTCCGAGGCTTGGCGTCCGACTTCGGGGGGGTCCTCGCAGTTTGCCCTCCTGGATACACGAAGGGCTGGTTGAGACGTGCAGCGCTGCTTGCATCGGGGGGCCTGCCTTCGGGGTCCATCGAAACTCTGGGGACTTTAGGCCAAGAGCCTTCCTGTTGACGCCTGTTTCCGTCCTTGCAGGAGGAGGTGAGCTCACCCACCGGGCGGGGTTGTTAACAAGGCCGCGGGTGTAATAGGTACGAGCTGTGGGAGCAGCCAAGGCGATCGCCCTCAGGAGGACAGGCCCGTCCTAGCAGGGCCATCAGGGTGCGGTTCGGGGGGCCCCAGAGCCTGCCGGGCTCACTCGGTTGCCTCGCACGCTGGGTCCCTCTGCTCTTGCACAGCCACACCCGCCCCAGCCGCCGTCCTCGCCCAACTGTGAGCCCTGGAACAGGCACGAGGTGAGAAGAAGCAATGGCCCATGGTTTTGGCCTGTGGGTGATGGCCTGCCACCCGCGACGTTGGTCTCTGGGCCGTGTCCTCTCCGGCCTCTGCTGGAGGTTCCCCCCATGCCCCGCGCCACGTCTTCTCTTAACTCCGAGCTGTCGCAGGTGTCGTCGGGGAGCTCACGGCCCGCGAGGCCCAGCTCGACCCCAAGGCTGAGTGACACGCAGCCTGCGGTGGCCGGCCGATGGCAGTGTCGGGCCTCTGCTCCGTCAGGACGGGCGATGTGACTGTGACATGTGAGTGGCGCTCATGCAGCCATTGTCCAGAGGCCCGAAGGCCTGAAGGCCTGACTGCCAGGCCGGGACAGTGCCTGCCCCCCGGGCCTTGACCGGCCCTGAAGCCCCGTACTCGGTCTCCTACTCGGTGGCAGCTGGCGCGCGGCTGGCAGCGTGCAGGGGGGCCCAACAGGACACACGCTCGGCGGGGGGCAGCATGTGGTGGCCCGCGCTCCCCGGCCCCACAGCTCTGATGGCCACAGCAGGTCTCGGCGCCGAGGGGTCGGGACAAGCCGCAGGCGCATGTTCTGCCCCCCGCGCTGGGCCGCCGGCTCACCTCCGTGGAGATGGCGAGGGCTGCCGCCGGGAGCAGGTGCAGGGGCCACGGGCTCCCACCTGCGGCCGCTCCGTGCTGGCCCTGCTGCGCGCCCGCTGCCCTTGGGTCGCCCGGACCCACGGGGCCTGGGCCACCCTCACCTCTGGGCACAGACGGGTGCCCGGCACTGTTGGCCGAATGAGGACATTTGCTGCTTTTTAAAACATTTTTAAAAAAGATTTTATTTATTTATTCCTGAGAGACACAGAGATAGAGAGAGGCAGAGACCCAGGCATAGGGAGAAGCAGGTCCATGCAGGGAGCCCAATGTGGGACTCGATCCCAGGACCCTGGGGTCATGCATGGCCTGGGCCGAGGGCAGATGCTGAACCACTGAGCCCCCTGGGGATCCTGAGGACATTTGATGCTCTCCATCGATACAGAAGTAGGGGAAATAAGAATGGTTTTTGCATTGTTGATTTCACTAATGGTGATCTTCCCGATTTTTTTTTCTTTTGTCTCAAAAGTCCTGTCATCGTTTTCATTTTTGCCCACGAAGTGTCCGTGGCACGTAGGCTGCATTGCGGGCGTCCGGTGAGGTCAGGTCGCAGCAAAGCTCCAGCTGCCCCGGGGTGGATCCCGCCCCCCGTGGGGAGGACGACCAGCAGGTGCACAGCTGGAGGGTGACGAGGAGCACCTGCTGGGGAGGCTCTGCGGGCTCCCCCAGGAAGTGCGGGGAAAGCAGAGAGTGGGACGGGGAGCACATGGGGCAGGGCTGACCTCCGGGCCAGGAAGCAGCCCGCGGGAAGTCTCTGAAGCCGCCAAACCCTTCGCAATTTAAGGGCCCGGCAGGCCGGTGCAGCTGGCTCTTAGTTTCCTTTAATTCTCAACATTCCAGAAAACCTTATTTTCATTTTTTTTTTTGTCTTAGGTTTTCTCTGTAGCATCCCATGAATCTTTTTTTTTTTCAGTATTGCAGACCTTTTGTTCACCTTGAAGAATCAAACATTTATTTTTTTTTAATTAAAATCTTAATAAAGTTAGTTCTGGCTGACTCACTTAGAGGTAATTTTTCAAAAGTTCTTAGATTTGAATATTATTTTGTCAGCTCGACTTTAATTTCAGAGGTTTTGGAGAAAGAATAATTATATGCTGATTCTGATCTCAAAATGTCACTGAGAATAATTAACCAGCAAAGAAAGGGGTATTGTATTTAAATATTTTGTACCAGAATAAAGTGAAAAAAAAATGGGTCTTATTCTTTTGGATTTTGAACATTACCTACGAATACCTCTGTTTATCTTATTTAATGTTCTCAATATTTAAATAAAAATCTAAGGACATTCAGGTTTTAACAGCGACATGTACAATAAAATTCATAGTGATTTCACTGACGTGGGCTATTATTGAAATATTTACTAATTTATCATGTAGATGGCTTACAAAATATTAAGGTTGGCATAATAGCAATAGTTCAACGTTATCCATAAACATAAATGATGAGCTTAAAGTCTCCGTTTTTTAATTTGTAATTTGTTGCTATTGTTTTGATCGGGCAAACTAAACAAGATAAAATGTGTAAAATACTTAGAAGAGTACTTAGCACGCAGTAGCGAGCATGAATTTTTTTAAAATCATCCTTGCCTTGCCATGCATCTTCTCTATTTCTCACCAAATGCTTTACTAACATTCACCTGCAAGAACTTTAAAAGCCCATGATACGCAAATAATAAATTTTTATTTACTATCAATCAAAGCTAGGAGTGACCCAACAAGATGCCGACCCTGAGGTCTTTCCTCTTAGCAGAACTCAGGATCCACTATGACAACATAAACATCATCGGATGGCTTTTTTTCTGGGTGATTCAATTCCAAAATTGCTGTTGACATTTCTTTCTTTTTCTTGCTATTATGTCTAAAAATTGGCCAATCCTATTGTTATGAACACTTCAGTGACTGGAGCAGAAGTTACTCATTACCTCCACGGCCGTAGAGAGAAGTGTTCTCCTCATTCATTGCCTCGCTGCGGTCTGGCTCTCAGGGCCTATGGTGGCCACAATTCCCTCATTGGGGTGATATCTATCCATCTAGCTCCTATCCCTCTAGCTCCTATCCCTCTAGCTCCTATCCCTCTAGCTCCTATCCCTCTAGCTCCTATCCCTCTAGCTACCTATCACTCTAGCTCCTATCCCTCTAGCTCCTATCTCTCTAGCTACCTATCCCTCTAGCTCCTATCCCTCTAGCTCCTATCCCTCTAGCTCCTATCCCTCTAGCTCCTATTCCTCTAGCTACCTATCCCTCTAGCTCCTATCCCTCTAGTTACCTACCCCTCTAGCTCCTATCCCTCTAGCTACCTATCCTTCTAGCTCCTATCCCTCTAGCTCCTATCTCTCTAGCTACCTATCCCTCTAGCTCCTATCCCTCTAGCTCCTATCCCTCTAGCTACCTATCCATCTAGCTACCTATACATCTAGCTTCTATCCCTCTAGCTCCTATCCCTCTAGCTGTCTATCCCTCTAGCTGTCTATCCATCTAGTTATCTATCCCTCTATCTCCTGAGAGAGCCTCACCAGTGCCTTGGGAGACCAGCCAAGCCCCCGAACAAAGAGATGTGGTTTCCAACTTTCCAAACTTGTGCCAGGCCAACACTCCCTGTGCTTGGAGACTTACAAAGGCTCTGCCAAGGGTCGTTACTTGCACCGCTCCCCATTGGTCCTCCTCTTTTACAAATACTAACGTTTTACTGCCACTGTCATGCCTCCCATCTCACTTTTACAAGTATGCACAGTCATCTGGGCCAGTGCTGTACAAGTCTCAGTTCGTGCAGAGTTGATATCCACCTCTCCATTTCAGCACTTCTCCCAACACAATAACTGGTAGGCAGAGTAACGGGCCCCGAGACGTCCATGTCCTAATCCCTAAACCGCAAGTGTGTGACCCAACGTGGCAAAGGGGAATTAAAGTTGCACATCAACTGACCTGAAAATAGAGCTATGATCCTGGATGGTCCACTGGGCTCCATGTGATAATGAAGATCCTTATAAGTGTAAGAGGGAAGCACAAGAGGGTCAAAGGGAGGTGTGATTACCAAAAAAGTGGTCAGGCGGGCATGCTGTTGTTGAGTTTGCAGATCAAGGAAAGGGGCCATGGCCGAGGAATTTTGGTGGTCTCCAGAATACGGAAAAGGAAAAGAAACAGTCCCCTGAGAGCCCCAGAAAGGAAGGTGGCCTTATCAGCACCTTGACTTTAGCCCAGTGAGACCTGTGTCTGACTTTGAAACTGCAGAACTGAATGGTAGTGAATTTGTGTTGTCATTAAGTCTGTGATCTTTGTTCAATAGAAAAGAAGCAGAAACTACTATGATGATCAAATACACACACAGAAAACCAAGAAAGTCTGAAACAGAGTTCTTACCTCAGTGACATATAAAGTCCTAAGGCCTGAATAAAGCATAGGTCTTTAAGTGAGTGTTTGCATCACAGTTTAACTGCTGGCTCAATATTTGAATAACTGAAGAGTCTACTTGAAGCGACTTTCCTTTGAGGGGAGAACTGGCTACATCGAAGGGGAATTAAAATCTGTAATCCTGAGGACTAGATATCTGTTTAGGACTTTCATGCGGTAGCTTTCTTTGGACTGTGTTTCGAATACCTTCCGGTCTGTTCTCAGCTGGGGTCCATGAGTAGAGTGAAAACCTGGATCCATATGGCGATGAATTTCCCTAGGAAGTAGGAAGACACAGAGGATTGTGGAGAACTTTGTATAAGGAGGCACTTTTAAAAGGCAAAAAATGGTAACGTAACAATGAGAGATGAGGAAGCTCACTCGGAAGGCTTGGCCCGTTTCAGAGATGGCGGGGGGGAGCATGGCGAACCTGGTGATTGACCAGAAGGGGTAAAAGTATCGGCTTGTAAGGCAAGAAATGTATGTTTCTGTTCAGGTGCTTCTGATACGATATGACTTGATTTCTTTTTACAATTTTCTAAATAGTCTTTTTTTTTAAGTAAAATATTTAAGGCATCCTCTAAACCAGGTAATGTCTAAAATTTTTTTTAAAAAAACTTCATTGGGCAGCCCCGGTGGCTCAATGGTTTAGCACCACCTTTGGCCCAGGGTGTGACCCTGGGGTCCTGGGATCGAGTCCCATGTCGGGCTCCTTGCATGGAGCCTGCTTCTCCCTCTGCTTGTGTCTCTGTCTCTGTCTCTCTCTCTCTGTGTCTCTCATGAATAAATAAATAAAATCTATTAAAAAAAAGCTTCATTGTACTTTCCCAGCCTTCCCTGCTGTTAGATGTGTCCATGTAACTGAGCTGTAGTCAACGAACTGCGAGCTGGCCCGATGTACTCCCCGTCCAGGCCCGTGGAAACCTCCTGTGGAACTTCTCCTGTGCTTTTCTTTCTCCAACCACTGGTATAAAAAAAAAAAAAAAGGAATCCGAGGGCTCAGATAAAAGACCCTGGGCCCCTCACCTATGCACCTGCCATCCTAAATTGGTCTATGCCTTGAGTGAGAGACGGGTAGCTCTGCTAAGCTCCAGCGGTTTGGGTGTTGCGGGTTGCCCTGCCCTGGCTGGCAGAGGTCCTCCTTACCTTCCTGGAGTTCAGTTTCCACATCCGTGAGACTCCCCCTAAGTCCACCATACTGTGAACCTCAGGGCTACAGGACACCTCATGAGTATGGTGAAAACTTAGGGAGTGAAAAATGTTTAGTGTTGAACCCAGAATCAGGGTGGATATTGGTTCACAACCTCCTTGGGGGCCTCTCGACCTTGCTGGGAGGTTTCCGGGTATAATCTGGAGCTGGCCTCCATCCATGGAAGGCAGGGAGAGACCAAAGACAAAGGCAGGCCATTCCAGATTGGTGAGTGGCAGGTTTCACAAGCATGGGAACTTACACATGGCACCTGCTCTGGGCAGCTGCAAGACCAGTGGCTCCTTGCACCTGCTGCTGCATCTCAGGAACATATATGGAGGCCTTAACTGGGTTCAACAACATAGACCAACCAGATGGTTCCAATGCCACATGACTATCTCAGGGTTGTGTCCTTGAGGCCGTTTCTGGGAGCAAGGAAGGCAAGTGGAATCATCCCCAAGGTCAAGGAGGGGTGAGGAGCCTTTGGTTGTGAGGGTCTAGCTAACAGGTCAACCAGGGGGCATATCACCTTGGCGGCCTTTCTCATCAGCAGAACTGGACAAGACCTGGAGGACAAGACCTGGATGTATGCATCTCTCTCTTCACCCCAGAGGGTATGAAGCCCTCAGGTGGTGCACATGTTGGTTCTGATTTATTTTTACGGTAGATGGTGGGGAGGATGGGAATGGGTGACTGAAGTTCTTGGGGAAGGTGGAGGGCAGTGTGAACGACTGAGTACGACAAGGAAGCCTGGTGGTGGTCATATCCAACTAAAGATTGCCCAAGTGGATCAGGCTCGAGAGGCAGACGTGCACCCACAGCAGGGAAGTCTATCCAAAGTACAGGTGGCGGTCAATGGCAACAGAGAAGGTCACTAAACTTGAGGAGAAATATCTGAAGGGCAGATAACAAAGATGTCGGTCACATTACATAAGGGGCTAGAGATGAAGATGGTGAGCTTGGGGTTGGACACATCTGAGGAGGTAAAAATGGATCATATTTTATGAATGAGATTTAAAAGCATCCATAATTCACCCAAGGAAATAATGAAAAGTAGGATGGTATTGGGACACCTGGGGGGCTCAACTGGCTCATCTCCATACTCAGCAGTGGGGTGACTGACCCTGAACGAGACGTATCCTGAGTTCATATCAGATATCACATCTTCACAGATGAGGACTTTACTGCTTGGGCTGCCCCAGAGGTCGACTGGGGGATCACAGGAACTAAAATCCACGGGAACACATTCAGTAATAGGTGACGTTGTACCTCAAAGTAATGGATTGAAGTCATAACCCTCGGACTCTATATTAACTAAGTAAATGGAGGCATAGCCTGGCAGACAGTGAAGAGGAGCCCAGGACTAGAAAACAGAGAAGAAAACTCTTGAGAGGCTCGTGTGTGCTTGTAAGGAACAATTATACTCTTTTAAAATGGAGTGTTTGATGACCAGTCTGGTGTAGACACAGAGAAGCATGAGGGAGCAGGCTGAGGATGCCGTCACCGGTCGGAGCAGAGGGAGGCATGGCTCGCCGTGCCAGGGTCCTTGAGGAGGCCCCCAGGGAGGGGGACTGAGAACAGGTGGGGTCCGTGGACAAGTATCTTCATGGGGGGTGGGGCACTCGAGCAAAGTGTATGAGGGGACTTCCCCCGTGCCCTTGGGTGTCGCTGGGGCACCTGGGGGGGCCAGGAGCAGCCTTCACACACCTGCTGTACTTGCTCACCTGCTTGGCGCATTCACGCCTTTCTGTGGGGAAGTTGAGGTATCAGGAAAACACACAGTCTTATAGATGTGAGGGGGACAGAAGCCCAGGGAGGGGACCCGGCCCGGATGGGCAGCCGCGCTGGAGCTGAGGGCCCAGGAGGACAGGCCCAGAGCTGGGGGGCTTCCTGGCCTTGCTGCTCCCTTCGCAGCCACAGGGGGTCAGGAACCTGGCCCACGTGTTGGTGGCTCGTCACCCGATTCTGCATCTGAACTCTGGGCCCTCATAAGAACTAAGAGGGGAAGAGTCTGCAGCTGGAAGAGTAGCCGACATGGACAAAATACTTAATAAATATGAGCTCTCGTGATCTTAGTTCTTTTCTCCAAGGGGCAGATTCTAGGGGAGCCCCTGACCTAGGGATCCAGGCAGCGGGGCCCTAGTCTGTATCAGTCAGGTGGAAGCCACCGAAACAAAAAGCAGTCTAGATTCAACAAAATGAGAAGGCACTCATTGGTTTGTATGACTTATATTTCAAGAGTAGATTGGCTTTGGGGCACAGCCGGGTGCTGCACCCATGGATTCCAACCATGGACCCAAATGGCACCCTTTCTCTCCATCCCCTCCCTTCTCTCCACCCTTCATCCTACTTTAATTTGGAATTGCTAGGCTGATATTTTCCGCATGACGTGTGGTGACCCTTGACAGACCCGTGTTTCCAGCTAAGCAACTTACGTGGCCCCCCCAAAAAAAGAGATTCCCACTTTCCTTGACAAAGCTAGTCGGAGTTCCAAACACATCCGGAGCTAGAGCCATGTTAGCCACCTTGACAGGATACAAGGGAGAATGACTGGTGGTTCTTCCCAAACAAAATCAGGATATTATTTTTATTTAAAAAAAATTTTTAAAAAGATTTTATTTATTTTTTCATGAAAGACACAGAGAGAGAGGCAGAGACACAGGCAGAGGGAGAAGCAGGCTCCCTGCAGAGAGGGAGTATAGGATGTGGGACTCGATCCCAGGACCCCGGGGTCATACCCTGAGCCCAAGGCCGAAGCGCCACCTCTGAGCCCCCCGGGCATCCCTACAATTGATTTTTTGTATATTGATTTTATATCCTGCAAATTTGCTACACCTACTAATTAGTTATTTTTCTAGATTCTATAGGGTTTTCTAAGTACTTAGAAAATACAGTTTTGTTTCTTCCCTTCTAAGACGGTTCCTATTTATTTACTTTTTGTTCATTCATTCATTCGTAGTTGGTTCTTGCTTTCCACGGTAACTATGTCCTGTAAAGTTTCTATGAACCCTGAATTCACAATCGCTGAACTGTTGCTTCCGGGAGAAATACAGGGTTAGGTTCCTGAGAGCCTCTGGTTGCAGTTTTGTCAACTGATCAAGACATTACCTTGTTCGTGTGTTTCTGTTTAAATACACTTTACCTACTAGGTATTGTTGATTTACTAACATCGAACTCACAGCCAACAACACTATACCTGATGCCTGAGAAAAGCTCATGTGACACACGCATGTCTTTTTTTGAACTCATCACAGCCTTCTTGAACACAAGGGAGCACTTTGGGCTATACGTGCAGGCTATTTTAAGCAACAAAATCGCCGACAAAGACTGCAGAAATGTGAAAGATGTGGCACTAACTAGGTGGCGGAAAGGACTCTTGTGTGGGGTGTACGACGGGCAACAAGTCCTGCTGCGGCTCAGTTGGGAAGATGCCAATCAACCCGCTCAGCTGTTCAGCTGCTTCGAGTGTCCCTAAATGACTGAGAGAGTGCTCTGACTACTGGTGTGAGGGTCACAAATAAAATAGTTTTCCATTCTGATATATTTATTAATAATCTTACTTTTTGGCTTACTTTGAGTTTTAATTGCTCCTCTTTTTTTTTAGTTTCTTAGGGAAGAAGCTGAGGTCATTGATTAGAGACTTTCTTTTTTTTCTGGTATAAGTGTTTAGTGCTAACAATTTTCCTCTGAGTATCGCTTTAATTGGAGTCCATGAATTTTTATACCGTGTGTTCATTTTCATCCACTTCCACATTATTTTTCATTTCTCTCTTTATCTGTCTATCGTGGATTCGTGGGTGGTTTAGAAATGTGTTACTTAGTTTCAAAATATCTCAGGACTATCTAGAGTTCTTTCTGTCTTTCTTTTTAGACATTTATTTATTTGAGAAAAAGAGAGAGAGAGAGAGAGAGAGAGAGCAAGTGCAGGTGGCAGAGGGAGACTCTGTGCTGAGCAGGCGGCCCGGCCTGGAGGGGAATCCCAGGACCCTGACCTCAAGACCTGAGCCAAAGGCCCACGTTTGACTGACTGGCCCCTCAGGTGCCCTGAGTTCTTTCTGTTTTTGATTTTGGCATTCTATTTTTATGGGAGAATGCATTTTGTGTTATTGAACTAGCTGTAAATTTATTGATTCTTGTTTTATGGGCCAGAATATGGTCGATTTTGTCAAATTTCCCATGTTTATCTGAAAAGAATGTCATTCTGTTCTGATCGGGTGGGATGTTCTGTAACTGTCACTTGGGTTAGATTTGTTGATCATTTTATTCAAGTTTTTTCTTTGATTCCTGAATTTTGAATTTTTAAATATCATTCATTGTGCAGGTGCTAAAATTTTCAGCTACAGTTATGGATCCTTTTTTCTTTGCAGATCTCTCCATTTTTGTTTACAATGTATTTTGAAACACTGTTTCACAGAAACATGTAGGATTGTTATCTCCATTTGATGAATTGATCACTTTATTATGAAATGATACCCTTTATTCCTGGTAATAGTCTTTGCTCTGAAATCTACCTTGATGCTAATATGGCAATTCCAGATTTTCCATTTTCATATTTTTTACATTCTTTTACTTTTCATCCATGTTTCTCTCAACCGTTGTTTCTAATTATTTCCTATTTTTTCTTATATGGGTATCAAGTATTTTCATTCTGTTCTATTTGCCTTTTACCTATTTATTCACTTTTCCTACCTATCCTTCTAACTGATAATCTGGAAAACCACTCTATTACCTCTTAACTCATTATTTGTTCTTTGTATCCAAACTATCACTTAGTAGCATATTTGATTAAATGCTCAAATGACTGCATTTTCCTTTACTATTTAATTCCTCTTTAATAAGTATTCATTCTTGTTATTTGTCATAGATGAATTTACTCTGGTTTCTCTGAAGATATTTGATTATTTATTGAAAAGTCCTTTTCAATTGAGAATCTGTTTCTTGTATGTACATGATGTTACTGAGTTTTTCATCTATGATCTATGGTGTTAGATTTTCTCAAATATTTTTAGATTATTAATTCCTTGCTTTTCTAGTTTTCTTTTTAAAGAAAAGTACCCCCACTGCTTTAGAACAGGGTCAGCTCCAGAGCCATGGAAGTAACTTCTGTTTAGGGCTGTACCTCTAGTTTTCTTTTAGGATAAAGGGATAGAATCTCCATTTCTGATCTATAAGAAAGAGACTTTCTGTTTTATAAGAAAAAAAAAAAAAGGCAAGCACTGCTCTATTCCAAGCAGTACATGAGCCTAATGAAGTAGAGCTGAAAAGACATGTCCAATAATTAACTTTGTGATGCATAACTCCTCTTGCATTTTTAAGGTTTAAAAGTTGAAGTTGCTGAGGCTATAACTCTTTAGGAAGTAGAGAAAAGTATTTCTTCATACTCCAGTACCAGTAAATTTGAGAAGGCCATGGAGGGTCCTGGCCTCAATCCCTATGGAGGAAAGATGGGTTGTATGTTATTTTCATTTCAAGCTCTCGGAGACAACTTGGAGTCCAGGGCTACGGTCACCTCGTGTTTGACCTATCCCGTTGAGATACTGAGGTTAGTTCTGGGGAAGGTAGCCCTTTGGCCATAACCTGGACTTCCAGGGTCACACAGGCTAAACCACATGTAAGCATTCTTGTGGATAAGACATGAGCCCTGCACAGAGAGTCGGTCTGCAGCCAGTTAACATCCTGCCCAAGAAGCCTGTCTACAGTGGCATCTTATCTGGATTCCCAAGACTGTTGGGTTTCACAAGTCTCCTGCCAAAGAGTGCAGCACCCATGTCAGGGATTTGCAGTGAGGCCTTTCAGCAACTGGAAGCAATATGAAAAGTATGTCTTGAGAATACCCACAAAGACTCTTAAATAGAGGGAGAAAAGTCAGTTGTGAACATTTAACACCATCAGAGAAACCAAATATCCTGATATTGTCACCCCAAATCCTTATCTGTTCTCCTTCTCTGGGACCAGACACTAGAGCAGATGGGATTCCCAGCTAGTGGTGCAAAGATGAAGGATGACTTGATGGAAGGAGAGGGAACGAGAGGGATCCAGTCACACAGCACTTTGCTTCTTCAGGTGCCAACCTTAAGGAAGCCTGAATCTGGGGAGAAAGGAAATTTGAACTTTGTAGTTTGCAGTTTTGATTACTATTGAAAATGGGATCCCTGAGTGGCTCAGCGGTTTAGCGCCTGCCTTTGGCCCAGGGCGCGATCCTGGAGTCCCGGGATCGAGTCCCACATCGGGCTCCCGGCATGGAGCCTGCTTCTCCCTCTGCCTGTGTCTCTGCCTCTCTCTCTCTCTCTCTCTCTGTCTATCATGAATAAATAAAATATTTAAAAAAAATGATTACTATTGAAAATGAAAAATTCACTCATTAAAAAGATAATTTTTGTTGATTGAAATACATGGCTAAAATATATGGGGCAATTTTAATTTTCTGAGAGAGATAAAATATATTATGGATATACTTTTTTAAAAAAAATATTTTATTTATTCATTTGAGAGAGAGAGAGAGAGAGAGCACGAGTCGGGGAGAGGCAGAGGGAGAAGAAGCAGCAAATTCCCTGCTGAGTGGGGAGCCTGTTGCAGGGCTCGATCCCAGGGCCCGGGGATCACGACCTGATCCAAAGGCTGACAGTAATCAACTAAGCCCCCCAGGTGCCCCTGGATATACTTTCATTGCTTATGAGTAAATATCAAGATTGGGGATTGTGGTACCATTTGGGAGGCGTATCCTTAATATTTTAAGAAAATGCCAAACTGCTTTCCAAATTCATTAAAATCATGTCACATTTGCTCCAGCAGCGTATTAAGGTCTGTTGTTCTCTGATCTCTGCAATACATGGTATGATGAGCCTTTTTAATTTTAGCCATTCTAATATATGTGTGGTGGTATCTCTTTGTGTTTTTATCTCGAGTTTCCCTAGTAATGCAGTTTGTTGAGCATCTTTTCATGCACTTATTTGCCATCTATAGATTGTCCATGGTGGTATATGTCTAAATCAGTCTCCATTTTTAATCAGATTGTTTTCTCATCATAGAATTTTTATCTTTAAAAATATAAATTTTGTATGTAATTTTTCAACGTATATATGATTTGTAAATATTTTCTCTTCACCATTAGCTTTATATTCTCTATCTCTCTCTTTCTCTCTCCTTTTAAGGATTTTATTTATTTATTCATGAGAGACACACAGAGAGAGGCAGAGACATGGGCAGAGGGGGAAGCAGGCTCCCTGTGGGGAGCCTGATGCGGGACTTGATCCCAGAACCCCGGGGTCACGCCCTTAGTCGAAGGCAGACGTTCAACCCCTGAGCCACCAGACATCTCAACTTTATATTCTCTTTTTTTCTTTTCTTTTTTTTTTTCAACTTTATATTCTCTTAACAGTCTTTCTCAAAGAGTGGTTTTTAATTCATTCTTTTGCAGATTGTGCTTTTAATTTTATACATGAGAAATCTTTGCCTGACTCAGAGTTACAAAAGATATGTACATACAAAGTCTTGTACATGAATGTTCATGGCAGCTTTATTCATAATAACAGAAAACTGGAAACTCTAGAAATGTCCATCAACAAGTGATTTGATTTGCAAATTGTGGTATATCCATACAACAGGATACTAGTCAGCAATAACACAGAATGAACGATCAGTACGCGCCAGAACATTGGCAAAACTCAAAATAATTATGCTGAATTAAAGTCAACAGACTGCATCGCGTATGATTTCTTTTATATAATATTCTAGAAAATTCAAACTAATATATGGTGACAGAAGTAGATCAGAACTTGCTTGGAGATGGAAGTAGAGGGTAGAAAGGGAAGATGGGAGAGATTAAGGTGGAGCATAATGAAACTTCAGAAGTGATTTGCTATTTTGATGGTGATAGTGGGTTTGAAAGTACATATTTATACTTCCTGTGTCACAACTAATCAAGTTGTGTACTTTAGATGCAGTTCACTCTATTTCAATTATTCCTTAATAAAGTTGTTAAAAGTTGTGTGGAATCCAACTGAGATTGCTTCCAGGCTCAGAGAAAGAATCTGCCAAGTTTGAATGGACACTTAAGGGCAAAGAATAGAATTGTTTTCCGAATGGACTCCAGGTATCTTGCTTATTCACTATACTGGTTTACATAATTTAAAAATGGAAAATCTAGGTGAGGTTCAGTAGCAAAGTAAAACAAAAAACAAAGAACAACTGTTTAATGGCTTATACCCTCTTCGGCCTTTTCCCTCTGCTGGCTCTGCCAAGAAGCACACTACCCGGCCAGTTGGACAACATGGTAACACATCGATCAGATAGGAAGGAACCAAGCAAGCCGAATGAAAGCACAACTGTGAATTGTGCGGCCACAATGGAAACAAATGGTATTTCTGTGCTATGATGTGTGAATTTAGTCATGAACCTGAAACAATATGCATCTTGTAAATGGTGAAGGTACTGAGTACAGAGAAGCAAACGGGGTTACTCGGAAAGAGCCTCTCAATTCAGATTCCCCATAGCTCCCCAGTAACTATACACTTGAAAACACAAGTGATGTTCTAGATCGACAGAGCTTTAATCTCCTGTTCCAGTGAAAGCTGGATAAAACGTACTGATGATCATTGAGACTGACTAACAGGTGTAAATATCCTGCAGTAGCCAGGGTGCTAGTTGTGGCCCGATTTATGTTCACGCTCAGCTAGAATGAGCTCTATATCCTCATCTGTTTGCTTGACAAGAGGCTAGTATCCCATTCTAGGGCATTTCCATTTATGGATGGTTAAGGACCCAAAGGGCCTGTAATCCAAATGGAAGTTCTATACGATTTTTCTCTCCAGAAGAAAAAGCTCTCACGTTCTTCAGTCCATTGCTGCCATTGGTATTCTCAGTTCCAGCTGCCCTGTGACCAGCTGATCAGATGCTCCCAGGATGTCCAACATGGGGGGTCCAGGATGTAGCAAAACCTCCTTCCTGGATTCCACGTCCAAGGAAGGAGCCATCACAAATTACAATGTTCTTTCTAAATTTTCTGTCTTTGTGTTTCATAGCCAGAGCTCTAAGAGTGTGTCCTGGCAGGCACACTTCCATGAACAGTCAGTCTAAAGTAGGATTTTTCTATCACAACTGAATAAAGCCAGTAAGATAAAACATACGTCTTTTAAATATTGGCTCTCACTCCTGAGGAGTGGGATCTCTTTGTGTTTTTAACTCGAGTTTCCCCAGTCATGAATTTTGGTGAGCATCTCTTCATGCACGTATTTGCCATCTATATATTACCCTCGGTGGTATCTGTTTAAATCACTCCCAGTTTTTAATATGGTTGTTTCTCATCATTGAATTTTTATATTTAAAAATATAAATTTTGTATGTAAGCGTTTAAACATATGCATAATTTCACCCCTGAACACTCACAATACCTGAGCTGAGATCAAGAGTCGGGTGCTTAACCAACTGAACCACACAGGTACCCCTGTCCTGAAATGTATTTTATCTCAAAATTTGTGAGATTAAAATAAGTGTAAGAACATCACATTTTACACAGAATGAATAAAACTATGCCAAGCATAAATTATAAATATTAAAGCTTTTTGAGACCAAACAGTGTATTCTGGGCCCTAAACCTGGAAATCTCTATTGACCACCATTTGTTTCCACTTGAGTGTCACATTACAAACCCTGCTTGGTTTCAGTCCTGGAGACAGGCAGCAATCTTAAGGGAGGCATTCATGTTGTCTTTGTTCCAAATTATTATTGAGCAGTTAATTTAATTTAAGCTTAGAAAATGGCACAGAGAGATCTAACATATATATATGTCTATATATCTTTATCTATATATATATGCTCCCATATACTGTATTTCATTTGAAAGTTTCTTATTTGCATCTTAAGATTAAAGTTTTGGACTATTTTCTGTTAAATTGAAATGTGTCATGCCTAAAATTTTTATATTTTAGGTTTTATATTTTAGGTTTATATTTTTCTTGGGCATGTGGCAACCTAGGTACATGAACAGAGTTCAAAGCAGATAAAAAGTCATCTTTTTTGTTGTTGTTCCCTGAAAGCTCATTTTACAAGGTTGCTCTAGCAGTAGTATATTTTTTGAAACATATGTCACGTATGAAGGACTTGAATAATGAACTTTTGCAGGGCTTTTTTTGTAAAATCATGTGTGATAGTTAACAAAATGTCAAGGATGCAGTCTCTTTCTAAAGATTGCACTAGGGCAGCCCGGGGGGCTCGGTGGTTTAGCGTCGCCTTCGACCCAGGTTGTAGTCCTGGAGACCCAGGATCGATTCCCACATCGGGCTCCCTGCATGGAGCCTGCTTCTCCCTCTGCCTGTGTCTCTGCCTCTCTCTCTATGTCTCATGAATAAATAAATAAAATCTTAAAAAGAAATAAAGATGGTACTAGATAGAATTGTATAGATAAATGTCAAACAACAACAACACAAGAAACCACATCAAGAAATTAGACCAAAAGGAATTAAATACAGGAAAATGGTCACATAAGAAATGGAATGGTAAAAAAAAAAAAAAAAAAAAAAAAAAAAAAAAAAAAAAAAAAAAGAAATGGAATGGTGACAAAGACAAATGGGGTGGAGAAACAGTCCAGAAATTAGCCATGGAAGGAAGCCTGGACCATCTAAAGAGGGAAGAGAGGTGTTATGGGAACCCATGTGCTGTAGCCCCATTCCCACCAGTAAGCTGGAATCAGGAGAGACTATGGAGGAGTTGCAGGGGGTGAGGTGTGAAATACCCTAGCTTCTCCCTACCTCCCCATCTCCTGGAAATTTCCCATTGGCTGAATCCTTCTGGGTACCAGCTGTTGGAGGAGTCTGTAAAACACATTCTGTGGGCATCAGATGCCCTGTAAATAGAAGCAGAGGAAGAATTGGGGGAATGGATCTGAGAGCAAATGGATCCAGGATCAGCACAAGATAACATGAGGAAAGTCACTTATCTATTGATATATGTTAATAAACGTAAGATCTGAAACATTTTAATAAACATAAAGTCTAAATGGAGACTATAATGTTAATGGTAGATGTGAACAATAGAAGAGATGTTAGCAAAGTAAATATTTAAATTTAAAAAAAAATGAGAGAGAAGGAAGTAGATAATAAAATGCTTTGGATGGTAAAAATAAGGCCCAAAGGGGGCAAATTTGTATGCATGTTCTGAATCCTATAATGGATAGAATGAATTTGGAGACACATTATTTGTGACATCTTATGGAATTACTAGAAAAAGACTGATTATAGAAAAAGAAGAAGGCTGAGAGTAGGATTCCTCTACACCAGGGCCCTGCAAAACTTTTCTGCAAAGGATCAGATACTATTTCAGGCTCTGAAGGGTCATACGATCCCTGATGGCAACTACTCAGGTGTGTCATTGTGGTGCAAGGTTGGCTAGTGACAAGACCTAAGTGAGTATGGCTATATTCCAACAAAACTGTTTCAAAAATAGTGGATGGCTGAAGTTGGCTCATGGGCTGTAATTTGCCAACTTTGCTCTAGGAAAATTTTTATTATAAAAATTACCATTTCATCTCCTTTTCACTGGTTAACTTAGAAAGACACAGATATTTGTCCTCTTCAGGCTCACACAATGGGCTCTGATTTCAGACTGCTTTGGTTTGAATTCCAACTATGCCATTTACCAGCTATGTGGACTTGGCTAAAGCTCTCTAAGAAAACCGGTTCTGGATGGCGATAACCTCCCAGGGTTGTGGCAGAAATCATGAGATTATATGTGTAAAGCTCTTACACATATCACAACACCTGGTACATAGAAAGAGCTGTGTTTGTATTTGCTGACCTTATTATTTCTAGCTTCCACTCTCAGAGATATTTAGCTTCAGGGAAATGCATTTTTCTTGACCAAATACACATATTTAAACACACTCATAAATAAAAATGGGGCAATACTTAACATTTATTCTAGCACTTACTACTCATAATGAAACAGCAAGCTTTATTTCAATACCCGTTATCCACAAAGTTATGAATAGATAAGTACAGCCAAATTATAACCCAGGACACTAAAGAGTTTAACCAGGCAGTGAAAATTATAGGATCCATGGGCACAAAATAGGAAAATTCAATGTATTTGTTAAATCCTATGTAATTGGCACATATAGTAAGAATAGCGGGTGCTCAGAAGGAATAAACAACATACAAATAGCCAAGAATGTGCCTGTATTAATGATGTGATTAGGTTAAGTTGACTTCAGTTGTCTTTTTTTTTTTTTTTTTTTTTTTTACCTCCCCAGTGATCTTTACAGTGGAATCAATTTTTCCACAATCAGCTTTAGTTGGAGAATTGGGCCAAATAAATAAAGAGCAGAAATGTACACATAGCCAAAGGTTCAATTTAGTACATTTTTTGAGCATCAAAAAAGATTGAAAGCTGGAGAAAAAAGGGTAACTAGAGATTAAAAAAACATCTATTTCAACAATTCCATTCTAGAGGTAAATCTGACACCCAGCAGGTGCCCTGTGACACAAAGCCAGTTGGGGACAGAACCAGAATTGGGACTCTAGAACTTAACCAGATCCCCTAATTTATATTTTAATTAATTTCTCATATCAATATTGAATCTCTCTGAATTCTCCCGTGTCCAATTTTAATATTCCAGAGAAATTGATTTTATTTATTTTTTCTATATTTCAGGTAGGGTGTCTCATCCACCTCAATTCAGCCAAATTGGTTTAATATCTTCTATCCAGGACTCCAGGCTTACTTCTTGATAACTTACAGCTGTGGAAACACAATCATGCTCTAAACCACTGACCTGCATTTCACACATGATGCTGGGCCGCCAGGGCATCACCGTAGACATGGAGCTCACGCCAGAGTAATCAGCCAGCTGACCTATCACCTAATGGTTTTACAGGTGTTCAACCAATGTTACTACTTAAATACCATTTTCTCCTCTTGGGTCAATTGATAAATTCAGCCCGGACCACAGAGAGTTTCTGAACTACCTTATTGGAAAGAAGGTATTGGAATAAACTCAGTTAAGCATTTCTGAATACAACTAGAACAGGAAAATAAATACCCACTGCATTCACTCCAGGACACTAGATAACAGCCTATTTTTCATTTTCTCATAATTTTTTAAAAACATAATTTGTTTCACCTGGGGACTCAGCAGTTGAGCATCTGCCTTCGGCCCAGGGCATGACCCCGTCCTGGGATCAAGTCCCCCATCGGGCTCCCCTGCAGGGAGTCTGCTTCTCCCTCTGCCTGGGTCTCTGCCTCTCTCTGTGTGTCTCTCATGGATAAATAAATAAAATCTTAAAAAAAAAGAGTTTGTTTCTGGTGCCAAGAAAAAAAGACCATCAGCTGCCACTTATGGTTTGGAAAGGACTAACCGTGAAATAGAACCTTTAATAAAGAATCTGGCTCAAAGAAGACAGACAATAGATGTTATTATTTGGTTTCCTTTTATGATTTAGCTTTGTGAAATTCTCATCCTTTTGAAGCCAGTTGTTATTTTTTAGATTCTATAGATAAGGGTCTTGGATGTAAGGCAAACAATAACTTGTCCCAATTATGACTACAAATTGAGTCAAGTCCATATTAGGTTCAGAAAATCCCCAAACCTCTGTTTAGAGATTTAACACAGTCTATTAGAAATCCATTAAAAAAGAAAAAAAAACTCAGGAAATTTAGAATGAGAGGACACCACTGCACCGCCCAAACTCACTCTTTGAGGGAAGTATTTCTTCCTAAAATGTTGCTTACACCACGTGTGACTGTTGGATTTTAAGCGGACGTTCATTCCCATTTGTAGGCAAGCCTCCGCGGCCCTTCTTCCCTGCCTCTCTCTAGAACTTATTCCCACGAGGAGCCATATATCAACACATTAAGCAAACTCTACTTCTGTAATTCCCCCTCGAAACCCCGTTAAGGAAGGAAGAGCTGTCAAATCTAAAATCTGCTGCTCCTCAGGGATGACTGGAGGACATTTGTCCTTTAATGGCTTTAGGCCTTGCCAAGCCATCACTCACTTGCATCCCTGGCAGCAGCTTCATCAGTGCGTGTGTGTGACTTTCCTCAATGACATCACGGCCACTTCCCTTACCATGCGGAGCCACGGCCTCGAGACCTCCATGTGGGAAAACAGAAGCTTTGAGTCAAGTCAGAGAAGAATGAAGAGAGGCAGTTTAGCTTCTTGCACAACCCCGGGGTCAAGTGGACAGAGGGACGGAGGGATTTTCCCCACCAGAGCCTGTAGTCATGGCCCTAACGTGTTTTCCTTGTGATGCTTTTGCAACTCTAAGCATCTGAATTGAGAAATATGTCGGGTGCATTTTCAGAGTTAACTAAGTCATGAAATTACTGATATAGAATAAAAGGGCCTACATTTGTTCTTATTTATTTATTTTTTTCAGCCTTCTAAAATAGTGTGAGAGATACCGAAGTTGTGTTTTAACAGGTTGTCTGACAACAAAGCTGAAAGAAATGGATCCTTCCCTAGCGAGTGGATTTAATTGAATTAACTGTGAAATAGAATTGTGGTATTTATATTTAAAAAACCCTTATAGACTGAATATACACGTTTGCATCTGTGTATACCCATATATACCTGTCCATGCTACGGCGCATGCACACCAAGAGCACACATGCACCTACAAACACGCATGCACATTTGTGTGTTTTTCTAAGAAGAAAAATCAGGGGCCAGACTGCTGCTGGGATGTGTTAAGAAGAGTCTAGGACTGATGCCAACATGTAGTTACATGTATCATGACTGGGTAGGAGGGAACGCGGGTCAAGTGGGAATTTGGAAATTTGTGTCTTGACTCTTTCTTATTTATTTATTTATTTATTTATTTATGTATTTATTTATTTATTTATGTATTTATTTATTTATTTAAATTTTTTGTGTGTCCTGACTCTTCTACTCAGATATGGAAATCCAGGAGTGAGACTGTTTCTTGCTGCCAGTTTCAGAATCTCCACCTTCCTTCTCTAATGAATTACTCCTAGAAAGAGCTCAGGGGGTACATTGGAGGATGATAAGGGCAGTTGAGGCACTATCTGGATTAAAAGAGAGTAGAGAGTAGTTGAGGAACAGATGTTGAAGAGAGAGCATTCTTGCTTGACATGGATTTGTGAGAATAGCAGCAAACCCATGAGACCCCAGGGAGGGACAACACATCTAGGACATCAGAAGTTGCTGTTACCAAACTGTACTACACCCAAGAGACCGTGAAGAAACCCTAGTAGGATGTCTCTATGGAAGGTGGCCTCCGTGGTCCTCTCTCTACCTACAGGAATATGATATTCCCACAGGGGAAAGGGGTGCTTCACCATTGTGTTGTGTGGGGTTTCCAACCCACAGAGCCTGAGTCAAAGATTCAAGGGCATGTGTTCTACTGAGGAAGGAATCAGAGCCCTGGAACAGGCCAAGGAAAGTAGCTTAGGAGGGATGTGGTCTTGGCAGGAATGGAGCTTCTGGCTGATTCCAAGGAGAGTACTAGAGCATGAAATCCCGAGGAGGTCCAGCTCGCTGGCAGTGAGGAGGCTTTGGTATCTTCATGTCATCAGCTGCAGGCAGCAGTGGCCGGGGGTATGGGGGGAGCCCAGAGGAAGGAGACACAATCTCTCCTGCAAGGTGGCCCCCACTCACTGAACAAAATTCTCCAGAAAAGGATGCAGCTCTGAACTCCAAGCAACTAACACAGGAGAGGGCCCAGGGAAGGGTACTAAAAGCATACACTACAGTTTTCCATTTATGGGGCCTCATATTTCTGGTGGAAAAAAAAGATTATTATAAGTACCTTTTCGTTTTACCTTTTCCTACAAAATTATAAAATAGTGTCCTATGGGTCAGGAAATAGTCTAAGTCTCTTACATTTCAGTTTCCAAAGGCTATGGTAAGTTTGATTTTAATACCACAAATTTGTTGGTCTTTCCCTTTGGACTTAAAAAAATATATTATAATTTCTTTTTTTAAATAATAAATTTATTTTTTATTGATGTTTAATTTGCCAACATACAGAATAACACCCAGTGCTCATCCCGTCAAGTAAGTGCCCAGAATCAGAGGATACTCCCCCGTGTTTTTTTTTTTTTTTTTTTTTTGCTTTTTGATTTCTGTTTGCTTCCCCCACCCCTTTTTTTCCCTTTCTTTCTTTTTCTTTCTCTTTTTCTTCTCTCTTTTTTCTTTTTTTCTCCTTTTTTCTTTTTCTCTTTTCTTTCCTTCTTTCTCTCCTCTCTTTTTCTCTTTTTCCCAATACAACTTGTTTTTGGCCACTCTGCACTGAGCAAAATGACTAGAAGGAAAACCTCACCTCAAAAGAAAGAATCAAAAACAGTCCTCTCTCCCACAGAGTTACAAAATTTGGATTACAATTCAATGTCAGAAAGCCAATTCAGAAGCACTATTTTATTATAATTTCTTAAAGATTTTATTTATTTATTCGTGAGGGAGAGGGAGAGAGAAGCAGAGACACAGGCAGAGGGAGAAGCAGGCTCCGTGCAGGGAGCCCGATGTGGGACTGAATCCCAGGACCCCGGGGTCACGCCCTGGGCTGAAGGCAGGTGTTAAAACCCCTGAGCCATCCAGGGATCCCCTGAACTTCTTTTTTAGTGTTATTTTTCACCCTACCTGTCTTTCCACTGTGGAATACCCTTCAGTGTATGGAGAAAATTTAATAGTTTCTCCTCTATGGAGGCGTTCTGGAAGCCTGCTGACCTTCTTTCTGAATACTGGTTTCTTCTCAGTATCACTAAGTTTTAGGGGTCCCTGGGTCTTTAATAGTTTTGGAAAGTGAAGACCAGAGGATTATCTAAACAAACATAAAACATCTAGATACGTATTGATTTGCCCGTGGGTGAATTAGGGGAATCTGAACATAATAAGCTCATTTGGGGTTTACTATGACTATGGTACTTGCTATGGAAGACCTTGGATAAAAACTAAGATTATATTAATGATCATAGTTTCTTCAGATTTTATAGAGAAAGGAGTAGAATAATTCTCCCTCTTATAGATGAGAAGTTCAGATGAATTACCACCTCACAGCTGTCGGAATGGTGAAACTTCACAAGACAGGAAACAACAAATGTTGGAGAGGATGTGGAGAAAGGGGAACCCCTGCACTGTTGGTGGGAATGTGACATGGTGCAGCCACTCTGGGAAACCGTGTGGAGGCTCCTCAAGAAGGTAAAAATAGAGCTGCCCTGTGATCCAGCAACTGCACTGCTGGGGATTCACCCTAAGGATACAGATGCAGTGAAACGGCCGGGACGTGGGCACCCCAATGCTCACAGCAGCAATGTCCCCAATACCCAGACTGTGAGAGGAGCGTCGGTATCCATCGACAGATGATGGATAAAGAAGCTGTGGTCTATGTATACAATGGAATATTACTCACCCATTAGAAAGGATGGACATCCACCATTTGCAATGACATGGAACTGGAGGGTATTGTGCTGAGTGAAGTAGGTCAATCGGAGAAGGACAATCATCATATGGTTTCACTCATACGGGGAATATAGGAAACAATGAGAGGGATTATAGGGGAAGGAGGGGAACTGAGTGGGGAAAATTAGAGAAGGAGACAAACCATGAAAGGCTCCTAACTCTGGGAAACGAACAAGGGGTAGTGGAAGGGGAGGTGGGTGGGGGGATGGGGTGACTGGGTGACGAGCACTGAGGGGGGCACCTGATGGGATGAGTGCTGGGTGTGATACTATATGTTATGTCCTATTTGTTCTTAGCTCCAAGTACTCTGACTTTGAGGTAGCAACGCAGCAGGTTCTAGGGAATAGGTCTTAATTGACGTAAACCAACCATTGACAGTTTCCTAGTTTTCGGTTTCCTTTGTAATTTGGGGGGGGGTGCGTGTCACTCCCTTATGAGACTGAGATCTACACATAATTCTCCTGGGAGCTGGCTGGGGGCAGTTTTAGGAAATACATGCCTTGGCTTCTTCTCTGTTGTTCCTGAGTTACACATGTTATGTCTGAAGCTTATAGAAGCCACTTGTGATGAGGGGGGAAAGGCCTAGTGAATTTTAAGGGCTCTGAGCTGTACAGTTTAGCTAGCTAGTAGATGAATGATAGATAAATAAGTAGATAAATAAATAATAAATAAATCCTGAGATTTGGGAGAGGTAAATTTGTAATTAAGCCCACTGTGTGTCGTGTGTTTCTTTTACAGACAGCCGAACACATTCTTGGCAGGTATCTCACGATTTCAGGACCAGGTATCTTGTTGCTCTTCCGTGGACCATGGTATGAAATGCACAAAGGTAAGATTAATTATAGTTTCTGTAGACCCTCCATCGTTTCACCCAATTTTAACTCGTTGCACGTCGTCATCACATTTGGCATTTGTCTTGCTTCTGTCTTTACAATCTTTTGCCATCTTCCCACACCACTAGCACGCAAGTCCTCAGAGCGTGGGCTTTAGTGGTCCCACTGGCTATGGCATCCCCACTTCGCAGAAGGCTGCCTAGCGCATGGTAAACTCTAACCTGAGATACCTTGTTGGCTCGACAAATGCGTCGTGAGGCCACGTCAAAGCAGAAACTAAGACTCAGAGTGTAGCACATATTGGGCTGTAAGCTTGCACAGTCTTTCAAAGAGCACACAAAATGGAGCCAAGGGGGAAGGGGGAGCCTGGGTTGGAAGAAGAACTCAGCAGAAGGCCACATGCGACTGGAATCAAAGTTGTGTAGGTGACACATCCCCCAAGTGTGAAGGGAAAATAGTTTCTCCCCCAAAACCAAATGGGATAGACTCACACATGAGCTGCCCTTGATGTTAGTCACCGGTCTTTTGACAATTTCTCATCTTAGGAAAGTTTTCTGCTTATCAGACATGGGTACCTGTAAATGTTTAGCGGAAAGCGGCGGTGAGTAAAGTAAATATTAAAGTAAATATTTAATTCCTTCGAGATGAGAATGTGATCTTCAGTCAAATTAACTTTTAGTTCTTTTAGTTAACTTCTGTTGACTTTTGAGTTCTTTCTCCAAAAATCTGATAAAGATGAAAAGTCAACTGTGTTACTAGACAACATTGCTTATGGTTTAAACACCCCTTTATTGGCAAGTTTCCTTTGGAATAGGATAAATTATCGATGAACTGCCAATCCCTGAAGGCAAGGCCGTATTTTGGGCTTTTCTGAGTGTGATGATTCTTAATGGTGCCCGTCCGTCCCTTCTAGGGATCCTCAAAAAGACTCCTGTCGAATTGGCTCAAAAGATAAAAGCCCCCCTCACCTGCCCAGAGTGAGAATCACTCCTGTGCACTTGGGCAAAGCAAAGGGGAGGGCGTCTAGGTGGCCTGTGGGCCGTCGGTCGCAGCTGGAAGGACTCCCACAAAGACAGACCCCCGATGCTGCCCTTCTCCAAACAACAGCAGTACAGTATTTTAGTTACTGTGCTTCTAGAATAGTTTCCGATATTTGGAAAGGCAAGTCTTTTTGAGAGAAAATCTAATGAAATATTTTGACTTAGATTATGGGGCAACCTCTCCTCATAAGCCCTTTCTTCCCCTACATCTAGGACTCATGCTGAACATCATCTTCCCCCCGGGCCGACCGAGTCTCCTGTGCCTTCAGTTTGTGTTTGCCAAGTCACATTGGTGCCCTTTCTCTGTGTTGGCAGCGACACAGCTTGAAAATTCCCCAAACGCAATCCCCTACTTCCCTGTGTGCCAGTCGGTAACTCAGGGCTCCAGGTTTCATTCTTACCAGTATCTTAGTCTACTTCGACAGACTGTTTCACATACTGTTGGTATTTTTTTTTGTAAATAACAGACCCCCTCGTGGTTGTTACTGCCCCATGTAGATGACCTAGATTATGTGCCTACAGCTTCTCCTATTCCAGGAATTTGGTGAACCATATGGCCAGGTACACTTGGCCAACGGTTTTCAAACTGCCGTTTTTGGGTCATGAAATCAGTTTAGTGGATCACAACCAAGGTTTATTTCTTTGAAGAAGATGATGTAAGAGAAGAAAAAAGAAACTCTGAGGTCACCTAGAATGTGGCCAGAGCAGAGAGTGCCCGGCGCCGCTCTACTTCAGTCTTGTAATACACGGAGACGTGCTCCTACGGGCTGAGTTGCATCCCCCTGAGTCATGGGTTGACATCTTGCCCCCCAGGGCCTTCAAATGCTGACTATACTTGCACATTGGGCCTTTAAGGAGGTGAGTGGGGTTGAATCAAGTCTTAGGCTAAGGCTCTAATACAGTAACACGGATGCCTTTGGAGGAAGAGGCAGAGATACCGGGGATGTGTGCGCATTGGGGAAGGGTTGCTAAGGACGCCATGAGACGGGGGCCCCTGCAAGCCAAGGAAAGGGAGGCGTCGGGAGAGCCCGTACCCCTGGCACACTGTTCTTAGGCCTCCAGCCTTTGGAGATGAGATCTCTGACATTTAACTACACGTGGTAGTGGATTTTATTACAGCAGTTCTAGCAAACTAATGGACACATTCGTATGTGGTGACCTGGGTCCCACGTCAGGTGTGTTTGCAGAGGTAGGCTGTGGTCAAAGTCGTCGAGAGCCCCCGAGTGGCCCTGTGTCGGGTGAGCCACAAAGCCATGTTTAGTAAGGATGATAACTTAGTGTTGGCCCAATTCCCGTCAGTAGTTGTAGACTTGGCCGAAGGGGTACTTACAGGATTCTGACCATAGTAGGTCAGCTTTCCCCATAGGTCTGTCGTCTCAAAACAGTTTTTAGCTGAAATGCACAGAGCACTGCGGGGTGAGTCGGGTGGACATTTAGGCCCTGGTAGGTATTATACGGCTGTATCTGTATCTTCATTCAGAAACATGATCTTTTGTCCCTGAATATAGAGCAATTTGTCCTCATTGAGATTCAGCCCCCCTAGTGCCCCGTCTCCCAGGGGAGTGATTCTGGGGTCCTGCGAGTGTCTCCCTTGACAGGCACGTGAGCATCTCCCGAGACTTGAGGGCCGGGTCGCTGGTGGACACGCGCCACGTGGAAAGCAAAGGCTGCTGGCCAGGGGCTCGTGTGGGGACAGCCATGTGCCGATTGGAACACAAGTGAAACCGCTCCAGATGTTTGTGGGGACGAAGCCTGGTGTTGTTGGCAGGCAGGGAGACTTCACCTGTGTGCCCACCTGCGGGCCTGACCCAAGGAGGGGTGTGCTGGCCAGACTGCTGGCCCGCCTGCCAGACTCTGTGGGCCCTGGACCCTGTACCCGCTTCCCTGGAGCAGCCCCCTGCAGTGTGGCCTACAAATAACATGGGTTTGGACCTCACAGTTCTGGAGGCTGGGGAACCCAGGGCCAAGGAAGTGCAGATCCTGGGTCTGCTGAGGAGCGGCCTTCGTACTCAGCGACGTCTATTTTCCACCCGTGTCCTCAGCCCATGTCCTCCTCCCGTGTCCTCCGCCCGTGTCCTCGGGGGACAGGGTGGCCAGGAGCTGCCGGGGGCCCCCGAGGGAGCACCCAGCCCATGCCCGGCCCGCAGCCCCTGCACTCGCCTCCTCGGACCACCAATCTTCAGCCGAAAGATTTTGAAGAGGATGTGAGCATCCAGCGAGCTTGTGACACAACCTGACCCATCCTCATGCCTGTCTCCTCCTCCACTATCTCCAGCTCTGAGTTTGTCAGGGAAATAAATTAGGAAACAGTGTTTTTGTTTTTTGTTTTTTCCTGCTCTGTTGGTTGACCACTCTGTCGATGTGCTGGGATATTTGTTAAGAATGATATGACTGGGATCCCTGGGTGGCGCAGCGGTTTAGCGCCTGCCTTTGGCCCGGGGCGTGATCCTGGAGACCCAGGATCGAATCCCACGTCGGGCTCCCGGTGCATGGAGCCTGCTTCTCCCTCTGCCTGTGTCTCTGCTTCTCTCTCTCTCTGTGTGACTATCATAAATAAATAAAAATTAAAAAAAAAAAAAAGAATGATATGACTGTTTGTGATTTTGTTGGGTTTTTCTCAGCCCTTAAGAATGGGCTGGAATAATGTGGGTCAATCTGCATGAGCTAAACATTTGCTCTTGGTCGCTAATTCATACATTTCAACACCCCCGCGAGGAGTGTGGTGGGCAGGGGTGTTCTTTTGACAGATTATATCATGATGTTGCATGACACAAAATCGTAGTCTCCCAAAGTCCCAGCTCTTTTCCTTTTGAAAAATGCTTACATCTTTGGATGACTTGGATGCATTTCTTCTGAAACAGAGAGGATACAGAAAATCCTAAAGGTGTAGCAAATTAGGTGTTAGCAAATTATTGATTTGGTAAATTACTGATACTGATATTTAACTAACACTGGAAGGCATGACATTATAAATGCTAACAAGTTAAGTTTATTCATTTGATTTGTGTCCTGAGAGCTCTATAGGACACATCAGTAGGTTTGGGAATTTAGAGTGACAATTTTCAATGTATCCAGTCTTGCAAGCCATGGGGTCTAAAACTGGAAGCTCACTGAGTTACATTTAAAATGCAGAGCCTTAAAAAAAAAAAAATGCAGAGCCTTAGCTTTAGCTGAGGATCTCTGAAAGAAACCACATTCCAGAGGGTTGTGGGTGATATTGTCTATCATCTCTCAGGGTTCTAGTACAAAAATTTTATTTTTTATAATTAATTATTTTTATTTTCTTTAAAAAAGATTTTATTTATTTATTCATGAGAGACAGAGAGAGAGAGGCAGAGACCCAGGCAGAGGGAGAAGCAGGCTCCATGCGGGGAGCCCGATGCGGGACTCGATCCCAGGACCCCAGGGTCACACCCTGAGCTGGAGGCAGATGCCCCACCCCTGAGCCACGCAGGTGCCCCTGAAAATATTTTTTAGAAATGACTTCTGGGAAGAGGTTTGTTTTCCTTAAAAAACTGAGAATATTTTCCTATGGAATATGAAAACCACGTACTATATATCCAGAATCACTTCTCTTTTTTTTGTCATTTAGTGATCAGGAAGCTTAGAACTCAATTGCTAGCCCTAATTTTTATTGTGTAGATCCTTATGCTATAAAAATATAGGTGAAATATATATTTTATGTATGTAATATAAAAACTAAATTTTAGTACATTGAATACATACCATTATCTATATTTATTATCTTCCTTTCCTGTTTTGCTTCCTTGTCTGATTTGTGTTTTTCTTTGTTCTAATTTAAAAGTATATACATTTATTTACATTTTACTGTTTTATCGTATATGATTTGTGGAGGCATTTATTTTTTTATTTTTTATTTTTTTATTTTTTTTTGTGGAGGCATTTAAAATATGTTAACTAAAGTGGGATAGAAGGAATAATACAACCTAGTGCTGACTTATTTGGTAAGTGTCCATGGAACCAGTCTATATGTATAGTACAATCCTAGGAGCAACCTGCAACAGGTGATTTTTACTTTCAACGCCTTACAGTCTAGTAGAGGGAAGTGGATACAAAGCAGATAAGTAAATATGCATCGTGAACCAGTATCGAAAGTAATATACAGGCGATCAGAAGGAGGGTAGATAAGCAAAATCTCCAAGATTATCTGAACACTATGACATTGACTTTGGATCTCTTTTCCTGCTGATGGCAGTAGGCGGTACATGTATATGCTCTTTGGACTTCTAACCTTGTCTGTATAGTTTCCAGGTTTATTGCATGTGGTTTTCATTTTTAAAAGCTGCAAATAACTTTTTATTTATTTATTTATTTTTTATTTTTTATTTTTTATTTTTTGCAAATAACTTTTTATGTGACTAAGTGATGAAGCTGATACTAGATTTTTAGAGCATATATTAGAGTGTTGTTTCATAATTCTCAGTCATTCACAAATCAATGCCATGGTTCCTGTTGAGTGCATGCAATCCTGTTATTATTTGTTTTTTGTTTTAAGAGGAGGAGAGAGACAGGTGGGGAAGGGGCAGATGTAGAGGGAAAGAGAGAATCGTAGGCAGGCTCCACACTGAGATCAACCTGAGCTGAAATCGACCCTGAGATCATGACTTCAGCTGAAATTAAGAGTCAGACACTTAACTGACTGAGCCACCCAGGCACCCTGCACTCTTGTTATTATTAAATACTAATTTTAAAAATCGATTTATTTTTTATGTAAATAAATTTGTTTTAAAAAAGAAGCTTTATTGTATTACCGTTGAGGGAAACAGTATAAAACAATGATCTATCACAATCTATGTGATAGATCATAGCTGTTACAATACAAAATTTTTAAAAAATGTTGTAAAATTAAAATAATGGAAATTGAAGTAATACTGATTCTAATAAATTTTATAAAAAATTTTGCTGAAAATATTGCTCAGTTAGGGCTCTTTATGCTTGCTTTATAATAAAGAAATATTCAGGTTGATTAGGTTGGGTGAAGATATGCTTTAAAAGCAAAAACTAATTTTTGTGTTAATTTTAATAGAATCTCAACAGGATGGTATAAGTCACTGGAAAGAACCACAGATATTTAACCACCCTCTCTGTTAAGATTTAACACTGAGAATTATTTTTCCAAAGAAAATGATGCAAGTGAGTTACAAATTAGATTTTTGTTTGATGACATCATCTGATGTACTCTTTTATCTGTTTAATTTTTGAATAGGCCAAGCTTTGGAAAGTTAATGAAAGTCATGGCAAATTTCTCCTTATTCATGAATTATTGTCATTTGGTTTGGAAAATATGAATACAGACCGTTTATATTACCTTTCAAATGCGTCTGCATATGTTCAGAATATACTTAGTGAATTATTCAGATGAGTTCATTAACAAGCCTTTTAGATACCAAAGATCCAAGCCAGCTCAACAAAATGATGTAGTCCAGAGCTCAGTTTCTCAATTATTTAATTTCCTTGTTCATACACACAGAATGCTGATGTAAGCCTCTCTTGTGAAAATAACTCTAGATTGTTCAAATGGGCAAATACATCAACATCACGTGTACATGAGCAAAGCCAGTGTCAGTTACACAAAGCACTGTACGACTGATGGTTTTCTCCAGAAAGACTTGACATTCTTCTTATAATTCAAACAGATGAATAAAAAATGCCTCTACATAAAAGCCAATGAGCCTCAGTATGAAATAGTAGTTTGCATTGACAGTCTTCTTCATAAAGCTGAGAAAGAAGTTGGGAATTCAGTGCTCCATCCTCAACATGACTGATGATTTCAGTAGAATTTATTCAGTTTAGTCTCTGGAGCCTGTATAAGTTTGAATCCTGGCTCTATTAGCAGGACTCTATCGAAATCAGCAGGATAAACTTGGGCAAGTTAACTTTTTTGCAATGAAGTCATCTCATCTGTAAAACAGGGATATAAGAGTATCTAGCCCAAAGAGTTGTCGGGGGATTACACATATGGGTAAACATTAGCTCTTGGACTCGTATTTGGCATATTGTAAATGTTGTGCAAGTACTTGCAGTTGCTGCTAGAAAAAGTCAATGTGTTTAGACTGAATTGTGTCCTCATGAATTCACCGAAGCCCCCACCCCCAATGTGGCCATATCCTGAGTCAAGAACAATTTGTACAGGATAAATTAGCTACATTCTTGTCTTTGGGACCAGTGTTCACCGTTTTAGTGAGGTTAATATCAGGATATTCATAAATATATTTGACTTTAATTCTTCATGTTCAAGTTTATGCATTGTTACTCTTATTTTGCCCACCCTACAGTATTTCATGGGTGATGAATTGGTGGAAAGTGACTGCATTTATATACAGTTTCTACAAGTTATTGATTTATTTGACCAAGGGTATGGAAAATTAACAAAAGTGCATTGGAGGCACGGAGCAATAGATGAATATTTCTCGAATCAGCTTTTTCCTGGCTTGTCAGCTCACTAATCTTGTAAGCATCTTCTGCTGAGCCCCTCTACAAATATAGGTTCTATTTAGAGTCAAAATGACCGTAAAATTCTTCCTATGTCAGAAGCCATTGCTATTTGAGGCTTAGCAACTGGTGTGCTGGGGCTCTCTTGGACCAGCTGGGGAGAGGGCAGGAAAGTTTGAGTGCCAGTAAACACAACCATTATTAATAAATCATATATAAAATCACAAAAATAAGTTACATTAAAAACTTTGTTTTCCTTACCTTCATAGCTGTATTGAACACTTACATTCATCGCATTAAATAAATTGTACTCAACAGTCATGCCTTCCTAATTTTACTATTATATACTTGCATTATTTATGCCCTTAAGTAAGATTAATTTTATCTATTGTGTCTATATGGTGTAAATACTATATAATGGTGTGTCTGTGCCTGTAACCTGAAAGCATCTGCGGTGTGGGATAATATGGACCATGGAAATTGGGAAACTACAATTAAAGATGTGGTCTACTGTTTTGTCAATTGTCTCGTCTTCAGAAAGTAATGGAGGAAATGTGAATACAATAGATTTAACTTAAAATGTGTCCTTGTGGGCGGTCCCTGTGGCTTAGCGGTTTAGTGCCGCCTTCAGCCCAGGGTGTGATCCTGGAGACCCGGGATCGAGTCCCATGTCAGGCTCCCAGCATAGAGTCTGCTTCTCTCTCTCTCTCTCTCTCTGTATCTCTAATAAATAAATAAAAAATATTTTAAAAATGTGTCATTGTGTCATGTGTTATATTGTGAATGGCACACAAAATATTTTGAGAAACCATCCCTTCAGTATTCAAAACTATTGTCTCATCCAAGAAAGGTGCTACCTGTATTCCCTATAAATAAGTAAAATTCTAGTACTCATCTTCATTGCTTTTTTTTATCTTACTTGTTATGAAACCAAAAATATCAACCGACATTCATGTTAGAATTGCAATTGTTGGTCAGTTGCAACCATAAATTGGCTACAGATAGAGGAGTTTGGCAAAGATCAGTAAGGAAAAAAAACCTTACTATGATCACCTATTGGTTATACAGAGTTTATAATAAGGAGTAATGTATATTTTATTATCATTTATAAATTGGGTGCCCACACCCTTAATCTCAGAAAAATGTGTAATAAACGAATACATATGTATATTTATACACAGAGAAATACACACAAATACACACACATCTCTTCTGCTGGAAAAATGGTTGTTGAACCTTAATAACACACCACCAGTGGCTATACCTAACCATTCCACAAGACTGATTTTTATTTTCTTTCTTTCTTTCTTTCTTTCTTTCTTTCTTTCTTTCTTTCTTTCTTTCTTTCTTTCTTTCTTTCTTTCTTTCTTTCTTTCTTTCTTTCTTTCTTTCTTTCTTTCTTCTTTCTTTCTTTCTTTCTTTCTTTCTTTCTTTCTTTCTTTTCTTTCTTTCTTTCTTTCTTTCTTTCTTTCTTCTTTCTTTCTTTCTTTCTTTCTTTCTTTCTTTCTTTCTTCTTTCTTTCTTTCTTTCTTTCTTTCTTCTTTCTTTCTTTCTTTCTTTCTTTCTTTCTTTCTTCTTTCTTTCTTTCTTTCTTTCTTTCTTTCTTCTTCCTTCCTTCCTTCCTTCCTTCCTTCCTTCCTTCCTTCCTTCCGTCCTTCCTTCCGTCCTTCCTTCCTTTCTTCTCTTTCTTTCTTTCTTTCTTTCTTTTTTCTTTCTTTCTTTCTTTCTTTCTTTCTTTCTTTCTTTCTTCTTTCTTTTTAAAAAGATTTTTATTTATTTATTCATGATAGATGGCGGGGGGGCGGTGGGTGGGTGGGCAGAAACACAGGCAGAGGGAGAAGCAGGTTCCACACCAGGAGCCCAACTCAGGACTCAATCCCGGGACTCCAGTACCATGCCTTGGGCCAAAGGCAGGTGCCAAACCACTTAGCAACCTAGGGATCCCCTGATTTTTATATGTATAGTATGTTATATACACCATTTATGTATGCTATATTATTTATACTATTACATATGCTATTAATATAAAATATAATATTTAGTGCTTTAAAAATAAAACATTTGCCAATTTAAGTATCTTCATTCTTCTTTTTTGAAGGTTTATTTTAGGGAGTGAGAAAGTGAGAGAGTGAGAGAGAGAGAGAGAGAGAGAGCATGAACAGTGGGAAGAGCAGAGGGAGAGAATCCCAAGCAGACTCCCTGCTGAATGAGAAGCCTCAGTGGGGCTCAATCTCATGACCCTGAGATCATGACCTGAGCTGGAACCAAGAGTCAGACACTCAACTGACTGAGTCACTGGGGTACCCCTAAATCTCTTCATTCTTAAATCAAAGTTTGCACTGGCAAGGCCACCTCTTTTCCAGGAGGAGAAAGCAGTAAAGCTTATGCCAAGTGTCCTTTTTTTTTTTTTTTTAGATTTTATTTATTTATTCATGAGAGACACAGGCAGAGGGAGAAGTAGGCTCCCAGGGAGCCCCATGTGGGACTCAATCACAGGACCTGGGTCATGGCCTGAGCCCTAGGCAGATGCTCAACCCCTGAGCCACCAGGTGCTCCCAGGTGTCCCTTAATCTATTTCTGTCAGCTATGTGCTGGAATCTCCCAAATCGTGTTTTTCCGTACTCTTGATTTTTATTTCATCTCAATGCATCTCAGTACTTCTGTTACTTGATTTGGTCTAAGAACCATGACCACAAATCCATTTGCCTTCACTTTCCTCCAAACCTCAATCATACAATTAGTACTTCTTGACGCAATTGTCAATAATTCAGAATTTCTTAATTATTGATGCTTCATCAATTTTTCCTGGAAATGGTGTATTGGCAAATAAACAGAGACATTCATAAATCATAGGACCATGACTCATGGAGCAAAGTCTCCATAACTTTTTTCAAGTGAGGCGGAAAGCCATTAATAATTATGTTTCTTTGGTTGCATATTTTAACATGTTTTCAGTGTTGAGTGGTTGCTGACTTGCCTTACTCGCCAGGTTGCAGAAGGAAGTTGGATGGATACAGAAATCTGTGACTACTATGAAGTAGGGTTAGCAGTAAATTATTTTAAACAGGATTTGTGGAGCAACGCTGTAACAATGAGACGAATTAAAAAATTAATGCCCGTTGGCACAGCTATAGATCACTGACTTTTAAATTATAGATAAACAAATGTGCTGTTAGAATTTTCATATAAAAATGGTTATTCAGTTTAATCCTGGATTTAATAAGATACCCCACTTATTAAAAAGCTATCGTAGGCATTAGAAGCTATTTAATGATGACGATAGTATTTTATGCAATGCTAAACATATTTAACTGAATAAACTGACGACTTATGATTTAGAAAAGTATGGTCTTCACGTGGTCCTAGAGGAACAAGGCAGGATCACATAAAAGGTGTCTACAGGTACATGCCATGTTAGTGCCTCGGATGATAACACTGGTTGATAATTGTTAATGCGTACATGGCATTTAAACTATACTAGGTGGTGTTTTACACATAGATTCTAATTAAAACTTCAAAACAAGCCCAACAACAGTTAGGTTTTTTTTTTTTTTTTTTACAAACATACTCATGAAGAGTACATATGATTTACCATATCAGGTGGGCGGTAGAGCCAGGATGTGAACCCAGATGGTCTGGCCCAAACGTCTGTGCTCTTAACTCTCATTCTCTATCCCTGAGGCAGAAGTCCCAGTCATTGCTCTTTAAGGGCACTGGTCTTTGTGGAACAGTTCAGGCAGGGATTGGACTTGGGGTTGGATAAGATTGAAATAAGAGGGAAAAGATACATTCACTCAAAACATATTTGTTGAGCTGTAGTTTTGTTCTAGGCCCTACCGTAGATGATCTACATGTAGCTCTGAATGAAACCGGTCACATAAAATTTACGTTCTAGCATTAAAAGGATTTGAGGTACAGAGACAGTGTGAGCATATTTTAATAACAGGCTGTGCATCATGGGCCTATTTTAATAGAACTGTATATAAATATGGAAAATCTAGAAGTCCTGTGTGTTTACGGCATTTTGACCAATCCTTAAAAAAAAAAAAAAAAAAAGGATCCCTAAAATGAATATTTTGAACCATATATTTGACATGTTACCCTGCAGAGCCATGTACCTTAACCAGATTTGGGATTTGGGATGAGTGAGGGTTATTCCTTTCTTGAGAAATTAGAAAACATGAGTATTTTAAGTGCAAGTGACGTTCCTAGTCAGATCAGTTTTCAGACGATTATGAAAATAATTGTAAAATAATTGAAAATAATAATTTCATAATTTAGACAAGCAAATTATGAAAGTCAGGAATCTGGAAAATAATTGGTGTAAAACCATCTCTGCGTAGCCCTCGGAAGGTTGCACACGTCTTAGTGTGAAGAGCCCTGATGCAGGGCACCGACCTCTGCAGGATGGGGCTCTGGTCTTTGGCCTCCAGTGTAGGGTTCTTATGGAGGCCAACTTTGCTGTCAGCTAGGATACCCCTGATCCAGGAGTCACCCTGACTCTCAGAGGTGTCCGGTCCCGGCTGGGGGGGCCAGCAGGCTGGGCCCCCTCACCCACCCGCCTCTGGCCACGACTTCCACAGTGTACAGTTAAGTGCTCCCTAAGGCCCCTTGTACAACTCAGAGCTAGTCTTCAGCTTCCTCAGGTGTCTGCATTCTTTGACAATTGTTATAAAATCTCACTCATGTGGAACTTAAGAAACAAAACGGAGGAGCATAGGGGAAGGGAGAGAACAAATAAAATAAGATGAAATCAGAGAGGGAGACCAAGCATAAGAGACTCTTAATCATAGGAAACAAACTGAGGGTTGCCAGAGGGGAGGGGGGCGAGGGACGGGGTAACTGGTGGATGGGCATGAAGGAGGGCGCGTGATGTCATAAGACTGAAGGATCACTGAGCTCTACTTCTGGAACCAATAATACACCATATGTTAATTCATTGAAATTAAATAGAAAATAAAATAAAATGAATAAAATAATGGACAGCCTCTCTGTCTTCCAGTGTCTGTGGGAGGGAAGGAGCCTAATTTCGAGAGGCAGCAACGGGCAAGCACAGATGGCCCAATCTCATGACCAGCCTCCCTTCCAGCTCAAGTCCATTTTCACTAGCTCACTTGGATACCCTCCCGACTTGGCTTCCATGCTTCTCAAGTAAAGTCTTGAGTAAAGTCTTCCTTGCTTAATTCTACTTGGTACAATTTCTTTTCTCTCTCATCCTTTCTTCTTCCTCTCTTCCTCTTTCTTTCTTTCTTTCTTTCTTTCTTTCTTTCTTTCTTTCTTTCTTTCTTTTTCTTTCTTCTTTTTCTCTTTCTTTCTTTCTTTCTTCTTTCTTTCTTTCTTTCTTTCTTTCTTTCTTTCTTTCTTTCCTTCTTTTCTTTCTTCTTTCCTTTCTTTCTTTCTCTCCTCCTCCTTTTTTCTCCAATGCATAACAATCTAAACTAGTTTTCTCAAGACAAAAAACCCCAGCATGCATATCTTTTAAAAATTGTTATTCTCGCAATCACACCCAACAGGACGAGTAAAGTCAAAGTGTTTTGGGAAATTCTCACTGGAGCAGCTCTTAAAATTCAAGTTCCTTTTGCTCTCATTTCATTTGAGAATTTTATGTTTTGTCATTTCTTAACACAGTGAGTTGGTGCTTTAAGGTTTGAAGGCACATACGTCTTCACGGAATTAACTTTCTTTTCCTTTCAATTCATCCCCTGAAATTTCACTAATGTTGAAGTAACGTTCTCTCTCCACAGAGGCTTCAGATGTTTAAAAGTGAGATTTGGGAATTTTTTTTTTTCAGTGTAACTCTGACATAAAGATATTTTGTATTCCTTTTGAGCAGGATATCACACAACATTCAGTAGTGAAATATTTGGGGTAGGCAGCGATGTTTCCTTAGAGGGATCTCTCTTAAAGATGCCACAATCAATCATCATTATCAATAGCAACAAACAACACCAGGGACCAAAATTATCTTTGCTAACCACAGGAACTTTTGAGGCTTTTTGGAGGAAATTCTGAGATTCTCAAGGTTTGTTTCTATTGGTTATATTAATTTAATTTTATTTATTTTTTTAAAGATTGTATTTATTTATTCATGAGAGACACAGAGAAAGGCAGAGACACAGGCAGAGGGAGAAGCAGGCTCCCTGCGGGGAGCCCGATGTGGGGCTCGATCCCAGGACCCCGGGGTCATGCCCTGAGCCGAAGGCAGGAGCTCAACCACTGAGCCACCCAGGTGTCCCAGGTAATATTAATTTTAATTAATCCTTTGGAGTCAGCCCTAAAATGCTTCTAGAACTGTGTGAACAGTTTCCTCTTTTGAGGCCAGTTTTTCACTACTGTGAGGGACAGAAGCGAGATTTCTCTGGGTCTAAGTCAGAGCTGAGGAGAGAAATAAAAGAGGTGCTAAAGGAAACCTGTCTTTACGGGATAGAGAGATGTCCATGTATGCAATATTAACTTTTTAAAGATTAAAGATAAGAAGACGAAACATTCCTTTCATGGAAACACACAGAGAAGGAATAGTGGAGAAGAGGAGAGAAGATCCTCATATGTCTAATCACTAGTCTCCAATAGCCGTTGACCGAGCGCAGGTATGAGGCCTCTGCCCTGGTCACTGGGCTGCACCTGGCAAGCTGAGTTTGCTTTTTGAATCATAGATTGGGACCCTTTCCCTGGTAATTATACATCTATGCAAAGAGGATAGTAAGCTAGTAGCTGCTTTTTAGATCCCGACGCTGGTTTCAAAGCTTTGGTTTTCTAGGATTGTAGGCAGCCGAGGGTTAGCTACTCTGTAGAAGCATCATGGAGAAAAGGTGTCCCACGGAGTGGTCGCAGAGGCAGAGAGAAATCAGAGATGTCGGGGTGCGGGGGGCGAGTGGGGGGAACGTGAAGGCCAAACTATAAAAATCATCTGCAGTGAAAGGATCTTGGTAGAAGAAAACACCACCGGGAGCCCCTTCCTAACTTTCCTCTGGCAAAGCCAGCAGGTGGCGAGAGCGTGCTTCTGGAGGCGCAGGTTCCGTGGGCAGCAGGGCGCACCGCTCCCTGCAGGGCTCCGAGGGGTGGGAAGGGACAGGCAGCCCGGCAAACCCCTGAGACTTCCACCCCTCTTCCTTTATAGGGGCTTAATACATGCACATCCAGATAACAACTTGTATCCGTGATTCCAAGGGCAATCGTGAGTTATTGCTAAAGCAAAGTGCCTAATAATAAAAGGATGTTTTTTTTTTTTTTTTTAAATAAAAGGATGTTTTTAAATCACTCAGTATAAGTCTTAAAGGATTTCCAGACCTCAGATCTCCTTTAGGCACTAGACTGATCTATCGGCCAAGGGCCACAGTATTTTGTTGGCAGATGCTTACGAAAATTAGCAGTGTGCTGTAGGGCAGGGCCCCTGGACCCCGAATGTGGGGCACAGCGCATGAGGGTCTCGTAAGATGTGGATTTTGATTCCGGATGTCAGGATGAGGCCTGGGACTCTGCATTTCTGGCGAGGTCCTTGGTGACGCTGATGCTGCCAGGCCTCACCCTACGCCGTCAATAACGAGGCTCTTGGGGCACATTCATATCAGGCCTATGTCCTGCCCTGGCAATCTTTAATCATCTCTGTGATCGTGGTGAGGTCAACGCTTTGGTTCTCTAATAATGAAACAGAAAAATACAGTTTTTCTTTTGTTTGTTTACATCAACTATCTTAGGATCCCGTGAAATCCTGAATCATTTACCAAAGAAACCAGTTATATTTTACGTGTATTCAGGCAATAGGTTGGAGAGACTGACTTGAAAATTTTAGGCACTACTTGGGTTGGGTGAAGACAAAACTATTGGCTACATGCATAACGTTCATTTAATTCCAATTGTGGTTTTCTGGATTGACTTTTAGCCCAAAGAGATCATTTAAAAAATGAAGTGCGATGAAAGGTATCGGCAGCAAATTCGAACACTGCATGAAATACTCCACTGGAAGGAAGAGTGACCGAACAACTGTTCTAAGTGGTATAACTATGATTTTATTTATTTATTTATTTATTGAAGATTTTATTTATTTATTTGAGAGGCCGAGACCGAGAGAGAGAGAGCACGAGCAGGAGGAGGGGGAGAGGGAGAAGCAGGGTCCCCTGCCCAGCAGGAGCCCGAGGACCCGGGTCGTGACCTGAGCCAGAGGCAGATGTTCCAGCGACTGAGCCACCTGCATGTCCCTGTGACTATGACTTGAAGTAGTGCCTCAAGGTGGAAGGAGAAAGCAGCTGCTGGCCGCTTAATCAAGTGATGGGAATAACAAATCAGGATCCCAGCGAGGACCCAGAGTCCAGCCGGGACAGCTGTCTCGGTGCCTCTGACGTCAGGGCTGGAGCCCACTGCCTCCTCCTTGGATCGAGTGTCGCTGCAGGAGTTGGGCTCCTGGTCTCTTGCTGGACCGGAGGAGAAGATTCCTGACACGGACCGCTTGTCCATACGTGTCTCAGCAGCAGGCCACCAGCTACCAGCGGTTTTATTGGATCAGGCATTTATTCGTGATCGATGCTTGAGTGCTGGGCAACGGAGCAGCTTCAGCCAAGGGCTCGACAGCCCGGCGCCGGACGGGGCAGGAAGCGTTCGATCCAGGAGCCCTGCCGTCAGTCGTTGGGTCATTCGAGGATTGTTTGCTCTTTTTCTTCGTGGTAACTTTGGAAAGGAAAGTGTCATACACTCTGTGTGCTTCCCTGGAGGCATCTTTTAAAAGACACACAGCAACGCCATCAGGTAGGTAGGCAGGTATTGTCGCCTGAATTCCACGCGTGAGGAATTAGGTTTAAAATGCTGTGTCGGTTGTTTGTCCACGATCATGCGGTTACCACGCAGCAGAGAAGGATTCCAAGCCCAGCCCTGGTTAGCTCTGCATCAAGTACTCTTCTCAAACCCACAAAGAACCTCAGAGTTGTAAGGTCTGGATGTATATTAAGGAGACATGGCATTCACCTCTTGGGCAGGTGCATCAGTTTCCTCTACAAAGGGAGTACAGGTTGTGAAAATCATGAATATGAGAAGTGCTGTCCCTGGGAGGAGCAGACTCGGTGCAGATGGGGCGCTGGTGGTGGGGCGAGGGGTCAAAGAAGGGCATCCAGGCTCCTTGCTCTACAGAGGAGAAACCGAGGTCTTGACCCATAAGGCCACTGGCTAAGACCACCTGGGGCGGCGGTGGACAGGCCAGCTCTGGGACCTACGCCTCCCCACCCCCAGATTCGGGATTTTCCACTTGATGTAGCCTCGTAGGTTTTAAAATCTGGTGACGACTTTTCTCAGATACACGTTAACACCGCAAACGCGTATCTCAAAAAAACAGGAAAGGAAGTCCTTTTCCCCAAGGAAAAGGCATTAAGGAAAATGAACGTATTTAGGATTGTTATCTAAAAGTGAGCAGCTGCTGCGTATGAGTGTATCTATTTACACCACTATATACACACACATCTACACAGACAGAAGAGGAAATCGATGTTAATAATACAAAATTGAAGACTCTTACCCAGGGCCTGTTGTTAAAGATCTGCGTGGCATCAAGCATGGCCTCAAGGTAGGGATCAGTAGCCGTGTCTAAGGCACCTCAGATGCGACTTTCAGGGAGCATGGCCTTGGAGACAAAGGATCAGAATAATACGGGGTTTTTCAGAGATGGAGTCTTTATCCATTCCAGCAACAGCATTTCCTGGCTCCTCTATGGGGCCGCGCATCAAATCTACGTCCAACGCTCCGGGAACAACTAACTGAAGCACGGTACTCGTCCATTACAGGCCAGTTCCATAAAAGGAGAATTATTAAGGGGAGGGGAAGGGGGGTGAGGCCAGTCCCACAACTACAGTCTGATGTGGGCCCCGACCCGGGAGTTCCGGTCACACTCCTTTCCAGGTGGTGTAAGGTTGGTGTGGGAGCAGCAGAAAGAGAATTAGGTGCATTGGGTCACCAGGCATTCAGGCCTCGGGCTGCTCAATGAGCTCCATTCTCCGATTTAGGGGTGATAAACATCAGCTCTGGTCCAACTCCGTCCTCCCACGGACCTCTCTAATTCATGGCGCTGAAGCAACGTGGGCACATTTGAAATGGAAGGCTATTCCTTGGGGCTTCTGAGGCCAAATATCCATGGGTACGTGCCTGTTGTGACTGCGCTGTGTCCTCGAGGGCTGTGGCAGTCTCCAGGGAGGGGTCCCAGCCTTAAGGAGAGCCTCCTCTACGGACGTCACGTTAGGAAGCCAGTTGTTGCCAAACTTTCAACCCCAAGAGCTCCTTTTTTTATTGATTTTCCTCTAATGGGTTGCAAATTTTGATTTTTTCCCCTTCATTGTACTTATTAAGTGTAAAAAATGAGCTGTCCCATGGTTATTATTTAGATGCATGGAATCACCAATTAGAATTTCTAATTATCCTATAATAAGTGGTGGTAACATACTGAGTTATCGTCATTTTAGCCAAGTCAAAACACACCTAAAACAAAATTTGTTATTTCGTTACTGTGTGGAGTTTAATATAAGACTAACTTCAGTATTTTTTTTTTAATGTAGAATTGAGCACTTCCTTGTTAACTGGGACATCTTTTAAAGGAAATAACTAGGTTAAGTTTTATGAATTTGTCTCCTTTCTTCCCTCCCTCAATCCCTGCCATCCTTCCTCCCCACTCCTTCCTTCCTTCCCCCTTCTCCCTCCCTCCCTCCCTTCCTTCCTTCCTTCCTTCCTTCCTTCCTTCCTTCCTTCCTTCCTCTGGACTTTAAAAGTAGGCACAGAGACATTTAACAAATATATATTTACATATATACCAGCTCACTGTGGCAGTCAGAGTTCTAACAGAAAACAGAATGCCTCTGATTACGCAGAGAAATTTGAACAGAGGGACACTATCCAGCGATATGGGCATGGTTAATGGAATCAGTAAGGGACACTGAGGCACCCAGAGACCAGCAATAGGAGGAAGCCATTATCGCTCCCAAGCATGAAGAGGAATGCATAGTGACATGGAGCTCTGTAAACTTTGGGACTATACAGGAGGGCCTCTTGTCAAGAGCTTTAATTCTGGAGGGATACTGAGACCTCAAGAAATGTGGTGTCAAAGCAGGGAAGGAATAAAGACAGACTCCCGTCCTCTCTACTCCAGGCCTCCAATCCCACTTACGTGGGTGGACTTTACAACCCCTGAGAAAGGTTGCAGTGTTCTGAAAACATCTTGTTTGGTGTTTGCACAATTATTCAACATATAGGGAGGGCATGGTCAGATATTACCAAACACACAGAAATTTAGGCCCTGACTTGGTCATGGGAAGTCAAATCCATTCAATTCTGAGGACTGTGCACCGATGAGAGCACTTCTGGTGTTGTGGTTAAAGTGAGTGGAGACACATTTTCCGACCTGGGCAGTGTCACTGGAGTCATATCAAGTGTTCTGTTTCCTAGAATAGCAAGTTTTTACTTACACTACTTTGGTTCTTAGAGGAAAGCTGCGGAATGTTCCCAACATATTTCCACAAAGGATATGAGCTCCGGACTTGTCTTCTTCCCTGGAAATATGAAAGACGCCCTCGTACGTAGTAATCATGGGTCATCCCATTCTAGTCTCCACCCAGTGTGCTCGGTAAGAGACGGAGACCATTCTCCCCATCGTCAGCTCAGGGAGCAGCTTCATGTCTGTCTAATCAATGGTCTTTGGCATCTGATCCAGGTCGCCCACACTAGGTAATAATCCAAGAGCTGAAGAGGATTTTGCTCATTAACCGTCACATGTGTGATGTTACCCCGATCAACTCTTGTCATTCTGCAGAGAATATGTGTTTCATTTGCTGTCTCCTGTTGAATTACCCTGGCTCCATTCCATCTTAGAAGCACCTGGACAATGTAAAATAACCTAGCTCTCTAATTATTCTGCTAAGGAGCCAACTCTGAATGTGACAGTCATTGGGCTTATACGTGAACATTTATTTCTTCCTTATATTTAGCATAGAATGAAGCAATTCTATGCTAGTGTTCACTTGACTGTCAAAGTGTCGGCTGGGTGGAACGGGAACCACCGAGGGGCCGGGGAGGAGAAGGGATGAGCAAAACAAACCAACACACCCCAAGGATGCAAATAAGTTCTTGGTCAAATAATACACTTTTTTTTTAATTCATTTTCATGTGTCCTCCAAGTGTCCTCATAAATATATATAAATATATATGTATATTTTATGTATAAAATATATATTTTATATATAGAAATATATGTTTTATATATTAAATATATATATAATATATATATATATATCTCAGCACTGCACATAGCTCTGTTGGGTTCTCTCCTGGACTCTCTATTGAAACAGGGAAATATTTTTACTATGTTTGTGTTCAGCGATTAGATCAACTTCACCAATCACCTAGCTTCTTACCTGGCTCCACTCTAACCAAAGGCTGTATATTGTAATCATGCCTAATTCCTTGACATTTTCTTGGATACATGGTTTGTTTTTAAGGTTAAAAAAAAAAAGCAAAATGACTTCATTTTAGGAGGCAACATGGTCAGTATTATTAGTTAATTAATTTACCTTATTAATTACAACTTCTGTGACAAGCTACTCAATCTCTGTACATCTCAGTGTCCTCCTGTTTTTAAGGTTAAAAAAAAAAAGCAAAATGACTTCATTTTAGGAGGCAACATGGTCAGTGTTATTAGTTAATTAATTTACCTTATTAATTACAACTTCTGTGACAAGCTACTCAATCTCTGTACATCTCAGTGTCCTCCTATGTAAACAGGGGGTTAAAATAATTATCTGTGTTATAAAAATTAAACAAAGAGGCATGTGTAAATCGCCCGGCACAGTGCCTGGCACATAGCAAGTGCCTAATTAATGTTAGCCCCTATTTTTCTTTTGTTCACCTAATGTAATCACCAGTAGCTTGGAGTCTAACAAGCAAGTCTTTAATGCAGGCATATGCTAGAAGCCACTAAGAATAATAACCTGTAAGAGCTTGAAACTAGAATATATTCAGCAGTAGCTTGCCTAGACTGGCGATAGAAGCAGGTAACCAGAAGATCATAGCCACCAGATCGCCGTGGAAGAGAAAAGACCTGGTCAATGTGTCTATTATCATAATCGCTATGATTAGAAATGGAAGATCCTATAAGTTGTCTTGGAGACATCCTGCCAGACGTGTATGGAGAGAGGTGATCCGAAGAGAGAAGGTACAAGAAGTACAAAAATAGAAACCTCCTTACCTTTGTATATTCGATCACAGACTTATAAATATTCTGTCTACATCAGTCCCCGCTCCCTGACCTTCACAGAGTTATTTTGTGGTATCCAAGAATATTGACTTACAAATGTGCTGTTATTGCAACTGGAGATTAGCCAAAGGCCGTTCATAAGGATTCTCTTGTCACGAGGGAGCCCCTGAGTTCTTTTTGGTTCCTACACACCAACATCTCTATTTCAGTTGTGAATATTCATCATTTTATACATTTATGTGACATACGCTTGGTGAAAAACTAAATGAAGGCATGGTATTAGATTTTGGAGATAGATTTAGAATAGCATGGAGTCTTCTTCCTCAAAGATGTCATATTCCAGCGATGAAGACGAACTAGTACAACAAAAATGATAACTCGCTGCCTACATCGTTCTGCATCGATGTGTAATGACTAACATTTATTGAGCATTTCCTCTTTGTCAGGTAGTCATAACTGCTGAGTCTTGCAGCCACTGTCCCCCTTTCGCAGGTGGGCGAGATGACGTAAAGAGACACTAAGTGACTTGCACGGGATCATGTAGTTACAAAATGGCCCAACCTGGATTTCACCCTCTCGTGTTGTTTGACCCTAACAGTGATGAGTATTTCTGGGATGCTAGAAATCAGACACGATAGAAGGAAAAAAACCCAATGAATTGGGATTTGAAAGATAGGTGGACAGCTTTCGGGTGCGGAAGTCTAAACACCATCCGGTGGAAGGAGAAGAGTATTCGTAGGAGCTAGATGACACGGTATGTTTCTGAAATGTTAGATTAGAGTTGCTGGATTTATGCTTAGGAGGGAGATTGGTGAATGAAGAGTCTGTAGAGACAGGCAGGGCTCAAGGAATTAAAAAGCCCTAATGCCATGCTAATCATCTGAGTCTGAGGTCATGCGGATGCCGATAAAGGGCTTGTTTCCTATAGTGACAGATATTCTGTGTTTTACCTAAATATTGCTTTTTTTTATTTCTTATTTTTGGTAGCGTACACTCTGGACTAGAGAGATAAAAACTAAAAGGCTGTCCTGGATCCTTCCTTCTTCCTTCCTCACTAAACCATCAAAAGCTGTCACTGTAGTTCAGGAATGAGGCGACTTGTCTGGGACTTGAACTAGAGAGGAGTGGAGGAGGTGGATCCCGGACGCTTGGCAGGTAGGACCCATACATGTGGGGGGTGGTTGGCTGTGGGCACAGAGGGGTCGATGCAGAGTGGGTGCAGCCCAGAAGACGAGGAGGTTTTGGATGACTCATGTTTCGAATTTGGGAGACAAGTTGCCTTCAAGCAACATTAGGGATATACAAGGAAGAAGAGCAGATCTATTTTGGGGGGAAGTGGAGGAGGAGGTAAGGAGGTGAAAAAAGGAAAAAAGACTCTCTTGTCTCTCCTTACTTTCTTCTCTCCCTCCCTCCTTCCCTCCCTCCTTCCTTCCTTCCTTCCTTCCTTCCTTCCTTCCTTCCTTCCTTCCTTCCTTCCTTCCTTCCTTCCTTCTCCATTATAACTTACTTACTCTATTTCTTTCCAACTTAGTATATTAACATATTTGAGGCGCCTGCCATCATTAAAAACCTCACTCTAATGCTCTGTTTGAATGATACGTTGAACCATAAGTTTTCTACTGAAAGTTGTTGAATGTATTTTGTTCGGGGGGAAAGGAAAACATGGCCTCAAATACTATGTTGCTTTGATTCTTTTTTTTTTTTTTTCTTTCCTTCTTTTCTAACAGTGAACTTGACTCAGGCCATGTCTCTGAGCAGAGATTGAAAAAAAAAAGATTGCACATATCTGAGTTTGGATTGACAACATCTCACAGCTACCTTTTTATTGAGTGTTGGAAAAAGCCTACTTTAACTGAAAGAATATTAAGGGGAACACATGACAATTAGGTCCAAGACATCGTGGTAACTTGGTCTCAGGTACAGCGTATACCAAGATCCCGTATTACCATCCCTTCCATCACAAAGCCTTTTGAATCAATGCATTATCAATGAATTCCATTTTCATTCTGATTCCTCCTCCTTACTTCACCCTCACCTTCTGCCCACCCCACAAAGAGCTTTGTGGCCTTTGAGTGACTACACCAGCCGGTAAGATAATAAAATATCTGAAATCAAGATATCGTATTTTTTGTTTGCAAAATCAGCAGTACCCTGGTTGATAAAATCCAGCTATCTAATTCTCCATGGACATTTCAGGGAAAAAAAAATCTATTTATTTTCTGACTGAATAGACGAACAATTTCTTCTTTTATTTTGTTCCTTGAATTGATTAGTTTTCTCAAATTGACTGGCTTGCCTATCAGCCAAGATTCTGTTCATAAAGCAAGAATTGGCTATACACATGTTAAACTAATTTATTTAGGGTACAAAGTAACTTCTTTTAGAGAAAAGAGATGTTCTTGTTAAATAGCGGTTTTGGAAACCTCTTCCAAAACAGAGAGACCCCCTTAGGGAGAAAATAGCTGGAATAGAATTCTCGTATCTCTGTGTTGGGTGATAAAAATGAAAAAGAAGTTCACGTAGCTCGTGTTGCATGACAAGCGAGGTTTATGCAACCGGAATGTTCTGTGGCCTGGCCGGCCTAGGACTACCCCACACCGTGACAAATGACTCTAAATATCCCGATTTTAAGGCATCACCCTCATGTGCTTGAAAGACAGGAATGAGGGTCTTCCAACACACCCTCTTCACACCCTCTTGCTCTTTCTCGGAGCTCCCCGCCCTCTGCAGGTTGGGAGCAGCTGCTGCAGATGCAGGTTGGTCCAGGTTGACTGGTCCAGGTTGATGCACTGGGACTGTGTTCACGTCGCCTTTTGCCTGGGCAACCCTGACTCGACCCGCAGTTGTTCCCTGGCATTCTCATAGACTTCAGACTAAACGTATTGTCATCCTCAAAGCCTGGGTTAAGCGTTGTCCCCCGATGTGAGGGCCGGGGAGTCCAGGTTAAGTCACCCTAGCCGCACCAAGCCCAGGCCCCTTGGTGGGCAGGTCTCCTCAGCAACCTGAAGACAAGACTTGTCACTTCCCTGCACTGTTTCCCCACCTCTACGCTCCATCTAAGCCCGAGCGACTCTAGACAGACTGTGTCTGATTCTGCAAGAACAGGCCCTACGAGACAAGGATGGAGACTTCGAACCATGTCCGATAAAGAAGCATCTATTATGTGAGGGAAGGGGTCAACAGATAATCAGATCTGGCCACACCTTACGAAGCATCACACAACGTTAGGATGAAACGGTCTCAAGTATTTTCATTTCTGAAAAGAGCCTTTGATTAGTGTTTAACTGAAATGACCAATCAAAAGATTTTTTTTTCCCCCCACCAGAAAAAATAATCTGAGGATGAAGGAAACAACTCACAGTTTTGAAATTTCAGGTCCATTTCCAGGCAACTATACCTGTTTTTGAAATTCTATCAAATTTTACTAATGTTTCTGTGTATTCTATAAAGTCTGATAGTATAAGGGATAAATCATAATTTCTCCCTGAGGTGCCATTACAATTAGGAGAGTGGGATTTTCTTAAAACATAAAATCACATGCTGCGTTGTTATGATTTGTAGCCCCTAAATGTGATGCCATGATGTAAGTTTTGCGGATAACACTTTCAAGAAATAATGTGTTTGGTCTTCATCCATAGTTCCTGGCTCACTGCTCCCCAAACCCTTGGGATTTCTTGAGCAATAAGGGCAATGGGAGCATCTTTTATTATAATATGTAGTCTCTTGTCTTCAGTTGGTGGGGCGTGAGGGGGACAGGAATTTACAGGATATAAAAGTGAAATGGGTGTCTTGTTATTCAAAACAAGCCCTTCTCCACCACAATTTGGTTTATGTTAATGAGGTGACTTTTGGATGGGGCTGGTTGCCAGAGGAGCCAACCTTGAATTGGGGGTTGGAACTTTCAGCCTCACCCCTCAACCTCTAGGGAGGGGAGAGGGACTGGGGGTTGAATCAGTTGCCCAAAGCCAGTGATTTAAGCAATCATTCTTACATACTGAAGCCTTCATAAAAACCCAAAGAAGAGATTTTGAAGAGCTTCAAAATTGGTGAATATGTGGAGATTTGGGGAGCGTGGCAGGCTCAGAGAGGACAGGGAAGCACTGACTTCTTGCCTTATTCCTTGCCCTGTGGAATCTCTTACATCTGGATGTTCATTTGTATTTTTAACTCTGTCCTTTTACAACAAATTATTAATCTAGTAGGTAAAACGAGTCTCTGAGTTCGGTGAGGCACTCTAGCAAAATAATTGAACCCAAGGTGGGCGGCTTTGGAACCTCCTATCTATAATCCATCAACCAGAAGCATCGGTGATCAGCTGGGCTTGCAACTGGCATCTGCAGTGGGAGGGGGACAGTCTCATAGGGTGACTCTGTGCGATCTGATGCTATCTCCAGGCAGATAGTGTCAGAATTTGAGTTGAATTGTATGACATTCAATTGGTGTGTCTGGAACATTGTGTTGTCAGGAGCATAGAGGAAACTTCACCCTGCATACGTTGGCATTGGATCCAGGACTCCAAAATACACACACAAGACATTTTCGATATAAATAAAAAACACATTAGCAAATATTAGCTTTAAAATATAATATCAGGGGCAGCCCAGTGGCTCAGCAGTTTAGCACTGCCTTCAGCCCAGGGAGTGATCCTGGAGTCCCGGGATCGAGTCCTGCGTCGGGCTCCCTGCATGGAGCCTGCTTCTCCCTCTGCCTCTGTCTCTGCCTCTCTCTCTCTCTGTGTGTGTCTCTCATGAATAAATAAATAAAAAATCTTTAAAAAAATATAATATCAGCATTACAACTATTCAGTGCTTAAAAAATTACAGTATGTCCTTCTAAATATTTAATATGATCTAACAGAACAAGACAAAATACTACTCTATGATTATCTAGATAAGTATATCATTAAAAGGCGATGTAGGTTTTTCTCTGCTCTTGATTCAATGAGGAGGGATTTTCTCTATGTGCCTCTTCTCCTTTACTTACTTATTTAGGGTCTATAATTTCTCAGTCACATTAAATGTAAGTTGTGTTGTTGGCAGGCTAATGAATGGCCAGGGTGGGCTGGCTAGAGTCCTGAAGATCCGACTTTGAAGGAGGACAGTAACTAGCTCCATTTGGATCTCAGTCTGTACTTTCTAATTGATTAAGGTCTTCTTTTCAGCTTATCTTTTAACTCAGGCAAAAGACCCAGTGGGCAAAGCATCCCATGATAGGAACTGAAACTACGCCCTCAGGTACTGGGCCCTGCCCTGAGCCAAGCCAATTACTTGGTGTAACCGACCCCACAGCAATGATCCTCAGCTATGACCAACCTGACCTTTACCACCCAGCGCACTCACCCACTGAACTTTTCCCCATATTTTCCTTACGTAATTTGAGACATTAGTCTGCTGTCCTCCCTGTGTTGGCCTCACTGAAATAAATTCCTTTCTTATATCACCACCACTTGTCTCTCTGCCTTCGGATTTTGTCAGCAGCGAGTGACTGAACCTCATCTGTTTGGGACCCCCAGAGCCAGGTGCTCTTACGATCTTGTGTCCTGGTTACAACTTTACATTTCAAATCAATCCAAATCTTGGTCACATTTGACATCATCTGTTGATTTTTGTTGATCCAAGGAAAATATTGATGGGGATCATTCTGGATCCTAAGGTTGGCAGGGACTTCTAGAATAGAGGTAGCAATTCCAAAAGTCTTCTGGTTGGCTGGTGCCCATTTCAGCAGTCTGATAGAAGCAGATTTGGTCAAGGGAATGAATACTGATGGCAGAGGATGCACCTTCCACCTCCCAGCTTCCTGAGATGGGATTGGCTACCATTTCACTGCTGTGCTTCATCTCTTCCTCTACAATTTCCTTTCTTCTTCTGAAGTTCAGGAATATTTTCTCTCCCACTTGCTGGCTGGGAGTCTGGAATCAGGAGAAAAGACAATCATGATACATATTACATGTGAATTTGCATAATTGTAGGCTATGCCTCTCAGCATTTACTACATCTGATTTCCAAATTTGAGAAGAATGACTAGATAATCTTGCTTAGTGTTGTCCTTCTTTCTCTTGGAGCCAATTTGCTTGAAAAGAGCATGGAATCTGCTATATCACATGTGTACCATGTAGAACTGCCGCGGTTTCGATTGTTATGAATACATGAGTAAGTCTTTTCAGATTTAAGATTCAGCATTTGCAAATCTATTTAGAAAATGAACCTAAAGTCACATTCCTCAATCTGGCCTCTTCTAACAAGAAAAATGGTGATTTGACTTCCCAATTTTCTTACTAAAAGACAAGTTTTATTTCCCAATTTTTCAGAACCTGGGCAGGGAGGAATGATAAAAGATATATATATATGTTTGAGATCTCCATTCACCCCTCTAGACCTATTCCCTACCCTTCTCCATGGTGGTCATCACTGGAGTACTAACTAATAAATGTGGTTTGCATCGAGAGTCTTTGAGGCCCCTAGGCTTCTAGTTGAGATCTGCTAGGAGGGACTAACAACAAGAGACTAGAGAGAAGAAATAGAATAGAGTCAGGGTATTTATTTCATAGTTGACTTCCTTGGTTGAAAGTCACTGCTCCTCTCAAGACATTTTTAACTCTACGTGACTCTCTGCCCCTCTTATTTCCAGGCACTATTCTCTCTCTTTGTCCTGTTGAGCCTGGGGTTGTGAGAGTTTGTTTGTTATGTAGGACTACTTCATTATTCCTCATGGCATGCCTTGGTAAATGTTTCCTTTGTTAATAAAAAAAATAATAACTATTGTTAGAACATTGCCTTCTGCATGAGCAGTATTTCCATGGGACACACATACAGAGTGTAAATCATTCATATTCATCCACCTATTTATTCATGTATTTCTTCAAGAAATACTTTCTGAGTATCTCTCATGTGTTTGGCACCAGAGGTACAAGAAGCATGAGGAACTCACAGCCCAAGGATAAAAGAGAACAGAAAAGCAATTATAATATAAAAAAGATAAATGCTCTAGTAGTTGATAAAAATGGTGTGGGCACATAGGAAATGAGGACTGAACTGCCTGGAAGTGTTGCCAAATGCTTTACAAAGGAGCTATCACTTGAGGTGGGTCATGAAAGGTGAATAGGAGTTTTCCCTTTGGTGAAAGAGATAAAGGGTAATAAATAGTCTTTCTAAGAATAGACTATAATTGACAGCCATTTGTTTGTTCCCATATAGGTCTGGTTCAGATTTTTGTTTGTTTATTGATTTGTTTTTTATTTATTTATTTTTTAAAAAGATTTGTTTATTTATTAATGAGAGACACAGTCCGAGAGAGAGAGAGGCAGAGACATAGGCAGAGGGAGAAGCAGGCTCCCTGAAGGGAGCCTGAAGCGGGACCAGATCCCAGATCCCAGGATCATGACCTGAGCCGAAGGCAGGCGCCCAACCACTGAGCCACCCAGGTGTCCCTCATTTGTTTGTTATTTTTTGTTTATTTACTTCTTGATGTCTATTTTTTGTATGTTTTTTTTATTGGAGTTTGATTTGCCAACATATAGTATAACACCCAGTGCTCATCCTGTCCAGTGCCCCCCTCAATGCCCGTCACCCAGTCACCCCATCCCCCGGTCCACCTCCCCTTCCACTGCCCCTTGTTCATTTCCCAGAGTTAGGAGTCTCTCCTGTTTTGTCACCCTCTCTAATTGTTCCCCCTCATTTTCCCTCCTTTCCCCTATAATCCCTTTCACTGTTTTTTATATTCCCTGTATGAATGAGAGAGACCATATAATGTTTGTCCTTCTCGGATTGACTTATTTCACTCAGCATAATACCCTCCAGTTCCTTCCACGTGGAAGCAAATGGTGCATATTTGTCATTTCTAATGGCTGAGGAATATTCCATTGTACACATAGACCACAGCTTCTTTATCCATCATCTGTCTATGGACACCGAGGCTCCTTCCACAGTGTGGCTATTGTGGACATTGCTTCTATGAACACTGGGGTGCAGGTGTCCCGGCGTTTCACTGCATCTGTATCTTTGGGGTAAATCCCAAGCAGTGCAATTGCTGGGTTGTAGGGCAGTTTCTAGTTTTTACTCTTTGAGGAACCTCCACACAGTTTTCCAGAGGGGCTGCACTAGTTCACATTCCCACCAACAGTGCAGGAGGGTTCCCCTTTCTCCACATCCTCTCCAACATTTTTTGCTTCCTGTCTTGTTAATTTTCACCATTGTCACTGGTGTGAGGTGGGATCTCCTCCCCGGATCCCAGGATCACGATCTGAGCCAAAGGCAGGTACCCAACCGCTGAGCCACCCAGGCATCCCTCATTTGTTTTTTTATTTTTTATTTTTTTGATGTCTATTTTTTTGTATATATATTTTCATTTGTTTTTTAGATTCCACATATGAGTCATAGCATACAGTATTTGACTTTTTCAGTCTGACTTATTTCACTTAGTGTAATACCCTCTATGTCCATCCATGTTGTTGCAAATGGTACAATCTCACTTTTTATGGTTGCATATTATTCCGTTATACATATATTCATCCCTTTATCCGTTTCTTTATCAGTGGGCACTTCCATTGCTTCCCTTTCTTAGTTATTGTAAACAATGCTGCAAAAAACATTGGTTTACATATATCTTTTTGAATTATTGTTTTCATTTTCTTTGGGTAAATGTCCAGTAGTGGAATCATTGAATCATATGGTATTTCAAGTGTTTTGAGGAACACCAGAAACTAATGTAACATTGTATGGCAACTGTACTAAATAAAAAAAAAAAAAAAGAAGAAGAATTATGATGGAAAATATCAAGAAAATTCAACATTTGGGAGCTTTAGCATTCTTATTAGAGAGAGACAGAGGATAAGGATTAGGTTGGAGAGGTGAACTGTAGATGTATTTTAAGGTCCTTATATCTGTGATAAGGGATTTAGGTTTTGTTCTATAGGCAATATAGAGACATCAAAGATTTTTAAATGGAAAAGATGTACTAAGATTTGCTTATTAGAACTCTACTATAGTAGTATCCAATTCTGAGCTGGCTTTGGGAGTCTAGTATTAGGAAATTAGAGAAGCCCATTATAATGCCCATGGGTGAGATGAGTGAAGTCTTAAAAAAGCAAAGTGGACTGGCTGTATGCAGTTTAAAATTACACTTAACACACTCTTAGGGAAAGCTTCTACATAATCTCTTCGCATATTATTTTCTTTTGAATCAGCCCCATTTATTTTACTTAAGCAATTTTTAAAATTTGAATATGGTTGGCACAAAATGTCACATTAGTTTCAAGATATACAGCATAGTGGTTGAACATCTCTATACATTATGCTCTGCTCACAAGTGCAGCTACCATCTGTCACCATACGTCGCTATTACATTGCCATCGAATCTATCCTCTCTACTGCACCTTCTATTCCTTGACTTATTCATTCCATACCTGGAAGCCTGTGTCTCCCACTCCCACCCACCACCACCAATTCCCTCTGGCAACCACCAGGTTGTTCTCCGTATTTATAAGGTCTGATTCTTCAGCTGCATTTCTGTTTCATTTTTTTATAGTGGTTAAAAATCTGTGCTGAGAGTCATAACTGCATTTAAAAAAAAAAAACATGAAGGATCCCTGGGTGGCGCAGTGGTTTAGTGCCTGCCTTTGGCCCAGGGCGCGATCCTGGAGACCTGGGATCAAATCCCACGTCGGGCTCCCGGTGCATGGAGCCTGCTTCTCCCTCTGCCTATGTCTCTGCCTCTCTCTCTCTCTCTCTCTCTCTGTGTGACTATCATAAATAAATAAAAAATCTAAAAAAAAAAACATGAAAATACAATGTTAGTTTACCAAGAATCAGAATAATAATATAACCAATAGGTAACTATTAAAAAACAAGACTGGTTCCTTTTGGTCATTTAAGGAAAGGTAACCATCATTGTATTTACAGGTGAAATATTTATTTCATGTAAAGACTAGTGGCAACTTTTATGTGATATACTTAGATATATCATTTTCTTATTTTCATCCTAATAGAATCCTCCATTCTTGTACTTTTAATCTAGCTCGTTATGCAGCTTACCTTCCATACCTAATTTGAGCATCAACAAAGACAACTGTTACCAAGAGTATTATGTTGTGAAAATTATTAATGTAGAGTTGAGTACCATTGATAAATGAGAGTTACTTATCAGCGTTTACCATATAGTGAAATATTAAATTGACTAGTGTAATTTTTCAAAAGCAATTAGTTGTCTAAGTTGAAGATAAGGGATTAAGTATAAAATATTTCTAAAGCAAACTAAGTTAAATTAAACACTACACATTTAAAAATTTAAACATGACACTTGCAAGCCAGCATTACCTTGCAACATGTCAGTTTCTTCTGGGTAAACAGAAGAAGTTCCGTATCACAATGACAGCTGCAGGTCTTAAATAATTGCCTTGAAACATTAGATGATAGGGTAATCCAGTCGTTCCATGTGTCCCTGCTGCAAAAAAAGGAAAGTAGGATAAACCATGCCATTTAAGGTCTATTTGAACGGCAGCAGAGTTACCAGAAAATGTCAAACAATCAAGACAATATGACTGTTCTCCCGAAATCATAGATTTTTTTCAACTAAAATGAAGTTATGTTTTTATCATGACAAACCAATTGAATAGTTAAACATAGTTGGTAGGAACTGATTGCTTCAATTCACCATGGCCATTAATTAGCTTGAATTATAACTTTCATTGATTTGACTGACAACCAGCTATTACAGCCCCGTAAAGAAACATCTTCTTCCCTTCATATTTACAGAAATTGATGAAATTTAAAGCTGTGGTTCAAAAAATATTTGTTGAACATCACTATGTGCTATACATCGTGCTATGTACTACTGCTTTATGAAGTAAGTGACAGGAACAGAAATATAAACTAATAACCACAATCGCTGTACCAGATAGTGGGCTAATATCATAGCATCAAGCATAGAAGTATCAAAGAGAAGTGCAAAACTCTCAGAGAATGGGGTAATAGCTATTTTCATATTAGTAAATATTTCACGTATAGATGCATCCTGAGCAGAATGTGCAGAAAGTGTAAAGGCACACGTAATCACAAGCAAATTGGTATCGAGAGGTCATGAAGCTAGAGAGGAAGTCAAACATTATCTCATAAATGTTCTTGTTTGTGAAATTTGTTCTAAATCTTATAGGTAACAGGAAGCCAATGACTGTTTTCAACAGAAGAGTAGTTTGACTAGTGTTGTTTTAGAAATATTTGCTTTGAAGGAGTTTAGAGAATGGATTGTAACGGTGATAAATTTTCCGTGAGACCAGTTAGAAAATATGACAACATTCTACAGTGTAGACTGTTTTGATTCATTGGCTATGGACATGAGAAAGAAAGGAGATCTTGATAATAATAAGAGGAATCCAAGCGTGAGTCATTGAGTAGATGGTCAAGTTAGACTCTGGACAAAGAATACAGGAGGTTTTCTTGAGAGAAAATAATGAGTTATTTTGAGACACATTTGAATATAAAATTCCTTTGGGATGTCCAGTAGGTAGTAGGTAGTAGGTAGTAGGTAGTTTACTAAATGAACTCAAGGGAGAAGTAGAGGTTTCTATGCGTTTTTTTTCAGACATTAGCATACAGATAAATGCTACAGCCTTTAGTTAGGTCAGATTTATTTGGAGATAATATTTGGAGTGTGAAGAAGAGCACAATTGTTGAGAACTCTTATATTGAAGGAGTGGGAAGAGAAAGAGCATATAATCAAGGAAATTAAGGAAACAATCGGAAAGCAGGAATGGAAACCAAGAAAAGAAGGGCATCATGAAAGAAGAAATTTTGTTTAAAGGAGTGAGAATTATCATAATGCCATAAAGTGTTCAGCTATGATGAGAACTAAAAAGTATGAAAAGATTTAGTTACTAGCAATGCATGCCCATGATAAGAGTAACTTCAACAAGGATGTAGAAGTAAAAAACAGATTCCAGTGATGGAAAATTCAATGTAGTACTGAGACTTATGGAGAGAGACAGGGCTCTGCCTGTAAGGATATAGGGTCTGGGAGAGATGCTTGAGTCTTAAAGAAGAAAAGCCTTGTACCAACAGCAATAAATGATATCTAGTATTAGGTAAGATATTTCCTAATTTCTGCTTTTCAATATTTCATCTTTTAAAATAAAAAGTGAAAACAAGGAAATAAAAAGCGTTATCAGAAATGTTCTTCTAGAACGTTATTTTGGAGGTGGTACAGTAGAAAAGCTAAGATGTAAAAACCCTGGGTTCATATCACCTTCAAATTATGCTCTGCCTCTTGCTCATTGTTTGGCTCCAGCCAGTTTTCTCTTCTGTAATATAAGGATACGAATGGGTTTATGTCAAGAATCAATTAGTCCACACACACACACACACACATGCACACACACACACACACACTATTTCTATAAAAGATCGGGACACAGAAGTCCTTAATAAAGGTCACCTTTATTATCTCTCTGGTAAGGAGAAATTCTTTATTCTTTGCATATTCTTTATTCTGGGAAAATCTATGTCAAAATATGTATAGACCAGTGAAGATTTTAAGTAGCTCCATAATGATCCTAAAATTTTGGCACATAATAAGCATATTGTTAATACTGGTTTTCTTTTCCCTTTTTAAAATTTTCCCTTCATCATAGGTGGTATTAGATAGTGGCCATGGATTGTTAGACACGGTTAAATAATACTCTCATATATTACCTTTAATATAGTAAAAATATTCCATGTTTTCATCAAGTCTTATAGTTTTTATTGTACAAATCTTTCATTTCCTTGGTTAAGTTGATTCCTAAGTATTTTATTGTCTTTAATGCTATTGAAAGAAAGGTTAGATTTTTGGGGCACCGGGTGGCTCAGAGGTTGAGCGTCTGCCTTGGGCTCAGGTCATGACCCCGGGGTCCTGGGATCGAGTCCCATATCAGGTTCCCCGCAGGGAGCCTGCTTCTCCCCCTGCCTTGTCTCTGCTTCTCTCTCTGTCTCTCAAGAATAAATACCTATTGTTTTTTTTAAAGAAAGTTATATTTTCTTTTTAATTGCAGTTTGGAACCTGGAATTGGCTTCTATTATTATGTGATTTTATGCAGATCTGAGACAGGTGTGGTATCTGACTTTATGATGCGCAAAAATATTTTTAATTGACAAAATTCTCAATTGCCAATCAGTTAAAGAAGAAATTGGAGAAGGACAAAGAAGTAGAGGAATAGAAGAGAAAGAAGAAAGAAAGTTAAAAGAGGAACAACAAAGGAAGGGAAAGAAGGGAAACTGTATATAGAGAATAACTATAATAATTATATAAGAAAAGACAGGTTAGAAAAATCTACTGAATTCATAAAAGTTACAGTCTTAATAATGATTGTGTTTGTCTGTTGGGACTTTTTTTTTCTTCTTACAAGTTTTAGTACTTTTTTTTTTGTATTTTCATAATTAGAGCATGTTTATTTTTAACTTGGAAAAAACTTTAATTCAAGCTATATGTGATATATTTTCTCTGCTTTCTATGTTAAATGTGTATTTTAAACAGAATTAACTGTGGTAGTGGTTTTGAGCAAGTGACATCGAGTGGTTTATGGCCACTCAAAGAAGGCACCTCCTCGAGGTTGGTTTCATGGCTCTCTTGGTGAGAAACATCGGCTTTATACTTCCCAAGGCTTAGGTCTTCCCAAGGCTCCACATTCCTTATATGACACAGAAGAGGGGTACTCAGTGTCTTGTTCAGTCTGACTTAACATGATTTCATGCTATTGATACTCTTTCGACGTCTCGCTATGTAAGATCTTATGATCCTTTTGTGCTCAATTTTATCATGAATCGCTTCCTATTTCACCGATTCTACCATAAAATGCATCGATATTACTGGCTAATGCTCAGAAAATCAAGTCCCACACCTTATTTCAGAAGGCAAGGTTTCAGTAATTTTTTGTATATCAAAAACTATAATGCAGAATAAACCTGTCTCTTAAAAAACATGGCAGAAACAATCAATACTTATTCAACAGTTGTCTGAGGTAATTAACGTATGTTACATGTAATCCTCTCAAAAGTAGGTTATGGATAAGGAGACAGAGCCTCGAGGGGGCTGGACAACAATCAGTGTGGGGCTGGCACAGCTCAATACAAATACCTACTTTTTAATTTCTATCACATTGCAGTGCTTTCCGCATTAATCAAATCATACAAATGAAAAGAAAATCTGGTTCATAAAACCAGAGAAGATTAAAAAAGAAAATAATTTTTTAAGCCAAATGAGCAAGTCCTAGTTTATTTATTTATTTATTCATGAGAGACACAGAGAGAGAGAGAGAGAGGAGACACACAGGCAGAGGGAGAAGCAAGCTCCCTGCGGGGGGCCCAATGCAGGACTCGATCCCAGGACCCTGGGGTCACGACCTGAGCCCAAGGCAGGTGCTCAACCCTGAGCCCCCCAGGTGCCCTCTGGGAGTTCAATGCTAATCCATGATTCAGACCATTCCAGTACCCCGAGGTCAACCTGTCATATTTATTTTCCCCAGAAGTTTCACGAAACCCAATTGTACTAGACCCGCCTTATACTTTTTCCAGACCTTTGTACTTCTATCTGAATCACGTATGGACCACAGTGTCAACTCTCATGCCTGAAGCTGATATACTTCATATGTCTTTGAAACTAGAAGCTAATTATTATATTCTATGAGACTCTTCTGAAATAAGTTATAAAAGAAACTGTTATTGTTATTCATTCTAGCTCATTCAGATTAAAATAAGTGGTTTATATTAAATTGTATTTGTATAAAATTTCAGTGGAAAGAACCCAGATTGCTAGTTAAATTTTTCTTCCTTTACTTTTGAGAGAACAATGGAGATGAAAAACGTAATCTTTTTCCAATAATTTATTTTATTATACTTTTTAAAGATTTATTCATTTTTAGAGAGAGAGTGAGTGAGAGAGAGAGGGAAGAGGGAGGGAGGGTCTTAAGCAGAGTCCGCACTGAGTGTGCAGCCTGACGCGGAGCTCGATCTCATGACTCTGAGATCAAGACCTGAACTGAAACCAAGAGTCAGAGGCTTAGCTGACTGCACCACCCCGGTGCCCCTCAGTAATTTGTTTTAAAAGTAAGCATTTCCAAAGATGTCTTGATATCAATATTCTTACAGCATCATTTTATTTGCCATTTCATTCTTTTCTGCGACAGTAATGAATGTACAAGGAGGGGGACCCTAATTACTAAAGCGAAGAATAATTATTTTGCATTTATTGTATAGAACTCAGACAAATACAATTTTCCAACCTTTTCAACAAGAATTAAACACATTTTTCTACTGAAACACCATTAACAAGAAAATAATCTTCATAAAACATCCCATTTCCAAGGCCTCTTATTAGATGACTCTGTGCTAGAATTTTCTGACTTATCTTTTTCTCTTGTTTCTGTGTAGTGACAGCTCTTTAGCAATCAACTCTTCAAGTTTTCACTAAACTGTCATAAAGACACAACTTAAGATTCTTTTTAAGGATGTTAATTATTTTTAACATACACAAGCATCTTTCATTTATGGTTAAGTAGGCAACTAATTTTAAAATATGCCTCAGATTTATTCTAAAAAGCTGCTTGTTGATAGATATGTCACAAAGTTTTCCTTCACACTCAAGTAGATGTGACAAAATGTGACAGAAAATACATAAACAAATGGTTCAATAAGACTCCTAAGAACACTAGTTAAAAGAGAAAATATTTAAGGAAGAACAGAAGCTTGAAAATTGTACCTTAAAGGATATGCAACCCCAAGAGCGAAAGGAACAGAAAGAGATTTTAACCTCGTTATTAGGGTAGATATAGACCTGTTCAGCTATTTTATGATTCTAATTTAAGTTTTCAAGAGTTTAAAAAGGTCCCCCCAAAGAAATCGATCTCTACATGATATATGGCGTTGCTGCTTAGTAATATTTTAGAGAGATATCACTCAGGGGATGAGATTAATTTGAGCACTCTACGGTCAAAGAATATGTGATTTCAAGTTCCCAGGAAATACATCTGCTTTCTTACTAGAACTAGTTTTTTAAAAAGAGGCCCGTTGTTCCGGCAGCAGAATGGCAAAGATGCTCCTTAGTGGGTGGGGATGGCTGAATGAATTCTGAACTCCTCGTGCCTGTTCCTTAGCCCCTCACTCCACCGGGGTCATGACACTAATGAACAAACACGATACCACTGCGACCCTTTGAACACCGACGTGCTATCTCCAGGTGATGCTCTTTTCATTTTGAAATGTTTTCTTTTCTACAATGAATAATGGGAAGTGCAAGGAACAACCAGACAGACATTGGGGACATTGTCCCCCCTCCTTGGCCTCGTCCCCTTTATTAGGGACAATCGCAGCGCCTTCACCCCATGGGCAGGGTTTGTCTCTCTGCTTACTGATGGGAGGTAGGGGTGTACGACTCCTCCCGACCAGCAGAGTGACGTGGGAATGCTCGTGTGCCAGTTCCAAGCATGGGCATCCGGCTCTTGGGCGCTTCTGTTTGCTCTAGTTCACCCTTGCTGTCACCTGGGAAGCCACATGCTCTTGCGCACTCCGTGGTCCCCAGAGACAGGTGAGATACAAGAGGACCAGGACCATCACGAGCTGAGCCAAGCCAAGGCCAGCATCTCTGCCCCCACTGTGACCCCAGGAGTGAGCCCCGCTGGGACCACAGAAACCACACATCTCACCCCGGCTTAGGTCAGCCAAGCCCTCAGGTGGTCGGCAGACTTGTGAGCTAAATAAACGCTTACATTTTCAATCTGCTGATGTATTATTTGTTACGCAGCATTACTGTGGCCAGAGGTAGACATTGGAAGCGTGGCTTCTCCCATTTTCAAAACTTTAATTCCAGTTTAATTAACATCCTGTGTTATATTAGTTTCAGGTACATGATACAGCGATTCAACGATTCTATATGTCACTCAGTGCTCATCACGATAAATGTGCTCTTGAGCCCCTCACCTATTTCAACTATCCCTCTACTCACCTTTCTTCTGGTAACTACAAGAAGTCTGAGCTTTTTTTTTTTTTTTTTGGTAGCTTTTTTCCTTTGTTCATTTGTTTTGTTTCTGATATTCCACATGTGCGTGAAATCATACAGTGTATGTCTTTCTCGGACTTATTTCACTTAATACCCTCTACCTCCATCCGAGTTGTTACAAATGGAAAGATTTCATTCATTTTTATGGCTGAGTAATATTCCATTGTTTATATACATACACCACATCTTCTTTATCCATTTATTTATGACTAGACACTTGGGTTGCTTCCATAATTTGGTTATTGCAAATAATACTGCTATAAACACACAAGGGTGCAAAGATCTTTTCAACTTCATGATTCCATAATGTTTGGGTACATACACTATTTTCCACAGCGGCTGCACCAGTTTGCATTCCCACCAACGATGCACAAGAGTTCCTTTTCCTGTACATCCTCGCCAACACTCGTTGTTTCTTGCCTTTTTAATTGTAGCCATTCTGACAGGTGGGAGGTGGGATCTCATTGTGGTTTTGATCTGCATTTCCCGGATGATGAGTGATGTGGGGCATCTTCTCACGTGTCTGTTGGCCGTCTGTATGCCTTCTTTGGAGGAATACCCATTAATGTCTTCTAGGTATGGCTTCTTTCTGGAAGACATTTGCAGTGAGGTGGGAATAGACATGAGTAATGGAGATCACCCTGCAGGGTGTTGCAGTATTCATGTGTCCAGAAACCTGAATCAGTTATTAGAAATTAGAATAGGTAAGTAAGGGAGAGATATAAAGGACCCTTCAAGCAGGGTATGGGCCAAATTAGAAGATGCACTGCAACAGGAAAAGAAAAAAGATAGAGTAATAAAAAAAATGAACATGTAATTTCTAGATCTTCACTGTCTAATAGAGAAACATTAGCCACATATGATGATTAAAATATAAATTAAGTAAAATCAAAAAATTAGTTTTTTATACTCACTAGCCACATTTCAAGGGCCCAATAGCCACATATTCTTAGTGGTTACCATATGGATAGTTCAGGTCATAAATCATTTTGATTATTGCACCAGGTTTCATTAGGCAGTGCTAAGACAGCACTATTTAGATGACCAAAGGCTTTCTGAGCCCAAGTTTCTTAATCTGCCTTATGAACATAATAATTATTGCCATAAATACTCCCTGATACAGTAGTGAGGATTCAACTTAATGCATGGAAGCACTTTGCAAACCGAAAAATGCTTTCTGCGTAGAAGGCACTATTGTTATTGTTTAGTGGAATGATCCTTCTGCCTTCGACTATAAAAAGAAATCCTCATATCACAACGTCTGTAGGAGTTGGCTTCACTGAGACATCCAACGACCTTGGTAATTGCTCTAACTCTTAGGAAGCAATCATAAAAATATTTAAAAAGTAAATTTCTTATAAATAAGCATTCAAATTACTGCAGTTTTAGTGCCTTCTAGTGAATCTGAGGGATGAGAAATTTTATATATTAATGCTTGGAACTCAGCAATGTTTATTGAAGTTATACACGATTTTTAAATAACTTTCCTGGGCAGAAATTAATTCTAATAAAATGACAAATTGTGGTTCCAACAGTCTCCATATTTTTATGAAGTTAGCTTATAATTTTATTTATTTTCACTAGAGATAGGCAAGTAAACTCCTTAGCTCAATTTATTAGATACCTTATTCCTTGATATTTTCATAAATTCAGATACTTTTCACCATGTGGACAACTGTAGCAAAAACTCAGAGTAACGTTCCTTCTAATTTCAAATCCATGACCATAAAGCCTGCCCTGTAAACTTCCTTTAATCATTGGACGGGGACCTGGATGATGTGACCTTTAACTTCTCTTCCTCATCTTACTGAAATGTGATAAACATTGAGGTTGAAAGGAAACTGGAACCCAAGTTGTCCAATCTCCCGAGTGTGTAGATGGAGGCCTTAAGGTTCACAGTCGCACCTCTAGGATCTAACAGGTATTTCTCTAATTGGCGGCAATGCTACAGTCCCAGTTGAGTATTCTTTCTACCACATCAGGCAGCTTTTACAAAAGATTTTTTTATAGATTTATTTTTATTGGTGTTCAATTTGCCAACATCCAGAATAACCCAGTGCTCATCCCGTCAAGTGCCCACCTCAGTGCCCATCACCCAGTCACCCCCACCCCCTGCCCACCTCCCCTTCCACCACCCCTGGTTCGTTTCCCAGAGTTAGGAGTCTTTCATGTCTGGATACAGAACCTGAAAAGAATATTTTTTAAAAATTGCTCAATTTTAGTCCTTGGAGCAGAGTGCACCAACTGGGGAGGGGTGGGGAGGAGAGAGGGCTCACTGGCTGAATAACGTAGGTAGAAGTGCTTTTTAGACCTGAACATAAGTTTTACAGTCATTAGAGTAAACCTGTAAAGTCAGAATATTTTATATTAAAAATGTGGATCTCCATTTCCTTTTGAAAAAAAATCTGGATACTTTGGGCATATATTCCCACCTGCACGGTGGCAAAGCCAGACACTAGAGTTTTTGACACCCCTACCCACTGCCAACTGGAAGATCGATGCTCTCCAGTGTATCACCGTCTCCATTCTCTCCATTTTTTTTTTTTTTTTTTTTGGTAGCAAGCCTGTTTTGTCCTGTTATCTGTCTGGTGCCTGTATCCATGAGCTCTTTGGGTCTCTGCCCTAAGGCGGATTACATCCTCGGTGGTCCCTTACCTGACGTGTATCTCCTCTTCAGAAATGGGAGGTGAGAGGTGAACATGCACATGAGGACTGGGAAACAGAGGACTGCCCCTGATGGGACAGCTAGACGCAGTCAGACGCAGGCACATCAAGGTAATTTTCCAACGCTTTGATTCTTATACTTTTATAAACTCAGGCTGCTACCTCTCCCTGTCATTCAAATTGGACTTTGCATGGTGGCCATGCCATCTTTAGATATAAAGATAGTATCTATTCTCTGAGTGACTGGGACTGGAAGCTTAGGACTTCATAATCTAAACATTCTTCATGGTCCCCTTGGCTTCTCTACACCCAATCCCTGTGGAGAATAAAAATGTGCAGGTCTCTAATTGAATGTTTGAACATATTCTTGTTTATATGGATGCACAAGTCCCCAAGGTCCGTCTCTGGCACCTTCCTGCAAGCAACACATGGTTAGCAGCAGCAGATCCCAACTCCCTGCTGGACTCAACTCTCCAGAGAAATCTGATTTTTAATTAAGTGGAGCAGAGGGTTTACTTTTGTTCTACAGCCGATTAATCAGAACTTTGTCATTTGTGCTACAAAAGGGAATAAATTAACTATACCTTTAATTAGACAAAGGAGGAGCTTATGCTCACTGTCTTGCATCTGACCAAGACAAGAACACCTGCCCCAAAACCAAGATACAGGATGGTTGAAATATTCTGCAGCAAGCGGTGCAGGGGCCAGACCCTATGATCGTGGACATGTTGGCTGCTGAGCTCTGTCCTCTGCATTCACTGAATTCCTTATCTCATTAGGGTAAATTATTTTATTATTTATTTTAACTCTCATCCTTTTTTTTTTTTTTCTTTCTCAAGTTGCTCCCACTGAACTTAAGAGTGCTCTCGTTGAACTTCTGGGATAAAAATCAAGTCAAATGCCTTCTCCACTCTATTCAGAGAGGGCTGGCGTCAGAAAATATCTCAGATTGGTGGCTTAAACAATAAAAATTTAATTCCTCATGGTTCTGGAGGCTGGAACCCAGGACCACTGTCTTGTAGGGCTGTTTTTTGGTGAGAGCTCTTCCTGGCTTGCAGATGGCCACCTCCTGCCTGTGTCCTCACGTGGCAGTTAAGGAGCAACGGAGAGCTCCTGCATGAGATATTCTTCTTTTAAAATCTTTTTACCCGTTCTCCTCCCACCTTTCCCCTGGCAACCATTGATTTCTTCTCTGCATTGGAGTCGGTTTGTTTCTTTGTTGGAGTCTCTTCTTATAAGGATACTAATCCCATAGGATCAGGGGCCCATCCTGTTGACCTCATTTAAACTTAATTACCTTCTAAAGGTTCTATCTCTAAAGATAGTTACATGGGGGTTGGAATTTCAACTTATGGATTTTAGGGGGACACAATTCAGTCTACAGCAGTCACATAACACCCCATATTCCCTCTTGTCCATTCTCTTTATCTTCTTTTGAGTAGGAACTTTGAGGCCAATGTCCACTTAGGTTGAATATCTTTTGCTCTTGTCGACACAAAAGGTTAAATTATAGGAATAGAGACCCAAGGCTTCTTCTGTCCTGGTCCAGATATCAGAGCTTTCTGTCATCTACTCCTCCTTACATATGTTTTCCTTCAGCTTTTCTTCTCCAGGAAGCAGAACTGTCAGAAAATCAAATTAGTGTCTTATTTGATGATAAAGGGAAGCTCTGAGGGGATCCCTGGGTGCCTCAGTGGATGAGCATCTGCCTCTGGCTCGGGTTGTGACCCTGGGGTCCCAGGATCGAGTCCCACATCAGACTCCTCACAGGGAGCCTGCTTCTCCCTCTGCCTGTGGCTCTGCCTCTCTCTCTGGGTCTCTCATGAATAAATAAAGGAAATCTTTAAAAAAGTAAAAATTAAAAAAAAAAAAAGGGAAGCCCTGAGTGCTGAGTAATAAACTAAACATGTGGTCACTTGGCCCTTCTGAATTTGAACCCTGAATGTGAAGCTTGAAACAAACAAGCAAACAAAATCTTAAATATAAATGCAATTTTTTTTCACAATAACTTTCAAAAACCCCTTTTCTCTGCCATAATGTGCAGATTTTTTTAGGAATGGAAAGCTCTTAAAGGAAAGAGACGGGCACAGGGAGGAGTATGCTTAGACACACATGGCCTGCAAGCACTAAGGGTACGTGCATAGTCCCTTTGAATCTTTACAAAACCCCCTATAGTAAGTTCTTTGCAATCATTCGATTTTAACTGAGAAAACTGAGGTTCACACAGCAATGATTTTCTCAAGTTTATAAACCTTATAAGTTAACAAAAATCGGATTCAAATCCAACTTTTCTGGACATCAGACTGGAAGAAGACTCCCAAGAAGACCCAAAGTCATTACTTTACCATTTTTCAAATAAAAGCTAACCCCATAGTACCAAGAATAAATAAATATAGGTCTGTCTACATAAATAATATGATTCCTTCTTTGTGGCAATGGATTTTTCCCTTTGCCTCTGTGGCCTTGAAGCTCCAAGCCAAATGGGAATCCTAGTACATCAAGCTGATCGTTCTAATGGTACACTTATATTTTTATTTCTGACATTCTGTTTCTACTTATATTTTTCTATTTAAGACAATCTATTTTGAAGTAATCCACTGAAATTTTTTTTGGAAGGGAGTAAAGATATTAAGTACAAACTGCCAATATTCTGGCTTAGTTATTTCAGGAAAAAAACCTGTGTTATGCAACTCTGAAAGTCTATGTTAGACACAGAAAATGTGTTTATAGTGAGAAGAGCCAAATAAGTTAATATCTTTAAGCAACACTTTTATCTGGTGAAGTTAAAAATTTTAAAAAGTTATACTTTTTTTTTAAAGTATCAATTTAGAAAAAAGTATATTTCAAATTTTTGGAAGAGTCATGTAGACATACTTTCATATATGGCTTATTTATTTCTTTTACTCAACCAATATTTATTGAACACGATACTTTGGGCTAAATGCTGGAGATAAATGCTAAGTTCTTGTAAAGTTTACAGTGCAGTGAGAATGGTAAAGGTTAGTCTAATAACCACACAGACTTGTAAAATTAATCCTGACAGATGCTAGAAAGGACAGACTTGTCCATGATAGAGGTATTAGACCAAGTCAGGAAGGTCAGGGAAGACTTTAGCTGCCTAAAAAATTAATAGAATGAATAATGTGAAGAAGAGAGAGTCACACCATGGGAAGGAGAATATCATTGTAAAGACTCTTACCGATGGGCAGATGGCATCTTGACCCCTAGGTCAAGTTGAGGTCATGGGAGACAGGTGACATAATCATGTTTAGGTTTCGAGAAGCTCGTTCTGCCTATAGTACAGAGAACGGACCGGCCATTGTTAGGAGTCCATTGTCATGGTCCAGGTGAGAGTTAAAGGTAGATAATGGTGGCTAGAGATTCTTGCCACAGTTACCTAAGCTCTAGTTTTCATGAATTGGCTCCTGAAAAAAAGTCAGGAAGGTGCAAACATTTTTGAGCTCAGAAATTTTTCATTATTTTTTTTAACATTTTCCCCATTTTTTATTTATTTATTTTTATTTTTTAAAATTTTTAAAAAAATGTTATTTATTTATTCATGGGAGAGAGAGATAGAGAGAAAGAAAGAGAGAGAGAGAGGCAGAGACACGGGCAGAGGGAGAAGCAGGCTCCATGCAGGAAGCCTGACGTGGGACTCGATCCTGGGACTCCAGGATCATGCCCTGGGCCAAAGGAAGGTGCTAAACTGCTGAGCCACCCAGGGATCCCCCAATTTTTTATTTTTGAAATAGTTTTAGATTTGCAAAAACCAGAGAATTCTCATATATTCCTCTACACTCTTTGCATAGATTTCCACATGTTCTCCTCTTATATAACCACAATACAGTTCCCAAACCCAGGAAATTAATATCGATGCCATACTGTTAACTAATTTGCATATTTTATTCAAATCTGGCCTATTGTCTTACTTATGTCTTATATATGATCCAGACATTGATCTAGAATCACATACTGCATTTAGTTGTCATGTCACCTTAGCCTCCGTTAATCTGGAACAGTTTCTCCACCTTGCCTATCATAATCTTGATCCTGGAAAGAGTACTGGTCAGTTATTTTGTAGAATGACCTTCAATTTCAGATTGTCTGATGTTTCCTTCTGATTAAGTCTAGGTTTGGCAAAAAAAAAAAAATATATATATATATATATACTTCTGTGCCCTGTGTGCAGCATCATTTCACGAGGAACACAGTGTCAATTTTCTGGCTGCTGGTGATGTCAGTTTTGCTCACTTGGATAAGATGGTGGCTGCCATGTTTCTCCACTGGAGAGTTACTCTCTTTTTCTGTTTGTAATGAATAATTATCTTGAGGATATATAATTGGAGGCTATGTAAATACTATGTCTCATCACTTTTGCCCACTAATTTTATTATCTATTGATGAGTGTTGCCTAAAGTAATTATTAGTATGGTATTTGCCTCAAATAGTAAATTTTCTCTTTTCGTCATTTCTTCTAAATATACCAATTGGAATTTCATGGTAAGAGAGACTTTTCCCTTTTTCCTCATTTACTTTTATTCAATTATATATTCATTTATATTATTTACATTTATTTATACTACTTACCCTTAGATATATACCAAGTATACTTATTTATTATTTATATAATTCAGTTATTTACCTATGTCATTTATTTTTATTTAATAAATCATTTATTACATAAATATATTTATTTTTATTATATATTTTTATAACTTTCAATTATTTATTTATAACATTTGTATTTATTTATATCTCTGTTATACGTTTTACTTATTTATAAACTCATGGATACTTGGTTTATTCTGTAGGTTATAGTCTATTGCTATCATTATTTTGTTCCTCAAATTGTCCTAGATTTGACATTTAGAAGTCCCTTTGAGTTGATTCCTGTGTCCTTTGGACATGTCTCTATGATTAAAAAATAAGAAATTTACTTACTTCCTGGCACCACAAGTTTGTCTGAGATTATCTTGTACTTTTCCTGTCCTAGTTCTATGATGTCATTTATTCAAGAAAGAGAGCCAAGGAATCTCTAATATGTTGGTCTTCAAAAAGGGCTCTCAATATAGGATAAAATTAAACTCCCACACTAGTCATGTACTGATCTAAATGTAGAAGTCACTCTTAATGAGCAGACTATCCAAAATTAGTTACAGAAAAGTTAGTCTTAAGAAAACCAAACAAATTTTATAACGAATATAGACAATAAATGTCTATGATAGGAATTGGTTAAAATTTAATTTATTTTAACTCAGGTGGTAGGAATGAGATGGGGAGCCAGAGAGAATGCATGTGAGGGTAGCTTACTTCTAAAGCCCAATGTCCAAGCAAATATCTATGTGTCTAGAGAGATTCCTTAACACTATTTCCCTATAGATTAACCCCATCCAGGAAAACTGCCCAGACTGCAGTCTGTCTTCTCCTGAGACTGTCATGTCTGGGAACTATTTACAAAGCATTACATAGCAGGGGAACTAAAGGAGTCAATCCATAGAAACCCAACTCTTTGAGCCTAAGGTTGAGGGTTGTGGAGTTCAGGAAGTGATTGTTGGCCATACTGTTGCACTGGCCTTTGTGGCATTTAGACAAATTAAATATTTGACTTAGCACGTATTAGGAGACCTCTGTGATAATGCAACTCCTCTCTGGGACTTGGCATGCAGCTAAATGCTTGGACCAGTGCAGTCTAGGAGAAGGTCGCTAAAACACGTAGCAGCTAGAGCAAAAGGAAAACAGGGCCACAGAGCTTCAGAATACAACACATGTAGATAGATACAGACACACGCTTACGTATGCATTAATATCAATTATTTTTCAAGAAACACGAGTCAGGAGAAAGTTAGGAAGGAAAGCAATGTTTGAACTAGTTATCTTCTTTAGAAAAAAAAAGATAGGATTCATGATTATTTTGGTGATCATTTTTTTCTATTGAAAGTGGCGATCTTAATCTGTCTTAAGACATGATTCATTTGTAGAGAATATAGAAAAGAATCAGGAAGAGTTGTGATAGAGCAGATAGCTAGCTCCAGCTTTCTTTAGATGCCTTAAGCTCACCTTCTATTCTTGAACACTAATGTGTAGACTTAAGAAACCAAACAAAATGGCTAGTGTTAAGCCTCTAGTCTCCTACATAAAAGAGCTGATCCTGTAGTTTTCAGGGGCAATTTATGAAAGAATTTGTTCACTTAATGACATATCCATCTTACTTTAAGACATAGCTATAATTCTCTGTGTGCTCAGCGTGCTGCTTTAGATCTTAGAGATATCCAACTAAATCAAAAATAGCAGGTATATTTCTTAAGCTAGAAAGAGAAATAAGTATGACTATGTTTGAAACCATTTTCAGAAGAGCATTAGTGGGGCAAAAGAGGACAAGTTTTGCCATTAAAAGCGATATTACATAATAAAAGAAATAGTTATATAAATGCTTATGAGATAACAGTACAAGTCATTTGATTTTATTGCGGAAAATATTTATTTGAATAGTTATTTTTCCATTAGTTATAGTCACGTTTCTGTTATATTCAAGTCTCTGATATCCATGTGCAAGTTTGAAAGTCTTTTCAAACTTTTGTATGTCATTTTCTTTTAATGTCTATTTTAGTTTTCAGCAAATGAATAGCTGAAGAATAAAAAACACCTTAAAAATAATCCCAAGTAAAAGATAATAAGGAATGAAACTAGAGAAATTATATATGAAACTGGTTTTTAAAGATTATAGTAGATCTCTTCTGTTTTCAATGATTCTCATCTTTACTTTTGATTATTAATACTTTGGTGGAGACCATAAGCCAAAATATATTTGTGAGGGGAGTGTAAAACATGATATGCTGTACTTCCATAGTATTTCCTTTTCAAAGACGTTAATGTTGGCATCAAATCTTTGAGGTGACAGCAGTCATGATTGCATGATGGAATAAATGATGAAACGCTTTATTTATTGGAAGTAGAAAATGGGTTGTAGGGATACCAAGGTAGGTTAAAAATCACCCCAAATCCACCTGTCTCTTCTTTTCTTATTTTTCTTCCACTTCCCTCCCTTATTTAAACTGTGACCCAAGTCTAGTAAAAATAAATATTAATAATTCATTTTGAATGCTAGTCAGGAAGAAGTTACATCAACTTTCCACTTGAAGACTTTTGAATGACAGAAGTAGTTCAATTACCTGAGCGTCTAAATTGATGTGGTAAGATAATTGCGGGAAGACTACAGATGAGGAAAAATGATTTATGTCTCTCCATGCAATTTTTTTCTAGTCCATGTCCATCATTTCATTGAGATGGAAACATCTGAGAAGTTGTTATCTGTAGACTAAGCATCAAACAGAGTTTGGCACTTTCTATGGCATAGGCTGTGAAGGCCTTCGGTTGGCATATTTTGTGTCCTACCTCTCCTTCCTAATAATGCAGGGAGAGCCAACTTTCCAGAGCACTCATATCATGGAGAAAATAGAGATATTGATAAATGCATAATCATAAATAAAAATGACTGAAAATCTCCAGTCACGGTACAGTACAAACATGAATATGTATGGCCCCCAGGCAATAAATATTCTCCCTACAAATTAATAGGTTGGTATCTGATTTAGAAATCAGTATTTGTTCATTTTGTTGGCCTGAGTTCCCTCCTCTGGGCAAACTGATGAAATAAGATTTGCAGATCTGCAAAATTAAGAATCAGCTTAGAAAAGCTTGTCCTGGTGACATCGGGAAGTAATTTGTGGATGATACCTTTGTACATCTCTCGAGAAAAGCTAGGACAAAGATAAAGCGCCAGGAAGCCAGGAGTAGGAGACAAGAAAATGTCGATGCTCCTCATTCAGAAATGAATCCACCTGCTTCCTTCTCAACTACTACAAGGTCTCCTCAAGAATTTCTTAAGTGGCTGGTTCCTGATCAGAAATGGATCGTCTGCAGTGTCGCTGATGGGCACAGAGCACCTTTGTGGGTTTAGCACATTAAAAGCGACCCAAAGCGGTTGTACAGCTGCTGAAACGTGTTCTTGTGAACACACATGACACACCTTCTAGGGCTTCCAGAGAAATGTAGAGACTATCCCTCTGGGATACTCCTCCCCCTGCCCCCTCCAGTACCCTCCAGTGAAAAGGGCTTTTGCGACCCATCCCCAGCCAAGGAATAAATGTGATGCCCCATGGGACTCCACTGACATATGCCACTGCTCAGTAAATGTTAGGCTTTCCTCTTAATATTGCCCTTGCTTCTATTTAAAGAATCAGAACCCAGCAAGGATTATGCTTTTGGGGTTGCTGTGCCTCTCTCAGCACTTTGGAAAGAAAACACCATAAAATACATTAAACCAACGACGCAATAAGATGTATCAAGTGCCAGTGTGTGCTGTCTGACAGTGTGTGACTGGTGGTGTCTCTGTACCTGCCTTCTTGGACATGTGATCTGCCTTCGGGCAATCTCCCAAGGGGTCTTAGGAAATAGCTCTGGCTCAGAGGTATCTCTACGTCTTGACCGCTCTTTCCATTGAGGAGAGTACATGAGTGACAATCATCTTTTTCCTCTGTGTAGCTCTCTTACCTTCAGATGTGAAGAAAAATGGGGGGAAAAATGCCTCTCTCTAGATCTGATGAAAATATGAATCAGAGTTTGCCTTGTTGCAACTACTAGTTTATATCACAAAGTTGATATAACTTTGGTGGAGTTATTTTTATAGACGTTTCTAAACTAGTAGAGATGGCTGTGGAAGAGTGTCCATAATCTGGTGACAGCGTGGAAAAGTAAAAAGGAGCACCTGTCAGGTCGAGGACCTCGGTGGGATCCCTGATCTCATGTATTTCCTGTAGCTCTGTGGCATCGCCTTGTGATTTTAGCTTGGCAATATTGGGAAAGTCCATAAATCACAGTGAACCATCATTCTTTTATGTGTAAACTGGGAATAAGAACCACTTTCCTGATTGAGAAGTAAGTGTGACCATGGCGGTGGATGATATTGCTCAGTAAATAGCAGCCGTTACTTATTACAGTAAGTGATCTCTGGCCACAAGCTCAGAAAATGAGTAGCAGGTAGCCAGATATCCCAAATTGAGTTTATTCTTTGTTATGAAGAATAGATCTCTTCTCGGTGTAAAAGATTTGCATGCTTCTCTGCCGTGTGTTATTTCAGAAAGAATAAGAGGTTGGAGGTATTAATCCTTATTGTGTGATCTAGCTTTAAGATATCACATTTTTCAAGCAATATATATTAATACCTTCAAAGCTTTAAGATGACATACTATTTGTCGTTAAATATTGCCCAACTTTGCGTTTCGGATAGGAGTGTTTAAAATCTAATTCTTAGTGATAGAAAAATGAATGCGTGCAGAAATTCTGTAACAAATTTATCAGGCCATAAATAATTAGCTGTGGATTTATACTGTGATTTAAGAAAATATGCGTGCGGTGATGATTTACCTAGAAAGAACACGGCAAAACATTTTGTAGTTCTATTTTTCAAAATATCGTAAATAGTTGGAGAACATGATTATCAGTCATATACTAACAATTTTCAGAATATTAGCATCCAAATGAAAATGTTCAGGTCTTATTAAAATATTCCAACTTTAAGACCAAAACCTTTATATGAAAATTCATCTTTCGTACCATCCATTCATTCCACATGAATATTTATTGGGTCCCTGAATTCACAATGCAGAGAAAATGAGTTTCCAAGTTCATAGTTGTGGTTTATGTGGACTCCAAATTATCTCACCATCGAGTACAGTCAGAATAGAGGGTAGTTAGAGGACAACATGTGTTGACGTCCATGATGTAGCCCTGTCCGGCTTTCCAGCCCCATCTTGGGCCCCTTTATCCTATAGGATCAACATGGCCCTATTGTATCTTCACCTTGTGCTGAATATAAACCATTTTAGTTCTTCATAGAGCATCTCGGTGCAGTAACTTCCTGAAGGCCTTTGTGCGCTCCCTGAACGCATCTTTCCGTTTATGTCTGCCTTTCTGCCTTGATGGGGATCCCCACATCATGTATTTCACCGCCCGACAGCAACATCATGACTCAAGATCCCCGGGTTCCTCGCGTTAGGAAGCAGATGCCTGATGAGGACTCACCAATCAGACATCCTCCCGGTGAACCGTCAAATGCTCCAACAGGTGCTTCAGTCTTTGTTGTCACCCAAGGAAGAGAGCTGTCTGGGTTTCGGTGATGACAGTGGAAGTGGAGGCAGCTTTCTGGGGGTTAGGAAGTCAGGTTCTTCACACCAAAGTGACATCAGTGGGCAGGAGATTGGTTTACCCCAGTCGTGGTGGGTCAGCAGAAGCGTCACCAGCTGGTACTTTGTCATGTGGGTTTGGGTTTTGCCCGGGAATGCCTGGTCTCACAGCCTGGCTCTCCAGTCTTCTGGACAGTGTTGTGAGCTCCCGGGTAGCCTTCCGATGTGTCCTGCTCACCGGCCAGGGGGAGCTTCTGTTGCTTGCAACCATGTGTTCTGGCTGTCAAGCGATCCCAGGGCAGCCCTCCCTGAGAGAGCCCCCCTCAACTATTCTCTCTTTCAGGGCGTTGCTTTGTCTGATTCTTAGCACTCAACACAAGTTCTAATTATTTCCTGACTTGAGTTTTAGGTCTCCAAAGGGACCGTGAGCTTGTTCAGGGCTGAGAAGCACTGTGTCAGGTACGATACTTGACATTTCATGGTCATCCCTCCATGTTTTTGAGGCCATGTGCGAAGGGGACCAAGGCTTCCACTGTCCTCAGCCACCATTGTTCGCCTGGGGAAGGGATCAGTGACTGGAGAACCTTATTATTTTGTGACTTCGTCTGAATTCCCGACTGCACAGAGTGTGTGGCTTCTACTTGATCCCGGGGGGCAACACCAGGGAGTGGGTGGGAGGGGAAGAGGGCGAGGGAGGCCCAAGGGGGGAGTCAACGTGACAAGGTGCCAGAGAGCTGACTGCCAGCACGGAAGTCAGGCTGTGCCATATTGCTGGATCGTTAAATGAGAAGCTTACCCTGTGCCTTGGGACCGTCCAATGGGAGGGTGGAGGGGCAAGGACTTGTCAACAAAGGTAGGCTTCACGGAGGGTGGGATTTCCCTCCCTTTTGGGTTCACGTTGAGGCCCAGAGCCTCCTGGGCCCTCAGCAGGGTAGCACCAGGCCCGCACACGGGAGCACTGGCAAGAGAAGGGTTGCAAGGGCACCATAGAGTCGCTCTCGGAGCTTCTGGCTGTCTTGACAGCTCAGATGGAAGAAAGGCAGACCTGAGAAGACCACCGTTGGAGATGTCTAACATGTCTTTTGTCCCTCAAACTACTGAGGGGAAGTAGTCCGATTGCAACTTCGCTCTGAGCATGAGCGAAGGACGTTCCTCAGGGATGCTTGGTGAGAATTAGATCTGTGTTTGGTGAGAATGGAATCAGCAGCCAAAGGGCCGTGGAAATGGCTCCTGACAATTTGGACAGCAGATCTGGACCCCGGGCCGCTTCTGATGAGTTCAAAACTCAGCACCTTGAACTTGCAAATCTGTGGCAACTAGACTCTCGTTTTGAGGATTTGAAATTGGGAGCAGAGGAGAGAGGACTGGAGCTGCTCCTAGGTGCTACCTCTGTAACATTTAAAGGCAAAAGCTCACAAATAAAGCATGCTGATTACATGAAATTTCAGGCAGTGGCTGGCATTTTGTTCCACAAAGTTAAAATAACAGCTTGGTGGGAGCACCTGTAACTATATAAATGGAAAGCAAAGATAGTGAGAGCAACACTGAACATATTAGCATTCCATTAAGTTAATATTCTTGCACCTTTTCTCCCTGGAGACTTACGGCTCCAGAACTTAAATGGTTTTCATATCCTCCTAGTAATTATATCTGAAGAGTTGCTCTCCTTCTCAGTGCCCCAACTTTTCAGCATCCCTCATACGCTCTGTGGCACATTTTTGTTGACCCAGAATCAGACTGACCTGATACCTTGCCCTCCCTCCTCTGCTGGTGCATATTATTCTTGTTTGGCTCACCTTTTTTTTTTTTTTTTTTTTTTTTTTTTGGTGGACGAGGGAGCTATATGCAGCTTGGTGGCAGTGCCTAGGATTCCATAAATTGAGAAATAAAGTCTAAGCAGCAATCGACAAATGGGGATTCCATCCAGCTAATATTTTTCCAGCTTCTCTTCCAAAGAATTTTGATTGCATTCCCACTATTAACAGCTAACTCCATGAAAAATGCAGGCTGTTCAAGGCGATAGTATTTCCCCGCATCACTTTCTCACTTGATGTAGCAATGTGATAAAGTACCCACTCTGGGGTCAAAAATGTGTAATCTTATTTCCTCCACTTTAAATTTTCCTATTACATTTTCTAACTGCATTTATTAAGCCTAAGTTCAAATATTCAAATCTGTTTCAGAAAGTACAGTTCAACACTTTTGACATTTAAAAAAAAAAAACTCTCTAAGTGCTGGCAAGATTCCTTCTCTGATGAGATAGAAAAATACATAGTAATTATGGTAATAATTACCTACTGCTTCCAAAATATATTACCAGTTATTAGGGCAATGGTGGTCTGAATGAGAATACACATAGAATAAAACGATACTTCTTCTTTTTTTTTTTTTCCCCAGACAGGCATGACAATTGGGCGGTATGAGTTACCGATTACAAGACTGGCTCTAGGTTTAGATAAACCTACGTCTAGATTCTGGTTTTGCGGTTAACATGCTTAATTTGCTGACATGTGACCTTGAGCTCTGTTTTCTCATCTTGGGTAGATTCCTACCCCTGAAGTTGTACAGAGCAAAAGAGATAATTGAGGGCTTACATACACTGAGCACTCAACATAAGACTGCCTAGGAGAGGTGTTATAGCCTAGCGATCAAGACAGGGGCTTTGGATTTCCATAGACCTACCGCCTTCTCCTGCTCGCGTGAACTCGGCCAAGTCTGTTGGTTGCCTGGGATTTGGTACCTCAATTGTGAAATGGCAGCTATGATACATATTTCACAGGGTTTTTCTTGGGTAAAAATTATATATGATGTATGTAAAGTACTCAGCACAGTACCCGAAACATGGCAAGTACTTAATAAATACCAACTAGAAGAGACTCAACTTCATCAGAAGGGATGTTGCTAGCTATATTGCGGCTTCTTGAAAAATTTATTAGGGTACTATTCAATCTTACGATTTAAGTCAGGGGAATTTTCGATGTATTTCACCAGACATAATTGATAAAAACATACTTTTAATTTTAATAACCGATATATTAGATAATAGTATCTATAAGACTTGTATTTTTTTCCATTGGACTATTTACATATATACATAGGGATCACATCTTCCTTTTTGAGAAGTAGTTTTTAAAAGAAAAAAATATCCCAAAAAATCCTTTTTTAAATAGCATTCCTTCTATAAATTGTTTATTTTAAACGATGTCACGCTCTTAATTAGGAGTATTCTTCCTTTTTCATTCTTTATCTCATTTTTCATATATCAGCCTAGCGTTTGCTATTTCTGCTAAACCAATACTCATTGGACTTTGAAAAACAAAAGAGAAATCTTTAAAAAGCCAATATAAATATAGAACTAGTAATATATTTTGGAAAGTGCAATATCTGGTATTGCTCTTTTTTAGGATTTAATGTATTTCAATATTTTATCTGGATGATTTATTTTGGTAACTTTTCCCCCTATGCTGTGGAAGCAACTTTCTGGAAGAAAAAACACTGATTGAGTGATTACAGCCCTTATTTGTAGACAAGTCTACTTTTTCACTGTTCCTGGGACCTAGAGAAACATATATTCATTCTTAATCACAAAAGACCTGTTCTCATAGTAGAGCAGAAAATGTGGAATTTGTCAAAAATGCGTCTACTTTGCGAATGACCCCAGGCAAGCCGTGATATTACTTTTCTTTAGAATTTGCAATTTCAGATGCTTAAGCAGTGGTGGAAACAAATGTAGAAATACCAAGCCTACAAATGTCTGTTCTTGTGTAAAATGACTGCCTAATATCAAAGATGTGTGCTTTTATGTTTGTTTTCCTAGAATCTAGCAGGGACTAGGAATTTGGGAAAGGAATAGATGAGAAAATATCTGTGTTTGTAAGTTGAGGGAAATTTGTGACTATTAAAGAATATTTGTCCTATAGGATGAGCTCATTTTTTATTGTTTTTATTAACATTTTCATTAAAAGCTTGTTTTATGTGAGAAAATGTGTGTGTGTATATTGCGTGTGCATGTGTGATCTTCATGTGTGTATTTATCTTGTGTGCATATTACAGGAGCTCTGGTAAATTCCTCATGTACGTTTTCTCTTTGGGCCTTCACGGTACCCCCATGAGACAAATGCCCTTCTTTGCTCCATTTTATTGATAAAGCAACTGTGGCACAGAGAGGTTAAGCAATTCGATTGGTCATCCGACTATAAGTGGAAGACAATGTTTTAATTTTGTTAGCCCAACTTCTGAATTCCTGTCCACAATGCTAGAATCTTCAGAAATATGTTTTGTGTGATAGTACTCGTTCAGTTCTGTGAGTAGTATGCCTATTTAGGTGTCAGGTAAGTCATCCAAGCTCTTTAGTTTTCTGTAAACTTTCAAATTGTACTTAAGTCGTCTTCATTAAAGTAGAATAAAATAGAATAACAGAATAAAAATTTATTAAGCAATTAAACGTGAAAGCCTTAAACTACTACAGCAAGGGTAATATTGGGTAGAGCTGTACAGAGAACATCATGGAATCATAATTACGGCCATTCTGTTAAGGAAGCTTTCGTTGGTGATTTCTGAATCCTGGAAATTTTCAAATTGGAAAGCACTTTTTTCCTAACAAAAATTGGGAGATACAAAGCTCCCTCTTTTTCCCCACCATGAAGTTCTAGTAGATGCAGCACTGAACAGAGAGATAAAGAGAGGGAAATGAATGGGTAGTAGGATTGAGCTGGCGAGTATGACTGATGTGTCTTAGAGCAAATGTTGACTATTTCCACATTGCAAAAAGCTGTGCAAAGAGGAACAAGCTTTAGAAATTTAGAAATATAGTAGTTGAAGTTACTGTATGTGATGTTTGAACTTTAGCACAACTTGGAGACTGATACTTTTTGTTACTAGAATTACATTCTTTGACAGAAAAATGCCAACTTTTGTTCCGATGGGACCAAACAAGGTAAGCATGGGCTGTAGAGAAGGTCAGCTTCAAACACAGAGTCTGGAGGACAACACAAGATGAACCAGGTGACCTGAGGAGGATGTTGTGTCACTTAACCCCCTAACGATGATTAAGTCAGATCACATTTTTCTTACAACAAGAAAGCGAAAAGCAGCACCTGACATCATCGGCTGGGTCATGGTATTCTCCAGTTGGACATAAAACAATTTATAGAATATCAGTATAAGACAAGGCCACTCTACGGTCATAATGGATCAAAATGAAAACAAGATCACTCAGTAATCATGTCTAAACATGCAAAACACATGCACATTGTCTACATCACAAGAATGACCAGAACAGTCTAAGATGAGTGACTGCTGCTTCTCTACCGGATACATCTTTAACCTCCATCTAGTCTTCTCTTGTTCTAGATAAGATGTAATTACAGCATCACTCACCTTTCCTGACAGCAGTCAGTCCAGAGCAACATCAAACTTCCTTAAAGCCGCCCTCTAAATCATAGGTCCAAATCCTATGAAGTGTCCGTTCTAACACACTCTCCTGGTCTACGCCTCCCTGGTGAGCATTTTCCCAGGCTGCAATGTGCAATCAAATCCAGCTTATCCAAGCATGGGTACATTCCTGATGGTCTTTGGCCAGATGGCCCTGGCAATAGCTTGCAATAATGACATTTATGCTGAAGTTAATTCTATGAATGCATTATTTAAAATTTTGCCGCGGTAAATAACAGAAATTCACTTGAACTAGCTTAAGCAAAATGGAAATTTTTTAAAAAAAAGGGGGAATACGTGAGTGGCTCAAAACACCACAAAAGCTGAAATATAAGTGGGCCTGAAGAAACATCTGGAAAGAGCAATTTGACGTCCGTCATCAGAACTGTAGGAAGTATTCTCTCTCTCTCCCTCTTTTTTCTTTCTCCTATTTCTCATTGAGAATTTATTTTGTCTCCACTTTGCTATTCTGTTTTTCCTGCAGAACAGCTTTCCCTAAAATAATATGACCTCCCTCATTTACTAAAATAGATGTTATAACTCAGCCACGCACAGAAGCTCAATCCAGGTCTTGCCCGGTACTTAGTCACACGTGGATACTTGATGGCTACCTTTCAGTTTCTTGTCCTCGCACCAAGTGGAAAAAGTAGGCCTGGCTCTCAGCTCAGATCACATATATTATGGTTGAATCAGCTGAAAAACATGACTCATCTCTGAGTCCTACTGATGATGGCTCATAGGCCTGGAAGATACACTAAAAAGTATCAAGTGGGGGGATCCCTGGGTGGCACAGTGGTTTGGCGCCTGCCTTTGGCCCAGGGCGCAATCCTGGAGACCCGGGATCAAATCCCACATCGGGCTCCCGGTGCATGGAGCCTGCTTCTCCCTCTGCCTGTGTCTCTGCCTCTCTCTCTCTCTCTCTCTCTCTCTCTCTGTGACTATCATAAATAAATAAAAATTTAAAAAAAAAGTTTCAAGTGTTCATTACATATAATTTTTATTCCATAAGCTGGTTTTGGTCTCAATTAATGATTTTGCTGTCTTTATGATGCCTAAGCAACAAAGCAAATAAATGCATAATTTTAGAGGTTTGAGAACTGAGAATTTGAGAATTGAGATAATAGTAAATAATAACCATGGCTACTGTTCTAGTGCCTCCAATGAGCAGACTTTTTCAGGTATTCTGGGGTACTCTAACTTTCTCCCAGTGTGCACGAGGTGTTACTCATTCATGATGGCACCCACCAGTTTATAGTAAAACAATAGTAAGACAATGTTCAATGTTTAAATCAGTTATGATCAAATCAAACAATTTTAGTCTTTTTGTCATTAAGTATTTGGATGGTGATGAGAAACTGCCTCTTTAATCTTTTATCTTTGCCCAAGAACCTCCTGCTTATGCTGTGACTGACTTTAGGATACAGCTGATTTATGTAAATGGAAACATTATGGAAATTCTACAACACAGATATTTATAGAGTTGATGTCTGTGTAAAGCAAGGGATTTTTTTATTGGGTAAAAATTAAATGCTTAAAAAATTAAGTGGTTTCAGTTTATTTAACCTCTTTCTCAGCTCCTAAATGCTAGGTTCCACGAAATCAAAAGTCATGCACAAAACCCATACATTTATGAAAATTGTTTAGTTCCTGGTTTGTACTGAAAAAGTGTAGTGTTTTGAGCCACTCACATATTCCTTTTTTTTTTTAATTTCCATTTTGCTTAAGCTAGTTCAAGTGAATTTCTGTTATTTGCCGTGGCAAAATTTTAAATAATGCATTCATAGAATTAACTTCAGCATAAATGTCATTATTGCAAGGTATTGCCAGGGCCATCTGGCCAAAGACCATCAGACCATTTATTCAAAGTATATAATGACTTTGGCCCATACAGAGACAGCCTTGTTTGATATTATAAGAGATTTTTAGCATGGCTTACAATGGTAAATACTGTTTTGACTGGATCGTAAGTTTTCAGAGAGGTATTTTGATATGCTTATATATATGCATATATAAGTATGTTAGTAATGAAGTGTTCTATCTCTTATAACCAGGATGTAGTCTCTACAATAGATTGAAACTCATGTTGAAATAGATTAACACTAATGACGATTGGTTTCCCAAAGAGTCCATCAATATGCAATATGCACTGGGAGAAAAGGTTTCTGCGCAACAATATGCATAGAGAATTCTACATACTGTTTCTCTCTGTTTGATATTCACAATTCATTAAAAATATATTGAAATTCTGTGGCGAAGAGACCGGTTCAGCTTTAACGTGGTATTTCAAAAACTCCTATATCCCTGCAACTCTTTATTTGTGAAACATCTAGTCTTAGAAAATACTTGAAAATGGTGTTATAAGAGAAGATAAGTTTATTACTTATTGCTTTTTCTTCTAATAACCTCAAAATTTCTTATATGAGGGTAGATAATGTCTACACTCAAATTTGAAAGAGGATGTTAAGATAATTAATGGAATAATGCATAGGACATTTATTGGCTTTCGGTTCCATTTTAGGTGAATATATCTAATTGGAATATTTTATTTCTGACACTAAGGCCCTAGAGGCTTTCCTCTTTCTGCTCAGGAAGAACTGAATTCAATAGCTGTCAGTGTCTTCCCACTTTGGGCAAGGAATTGTTCTGAGCACTATTAGAGAAGGAAGGATAATCAGACATTGATTTCTGTCAAACAGTTTCACCATCCAGCAGAAAATGCCACACACACTTGCACACACAATCACATATTACTCCATAATAAATTGTGGAAAATGTTGGAAGGAGGAGTGGACAAAATGTATAGAAATTAGAAAGCATAGAGAATAGGAGGTAAAGACTTCCCGGAAGGGGATACAAGAAAGCCTAATAGATTTAAGATCTGAAATAGATTTAGGATGATGGGGATATAATTTATGAGGCCTGTTCACAGACAGACATTTTGAATAGAAAGAGCTCGAAGGAGCTCAGAGAAGCAGGGAATACTGTTTGATTTTCAGAGTCGTGAATCCAGTTTGCACAACATTCAAAAGATGTGACATGATACATGATAAACTGAAAAATAGTTACTGAAATACTGCAGGAGATTTGTAAGTCTAGACAGAAGGATTTGGACGTGGACTTTATACTGCAAATAACCGGATATTAAATAACCAATTGAAAATTTAGATCCAGAGATTATCTTTATGAAGATAATTCAGGTCGTAAGGGATAGGATAACTTGAAAGAGATGTAAGCTGGGGACAGAAAGACCTGTTTAGAGGCTTTTCAATAACTCAGGGGGGAATTGATGGAGGCAGGATGTACAGTAGTGAGAACACAGACCCGGAGCACGTATGGGAGGTGCTTCAAAGACAGAACAGTGTCAGTGATGGGGGAACAATATGGGAGGATGAAAAAGTCTGAAGGAACAGAGAGGTGGGTGGGAAAGCCTGGGTCACCGGGGACGAGGTAGTGGAGCCAGTGGTCTAGGCCACTGAACCTTCCTCCTTCACTTCGAATCCTTGCTCTCTGACAGCAAAACTGCCCTCCCACAGGGAGGGAGCGTACTCACGCCAGGATACCCGGACCCTGTATTTATCTTTGGAAACTCTGGGATTTTGTCTAAATGCCTGGAGGGATGAGAATGGTATCAACTAAAACAAGCAGGAGAAGCAAGAATGAGGAGGAGAAGATTGGTCTTTGTCTTTGGCTGAGTTCCTACTCTGAGCAGGAAACGGAACCAGGTCTAAGGAAACAAGCAGGTGTAATCTTTATCCCTTAATATTTACAGTTCTACAGTTTAGGGAGATAGGAGATAATCTAAAGAGTTAATAATGAAGGCATTGTAGTTTCAGCTTAAAATGAGTGCTTTAGGGACGCCTGGGGGGCTCAGCGATTGAGCACCTGCCTGTGGCTCAGGGCGTGATCCTGGGGTCCTGGGATCGAGTCCCACATGGGGCTCCCCGCAGGGCACCTGCTTCGCCCTCTGCCTGTGTCTTTGCCTCTCTGTGTCTCTCATGAATATAAATAAGTAGAATCTTTTAAAAAATAAAGAGACAAAATGAGTGCCTTAAAAAGAATAAATCCTCTAGAAGTTCAGAGAAGGTTTCAAAGGGAACTAGATTGTTAAAACATCATTTACTGAGCTGAAATTTCAGTTGGTTTCCTGTAGAAGGGCAGAACTTAGCTACGTGGAGTGGAGAGAACATTCTGGATAAGGAACATGTGAGTAAAGACAAGGACTCCTGCGTGTATGTCAGTTCATGTATTTACCTACCCATCCATTCATTCGATAAAATTTCAGTGCCTAGTAATGCCAGGTGAAATCTCTAAAGAATGTTCAGAAACTGTAAAATTAGGCAGACTTCATCATAGTATTGATTCATATCCAACTAACGGTTGCTGGACACTGTGGGAGGTGTTTTCCCCTCTCTGTTGACTTAATCTTTGTAACATTTCTTTAAATATAAGGGACTTACAGGGGCGCCTGGGTGGCTCAGTCTGGTAAGTGTCCAACTCTTGATTTCAGCTCAGGTTATGATTTTGGGGCAGTGGGATGGAGCCCCGGATTAGGCTCTGTGCTCCGTGCAGAGTCTGCTTTCTTTCTCTGCTCCTCTCCTCGCTCTCTCTCAATAAATAAATAAATAAATAAATAAATAAATAAATAAATCTTTAAATATAAGAAATTTATAGGTCAGAGAGATTGAGGAATATGATTAGATATAATACCTTGTCAGGAAAGAAAATCACATCGATCACATAATCTGACCCTAAACAGTTCACCGGCCGGTCCTTCGTGAACTAACTTTTGGTGTTTGGACTTCATCATTTTTAAACGCGGACTTTAAGAATAGAGCCAGATCGTGAAGGATATCGAAGCTAACTAAGGGACTGGTTTCCTTCTGAGACGGACGGGGGTGGGGAGGCTAGTTCGATATGCCTCATTCTCAAGTAGGACCACCTAGGACTTTCACGAGCCCTGCGCACTTTTGCTTTTATGTCTCTTCCACCATTAAAAAAAACAAAAAAACTTATATTTTATGACTGGATTGGTATCCAGACCAATATGTGTGGTGTAGGACTCCCAGAAGCTCACCACCACGGGCTTCCTTGACAGCCTGTGAAACTCAGAGGGCCGTGAACCGCGTGACCCTAAGTTCTGCTCCGTGCTCTGCTCCCACAGCCAGCCGGCCGCCCAACCACCTTCTTTGTCAGAGAGACAAGCACAGGCCTTGCGTGGCCCTGAGCAGTGGCTTCCAGGTCCCGGCCAGCCTGTGGAATTATTCAAACTAGCCAATCACAATCTCCTGCAGGGGGAGGGGGGGCACACCTGACCTCATGTGATTGTGAGGCCTCCACTGTGCTCTGAGCACAGCCACAAGGGGGGCCTTTTGTCCGTTGCCAAAATCCAAGGTCAGGAATCCCTCCCCTAGCGATGGGAGAAATAAGAGGTGACCAAAACACATGTTAATATTATACATGAAGCCATTTTCTTTGACCTTGTTCATTTTCTAAATTCTGATTTTACAAAGCGTGAAAGCTTTTCACACACCCTGAGAAGTCTTGCGGGCCTACTGTGTTCCGAATGGAGAGGTTGTCCCTGCTCCAATATCAATGTCTCTTACGGTAGAATCTTCTCTTGTACTTTTAATCAGTATATGCTCTTTTCATCTCACATGTTGTCTAAAGTGATGGAAGTAAAAATGCCCCCCCCACCATAATTTTTGGTGAAGAAAGAAAGCCATTCTACATTAAACTATCTTTTCTTTCCTCGTTATAACTAATAGAACTAGACTGATAGTCAGTCACCTTTAAAAAGTTATTACCAGATGCTTTTAAATGATTTGCTGAAATAGACCCTGAATGCTGAGGCAGGAAGGACACAGATAATATACTTTAAATCATTTTATGAGCCATAAAACACCACGAGGGTGTTAATGTGTCATTTTTACCCGGGTCAGTGATTTTTAGACTATGCTCAAAACGTCATACGGGTCTGTCCAGGGTGTCTTGGGGGCTATTGGAAGGGCAGGTATTGAGGGAAGGTAGTGGGAGCGGAGTTCACAGGCGTCTGCCCCCACCGTGCCCCTTGGCCTTGCCTCCCTCCCAGGTAACCAGAGCAGCTCCCCTCACCTGTGCGACTGATGGCAAAAGATTTTATTGCCACACAAGATGTCTTAAAATCGCTGACCTTATTCACCTCCTACTTCCTCTACCTACCAGGCACGCGGAGACCCTAGGAAGTGAAGCTAAATTCAATGAAACAAATGGACATGAGGAAGAACCAGTTAATGACCACTTGGCGATGAGGCCATATTATGAAGACAAAGGGATGATGATGAAGAAGAAATATTGATGTTTGTTCTCCTGTTCGAAGACCAACAGAGGGATCTTGAGAAACCTCTGGACAACTTTTTGAATTTTAAATTTTGCCGCTTATTGTTTGCATCGAATAATACGCACAGGAATGTGTTCGACGATGTCTGCGCCATTGTAGGGTTACCCTCCCTCATTAACCCCAAATTCTAACAGCTGGCCTGACTCCCCAGTGCTCACCCTCCAACCCCTCTCTCGTATCTTGCTCTAAATGCAGATGAGAAACAACTGGTCATCAACCTGTTTGTAATAGCCTTTCTTATTTTAAAAGAATAATTCCCCTTAGAGTTGTCTCTTTCCCCCAAACGAAATCCCAGTGTTCTCAGCCTCTCTACATAGCTATTGTTTTCCAACTCTTTAAACATCCCTTTGATTCTTCTGAAACCTCTCCGTGACCTCTGTATGCTTTTTAAGAAGTCGTTGGATAGGAGCGCCTGGGGGCTCTCCTGGGTGGTCAACGGCTGACTCTGGATTTCTGCTCAGGTCATGATCTCCGGGTCCTGGGATAGAGCCTTGCATTGGGCTCCACGCTCAGTGGGGAGTCTGCTCTAGACTCTCTGCCCCTAGCCCCTGCTCGCTTACTCACTCTCTCTCTCTCTCTCGAATAACTAAACAAATCTTAAAAAAAACAAAAAGGTAGATTGATAAGCTTCTCCTGAAGACCTTGGTATTTTTCAAGGACACCTTCCCTATACAAGGCAACATTTCCTCGTAAGAGGCATCAGGGATTTTTTTTTTTTTAAAGACTAATATTTTAAATATGTTACTTATTTAAAAAGGTTCTGAACGTTGGAATGAGATCCCAAATAAAGATATGCACCGAAACCTGTCCCACGATAATATGTTATAACCAAAATGGTGTTAAGTTAATAAAAGGCACAATGACAAAATGCTCAGGGCCGGCGTGAAACAAAAGAACAGAACAGAGACAATAAAACCGAGTTCCCCGGTTTCTAGATGTGCTGTTCACGGGATGATTACTGTTCCCAGGACTGCAAAGATTCTGGGGTGGTGCTGGCTTAAAATGGCCCATGACAACATGTGTAACTCCCATTACCTGGTATAGGTTCTTGGGCTGATTGGATGTTTTTTAAAAAATTCAAATTCCATTTCCAAAGCATTCGCAGAAGTGTGGTCTGCAAATGATTCCTGACTCTGATCTTGCCGTGCTTTCGAACGCCTGCAGATGTAAATGGTTTCCCCAGGCCACTCAGCAGAAGGTCGCAGTACAGGTGCAGGAAAAAATTCGTTTGTTTTCCTCTCCTCAAATTGCATGAAGAGGCCCGTATCCTTGTTCAGCCTAGCTCTAAATCATTTTATAATCTACAAGGCTTGCCTTGGGCATGATCCGCAGTAAGACTGTTGTAGCGAGTGATAGAGGATACAGTCTTCCTCTACTCTTCATTTCTGGAGGCAATGTCTATGGGAGGTGGCCCAGGCTTCCAACGACTACAGCAAAGAGCTCTGGATGTGCAAGTCTGTGTATCCCTCCAGCTGTGAACATGCTGCACACTGCCCCCTATGGACTCCTGTCACTGCCAAAGCTGCCATTATGGGGCAACTCGTATCAGTGGAACCCAACAGGGCATTTGCATCCTTTTCTGTCCCTAGGCAGCCAATGTCCATTGGGGGCCAGAGAGTTACCTGTATTACAGGCAAGACATCATTATTCATCTTGAAACCTTTCTCCTGGATGACTCCTACCCTAGAGGACTACAAACAGAGCCCAGGTGGCCCAACGTCTCCAGTCTTTCCTAGACGTTTCTCAATCTTGCGTGAATACAACTTAAGCCCAGCTGGAATTCCCGCTGTAGCCTTCCGAGTACGTAGCCACTGATGCTATGAAGCCACTGAAAATGTCTGCTTTAGTCCAAAGAACCCTTTTTGAAGTGACATTCCAATATTTTTAGACTTTGCTTCCAGGGGAACTAGTTGCCCAAAATTTCTGGCATCAACTAGCCGGGCTTGGCATCCTGTGATATTACGGTTCCTGTTGTAGGGGAGCTGCTAGTAGGAACCTGGCGTTTCCCACAAACACCGGGCTCTCACAGCCCTGTGCTGTCCCCCCCGGGCACTCTGCGGCAGGTGCTGCTGTCCCGATGTCTCATTCCCTCAGACCACCTGAGTTCACCTGCATCGACGGGTCACAATCTGAGGCCTCTGTTTTGCTTAAGAATAATTTGAGAACTTTCTAGTGCAACATTTAAATGACCTCACTGAACCCTGGTGCAGAAACAGTTTCAATTACATCTGCTTTAATTACTTCCAGTACATTTAAATTGCACTGTATGAAACGGAGTTGCTCCTCACTCTCATATTTTTTTTATGCAGCAGTTCCATGAAGGGTTTCTACTTCTCTGTGTAAATGTTACACCTTTTGTTTATTTCAAGTATAATTCCATTTTTACTTGTTTTTATTTTAAGGCAGATAAATTGAGTTGAAATTATTTTCTCTTTCTTGAAATTTCATTTGCTCATTAAAACTCAACCATCACGTCCAGTCTTTAAAATGATACTAGGCCATGTCTGGATTAGATGGGTCTAAGGAGGGCCAATTTCTAAGAAGAAACAAATAATTTTTAAAAAGAGCTGAAACATCGGTGGTGAGCATCGTATAATGCATAAAGAAGTTGAATCACTATTTCATTCACCTGAAACTAATATAACATTGAGTGTCAACTATACTCAAGTAAAAATAAACAAAAATATGGGATACTGGGGGTGCTCAGCAGTTGAGCATTGGCCTTCAGCCCAGGCCATGACTCCCTAGGGTCCTAGGATCAAGTCCCGCATCGGGGCTCCCCGCAGGGAGCCTGCTTCTCCCTCTGCCTGTGTCTCTGCCTCCCACTGTGTCTCTCATGAATAAATAAATAAAACCTTTAAAAAAATAAATGAAAATGTCAAAGAAAAAGAGCTGAGATGATCTATAGATCGTCCGAAAGCGATATATATGGTATATGTTTAAAGAATATTTTTCTCTAGAAAGATAAATTAATAATTAGCATCAGTTTGCTAGTGAAACATTTAAATAAGGATTATCCTGAGTCCTAAGTACCCCCCCATTTACCTTTAAAAAACTTATAAATTTTTAGTAGAAAACAGCAACAAAAATCCAAATAACATCTTTTCAGTGAGGACCCGGGTGTATATTTGGTGAAATTATTCTTGATTGTTGGATGTACTTTCAGGCGTTTTGCTGAACCTTCATTGGTAACTTGTTCCTTGACCAAAGGCCAGACCATGAAGTCCCCACAGTATTCCTGTTCTCTGTCACTTCTGGAGGAGTTTCCCCCTGCATATTTATCCCAACCTGTTTACTTTTATTATTTAATAACTGATGCCTTTTGCTCACCTTCTTTAGACTTGATAAGCCATACTCTGTCTTTGCTTTCTTCGTTTTTTTTCTTCTTAAAGATTTTATTTATTGGAGAGAGAGAGCGAGAGAGTGAGCAGAAGCTGGGGGAGCAGGGGCAGAGAGGGAGGGAAAAGCAGACTCCCGACTGGGCAGGGAACCTGACACTGCTGGACCCCAGGACCCTGAGGTCATGACCTGAGCTGAGAATAGACGCTTCACCCGCAGCCACCCAGGCGCCCCTGCTTTCCTTTCTGGCCTTGGACTTTCCAATTGGCCCCCCTTTCCTCATGCCACGGTGGGCCATTGTTTCTCTTCCCAAAATTCTACCTCAGGTCAGAGTCCCAGTTACCTGCTTATCTAAAATGAAATTTTAGATGGTCATTGCCTTAGAATAAACCCACCTACCTAGAGTATTGGGTATATGCGAATATATATGGCATACTTATCCATTTATCTATGGATGGACACTTGGGTTGCTTCCATATTTTGCCTATTGTAAAAATGCTGCAAAAAAGGCGGGAATGCGGGTATCTGTTCAAGCTAGTATTTTTGTTTTCTTTGGATAAATATCCAAAGTAGGATTGCTAGATCTTATAGTAGTTCTATTTTTAATTTTTTTGAGGAAAACTCCATACTATTTTTCAGCAATCCTGCTCCTTGGTATTTACCCAAAGGAACTGAAAACTTATGTCTACACTACATCTTAAACATGGGTGTTTATATCAACTTTATTCACAATTCTCAAAACTTGGGTGCAATCAAGGTGTCTTTCAGAAGGTGAATGGATAAATAAACAGTGGTACGTTTGGATGATGGGAAACTATTCCATGCTAAAAAGAGGTAGACAATTAAATGCTGTTACTAAGTGCAAGAAGCCAATCTGGAAAGACTGCATACTGTAGGATTTCAACCATGCATATGACATTCTGGAAAAGACAAAACTATGGAGATAGTTCAAGGGTCAGTGTTTGCCGGGGCTGGGGGGAAAGGGTGGTTACTAGATGAAGCACAGTGAATTTTTAGGAGAGTAAAACTATTCGGTCTGAAACTGTGATGGTAACTGTCTGTTTGTAGGCATTTGTCCAAACCCAGAGCACGTATACCACCAAGAGTGAGCCTTGATGTGAACTATGGGCTTTGGGTGAAAACCATGTGTCAGAGGAGATTCATCACTTGTGACAAATGTACCACCGTCCTGGGGGACGCTGATTGTAGGAAAGGCTGTTTGTGTATGTGTGCATGGAGGAGGGAGGTGCGGGCAGGATATACTAGGATTCTCTACTTTCTGTTTAATATTGCTGTGAATCTGTCTTAAAAAATGTCTATCAAGAAAAAAATATAGGAGTTATATAAAAATAAAGGTACAAATAATAGATATTACTTCCTATATTTAAATTCTCTAGAAGATAATCAACTATCTAAAGGAAACGCAGCAGTGTTAACTTGTACTGTCTAGTGTGTGTGTGTGCTTGTACACGCTACAATGTACCACCGATAACAGCCCAAAGGATAGGACGAGGGAATTGGAAATGCAGTTTCAGTTCTCTCCCATGAACATGGACAGACAACACGGGGCACAAGCCACCGAGCCACAAACCACAACCCACAGAGGCCGGGGACAGGATTGCTCCTGCAGTTGTGTCTAATTGATCAATCTGGTATTGCTACACACAGTATTTAGAAAATTTTATCAGTTGTCAATATCAGTTGAAATGTGATATCAAGAGAAATATTGGGCTATTTTGCATGGATTCCTGACTCTTGATTTTTCTTTCTTGAAAAAGACCTGGCTCCAACAATCAGCTCGAGCTGAGTAACCACTGCTTTTTCTGCGTTGGGTCCGGGCATTTGCAGTTTTTCTTTACCTTCACCATTCTGCATTTTATTCCTGACACTGAGAGTCAGTTCGTATTTATCATCATATTCCAACAGCGCTTTACTTGTTTCCTTGAGTTGTCTGGTGCTAGCAGTCATTTGATTTGTTATCACTGGTCTAAATGCTTAAGGAGAGAGAGAGAAAAATTAATAACGATTCTAGAAATGTGTATTCCCCTTGAGTCAAATATCATATAAAAATTGCTGCTGTACCTGGACAAAGATCCAGCATCAAGACTCAAATTACCTTTGTATTGTTTTTTTTCCAGTTTAGGATTTCTTTCTCCTTCCTTTCTCCTTGATTTTCCTTTGGGAAGCGCTGCTCATCCCTCCTGCTTTGTCCCGATGGCTTGTACTCTTAGTGCACCCATTTATCAAATCATCCACCCCCTGGGCCAGTCAGGTTGGTGCTTTGAAGCCTGAGAGAACAAGGATGGAGAATCTTCCTTCTGGGTGTTTGGCTCTAAAGGAAACGGCCATTTGTTCTCACCCTGGTTTCTGTCTTTCCCGATAGCAGGGACTTTAATTCTCACATTCTTTATCTGTAAGCTACCCCATAATATTCTAATAAAGTGTAATTTTTTTCTTAAATTTATTGAGTCAGCAAATATTTTTTTAATAAAAAATTATTAAATTTTTAAAAAATTATTGAGGGGATCCCTGGGTGGCTCAGTGGTTTAGCAATCAAGCAACACTGACAGGACCCTATTAAACATTAGGTAGGGTTCCACCTTGCACCCTTAACTCCACCTGGGGAAGGTCTGTGGTGTTAGGGCTGGGTGCTTGGGCGAGGTTCCCTGTTTTTATTTGTATCATCTGATAGTTTCTGTCTCCAGAATTAAGGATTATTTTTTATCAGATGGAGTATTTTCTAATTTTTCTTTTCTATTTGCAGTTTTTTCTCCTCTCTTTCTTTATATTTTTTTCTTTATATTTTATAATGCTTCGAGTTTTCTTTATGGTAATTTTCCCCAGCTTCTAATTTGACCTTTGTACATTCTCCTTCTATTCTGTAACTGATTCCTCTTAACATTTTAATAAGGAACGTTAGAAAAAGTTTAAAGTTTAAGCAGCTTAAAGATGATCAGTATATTTACTCTTCTGTAGAATAATACAAACAGCTGAGAATGCTTAACACTGATTACAGCCTTCCATCTTCTGTGCTATAGCTGTTTGGTAATTTAGTTAAACCTGGTATTTATTGCCCTATAATTAGATATCATTATTATTTTATATAATCATCATTGTTAACATGTTGTCTTCCTTACTATGCTTCCTGAAATTGGCTTCTAAATTCATGTTTCTTCTTCCAAAAATGTGCACTCTTCATTACTTTGTGAGTAGGAAGTAAAGCAGGAAGCTGCTAGTGGAAACTCACAGTTTGATTATTTGAGTTTATTTTGTCCTCAATCCTGAATGATATTTTAGCTGGGTATAGAATTGTAGGCTGCAGCTCTGTTAACTCTCTAACGACACCGTTCCATTGAAAAAAACCTGCTGTTTCAGTATCGTTCTTTTGTGATAATATGACTTTGTTTAAAAATCTTTTTGTGGGCAGCCCGGATGGTTCACCGGTGTAATGCCGCCTTCAGCCCAGGGTGTGATCCTGGAGACCTGGGATCGAGTCCCATGTCAGGTTCCCTGCATGGAGCCCGCTTCTCCCTCTGCCTGTGTCTCTGCCTCTCTCTCTTTCTCTCTCTCTCTCTGTGTCTCTCATGAATAAATAAATGAATAAATAAATAAATAAATAAATAAATCATTTTGTAATTTAAATGCTATCATTACATTACCATATGGATGGGTGTGGGTTTTTTTTTTTTTTAATTTATAATGTCTTTGAGAATCTAGAGTAAGGGAAATATATCTTCCACCCATTCTTTTTTTTTTTTTTTTTTAAAGATTTTATTTATTTATTCATGAGAGAGAGAGAGAGGCAGAGACACAGGCAGAGGGAGAAGCAGGCTCCATGCTCTGGGAGCCCGATGTGGGATTCGATCCCAGGTCTCCAGGATTGTGCCCTGGGCCAAAGGCAGGCGCTAAACCACTGTGCCACCCAGGGATCCCCTCTTCCACCCATTCTTGAAATTTCTCAGCCATTATTTCTGAGAGCATTGTCTTTTCCTCATTATTTCTATTCTCATCCTCTGTAACACTTACTAGACTTGTGACTTCTAGCCCCTGTTTCATGCTTTCTCTCGTTCTATTTTTTGGATGTACATTCTGAATAATCTCTTCTGGGCACTATTCTCTCCTTGTCCGGGGCTAATCTATTATTAAATTCATCGGGTGAGGGGATCCCTGGGTGGCTCAGTGGTTTAGCGCTTGCCTTTGGCCCAGGACATGATCCTGAAGTCCCGGGATCGAATCCTGCAATGAGCTCCCTGCAGGGATCCTGCTTCTCCCTCTGCCTGTGCCTCTGCCTCTCTCTCCCTCTCTCTGTGTATCTCATGAATAAATAAATAAAATCTTAAAAAAAATCATTGGGTGAAATTTTTATGTTTCCATAATTATACTTTTCATTTTTAGATGTTGTTTTTCTTACCTAGTTATTCTTTTTTCATTGTAACTTGTTTTCCTTTTAAATTGATATCTCTCCTTGTTTTAAACACGCTTATGTTATCATCGATATATAATAGTTGTATTATCTGATGCTTCGGCTCTTTAGCCTGCTGACTCTTAAGTCATCTGAGGCTCTCCTCATAGGAATCTTGTGTAGTCTGTATTAAGAAATTTATTTCTGAAGAGAGGATTTCAATTTGCTTTGGCCAGAAACTTTAGGAGTATCATTAGCCTCCAAACACTTTATTCTAATTTCTGGTCTCTTAAAAAACATAGGCGCTTGAAATTGAACTCTAAGAATGTGATCTTTGGCCCATGATTATAAATTCTTAGGGGGGAGACTCATTTTTCCACGCATGCCCGGTCTCCAGATATAAGGTCCATAATTTCCTCCTTGCTCTGATGTGTATATTTTTTAAGTTGACCCTTTCACTGAGAATGTCGTCTTTGGCACATCCTGACTTTGTGTGAGACATCAGTTCCAAGCCTTCATTCTGCCCAGGTTGTCACTTACTCTCCTCTGCACATCAGACCCCAAGACTCCAGGTTACTGATAGCAATAATTTCCCCAAGGCTCCCTGGTGTCAGTTGTTGTGTGGACCACTCTGGTTTTTAATGACCTCTTTGCTTTAGCATCCTGGGGATTTCACTTATATTTGCTAGTATAGCTGTGAATTTTCGAGTACATATATTATTACATTTTGCTCAGCATTTCCCTTTGCTTTGTGGAGAAGAGTTTTCAGGCCATCTAATCTGAAGTATTACAGGAAATGGAAGTTTCCATACTCAGAAGAGGCTTGCATTTATTCATTCACAAATTCCAAAGCTTTTACTGGCCACAGTTGACAGGCAACATTATTTCACATTTTTTAAATATCGTGGGACATAAATTAATAGAAAAAGAGTGATTAAATGAGGTGACAGTGTGGATCCCTATTGCTAGGAGTCCTTGTTTTCTTTACTTTATTCCAAATACTTGATACATTCAAAGCATAGCACTTCTGGTATGTGGATTTTCCCCCATGTTGGAGCCCCACCTCACTTATTTCACTCTGAACACATTTCATTTCAACCTGACTTTTACTTTCTGACTTTTCACTTAAATAGGAACAAATAAATGTTTTACAGACAGCATATTTTATGCATGGCATATGTCTTAATAGCTAGTTTCACTTCGAGAGTCAAAACCATAGATGATCATGCTGTTTTCTATGAGGCTAGGGATCGAGTTGTATACTCAGATTTGTGAACTTCTGTGTTTGTAATATGTTCTAAAGTGATTTCAAATAGAAGAAAAGATTGGAGCCATGAACTCTAGAAAGGTAATATGGGGACAAATCAAAGACAGTAGCCCTTTTAATCTCTATCGATCTTCTCTGCCCCTACATTTTCAGGCTCTCCATAAACATATGATCTGAATAAAAATAAGATGCTTGTTATAAAATCATAGACTAAAAATCAGTCCTCTGGAGCAGTGCTTCTTAATCTTTAATGGGAATCTTGTTAAAATAAAGGTTCTGATTCAGTAGAACTGAAGTGAAGTGTATTTGCATTTCTACCCAGTTATCACATGTTACTGTTGCTTCTCATCAATGAGACTTTTGAGTTTCAAGACCTAGGTACTTTCCAACCAGGCTGTTTACTATTAAATCCTTCTAAGTAGAAAGTTTGAAGTTTTAACAGAAAAAAAAACAAAAGTGGATGGAATTACACATTGTATATCTGGACACCTCTAGATGACAATAATGGGAGAGAATTATACTTTAGTCAATGAATTATTTGAAGATTTTTGTATATTTATTTGAGAGAGAGAGAAATCACAGAGGGAGAAGGAAAAGGAGAAGCAGACTCGCCACTGAATAAAGAGTCCGATGTGGGGCTCGATCCCAGGATCCTGAGATCGTGACCTGAGCCGAAGGCAGACACTTAACCGGCTGAGCCACCCAGGTGCCCCTAGTAAATTAATTACAACAAAATAAATATTTACTACTTTTATATGGAAATCACCAATGTATAAAAATAGAAGACTATTCTCATCTTCAATAAATTTCCTAGTAAAAGTTTGTTTTGTTTCATTACAAATCTGATGAAGTACTCTGTAAACATTCAGTGTAGATATCTATATTATAAATATATAAATCCATATAATAAATACAATACCTATACGATAAGTGAAAGTTTCTTGACTCCCTTTAGTTATATTCCCAGAGGTAACTGTTACATAAAATTTTACTCTATGTCCTGTTCTGCATCTTAATTTTTGTTGTTATTGTTCATTTGTGTGTTTCTACTGAATACTTTGTGATCATTTCCATTGCTGTACATAGACTTACCAGGTTTTTAGTGGTTGCATGGATATGCTGTTCTAAAATATTTAACCGTTTTTAATTTAATTTAATTTTTAAAGACTTATTTATTGATTTGAGAAAGAGAGAGCAGGAGTGAATCAGGGAGGGACAGAGAGACAAAGAAGCAGACACCGTACTAACGCTGAGGCGGAAATAGGGCTGGATCCCATGAGCCTGAGGTCATGACCTGAGCCAAAATCAAGAGGTGGAAGCTTAACCAACTGAGCCACCGAGATGCCCAACTTAATCATTTTTTTAAAGATTTATTTTTATTTATTTATGATAGACAGAGAGAGAGAGAGAGAGAGAGAGAGAGAGAGGCAGAGACACAGGAGGAGGGAGAAGCAGGCTCCATGCTGGGAGCCCGAAATGGGACCTGATCCCGGGACTCCAGGATAGCGCCCTGGGCCAAAGGCAGGTGCAAAACCGCTGAGCCACCCAGGGATCCCCCCAACTTAATCATTTTTGTAACTTGACCAACATTTAAGCTAATTCTAGTTTTTGTCCTTAATTGAATATTCTAGAAACAAACAAGCAAAAAACTATCTACACAAACAACTATAATGCAATTAAAATGATCTGAATCGAATGTGCACACTTCTTCCATTCACTACAACTTCACTTTGTGCTTTGTAGATCAAATCCAAGATCAAATCTGAGCCCTGGTCCTTCACCAACAGCACATCCTTTCAGGCCACAGATAACCTCCAGATTTTTCACTTTTGTTCTCCAGGGGAAACACGGCATTTCTATAGATTTTGAATCTGATTGCTAATAAGAATACTCCTCAAAAACAGGTATGAAAAAAAGCAAATGATCTAGAAGGGTTAAAGTGGAGTATGGTATCCAAAGCACGCCCCATGTGCATAGTCCAGCCACGATTTTTAAACCACACTAAAATTAACATGCTCAAATATCTTTGTTTGGTTTGGGTAAATAGCCTATGGTTTGCAGAAAAGAGATTATATGTTTAATCTGGTTTGTGTAAAAAAAAGAAAAGCTTTGGAGATACAAATTGGAGATGGGCCTTGAGAGTTATGAGACTTTCTAACTCATAAAATAAACATAGCTAGTTTCCATATATTTAAAGGAATCAGTCTACAGTGCCTTAAGTCTAGACTCTAAAGGGAGAAAAATCATTTCCTCTAATGTATATTTAATAAACAAAACTGTCTACACAGAATTAGTAATAGAAATTACTTGGCCTACCAAATATTCTCTGACCTAAACGAAGATCGTTAGAGGATGTTCTTGCAATATTTTGAAAGAAAAGTCCACTGTCTTTATTTTTTTATTTATTGATAGACTACTGTTGGTGATAAGTATAATTTAAAAAATCTATTTTTTATTGCCCTCTCCCCAATGGGTATTGAAACTTTTTCTACTGACCCTGAAACAGTAAACCCACCTCCAAAGCAGCGGATAAAATAATTTACTATGTTTCTAAGAAGATAAAAGTCTTCCGAAAAGCATTACCTTTAGTCTCTTTTCTCACCTTAAAGTATGTCTGTAGCCTTCCCCATCCTTTCCCGTTGACTTTACAGGAAGACGCATCGTTGCCCCTTTCCCAGAAACAAGCTCTGCCCTCTGCCCTCAGTTTTTTAGTTTAATTTTACTGTTTCTTTGCATGATTTTTCCCTTATTGGTTTAACAATATTTTTTTCTTACGTTTGTGTTTCCTTAGTATCTGCCTCTTTCTCTCACAAGATAACCAGAGTCACATAGGACACACGACGGTAATGGCCTCAGAGGATTCCTGGGTGTCTCCCCCAAATCCTTTTAGTTTCATGATGACTTTACAATGTGTTGAACGACTGTTTAAATCGTTTTGGATGTAGATTTGATGTGGCTGCTAATAAAATGAGTGACTAAGAAATATTGAAGACATCAGAAATCTTATGAAGTAAAAATACATCGGCAGGCTGACCGCTACTGTTTAAGCACAGCACACTCATTAGGCCGCAGATTAGAACCAAATTTGCTTCCACTTGACTTTTTTTTTTATTATTACCTTTTATTATCTGGAGTATTTAAAAATTACAAAATACATTTATTCACATCATATTTGGTTCTCACGACAGTTGTGCAGTTTCCCAGGCTTTCCATGTGCTGCTTTAAAAAAAAATTAAAATTAAAACAAAGCATCATTTTTACTGTATTGTGTTGGGTGATTCTAATTCACCGAAAAATCCATCTTCTAGAATATGAAGCCGCCTGCATCCTGTCCACACCCCAGGTCCTGGGGTCTGCGGGTGTAACCGGCGATGCTCCTCGGGCAGGGAGGCTCACAGCATCTTTGCAGGACTTCCTCGCACCTTCCCGATGCGCCTCCGGGGCCCCGACACCTGGGGGAAGCTGGGGCCGGGCCGGGGCCACTTTCCTGCAGGTGGGCCTGGCCGGGGTGGGAGGGACATCGCCCCAACAGCAGAAACCAGGGGATTCGATGCGGCAGGTCGGGCGGGGCTCGGCACCGAGGAGAGGCCCGAGGACGCCCCGCGCCGGCTCGGATCCGGGGGACGGCCCAGGCCCTGGCGACACGCGCACGCACCCACGGACTCACACACGCGCACGCACACTCACACGCACACAGCGCACTCACATAAACACGCACGTGCAGTCACACATGCACACGCACACACACGCGCACACACAATTCTCACACATGCACGTGCACACACACGCACTCACAAACTCAAACTCACAGGCACGCACACAAACGCACTCAGCACGAAAAGGCACACACGCGCACTCACACGCACAAGGCACACATGCACACACGCATTCAGTTACACACACGTGCACACACCCTTACACACGCGCGCGCACACTCACACACATGCACACACGCACACTCAGGCGCGCACGCACACATGCACATGTACACTCATGCACCCACATGCACACACTTGTACACAGGCACACGCACGTGCACGCACGCACGCGTGCACACGCGCGGGTACACACTAACATGCACAGGCATGCACACACAAGCACACACGCACTCACATGAACACCCGCACACATGCATACAAGCCTACACACATGCACACACATGCACGCACACACACTCAGGCAAGCTCACACATGCACATACACTAACACGCGCGCACTCACGCACAGACACACATGCATTCACATGCACACGTTCACACACGCCTACTCACACACGCGAGCACCAAGGCCATGGCATCCGTGACATCCTCGGGGAAGGCTGTGCCAACCTCGCCCTCGGTGTCCAGGCAGCGCTGGAAGCGCAGCCGCAGCCCCGCGGGCACTCGGGTCACCCCGGCCACGCTGCTCCCAACAGACAACACGCAGCAGGCACAGGGGACGGGGGTGCGGGTGGAAGCCCTAACAGGCCACAGGCCCAGGGACACAGCCTGCTGGTGGCCGGGGGGGTGGGGGACAGATAGAGGGAGGATCCCCAGGGGCCAGGCATGCTGTGCGGGAGGCCCAGGGTCCCTCACACTCAGGAGCTGCTGGGGCCGGGGTGACGACCCTTCATCAAGGACAAATAACTGACGGCGGGCCACCGGCGCCTGCAACCAAAGGGACGGTGTGGCAGGGTGTGGCTGGGGGAGGAGGAATGTGCAGGGGAAAGGGGGGAAAGGGGGGGAGTCAGGGGGAGGGGGAAGGGGTGCTTGGGCGCAGTGGCCTGCAGGTCCCCAGGGATGCTGTCCCTCGGGATGCTGTTCCCCTGGGATGCTGTCCCCCAGGGATGCTGTCCCCCAGGATGCTGTTCCCCGGGATGCAGTCCTCAGGAATGCTTTCCCTTGGGATGCTGTCCCCCGGGAAGCTGTCCCCAGGATGCTGTCCCCAAGGAGAGCGAAGTGAACCTCGGAACTATTAACTGAACCCAGGAGAGAAGATAGCCCCGAAACGGGGACAGAGGAGGTGCACTTGGGGAAATTCCAGGTAAAGAAGAAAGATTTGCTTTAAATAATTTTATTATTTAAATAAATATTTTTTTCAAATAAATAAATGTTTTTTAAGGGATTTCATTTATTTATCCATGAGAGACACAGGCAGAGGGAGAAGCAGGCTCCCTGCGGGGGGGGCGGATGGAAGACTCCATCCCAGGTCCCCAGGATCATGGCCTGAGCCCGAGGCAGACACTCCACCGCTGAGCCCCCCGGGCACCCCAAGAAAGATTTGCTTTAGGGGATAAGAAGGAGTGAACGGAAGGAGGGGGTCGGCTGGCAGGGGAGGGAGTGGTGCTATTCCCGGTCACTGAGGCTGAGGACCTCTCACCCGAGGAGTGATTTCTGCTCGCCTATTAAAACATTACCTCAATATTATTCACAATATCACTTGGCACATCCATACATCCTGACTCCCGGTCCACTGACCTTTTCGTTATACCGAATTAACCCGCCTATTAAGGAGGAGGAGAGCAGATCTGGATGGACGACGGGCTGCTGCTAACAAGGCATTTTTTGAGACAAATGAAGGAAGCCTGGCAAAGGCGCCCTTTCTCTAAGCGCTTAGTAATTTTGGAGAGGTCGACACAAAGCGTTGAGAGATGGAAATCTTGAGAGCATTCATCCTAAGAGGTTTTTTCCCCTTTTTTCTTAAAGTGGATCATTGTAGACTTGGGGGGGGGGTGAGAATTTTTTGCAAGGAGAGGTTCAGCGATGGGAATGCACGTTGAAGTACCAGCTTCTCTAAATTGGAAAGCCCACCAGAACTACAGGCAAACTGAAACAAGACACGTGTCTCAGAACATGACTCTGGGCCGTTTTGATGTGTCCGTATCAATCCAGTCAATCAACGACAGTCAATACCAGTACCGGTCACAAGCATGTCGCTGCTGTGAAAGTCGGAGGAGAATGGTTCGCAGGAAGTCACCCTCCAGGAGAATTTGAAATAACAGGGCAGGAGCAGTCTGGGTGACCGATCCCAAGTCTGATGTTACCTGTAAGACGTAAACCACCAAACAGAACAAGAACCTACTACCTACTGACCTCACCATTTGTGAAAGGATAGTTCAGCGAAGCCAAAAATAATTTAAAAAGGGAAAGGAATGCGCTTCAAAGACAAAAAAAAAAAAAAAAAAAAAAAAAGAAGAAGATACATTAACTCTGAAAAAATTCACTACTTTCCATGTTTCTCATTTTTCCAGTTTGGTGAACATTCTTATAGCAAGGTGGCCTGGTCCCATGGAAGGCACGGGAACTACAGGTTCAGCTCATGGGGTGAGGGCCTGGGATGCACGGTGAGGCCTGCAGCCAGGAGCCTACAGTTGAAGGAGCCCGGCCCTGCAAACCCACTGATTTGTGAGACACCACAAACTAAGGGTCCTAAAGACCCACCCTAACCCCCAGCTCCAGCCGGCGCACCATGGCACACCTGCACAAGGCCACCTGTATACACTACACTTGGCGAACTCGCATTGAAGGAGACGTCCATGCTCTGGTTTTCTGGTGCAGATGCTGAGAGAGGGTGGAGGTGCTGTAGGGTCTGGGCCTGCAGAGACTGGGCCAGACGCGGGCTTGGACAGGAAGACAGGGGGACAGAGGACAGAGCTGAGCCATGACGCAGGTCTGAAGTCCCTGCTACCTCGTCGGGGCTCCTGGAGCGAGCAACACCCAGCAGAGTTGTTGCCTTTCCCTCTTTCCAGATGGTTCGAACCTTGGACCCCTTTGTGTGTAGCTACTGGCCGTGGGCCCCCTGCCTCTGCCCCGAGGTCGACCCTGAAGGAGCCGAGCCGGGGTCCTTCGGTGGGTACGCTGGTCCCACTCCCCAGAGCTGGAGACTGAGGCCTTCACCCAGGGAATCGGGCCGCATTTCTCCGTGTCTACTGCAGGGGACTTGTGGTTAGTGGTTAGATGCCTGGAATAAAACGGATTCATTATTGGGTTTTTCAAATCAGGTTTTCTAGCCGACCTACACAATTCGTGCTTAATCTTTTCACTCCAAGTTTTTTACTTCGTGATCATTTCACTTCTCTTGTTTCCAATTTCTGGATAACGATTCCGATTCTATGTCATACCTTTAGAGACACAAACATAAAGGACACGTAGATGTAATAGGTAACTGGACGCACGGAAATTCATCAATAAACACACATGGGTAAATGAATGAAAGATTTGTTTTCACAGATATTTCTTTACGTGTAAACTAAATAAATGGAGTGTTATTGGAAACTTTCCTGAATTGCAGAGTGATGTAGAGATCATTGTATTTGTTAAAAATTTTGAGGAATTATTTTGTGGTCAACTTTAAAAGATGGAGTCATTTTGTCTAAAAGTATATGTCTTCAGACACTGCAAACATGGCATTACATGAATTATTGCAAGATCATTCTTTCTTCAATTTAATTTACTTAGCATATAAACTTATAAAAACATATTTGGAATATAAACCTATATGCCTATTTGGTTTATTGGATAATGATCATTTATTTTTTTTATTTTTTTGAAGATTTTTTTTTTATTTTTATTTGTTTTATTTTATTTTTTATTTTTTTATTTTTTGAGGATTTTTATTTTTTGAAGAGAGAGAGGCAGAGGGCAGAGGGAGAAGCAGGCTCCATGCAGGGAGCCCCATGTGGGACTCGATCCCTGGACCCCAGGATCATGCCCTGGGCCAAAGGCAGGCGCCTCAACCACTGAGCCACCCAGGTGTCCCAATAATGATCATTTTTAGGATGATTTAATGAAGTGAATCAAGTAGACACATAAGATGATTCCATAAAGAGGAGAAAACAGCAGATCGTTGAAAATCTGCAATAATGCCATAATAATGAACTGCGTTTGGTCGCTCTTTGATGCCAAATATAATGGAAAGTGAGTTGATATTTAAGCAATTATTTTTGATTTGCTGCCATTTCACATGGTTAATTTACATGACAAATTCCAGTATGCAAAAGGATATGACCCATTAAGTATCGACAACGTTGTAAATTTTTTTTTTTTATTATTTATGATAGTCACAGAGAGAGAGAGAGAGGCAGAGACACAGGCAGAGGGAGAAGCAGGCTCCATGCACCGAGAGCCCGATGTGGGATTCGATCCCGGATCTCCAGGATCGCGCCCTGGGCCAAAGGCAGGCGCTAAACCGCTGCGCCACCCAGGGATCCCTCGACAACGTTGTAAAAGGAAGTTTAGAGTAAATTTATAACTCATTATGATTCAAGTCATTCCCATTGTACCACGTATAAAATAAAGACTGAAAATTTGAAGTATCTTTCAAAATATTATGAAGTTGTAGGTCAGGGCCTTCCAGTCTCCCCAAATCAATCACAAATACTCTTTTAATTTAATCTACCGAAGGTAGAGATAGGTGTCCCTTATCTCAGAGCATAACTTTATTGCAGTGTTAATTTTACCAAACCAAAATCAACAATAGGACGGTTTTGGGGGATACTTTTTGGCCTCTTAGTAAAACAAATGGAGAAACAAAACCAAACACTAACTACGAAGGGTCACTGCCCTAGAAGAGCCGCCTGTACCTAAAAGGTTTTTCAGGTTGGAATATTTACAAGGTATATATATTTTCCAAACCACAAAAGAAAACCTTCTTCTATCAATAAAGGTACTCCCGGTGGATGACTTTGCTGCTTCCCCTGCCGTAGCTGGAGCAGAAGCGATTCCCCTCCTTAGATGGCCCAAGCGCACCTGGTGTAGAGGAAGGCCGCTGAAAATCGCGGACAGTAGGATCGATCGTGTTGTTTTATGAGGGTGAACTAGGCTTTGAAACCCAAATCACAGGATGGACAAGATTAACGGTACCCGCGGATTACGTCGTCCTTTCTTGGATAAGATCCTATTGCTCAAGAATGAGGTGGTCTCGGAAAATACACGGAGCTACATGCTAGCGATGCTTTAGATGAAGAGACATTCATTTATTTAGTCTGCGTCCACTTTTGCATAAAGATGTCTGGGTCTACTTGTGACCACATATCCATTTTGCCAGGTTGGGTTCCTTGGTGACACTCATGCTGTGATTGCCTAATTTGATCTAATGTTGCGGAGGAAAGTGGAATGCTAAAAGCTTGGAATCCAGGCTACGACAGGCTTGGATTTCCAGAACATTCACTCAGACAGGGGTCAAGAGGACTGGCGACGTCAGGTAAGGCTTAGAGAAATCAGTTAGAAACTCCTGCAGTACACTGATAAGAAAGCTGAAAAAATAAAAGGCATTGGTTCATACTTAGTTTTTTTTTTTTTTTTAAAAAGCTGTGATTTTCAAACAATTAAAATTTAGCCTGGGACTATTGAAATTACATGTATTTTTTACATTCACAAGGTTAAATAAACTCCCTGTGGGATCAGGCTGAGTCTTGGATTCCATTTGAAATCGTACCCTTTTTCTCCTTGTCTTTCCTGCGTCCCCTCCTTCATGACTGTTTATGTTTGCTTTTATTTATTTTTAAAGATTTTATTTATTTATTCATGACACACACACACACAGAGGCAGAGACACAGGCAGAGGGAGAAGCAGGTGCCCTGCGGGAAGCCCGATGTGGGACTCGATCCCAGGACCCAAGGGTCATGACCTGGGTCGAAGGCAGATGCTCCACCCCTGACCACCCCCCCGCCCCAAGGTGCCCCTTTATTTTGGAGCGAACTTTCTGGGAAGGTGCTTCCACCCAAATGCTCAGCCCAGGTGTGGCTCTGGGAGGACCCAGCCTGGGACAGAAGGGAATCCGGTTTGGGGATCAGCTGGAGCTGGAGCTCAGAGTCCAGGGTTTTGGGGCTGGATTGTCCGAGTTGAGACTCAGTTTTGAGCCTTTGGGCTTCCTTCCTCCATCTTGCAGGAGGCTCCACAGAGCAGCAGCTGGTGTTGGGGGAGCCCCCCTGTCATGCCAGGGGGAGGGTGCTGTCCAGGTGGAGGCGAGCCTTCCCCTTCTGCAGGAGGGTGGCTATTCTGCTGCCACATGGAAGATGCACGGGCCTCTCGGGAGGAACAAGCATCCTTCAGTCCTCCCCAGGAGGGAAGGCAGCCTCGGCCTCAATAGTGAGGCTTTAAGGCCATGTCATGGATGCCTTCCTCTTCCTTCCTTCTAGGGACAAGCGGTTTGCAGAGCACGCGGATTCTCTGACTCTTTCATCCAGAAATTTTAAAGGGGGGCCTGCAAGACCACAGTCACCTTCTTCTCAAGCACTCATTTTCTTTAGATTCGCTGCTGTTAGGACCCCCCCCCCACTCCGCTGTTCATTTCAAAGACCACATCGATCTTCCTTCTTTTCATCAATCATCTCCCCATCCGCTCCGTCTGGCCCGAGTGTCCCCAGCACATCACTCCCACTCTTCCGATTCCCATTCTCTTCTCCCATACAAACGGATGCCTTCTCTCTCCCGGTCGTCCAGGGCAATAACTGCTCTTGTTTTTTTATGTATTCACTCAACAAACGTTGAGTACGGTCTCCACGAGGCGGTATGTCACAGAAGCTTCCAATAGGCGGTATGTCACAGAAGCTTCCAATAGGCGGTATGTCACAGAAGCTACGTAGTCTGTCCCACAACTTGAGGACAGGATGGATCGATTATTAGAGAACAACAAATTTCTTAATCTCACCCTTGATTATATCTCTTTAAAAAAAATCTCAAACTTCTAGCTATCGAATGAATGATAAAATTAAAAAATAGCAGATAAAATTTAAATTTCCATAGTCCCAGCAACACATGCTTTTTTTTTTTTTTTTTTTTTTTACAGTAGTTTGAAATCAATGAACTGTTCTCCTGTCACGTCACAAGTAAGTATTTTGTACATTTGTATCAATAACGATCGGGGGAAAATGTACAAGTAAAAGTAGAGCCCTCCCAAGCGAAAGCAGACTCCTTAACAGGGGCACCCTAGTATCTAATAGTAATCACGTGAAATACAAAGGTCCGTGGTATAAATGGGACTCATGATCTTCACTCTGATTTTAAGAATCTTTTCGGATTTTAAGCTCTTGAAGGTCAGCTGTGATATCTCTACGGATCCTTCTAGAGAGAATCTAACATCGCGCATTCGGTAGTGCGACATATAGAGAATTACCATAATACACATTCTGTTGGCGTAGACTGCTTTTAATGGAGGGAATTCTTCTCTGCTTAGGGAAAGGAAGCACTGATTGGGCAACAGATCTTACACCGTTGAGGCCTGGAGCTTACTATGCTCGAGAGGAGGCATTCATAGCTTATTTCCTTTCCACGCTCTTCATTACTCTACTTTTCTGTATTTGTGCTGATGACTTTCAAACTCATCCATCCATCCATTCTTCCTCTGTGGACCGGGGACTGATGTGGATGGGCTGGAGACACAGTTCCCAACGAGCTCCTACTTTCCTGTCGGGATTTTGCCCCGTGGCTCTTTCTTTTGGAAGTCTTCGGGATCTCACCGACGTGGGCGAGGATGTCCACCGGCCCTCGGTTTGTGGCGTGTTAACAACCCTAGCACGGCACTTATCTCACCACGGTTCAATTGTCAGCTCATTATCTCACCCTGGAGCTCACGTGCCTTGAGCATCAGTATCGGGCGCTGTCTGTCAGTCGTACCCACAAATGTTTATTAAACGCCTTCTCTTTACTAGGTACTTGGGGTGTCTGTTCACTTTGTTAAAGACTACCCACGTGTTATTGGCTGCAAACAACAATCATTCTATCTGCTTACTGGTCTGTAACTTGGGCTGGGGGTGGCCGTTGGTCTGGCCTGTGTTGGACTTTTGTGGGCGGTCAGTTGACAACCCCCTCCTCCACCGTGGAAACTTAGAGCCTCTTCCTGTCACCTCTGCATTTATTTTCTTGGACTAGGATGGCGGGACTTCCTACGCGACAGCTCAGGGACCCTACGGGTGCAGCCCTGAACCTGCCAAGCCTTAAAACACAGGGATGAAAGTGTCACTCCCGGCACATCTGGATGACCAGGGGAGAGCCTGCCGGGGTGCAAGCGGGGAAGACCAAGAAGGACGTGAATATGGAAGCCACTAGCGTAGGAGGCCAACACAGGCTATCTCCCCCGCTATGCTGAATGCACATTTCTCCCTCATGAAAGATGCGCCCAGGCCTTCTGCACACCTCCGCAAGGTCTCATGCTCTGCTTGAGATGCTCCTGATTCGGGCTCACTTGCTCTACTTGGGTCTTGAAGCCAGGCCATAGCCGGGAGGAGACTCCTGACATACGTCTGCTGGGACTCAGCTCCCCAGGTCTGAGTCCTCTGGATTTGAGGGCAAGGGAATCCATGGGACAAGATCTGTGTCACACCCTCCCCACACACGGGATGTAATGTTTGTAGAGAGGAAGGCAAGGCAAGCACGCTCAGCACCCCCTTTTCAGAAGGAGTGAGAAGGGGAGCAAGGGGTGCAAAGCGGCAGCATGTAGCTAGGGCAGGTGAGGTGATGGGACCATCTGCCTGGGTGGACAGCACGGGGCGGGGTGGGGGTGCACTGTCCAGAAGAGTTTAAAAACCATAATCGCCTAAATCTGAGATGCAAGGGCAGAGTGTGTCCGTGATAAGATTGCCCCAGCCTTCGGCCTCCATCCCCGCGGTGCAGCGGCCATAGGGCCGGAGCCATCCCACCGTATGGTCAGCACGTGGCACCAGGCCCTTGATTACCTGCCGCCCGTCCCCGGGGGATGGCTCTTCCTGGCACTCAGGTCTGGTGTCCTTCTCCCTTTGCAGGCAGCACATGCTGATGGTTATGGTTAGAAGCTCCACGATTTGCTAACTGTGTGACCTCGAGCAGGTGACTCATCTCTCCGAGCCTTCATGACTTTATCTGTAAAATGGGGTTTTATTTAGCACTTACTGTGAGACCTAAGTGTTACGAGGGTACTGTGGACTTGCACTAGATATTACATATACAGTCAGCAATATTGTGTGCATCTGTATGAAATATTATGCGTAAAAATGAAATATTTTGATGTATTACATATTAAAGATCTTAAACGGTGCCTGGTGTGTAGTAAATCCTCCACGGTTGTGACTTGTCATCATCACTTCACACATGTCTCTGCTTCATAAAATGTAGAACAAAGACTCAAAAGATGTTGGGCCCAGAAAAGCATCGTATGAACATACGAGAGATGCACACATGTATGTATTACATCCGGAATCTGTGTGCATATCCGTACATACGTGTACATACACACTTGGGCATGTATGTATATATATTTAGAGGTATTGCTGTTTTTCCAGGTACTCATTTATATGAGATAACGTTTAGAAATCATCATCCCTTTTCTGCAGCTGGGAAGACACGCTTAGAGAGAGGCGGATAAAATGATACTCGAGATCAGAGCTAAGGGTAAATCTTAAAATTGAAACGTGGATCTGGATTATGTCATACACAGAATCAGTGTAAAAAGCCGTAATTAGGGGATCCCTGGGTGGCGCAGCGGTTTGGCACCTGCCTTTGGCCCAGGGCACAATCCTGGAGACCTGGGATCGAATCCCACATCGGGCTCCCGGTGCATGGAGCCTGCTCCTCCCTCTGCCTGTGTCTCTGCCTCTCTCTCTCTCTGTGCGACTATCATAAATTAAAAAAATTAAAAAAAAAGTTTCTTTAAAAAAAAAGCCGTAATTAAGTTTTCTGACATTTAAACCTTGCTCAGGGCAGCATGAGGGACTGTGTAATGGTCTCCTTGGGTACGAAAAGGGCACAGAATGTAAAAATCGGATGTCAGGGTGCTCTCATTGCTGGGAGGACAGTTTCCAATTATCCACATCCATTCCTTGGAGGCTGTAGTACAATGTCACGGGCCGGTTGCTTGTAAAGTCCACGGGGACAGTCCTGTCAGAGACCCACATCCTACCCACCCTTCCAACCAGCCCTGAAATCTTGAGAACAACAAGAACAAGTGACTCTTTTCAGAAGACTTGATGACAATGGTGATATATCGGAAGGCAAACAACAGGTGCCTCAGATGTCAGGACCGTTCCTAGTGTGAGAAGGACAAACATTATATGTTCTCATTCATTTGGGGAATATAAATAATAGTGAAAGGGAATATAAGGGAAGGGAGAAGAAATGTGTGGAAAATATCAGAAAGGGAGACAGAACGTAAAGACTGCTAACTCTGGGAAACGAACTAGGGGTGGTAGAAGGGGAGGAGGGCGGGGGGTGGGAGTGAATGGGTGACGGGCACTGGGGGTTATTCTGTATGTTAGTAAATTGAACACCAATAAAAAATAAATAAAAAATAAATAAATAAAATAAATAAAACATACATCTGCCCCTGCCCCATTTTCTTGGATTCGATCTTTTCTTGGCTTCTCTTGTATCCTCTCTTCAACCTGGACAGATCTGGATCGTTCCATGTTCTTAAGCCAATTGGCAAAGGAGCAAAGTAAAGCTGTAAAAACAACCTTTTCTCTGTAATGGACGAGGACATGAAATTAAATCATGTGCGTGTCTGGAAGCCTATGGCCCCATGCTTGTTTAGGGGTTACTGGGTTTACACCTCCATCTCTTCCTCCGTGTGCCCGAACCGGGATTTCGTGACATCGCTGTCGAACCTCAACCACCTCCTCCTCAGTTGGCAGGATCTGACTTTGTCCTAGGTGCTTGTGATTTTAGCCTAGCTGCTCCTGCAAACGCAAATCTATCACCTCTACTAAGTGATGGAATCCGGCCGTTATTATTATTTTTTTTTTTTACTGAGATCCGTGTTTACCGGGCTGACGGTTGCTGGTCGCCCTTTGAGACTTGAGGTCTTGCCTCCTGATTCAGTGCTGTGTTACAGACATTGTCCAAATCCATCATCACAATGTTTTGAAACCCTTACCCCCTTATCCCATCAGCTATTTCCGCCAGTTTCTAAAACAGCTCCGTATACCGCTGAGTCTTGGCTGCTGTTTTTGTACCGCGTAGATGCCCCTTTACGGAAACCAGACCCTTGCTCTTGGTGGCTCTTCACCCCAGCCCGCATAACTGTCTGCACTTCGGATCCCCATCTGGTGTAAAGATCAGATCGGCCTCATTTTGTGCGATTAGCCGCTCAACTCGTGACGTGTGCAATTGCTGTTTTTGTATTTCGTGTGGTCGCCAGCTCTGCTGAGTGAAAAGTCATGGTGCTTAAATCAACGGTTTTGTTTCTCTATTTAAAATATTTATGTAGATTTTTAGTCCGAGGAAACGCTACATTTATTGACTAGTTTAACCGAGCAGGATATCTTCCACGCGAAATAACAGAGACTTTGTAGGAAATTCTTTTAAAAAAATGGGATTAGCCAACGATGTTAATCAGAGCAAAAGCAACCAACTATGGATAACTGACAGCCCGAGAAAATCCACATAGTCCACCTTGGGTAAAGAGCGTGTTTTTCTTCCTCCCGTGTTTTCTTTCTTTTGTCCTTCACACCAACTAGGCCCAAGTGCCTAACGCATCATCGGAGGGGCTCATAGGGCTTCTTCATCTTGTCTTTCCCATTATTTGCCAAAAGGAATAGTGAACAAAAATCAACAGCAGAAGGCAGAGTTAGGGTGGCGTGGGTGGGTAGCAATGTTTTTAGATAAGCAACGGTTGACTGTGTTGTTTCTGCTGGTGTGACCCTGAGATGGTTGACGGAGGAGACGGCCACGCAGCCACCAGACTCGAAGGCCAGAAGGTCCCAGGCCCCGTAATTGTCTTCACGTCATTGCCTGCTCTGGTGTAAAAAGGTCAGGGAGGCCTCGCACCTTAGATCCTCTGTTTGTGACACATGCCAGGCTGCTTCTGTGACCCGCCCCACAGCCCACCCCGGGTTCCGGCTTTAGCGGCTGCAACAGGAAAGGCAGACGGGTCTGCTCATCCAGTGACTCCCCCAGGTGAGTCCTGCCTGTTAGGCTGAGACCCACGGAGTCTGGGCCTGAAGATATGTGGGCCACAGCCTTCAACGGGGACCGCAGACCGTGCTTTCCAGAAAGGCCGGGGCGCTGGTGCCTGGCGGCCTTCGGGGTGGCCTCCAGAGGGGGGCCTGGCTCTGCAGCCCCTTGGCCCGGCACTCGGCCTGAGCATCCCGGCAACAGGATGCAGCACAGGTGAGGCTGCATCTTAGGGTGTCGTTCGGGCTAAGGCTGCGTGTCTTAGGGTGTGTTTCAGGGTGATGTTGCACGTCTTAGGGTGTTGTTTCAGACTGATGCTGCATGTCTTAGGGTGTCGTTTTGATGCTGCGCATCTTAGGGTGTGTTTCAGGGTAATGTGCATCTTAGGGTGTCATTTTGGGCTGATGCTGTGCATCTTAGGGTGTTGTTTTGATGCTGCGCGTCTTAGGGTGTCGTTTCCGGCTGATGCTGCATATCTTAGGGTGTGTTTCAGGGTGATATTGCCCATCTTAGAGTGTCGTTTCAGGCTGATGCTGGGCGTCTTAGGGTGTCATTTCAGGCTGATGCCGCGCGTCTTAGGGTGTCGTTTCCAGCTGATGCTGTGTCTTAGGGTGTGTTTCGGGCTGATGCCACACCTCTTAGGATGTGTTTCAGGGTGATGCTGCTCATCTTAGGGTGTTGTTTTGGGCTGATGCCGTGGTCTTAGGATGTGTTTCAGGGTGATGTTGCGTGTCTTAGGGTGTTGTGTTGATGCTGCGCATCTTGGGTGTTGTTTTGGGCTAATGCTGCACATCTTAGGGTGTCATTCGGGCTGAGGCTGCGCATCTTAGGATGTCATTTTGATGCTGCACATCTTAGGGTGTCATTTCAGGCTGAGGCTGCACATCTTAGGGTATCGTTTTGATGCTGTGTGTCTTAGGGTGTCATTCAGGCTGGCTCTCTCCTCTGGACACGTCCTGGCTGTGCAGCCCTGGTTCTGTGAAGAAGCCAGGGGGCGTGAGGGCTCTGTTAAGAGATGTTCAGGTGACAGTCCCCGCAGCTACCCCGCCTGCCAGCAGCTGTGTTAGGTGAGGCCCGCTCCCTGCTTCCACACTGCAGCGGGTCTGAGACACCCTAGGGTGTCCCGTCTGGAATCCCTGAGCACAGCAGGCAGAGGTTGAGGCCTTGAGTTTGGGGTGCTCTGCTCTGCAGCCTTAGTAACCTGCACGCGGGGGTTAGCGGGCTGCTTCCTAAGTAGCACCACTAGTCTCCACCTACGTCCCTGTTATTACATGTAATTGAAATATAAGAATGAAACAAACGAGAAGCCTTGCTTCATCTTCTTCCCGCTAACTGGAATGCCAAGTAGACTTTCGAAAATTCAGTTAAGCTTTTGTGTTTTGTATTAAAACTTGAAAGTTTTTGCCCATTCCAAAATTGATAAATTTAGCTTTAGAAAGCCCCCAGATTTCTGCAAGGCAAATTCAAAAGACAAATTATTAACTGAGGATAAAACATATGCAACGCACTTCACGTAAGGTTAATTTCTTTGATTTATAGTGCTCCCGCAAATCGATAAGAAACAGCTTGATAGAAAAACTGGGAACAAATATGTCTCTAAAACTCACAGAAACAGAAATACAAATGGTTCTTAAATTGGAAAGAGATCTAAGTTCGCTTACAACAAAAGAAATACAAACTAAACGGAGATACTGGGATTTTTCCCCCCTATCAGATTGGCCAAGATCAAAAGCTTGGTAAAATATTGTTAAGAATGTGAAGAAATACACTTTTTTTTAAAAAAGATTTTATTTATTTATTCATGAGAGACTCAGACAGAGGTAGAGACCCAGGCAGAGGGAGAAGCAGGCTCCCTTCAGGATACGGGACTCAATCCCAGGACCCTGGGGTCACGTCCTGGGCCAAAGGCAGGCACTCCACCCTTGAGCCTCCCAGGGGTCCCAAAATAAGCACTTTTCTACTGTGAAGGGCTGTTCACACTAACACTCACACACATACATACACACATGGTATATGTGTTGGGCTATTCACTGTGACAGTGGTTGTAATGGCAAAGGATGGAGAACAATCAAAATATTTCTCATTCATATAAAAAATAGTGAAAGGGAATAAAGGGGAAAGGAGAAAAAGTGAGTGGGAAATATCAGGGAGGGAGACAGAACATGAGAGACTCCTAACTCTGGGAAAGGAACTAGGGGTGGTGAAAGGGGAGGAGGGTGGGGGGTGGGGTGACGGGCACTGAGGGGGGCACTTGATGGGATGAGCACTGGGTGTTATTCTGTATGTTGCCAAATTGAACTCCAATAAAAAATAAATAAAATAAAAATTAAAAAAATGTTTTTCAGTTGGGATTTGGTTTTATAAATTACAGTATGTCCTTCTGATGGAACAGAATGTACCCAAATTTAAAAACTAATGAGAAAATTCTTTATGCAGTAATCAAGTGATAAACAAATTTCAGAATTAAGTAAAAAAGACAAGCTGCAAAAGTTTGTTGTGGTTTTTACAGTACCTAGGTAAAATTTTTAAAAACATACTATACATATGCACACAAACTATATTTGCATATGCATTTGTTTATTTTATTTTATTTTTATTTATTTATGATAGTCACACACAGAGAGAGAGGGAGAGGCAGAGACACAGGCAGAGGGAGAAGCAGGCTCCATGCACTGGGAGCCCGACGTGGGATTCGATCCCGGGTCTCCAGGATCGGGCCCTGGGCCAAAGGCAGGCGCCAAACCGCTGCGCCACCCAGGGATCCCCTGCATTTGTTTATATACGCGTGGAATATCCCCAGAAGGATATACAGGATCTGTTAATATTGTTTGCTTCTGAAGAGGGGAACTGGATAACTGGGAGAAAATGAAAAAGGGAGAATTTTCATCATTTTACCTTTTCGTGACTTTCGTGACCTATGAACATACTATTATTTTCAAATAAATAAAATGAAATATTAAAACGTGATTTGGGTCCTACTATATTATAATAATTTTCTTTATGTATTTGTATCTTGTCCCAGACCAGGAGCATCTAGAATGTATTTCTTTCATTTTCCCTGGTGCTGGCTGACATCCGTGCTCAGCACCAAGCAGGCCATCAGGCATTTACGGAAGGGAGGCAAGGAGACCTCTGGTAAGAAAGGTGACCTCTCCCAGCTCCCAGTCTGCTACACTAAAACAATGTAGAGAATTGGAGGTGAAATTCTACATGGCAGCCTTTGGGAAGGCTTCTGGGAAGCCCTGCTATTTAAGCTGGTCCTTCATGCAAGGGAGGGGGCAACACACGGAGGACACGGGATGGGGCAGGAGGGTGTTGCTGACATTAGAGGACTGGGTGTCTTCTGGAAAATCTGAGTAGATGGAAGTGACGAAGCCAGCTTGCCAGAGGGGAGAGCGTCCATAGTTAAGAGATCAAGAAAGATCTTCATTTTGTGAATTGGGGCAGGGAGCATCAGTTGTTTATCTGGTTGGTGCAAAGGCCCTCGCCATCAAAACAAAGCTTGATGTGTTTTAAATGATCGATGGCTAATTGAACCAGGCGGTTGCTACCTACTATAATTCTTTATCACTTCACTAACCAAGCTACCATATGTGGCTGCACGACAGATGCAAGCTGCTTAGAATAGGGAAATGTAATTCAAGGAAACAATTTTTAATGCTATGGTGCAGATTTAAAAGCCACTCTGTCAGCCTCTAAAGATAAAAAATGGATATATTCATCTGGGATTCCGAAGTAGATGAATTCAGTTTATATTTACATTTTGAAAACACGTCTCTTTCTATACACACAAATTAACATTTATAATATTAACATCTGGTGTTTATACAGTGCAGACAATCCCCCACCTTGCAGTTGCCACCCAAAAGTTCATTTATGAGTCTGTTATTTTCCCATAGAAATAATGTTGTAAACGGTACCTAGATTATCAGGCCAATTGGCCAAATATCAATTTAAGCATTCTAAAACCTGAAGTCTTATTTGGGAGGTATTCTTTTAACTCCGTAGCACCATTATTCACCACTTTCTCTCTCTGTCTGAGAAAATACATTGCAACAGGAACGGATTCCTTATTGCATTGCAGTAGAGGGAGATAAAGTATTGGCCTCTGAGCAGGGGTGTGTTTTGAATCCTCTGTGGTTCTGCCTCCCTGCTGTGCACACGGAAGATCCTAGTCTGGGAACATCGCCCCAAGAGTTCACATACGAGTAACAAAGGGCAACTGCCCATGAGTTTTGACGTCGGGAAGTCCGGTATGTGCATCCAGCCTCTGCCTCTGATTTGCCTTGTTTCTCGATTAGTTAGCCAGTTTCTCCTGCAGGTGTCCACCTGAAAATGGGGATGGACCTATTGACCTCACTGGTCTTCGTGAGTCTAAGATGAGGTCAAGACACACATGAAGTAGAGGCACAATAGTGTCGAGTTAGGATGTGGGTGCTCTAGTCAGGCTACCTGGGTTCAAATACTTGATCTGTATGTGTCCACATGATTGACCTGTCAGAGAGCCACTGACTTAAAATTATTACTAAATAATTTTAAAAATCAAAATTTTGTGCTGCCTATGAGAATCACCGGGGGTGCCTTAAAAATTCCTACTACCAGGCTCCACCTCATAGCAGCTAAATAAGAAATTCTGGGGCTAAGACTCAAATATCAGTATTTTTGTCCTCTCTTCCCCAGATGATTCCTATACGCAGCCAGGTTTGGGTGTCTGTTCTTCATGCATAAAATGGGGGGATTTAAAATCCCTCTCAGTGGAGTTGGAGAAATGAACAAAATTAATTCAGATAAAGCACTTAGCACGGTGCCTGGCACATGTGAAGTACCCGATAAGGTCTTACTTTTCTTCTATAAAATGACTGTGGCAGAGAATGGTTCAACACGTCTGTGCTTTTTAGGAAATGGGGAGCTTGTGTACTGTTCCAGTTCCCCCCCCCCCGGCCCCCACACTTCGTTTGTGTCCTCCGTGCCCTAGATCATCCTGCCACAGCTGCCTGGATAGCAAAATTGTGATGTGTGGGAAAAGGGTGAGCACCCGGGTTCCCAAACTCGATCTCCCTGTTAACTGGCCTTGTGATATTGGGCAAGGTTTTAAACCTGTCTGTGTCAGTTTGCTCTACATTTTTCATAGACCCTAGCTCACTAAATACTTGGCACGACTAGCCCCTGGGAGCCAGGGCATATAAATATACCTGTGCCCTGCCCCCGCCCCCCCAGGACTTTCCTGACAATGACTGCTGTTGTCCTCTAGAGGGAGGATGAGAAGATAGGAAGTATAAGATGTATTTTTGTTACAGCAACCCAAACTAATAAATTGGTACTGAGGGTGCTGCTATCACAAACACCTAAGAACGGGGATGCAGCTTTGGAGCTGGGTAACACGTAATGGCCAAAAGAGTTGGGGGGTGCCTGCTAGAAGCCAAGATTATTGTGAAGGGTCTTTTAAAGGCCATTCTGGTGAGAGCTCAGAAAGAAGAGAGGAGAGCTCTAGAGCAAGGTTCTGTCTTCTTAGAGAATGCTTTAGAAATCATGAACAAAATGCTGATAGAAATATGGATGGTAAAGGCCATTCTGGTGAGACTTCAGCCAGAAGTGAGGAACATGCTACTTGAAATTGGAAGCAAGGAGATCCTCACTATAAAGCAGCAAAGATCTTGGCTGAATTGTGTTCATGGCCTAGTGTTCCATGGAAGATAGAAGCTTGCAGGTAATACAATCAGATATTTAGCTGAGGAGATTTCTAAGCGAAGCTTGAGGGAGTGGCTTGGTTCTTCCTGACTGCTGATAGTAAATGTGAGAGGAGGGAAATACAATGTAGAAGGGATGGTTAAGCAAAACGGAACCAGAATTTAAATATTTGGAAAATTCTCAGTGTGTCCATACTGCAAACACTGAGATATTTTGTTTGGAAGGTGTTGCCATGCAACCATGTGATAAAGAGATTAGTATGGATATGAGCCACGGACCTAATCAAACATACCAGCAGAGATCAGGGGCTAGTCTCTAAGACGAGTCAAAAATAACCTGAAAGGTGATTCAGAAATCACTGGGGCTACCTTCTCAGTTTCAAAAGGCATGAGGGAGTTGGGGAGGAGAGATCATGGCCTTGCTTTCAAATTCAGATGATTTCTGCCCAAAGATGTGGGAATGAGGCTTCCCAGAGGACTGGAGGGTGTGATCCCTACCCAGCGGAGCTCTGGGTGCAGGACGACTGCCCTAGTGAGGTGGAAGGGCGGACCACTGACCCATTGAGCCTGGAGAGCCGAGCAAGGAGCCAAAAATGATTATTCTAGAGCCTTAAGATCACTTGAAGTTTACCTTACCAGGTTTTGGACTTACTTGGGACCCAGCACCCCTTCTTCCTTATTTCTTCCTTTTGGAATAGGAATGTCTATCCTATGCTTGTCTCATTATTGTATTTTGGAGAAATACAATTGTTTGGGTTCACAGGTTCACAACTGGGAAGGAATTTTGCCTCAGGATGAATTGTCTCTTGAGTCTTCCCCTCATCTGATCTAGATAATATTTTGATAAGACTTTGGACTTTAGACTTTAGAGTTGATATTGGAATGAATTAAGTCTTTTGGGGCTGTTGGGATGGAATGAATGTATTTTGCATGTGAGAAGGACATGAATTTTGGGAGAAATGTTATGGACTTAATGTTTGTGTCCTTCCAAATTTATATGTGAAAATCCTAACCCCTCAAAATGATGATGTTAGGGTGTGGGGCCTCTGGGAAGTAATCAAGTCGTAAGAATGCAGCTCTCGGTGAATGAGATTACTGCCCTCATAAGAAGAAACACAGAAACTTTCTCTCCCTCTCTCCCTCTCCCTCTCTCTCTCGCTCCCCACCTTCTATGTGAATACATGGGGGAGAAGAGAGCCATCTAAAGCAAGAAGGAGGCTTTCACCAAGCACTGAATCTGTTGGGGACTTGATCTTTGATTTCCCTTCCTCCAGAACAATAAGAAATAAATTTCTGTTGTTTATAAGCCCCCCAGGCTTACAGTATTTTGTAGTAGGAACCCAAGATGACTAAGTCAATCTTTAACCTTTCTCTTGATTACCGTTTAATCAGACACTCCCCCTTCTAATATTTACCATGAAATATCTCCAGTAATGAGAAATCACTGAGATGGCCTCCCTGAGAATCATATCCCTTGGGGCAAGCTTGGTAAGAAAACTTTGATGGGTGTTCATGACCCATTTGTCTAAGGATTTGCTTTAGCATATTCCTTATCACTGTGTAACCAGGTGTTTCCACCAGCAGCCAACTTTTCCTATTCCACAAGACTGACAGCAAAGTCAGAGATCCAACATGGGTATTGGTCCAGCCTCTCATCAGCATTTAATCTAGGAGACATTTAATGGACTTTTCCAAGTCATGTGCTTTCCAGTTAATTAACTTTGGTGAAGCCTGATTTATTAGACAGCCTTTCCTGAGAATTATGTGTTTTCTTCTCAGGCTTTAGCTATAGGAGAGACATTGAGACTTCTGCCACAAAAGCCCTCAGTTATTAATAATTATAATAATCACAATCATCCGTTTGTGAATATTTCCTCTGACACTTCCATTTAGAATCTCAGCACAGGCAAAAAGTGAGGAAATTAAATGTTCACGCTGGTCAGGAACAGGGAGCTAAAACTCAACGATGTTGGTCGGTTCATAGATACTCTGGAAAAAAGTAAGTTTTGACTCCCACCCCATTATTGCTTCATTCTCTCTTTCATTCAACAAATATTTGTTTAATACCCACCATGTGCTTGGCAGTGGGCTAGGCCCTGAAATATATCAAGGCCTAAGGTGGGTCTGGTGTCTGTCTCATTGTAGCATGCTGTCTGGTGGGAAGACCGACATTTAATAAGTAATTACAATTACAAGAAGGGCAAATAACAGGAAGAGGCCAACCAAGACTGAGAATTCAGGTCAAGTCTGTCTGAGAGAGTGATTTTTAAGTGGAGATGTGACAGTTGACCAGGAGATAAGTGGGAAGTGCGATAGGAGTGGAGCATTCTGGCCGTACAATAGGCTCAGAAAGGCAGCTCTTAAATGTTACAGTCCAGAGAAGGGAGAGCAAATTATACAGCCATAGAACAGCAAAGAAGCACCTGTGATTCTTATTCCTGATCTCATAAAGTTGTGGGCCCCCCAGATATAGATTCTCTTCACATGACCTGCTTTGGACCTCTGAGCTAGAGGGCATGTGTAATATTTCACCCCTAAACTTTATTCCTTTTGATCAAGGCACTGTTCCCTGAGACGGTATTAAAATACACTGGCTTCGGAAAGAAATATCCCAGGCTATAATTCATTACCCTAAAGACAAAATTATATATAAAATGGGAAATGCATGGGTTGAAAAAAAAGGGATAGCTTAGCAGGCATCCAATTAATGACTACCTTCAAGGATTAAACTGACAGATTTGATAAAGTAAGAATTACTAATTTTTTTTTTTTATTTTAGGAAATGTTTTAAGATACAGAAAATACCTAGAATACTGATAAAAATGTCACCTACCACTATCCAGAATTGACAATCAATATATTATCATATTTCACTTTTAAAAAATTAAATAAATAATTTGTTACAAAGCTGAAGCTGAATATGAAATTTGTATCTAAAGAAGTAAAGCAAGCCAAGGATCGAAGATTTCAGGTTGAGTAAATTAAGTGGGAAGGCGGCATTTCTGGCAGTGGGGAGACCAAGTGTCAATGTCAGGTAAAGAAAGGAAGGAGAATGTTTGCAGAAGGTACCTATAAGCTAGATTGGGAGTCACAAACTCTAACTTTCAGAAGCCAGAAATATCCCAGAGATGAATAAGTAAAGCTGGCTTAATGTAAATTGATATGGAGGATAAGAATGATGACAAACTTCAGATTATGTGGCCCTGTTAGAGAAGGAGGAAAAGGAGGAGGAGGAGGAGGAGGAGGAGGAGGAGAAAGAGGAGGAGGAAGAGGAGCAGAAGCAGGAGGATGAGGAAGGAAGTGAGAAAAAAGGGAGGGAGGAAGAAAGAGGAACAGGGAGGAAGCAAAATAAAATAGGTCAGTGCAGAGTTTAATCTTTGATGTCCTGTTTGGTTGGAATTTCAGGTCAAGACAGAGAACAGAGTGGAGAGGGAAAGGGGAGCAAGAAAAGCCACCAGGTGGGGCACAACAATATTTATGGTCCATTTATGGCCAAGGTTGAGTCTTTCTGTAGCCTTCTCTAAACTTAAAGTCTTAGGAGGCATGAGAAAAACCTGGTGGGTGTGAATCTTCCTCACTGCCCAACGGTACTTCAGCTAGATGAGGACTGGGCCTTCCAGGAATGGGTCAACAGCACCATTAAACTTTGAAAGTCAAGAAGGAGGTTTAGAGGCCAGAGTGTTATCAAAGAAAGGGAAACCTGGACAGTTTCTCATTGGCAGGATCCAAGATAACCTGCAGGGTTGGCCTACTAGGTAGGTGGGAAGGTGTGCAGGAGAAAGGGAGACAAGGAAGGGGAAGAAGAGGAGAGAGAGAGAACTAGTTAACAAATGTGAAAGGGATCCCAAGGCCAAGTTTCTACCTTTAATACAATCCAAAATAAGGGATTTCATGAAGAAAGATCATTGGACATTGGCTAGTATTCTGGGCCCTGTAACTCTCTAGATGTATATCCATAGCCTAGTTATTTAAACTCTCTGAGTTTCATTTTTTTTATGCCTAAAATGGCATTGTAAACATCTCATGGACTGAAAATTCATTAAGATAGTGTATGTGAAACAGCTCTATAAACTCTAAAGTGCTGTAAAAGAATGTGGTAGCATTATGCTCTACACCATGCAAACATCATCTCAGCATACATATTCTTGAGGACTGGACAAATAAGCTGCCTGGACAGAGAGGGGACATTGATTTTTTTTTAATTTATTCATGAGAAACACAGAGCGAGGTAGAGACACAGGCAGAGGGAGAAGCGGGCTCCCTGTGGGGAGCCCGATGCAGGACTTGATTGCAGGACCCTGGGGTCATGCCCTGAGCTGAAGGCAGGTGCTCCACCCCTGAGCCACCCAGGCACCCCAAAAACTGACTTTTGCTAGCATCTCCTGATGTACCACTTTCTGGGGAAAAAAATCAGTGAATACTTTCAGCATTGCCTTTCCAAGGGCGTCTTTTATACCACAGCAAAAAAAAAAAAAAAAAAAAAAAAAGTGCATCAGCAGCAGAAGACCATATATCTAGACCCTCCATGGTTTACAATTTGAAAACTGAATGTTTGGCATTAACAAGGACTCTGCTAGAGGCCTGTGTTGATCGTAACTTTTCTTTCAACATTTGCAATTATATTAATTCCCAGAAGAATTCAAATATTTAGTATAAAAAATGATCCATGCTGTTAGAGTAGCATTCAAGCTGAAGTATGGCAGTTGCAATTTTTCCCCCTAGAATTAAATTGTCTGACTGCCCCTTCATCTGGGAGCTTATGCATTATGCTTCACTTTCATCATAATCATTTGTGCCAGCCTAAAATATCTTTTTCTCCACCTGTCAGGAAGCTTAAATTTCTACATTTACAGATTTATTCTTCAGGAATCTTCAGTTAGAATATATATATATATATTTTGCAGATGAAAGAAAGTAATATATCAGGGCATTGTAAATTGTTAAAACCTTGGCATGAATTTGTTCATCATGAACACTAAATTATTTGTCAATAGATAGGTGGATCATATTGCCCTCTTCTTGATCCTAACTCCCTAAATATTTTTCAAGTCTCTCTGAATCTTTCCATTCTCAGTGCTCCCATGTTCTTTTTCTTGCACAATATCCTTCTAACTAGGCTCCCAGGGCAGGGCCCAGTATTTTCAAGCATCAGCATGGTTAGGGATTATCATGATGTGCCTGTTAAAATATGCAGTCTCAGAGATCCTCTCAATAGATGCTGAAAAAGCATTTGACAAAGTACAGCATCTGTTCTTGACAAAAGCCCTTAAAATAGTAGGGATGGGGGAATGTATCTCAACATCATAAAGGCCACATAGGAGAGACTCACACCTAACATCATCCTCAATGAAGAAAAACTAAGAGCTTTTCTTGTACGGTCAGGAACAAGACAGGGATGTCCACTCTCACCATTGTTATTTAACATAGTACTGGGAGTCCTATCCTCAGCAACCAGACAACAAAAAAGCAATAAAAAGCATCCAAATTGGCAAGGAGGAAGTCAAACTTTCACTATTCACAGATAATATAATACTCTATGTAGAAAACTTGAAAGACTCCACCAAAAAATCGCTAGAACTATTATATGAATTCAAAAAAGTCATAGGATATAAAATCAATGTACAGAATCCGTGGCATTTCTATACACCAATAATGAAACAGCAGAAAGAGAAATCATGGAATGGATCCCATTTACAATTGTACCAAAACCCATAAGATATCTAGGAAAAAAAAAAAAAACTAAACTAACCAAGAGGTAAAAAATCCATACTCTGAAAACTATAGAATACTTTCAAAGAAAATGAAGAGGACACAGAGGAATACAAAAACATTCCATGCTCATGGATTGGAAGAACAAATATTGTTTAAAAGTCTATATTGCTCAAAGCCATCTGCACGTTTAATGCAATCTTTATCAAAATAGCACCAGCATTTTTCACAGAGCTGGAACAAACAACCCTAAAGTTTGTATGGAAGCACAAAAGACCCCAAATAGCCAAAGCAACCTTGAAAAATAAAACCAAAGCTGGAGGCATCACAATTCTGGAGTTCAGCTCTATTACAAAGCTGTGATCATTAAGACAATATGATACAGGCACAAAAACAGACACATAAATCAATGAAACAAAAAAGGAAACCCAGAAACAGACCCAAAACTCTGTAATCTTAGACAAAGCAGGAAAGAACATCCAATGGAAAAAAGACAGTCTCTTCAAAAAATGGTGTTGGGAAAACTGGACAGCAACAAGCAGAAGAATGAAACAGGAGCACTTTCTTACACCAAACACAAAAATAAATTCAAAATGGTAAGACCTAAATGTGAGACAGGAAACCATCAAAATCCTAGAGGAGAACACAGGCAGCAACCTCTCGGACTTCAGTCACAGCAACTTCTTTCTAGACACATCCCCAGAGGCAAGGGAAACAAAACGAAAAATGCAGTGGAACTTCATCAAGAAAAGTTTCTGAACAGCGAAAAAAACAATCAACAAAACCAAAAGTCAACCCACGGAATGGGAGAAGATATTTGCAGATGAGAAATCTGATAAAGGCTTAGTATCCAAAACCTTTAAAGAACTTATCAAAGTCAATACCCCAAAACCAAATAGTCCAGTTAAGAAGTAGGCAGACGATACATAGAGGCATTTTTGGAAAGAAGACACCCAGATGGCCAACAGACATGTGAAAAGATGCTCAACATCCCTCATCATCAGGGAAATGCAAATCAAAACCACGATGAGATACCACCTCACACCTGTCAGAATGGCTAAAATTAACAATACGGGAAACATTAGATGTTGGTGAGGATGCAGAGAAAGGGGAACCTCTTACACTGTTGGCAGGAATGCAAACTGGTGCAGTCACTCTGGAGGAGAGTATGGAGGTTCCTCAAAAGGTTAAAAATGGAACTTCCCTATGATTCCCCAATTGCCCTACTAGGTATTTACCCAAAGGATACAAAAAATACTGATTTGAAGGGATGTCTCACCTCAATGCTTATAGCAGCATTATCAACAATAGCCAAATTGTGGAAAAAGCCCAACTGTCTATCAACTGATGAATGGAGAGAGAGAGGTGGTGTAGATATGTCCAACGCAATATTACTCAGCCGTTAAGAAGAATGGAATCTTGCCATTTGCAATGATGTGGATGAAGCTAGAGTTTTGTTTTCAGTGAAAAAAGTCAGGGAAAGACAAATACCATATGATTTCACTCATGTGGAATTTAAGAAACAAAATGAATGAATACAGGGGAAAGAAAAAAAAGAGAGAGTGAGGCAAACTATAAGAGAGACTCTTCACTATAGAGAACAAACTAAGGGTTGCTGGAGGGGAGGTGGGTAGGGATGGGCTAAGTGGATGATGGGGATGAAGGGGTCCACTTGTGATGAGCCCTGGGTGTTGTATCTAAGTGATGAATCAGTAAGTTCTACTCCCGAAGCCAGTATTACACTGTATGCTAACTAATTGGAATTTAAATAAATACTTGACATATTAAAGAAATTCAAATACAGTTCATTTGGAGACATTTGTTGGGAAAAAATAATAAAGTCAGTTAGTTAATATACAAAAAAAAAATGCAGAATCTCAGATTCCACCTCCCAAATTTTGGATTTATTGAGTATGGGTCTGGGATCTGGAAATGCTTTGTAACAAGATTTCCAGGTAATTCTGATGCAAGTGCTCATGGGTCATATTTTGAAAAACACTTTCCTCCATTACCTAATCAAAAGTATCAGTACTTCCTACTGACCCTTTGTTAGAGGAGTTCATCAAGAAGACGTGACTGCCAACTAACCATCCAGTTGGGTGCAGGCAATGGGAGAGGCTCCCCACCCTCTCACCTGCATGCTCTGCTTGCCTTCCCTTCCCAGGGATGCAGCCCTAAGGTAGGAGCGCGTATTAAGACTACGTGGATTACCTACTTGGCTACACCCAGCTAAGACCTTTCTCTATATCTTTAAGATTCTGGTGTCCTGACATGGAGACTTACTCATCTTGTGGCACCCAAGACAAGCCTCGCCTGTGACTTCCCTTGCTCATCAAACCAGCCACCGACCTACCTGGAGTAGCCCACCTCTTTCTTCTGGTTCTCCCTGTCCTGCATCTATAGGGGACATCAGATGAGCCAACATCTCTGCTCTAGTTGTTTTTATTACAACTTCTAGTTTATCGTCTACAAAGCACTGAGCAAGTGGACTTTCCCCTTTAGAATTGAAGTTCCCGGAGGGCAGGGCCTTGACCTTACTCATTTCTGTAGCTCTAACTTCTAGTCTAGGGCCTGGCCCATGCTAATAACACAATCGGTATTTCATGAATGAATCTTAGGAGAGAAGTTTTGAATAGGCCAGGCTTTGGTTACACCTGGTCTTTGGTACCTCCTTTCCCACTGTTTTCAGACTCAGACACTTCTTCTTCTTCTTTTTTTTAAGGTTTTATTTACTTATTCATGAGAGATACAGAGAGAGAGAGAGAGAGAGACAGAGACACAGGCAGAGGGAGAAGCAGGCTCCCTGTGGTGAGCCTGATGTGGGACTGGATCCCAGGACCCCAGGGTCATGCCCTGGGCCAAAGGCAGGTGCCAAATTGCTGAGCCACCCAGGCGTCCCCAGACTCAGACACTTCTGATCTTACTATCCCCTCCCTTAAAACTTCTATCGTCTAGAGCACTTACAGGAAAAATGTAAACTCCTTAACACAGCATAAAGGACTTTCCCAGTCTCACCCCAAGCTGCCTTATAGCTTCATTTAGGACTACTGTCCCCAACATGCTCACCTCATTAGCAGGCATTCCCAGCTTTTACTTCACAAGCTCATGCTTCTGCCCCCTGCTGTTTTCTTGCCTGGTATGCCCTTTGTCTTTTTTTTTTTTTCCTTTCCCCAAACCTGTGATTGAATTCCTATTATTTTACATTTCACCTCCTTTGTGAAGTCTGTTCTATTCTTTGAGACAGGGAAAGCTATTTATTTATTTGCTTGCTTTGCTGCTCTCCCTTTACGTTTTCCATGACATTATTAGGGTCTTTCTTATATTATTTTGTGTCTCTCATTTTTGTATCCCAAGGGCTTAGGATAGTTATGTCACGTGATAAATATATAATAAATTATCCTTTAACGATGAATTTATAAAGTGGGCCTTTTTTTTTCTTTTTTTCTTTTTTCTTCTTCTTCTTTTTCTTTTTTTTTTCTTTTTCTTTCTTTTTTTTTTTTTTACAGAACTGAGAATGATGCTAGGGAAAGTCAGATATCTCGATCAAATCCCATCACTAATGTGGACTTCAGTGGAACCACAAAGAGGAAGGGGAAGGGCCAGGAGTACCCAAAAATCCCTGGCCAGTATGTTTCTTTTTCCTCCTTTGGCCCAGTGCTAATTTATATATAAATTATATATAAATTATTAATTATATATAAATTAGTTTATATATAAATTATATATATAATTTTCTTTTTTAAAAAGATTTTATTTTTTTGAGGGGTGGGTGGGGGTACGCAGAGGGAGAAGCAGATTCCCCGCTGAGCAGGGGGCCTGACCCGGGGCTCAAGCCCTTCACCCAATCAATCTTCTGTTCTGGGTTAGTGGGTCTCAGGAGTTCCTGTGGAGGAGAACTTCTGGGAAACCGGAGTTTGAAGGCAGATACCGAGGCATCTAAAGGAATACGTGCATTTCCCAGGTCAAGGAGCTCTGATGGAAGTTCTCCAAACATGGGAATTTTCCAGGGTCATACAGAGGTGCCCAGAAGGTAAGTCTTAAACACCTGTTCTCTAGAGCATCCCAATTCCTGCACTAAGGTGTCCTTTATGAACATGTGCCTTTCCCTCCATCGTTAGCAGGAGAGCAGGGAAATTTATGGAAGCAAGCTGGAGGGAGAGTGAAGAGGTAAGGACAGAGGACAAAACTGGACTGCGTGCTCATCGCTGGACTAGAAGTTTTATTTGCTGAAGATCCCAAGTCAGGGTAGGGGGAGAAGTTTTACTGCTAGAGCTAAATAAAATGCAAGGGCTTGTTTAGGATGGAGCATACTAATTATAAATTGAGTTGTCCGTATTTGTGAGTTAAAGGGGGACTGTGAGCCTCAAAATGTTCCCAGTGTGTAGGTCAACTGGGAGTTTTGATATCAGGGTGGGGAAGTAGCAATGAATGTGGTGTAAAGTGTCAGTAAGTACAGAAGTAAGTAGGTAAGTAAATAAATGGGTACATACCTTGTACTTCGATTCTTGGGTGACATCAGTTGTCTAAGAGCAATTAGAGCCCAGACGTCTGTCCAGAGGGAGTCTTCATCCTCAGCCGAGTGGACATGGGGATTTCCCTCTCTGAAAAGCTAAACCAGATCGTCTCTGGGGTCCAGATCCCAAGCAGGGTTGAACACAGGGGTGAGTTGCCATAGTGAATACAGCACAATGGTGTAGAAGTCTGAATAATGAGTGACAAGGACCCATCCCCTTTCCCTACTTGGTTTAAGCCATTCTAGCAGAGCCATTCTAGCAGCGTAAAGATGAGGGTGTATTTGTTCTAGAGAAAAAAGACCGGCGTACAGGTAAAAGCACCATAGTATGGCTTTTAAAGAAGCCCAGCGCTTCGCTCTCTGGTTTCCCTCTCCATGCACACAACATCTCTGGTGAGCTTTTTCCTGCTTTACTGTTAAGTAGGAGCAGAAATCCAAGGATCACCCAAGAAAGTCTCTACTATGAAAGAGAGACTCAAGTGAATGAGTAGGAAACAGAAACAAGGCAGAAAGCCGCAAAAATGAAAGAAAAAAGCGAAATCGTTAACACTCTCAGAAAAACAAAGGAAGATCTTGCAAAAATGAAACCAGAAAAGGAGGTTGACATAAAGAAACGAGGAACAAGAAAACGATCTTAAGAGTTTCATGGTCACGATGATTCCAGAAGTGGGAACTGAATAGGGGGCTTAGAAGATAAAGTCAAGGGAACTCACCCAGCAAGAGAAGCAGAAAAGATGAGGGAAGGAAAAGAGGAGAGGAAGGAGTTCCCAGGGCAAAGTCAGAGAAGTTCCAGGAAGAAGGAAGAGATACAAGGAAAGAGAGAACTATCAAAGAAATAGTGCATGAAAATATCTCCAAACGGAATATATGAAAAGTCAAAGCTTCTTTTTTAAAAAAGATTTTATTTATATATTCATGAGAGACACACACACAGAGAGAGAGAGAGAGAGAGGCAGGGACCCAGGCAGAGGGAGAAGCAGGCTCCCTGCGGGGGGCCCGATGCAGGACTCGATCCCAGGACCCAGGGTCACGCCCTGAGCCCCCCAGCTGCCCCAAAAGATATGAAGTTCAAACGGAAAAGGCCCACTGACTGCTGACGCCGACGGGGAAGCAAACACACAACACACACATGTTTCCTTTCCTTGGGAAGCAGTGGGGTGCACTCTCCCATGCAATGGAGGAGAAAGCAGTCAGGACAGAAATTAGAGGGGGAGAGGAGTGTCCAGGATGGTGAGCCGCAGCGCCAGCGATCACTTTCAGCACAGGGCCCACCTTTCCCTGCTCTGGGGACACAATTTTGACAGCAATAGTCAAGAAGTGTCTCATCAGTCCCACAACTCAGCTAAAGAGATCTAGGGCATCATTTTTGGTTGGAATTTTATGAAGATTCTCAAAAACAAAACAAAACAAAACAAAACAAAATACTTTTTATCCTGTTCGATGAGAACTCCGTAATTTATAAACATAATTGTATACGATGTTGAAAACATAATTTATCTTTACTCAAGGATAGTTTTTCTCTGTTTCACTACTTTTTACAATTGTCTCTCTGTTCTGGGACATTATGGAGCCCATCGTAGGTAATCCGTTCGGCCACAATCTTCTCTGCTTCATCAGGGCAGTGAGTTCTTTACATTGTGCTCCCCTAGATGCCAACTTCAAGGTCCTTACGTGGGATCTCAGCTTACAATGAATCTCCTATTAGATTAAAAAAAAAAAAAAAAAAAACAATTACATGGCCGGGAGCCTTCCATATCTATCACCCCCCTCCACATCCCATGACATTTTGCATCCACCTTTCCTGGGACATGGGACTTCAGCGAGGGTCATGACGGAGCTACTATTACTCCCTCCTTAGGCTTCCCCCCACCCCCAACAAAACACACCTTGAGGGACATATGGTTGTCTGACTTCTAGATATCCATACCCTAGAATGTGTCTTCCTGTTAAATGGTAGAAACAGAACATGAAGCAGATTTAGTGGTTAGTGTCTACACAACGTTTTCAAGAGTCGGTCGGCCCCTACCATCGCGCCCAGCACTGCTGTAAAACCGTAACAGATGCAAAATCGTACAAAGCCGAGTCCCTGACCTCAGTGAATCCCTTTGGGAGACCAAATGGATAACCACGAAATGGGATATCAGATATCGTTTGCTTAAGTATCTAAATGTGTGGTGCAGCCCACAGATGACTGGAGAAGCAGGAGACAAATGTCTGTTTCTACAAAAGAATAACGGCTCTGCCCCTCGTACAGCATGCTATTGATTCCAGCTGGCAGTAGAGCTTGCAGAATGGGAGTCGGCCAGCAGTTGAACTCATGCAGAGAACCATATGTCAAAGCTAGACCTTTCGTGAATAATGCAGAGTCTGTCCTCAGGAAAGCCTTTGTCACAGACAAATATTTTAAAGATAATCCTAGGGCTCAAAAGTCATTTTAGCTCTTAGTGGAGATGAACAAAGAGTAGACCAAAATGAATTTCCAGTGTCCAACAATATTGCCTTACCAATCTGCGATATGAAATACGACTGGAAACTCTAAGTTTCCGCAAAATAAACTGAGATAACAAATCTTCCTACTCATGGGAGTGCTTCACTTTGTTTTCTTTCTTTCTTTCTTTCTTTCTTTCTTTCTTTCTTTCTTTCTTTCTTTCTTTCTTCCTTTCTTCCTTTCTTCCTTTCTTTTCCTTTCCTTTCCTTTCCTTTCCTTTCCTTTCCTTTCCTTTCCTTTCCTTTCCTTTCCTTTCCTTTCCTTTCCTTTCCTTTCCTTTTATTTTCTTTCTTTTTTTTTTTTGAGTCTGTGTTCTGATGTGAAGACTGATCCTTAGGATAAAAAGATCTTGTTTTTCTTCAGAGGCCTTTGCTAAATGCAGCCTGCATCTAGGGTTACCAAAATTAGAAGTGGAGAAATAATTTTTTTTCCATGAGATGGAAAAATTCATTACAAGAGACCTGAGGTTTTAAAAATGTACCCAGAAGATGTTTGAATAGCTTTAACAACCATTAAGATTTTTGTCGGCCTTCAGGAAAAATACGGTAGGTTTTCATTCACAGTAAAGTTGAATGTACACATTGAACTGATAGGCCTAAAGTTAACTTTGGTTTCAGCCCATCACTTGAACAAAGCAACTATGCAAATGTTGAGTTTTCTAAATTTTTCAAAGTAGGTTACACATATTACAAGTTCAGACAGATTATCAGATTCTGCTGGCCCTGGTTGGGCTGCTCAATGATTCCTACCTACTGTCCTTAGATTGTTTCTCCCTGAACTAGGAATATGCATAAGAGAAAAATGTCTAATATCGGGAAATACTTGAGAAATGTCAAACTGCATAGATGTAGCAATTCTTCATTTTCCTTTTTCCTTCTTTCTATGCAGATTTCTTGAAACATTTCTTAAAGTGGAAGTAAAATCTCAATTTTTTCCTATATTATTTTTGTGAAACCCAAATATGAACCATAAAAATCTTGCATTTTTGAAGTCATATTTTAACTCAGCCTACAAAGTACCTTAATTATTGTTTGAATACCATTCACCCTAGGCATGTGGACTAGTTGGTATAAATTCAGATGACCTCAGAAGCCTTTTCTTGGAGGCAAGATAATAATCCAAGGGGAAGTGACATCAGGTGTTTATGATAGCAACACCGTACCTTCATTTTACACTTAATATCTTTGATACCCGTATGTTTACCATCCATCTCATCTCAAAGATCCCCAATGATATAATTTATTATTTAAAAGGCATGAAGATATAGGGCGTAACACAGAAAGTAGACATTAAAAAGCAATTACTAAAGTGTAAAAGGGTGAATTCTCTTTTAAATTGCTTTGGATTGTACTTAAGACCACATTCCAATACCTCATAGGAAATAGGATCTAGTGCAACTGCCAAAAAGGGGGTAACCTGAGTAAAAATTAAGTGTTTGGGGGCCCTGTACAATTTTTCTTGACCTGGACAATCGATGCCACAGCATCATCCAACTCAAGAGTGTTTCCTACTGTGCAGAACTTGTGTGAGGCACTTGCAAAGCATATGGTCAAGAGGTACAATGTCCAGAGTAGAGCAGTGACCCAGATAGCTCCAGTTTCTGAGAGCTCAAAACAAATCTATCACCAGATACGGGGCTCATGGAAATGGTTTAAAAAACACTTGGAAAAAAGTCACAAGCTGTTCGCTGAAAGGGCCCTAAGCACAGTTTGACTTCTGCCAGAATTTATGGAAAGTGACAAATGAGAGTCTTAAATAGAGAAGTGTCTGAATACATGCTGCTCAGTTAGGAATAAAAAAAATCTCTTCTTCATATAAAATAGTTAAATAGAACTTTGTCACTCATCCCATTACACGACTTTGTAAATTTTGCCTCCCACATAAAGAAGCTGTCTTTGATAATAATAGTCAATGGGGGAAAGTAATATTTTCTACCTTGCTGTCTGTGCTGCTGAGCCTGCTTAAGAGGAGAGAGAAAGAGCTTGATCATCAGTATGCAGCTAACAATTACTAATATGTGAATTTAATATTTGGGATGTGATACATTAAAGTAATGTTGGGATGTTTGCATCTGGGCCTGCTCTCCTCTGAGCCTATAAAATACCGGTTCTCATGATCTCTCACTGGGTCAACCTCTCTCCTAACTTATTACTTATTTCTGAAAAAATATGCCTCCTGTAACCCTCCCACATCCCGTTTACTCTGAAATGTCTTCCTCTACAAATCTCTTGGTTAAGGGCTTCCCTCTAAACCCTGCTTTGATGAATCGTCCCTATTTTGGTTTACTTACCCCATGTTTTGCTGGAAAATACCCTCTAGCAACTTCCTAAGAAAATAGATATTGACATTAACTTTTTTAGAGACATTGAAAATTTGAGGATATCATAATTCTACCCATAGAGTTGATTAACAATGTAGGTTTGTACAAAACATTTGATGGAAAATTATTTTCTTGAGATATGGGAAGAATTTCTCTTTGTGTTCTTGCTTCAGGAGTTGCTTTGGAGAAGTCTTGAGCAGTTCTGGTTACCATTCTTGTCTGTGACCTGTTTAGAGTCTCTGGAAATTTTTTGTATGTTTTATCTCTGGTGTTCTGAAATTTATGATGATGTGCTTTAGCATGAAACTTTTTCATTCATTGGGTTGCATCTCATCGAGATGGGAGAAATGGTCTTTATTTCTTCCCCATAAGTATTTTCTGCTCTTTCTGAAATGAGGTTCAGATTGCTCCTCAAATTTTCTTTTCTATTTTATATATAAATATTTTTAAAAAATTAGCTTTTCCCAACCTGTTTAGGTCATTCTACCAAAATTGCTATATATATATATGTATAATATATAATATAAAATATTATATATTATATTATTGTTATATATTATATATAAAATTTTCCAATTCATTCATATATATATATATATTGCTGTTGTTATTTGAATATTCTTTCTTTTAATGTGAGTTGGCTCTTTTCTAAAAGATGCAATATCCTCTTTTATACTATCTCTCAGATATTATATTTATTATGTGTGCCAATTAAATTTCTTGTCAGTGTTCTTATTTTACCCTAGCCTGTCTCTATTTGGAGTCAAATGGTGTTTTAGTTTTTACTTGTCGTGTTTTATCTTTCATACTCACACGTTTGGTGATCCTGTGCGTGACTGAGATTGCGTGCAGGTAGCCTGTAGGTTAGTGATTTCCCTGTGATGTCATGAGTCGGATTGTAGTCCCCATTCCTACTCCCCAAGTTTCCTACTCCTTCAAGGGCAAGGAGAAAGTTGTTTGACTCCATAATGCGGGAGATCAGGACAACATGAGGATCTCCTTGTGGTGAAAAGGATTTTCAAACAATTCCCATTTGCCTTGCCTCCTCTGTGACTTAAAAGGTAACCTGCACCTGCAATTCCTAAGCCTTTCTGCAGTCTGGGCAGGAAAATGGATTTGTCCTTTTTTGATTTTTGCTTAGGTTTGACCTTATCTTAGCTAAGTCATTTACTTTTCCTTGGTTACCTTCTTCTGTCATTTTATATGGTGTTTCAGGGTTACAAATATCCCCTCGTTTTGGCGAAGGTGGATTTTACATATTTTTTAATCCTTCTTTGATGGATGATTTTTGAGAGGCGAAGGGAGCATATCAGTTTTACTCTGCCTACTTTTTGGCGAAGTATCAGAAAAAAATGAGTATTTTTTATTATCTCTTTTGTTTTTATCCTACAGACACAGTGACCTCTATAATATTGCTTGTATTTTTTTATGGTGGATGTAAGGAAGCTCAGAGACAAATTTGTAATTCTCCTCTGACTGACTGTGTCATACATTGGTACAGGAACCTAAATCTTTATTTCAACATGTTTCAGTATAATTTTCGCTTCATTAAGAACGAACTAGGGGTGGTGGAAGGGGAGGAGGGCGGGGGTGGGGGTGAATGGGTGACGGGCACTGAGGGGGGCACTTGACGGGATGAGCACTGGGTGTTATTCTGTATGTTGGCAAATTGAACACCAATAAAAAATAAATTTATTATCAAAAATATTCTATGTATATACATGTGTGTGCATATATATGTATGCGTGTATGCACACAGACATAACATGTTTTATTTTATTTTAAATTATATCTATTTCTGTAATGAAACCAAACCAACTATTCTCTCATTTCCTGGGAGAAAAAAGATAATAAATTCATGGGCAGAAGAAGGAAAGAGGGAGGGAAGAAAGAGCAAAAGAGTCTCGATAAAAAGAAGGGATAGAGTCTCGATAAAAAGAAGAATTTAAGAGGAAAGAGAAAATATCAGCATTCTCTTCTATAAATTAGGGACTATAAAGTTATTCCCCAGAGTTATTTTAAGTTGATATATACTAAGACATGTAAAAATCCAGCACACTGTAGGCACTTCATGTAAACCCACCCTCTTCCTTTCCAAAAATACACTTTTCCTTTTCACTTAACATCATCATCCCCCAATGAAAACTTAATTGCAATAGGCGTGATTAATAATAATAATAATAGTAATGGGTGCCTCAGAGAGCTGGCTCTACCATGAGCCAAGAAATTGGACTGAGGTCTTCACATTAATTATTTCTAGGACTAAAGGACATGACAAGTGAATACACTTAGCACAATACCTGGCACATAAAAACTGCTCAAAAATTTTTTTCTTCCAAGTATTTATTGATTTTCTTTTATTATTTCATTTATCTTTCTCTGGGCCTTTTCTGCCTTTTATTCAAGGCTTGAAAGTATTCCAAGCAGGCACCTGACCCCAGATATTTCTGCACCGCATTGTTTCTCTGTGTATTTGCATTCAATAGGGCCATTTGCTTGACTCTTCTGCCTCTCAGAACATCTCTTGGGCTCTGGGCAAAGGGACCAGACTTCTGGCCTCATGTTGACCACAGCTCCCAGGGAAAACAAATCATGTTTGCAGGTCACACTGCAAGTTAGCTTGGAAACCTGTGCATCGTAATTAGGGATTTTAACGTAGTGTTGACAGCAGTGCATGTTTCTCTCCTTATTTGCTTTCAAAGACTGTATATGTTCGTTTTCCCCTCAGCCAGTGTACCGTTGATTATTTAATTGAAAAAGATTGCTTGTTACATGATTTCCTTATATGTATTTCAATTATACTCATTGTAGGAATTTATTTGGGGCCCTTTGTTAAGGATTTTCAGGGCCACAGTTTCTCTGGTTGCCTCAGGTTGGTTTTTCGGCGTCCTCTGATGGGATTTTCTCAATTTTGTTAAGATGCATATTAATCTTATTTTGTCCTTTCAAGCGCAACCAATCAAGGGCCCAAAGTGGATGGGAATTGCCCATTCTTCCACTCCTAAAATTAAACCTTACCACCATTTTAAAAATATTGGCTGATATCTATCATGATTCTCCAAATGATGATATGCTCTGAAAAGCTGACATTTCTCTTGGTAATAATCATACCTAATTTTTGCAAATTCTGAATACCAAAAGTCTGGCACAGAATGAGGTAATAATTACATTGAATGGAACTGAAAACAATGAGAAGCCTCCCGGGCTCATTTTCCTTTGCTAGGTCTGTGTTATTTCAGACTGACTTGCTCCCAGGAAGATGAATGAAACTGACAATGCAAATGACAGGAAAGCTGATAACTGAATTCGAAATGTTCGTCTCTCCACAGTGATGTCAATTGAGGGAGCTATTAACACCTGAGAACACTGTATAAATAGCTCCTCAACTGGTGGCTCTAACAGAAGAGTCGAATGGGGTCAGGACCAATGGAATGGTTAAGAGAATATCTATGGCAGAAAATTCGTCTAAAGTAGCAAAAACTTTTATGGAAGGATTCTAAAAAGTGAAAAAAAAATGCTGAAATTTGTTTGTGAGGTTGTTTAACTGTTTTCACTGTATGGTGGGGTTAATCTTCCACGATTTATCTCTGGACTTGAACTTTAGGTAGCCCTGGCTCTTATGATTTTGAAATTAAAAAAAAAAACATAAAATATATCATACTCATATATTATATTCAATATATATAAAGCTTATATAAACTACTCAAAAGCAATTGCACATCTATAACATTTTTAGTATTACTAAAGTCTATATTTCAATTTTGCTAATTTACATCTCTGTTTTCCTTCTTTATTCTTGGAATATACTCTCACTACAGATTACATTTCTTGTCTGGATGTCAAATAGAATGCTCCTCATAGTATTTTCTTTCCTGTATTTATACTGTTGCTCTTGTGATTATTGTAATTTAGTAAGATTGAGTTTGGGTATATCCTAAAAATTTATAGCAAATTAGAAATTTGCCGGTTTTCCTCACAAAGTTAAACTAATGTTAACTTTTATAATGCATCTATTATCATTCACCTTTTAGTTACGCATTGGCGTTTTTTGTGTGAATTTGTATATTTGTTAAAAATAGAAATAAAAAAAGTTCATGGTCAAGAATTCTCTGGTTGTGTTTTTAAGCTGTTGAACAGAGCTTGAGCCATCTATTACCCTGTTGTGGATACTGAAAGACCAACCTGTCTATAGCTTGACTTCTAGAGAGCAGAGGTACCTTTTGAGAGCTCTGAGCTTGGTCTTACCACATGAGGACTTTCTTGGTTGGATGGAGATTTTTGAACTGCTTTGCTTTGAAATGCTTGTATTTAGACCAAATTTCCATCTAGTATGTAAATGGATGCTTTGGGGCCAGACTTCGTTCTTAATAAGAACTTCTGAAGTCTCTTCTGAGTTTTTGATGTCCCCGAACCAATTAAACAAGAATTTGTTGTGTGACAACAGCACTGGCAGGGGTAGCTATGGGGTAGGGGGCTAACAGTGTACGTGTGCACCGTGTCTGTAGAACCAATATGCACTAATGCATAGTTCCAATAGTAAAATTAATTAAGTCTGTAATGAATTATACTGTAGATAAGACCAAAGTTGATTCAAAATGGAAAACTGCCCATATGAAACAGTCTAGAAAGCAGAACTATATTTACATCAACAACCGAAAGAATCCACATCCACATGTACCATTTTCTTGTACACAAAAATCTAAGTATTATAAAAATTTTGTAAATAATGTTTTTAACAGGGTATTAAATCCCATCTTTAATATTCTGACAGGACTGTTAACATTTGGTAAAATGAACCTCACAGATTAGCATTCTGATTTATAACTCCCTGGACTCTTGCAGCTTTTAATAATATCTTCATCTAAATGAGATGAAATAAATAAATGGAACACTGGTTAAAAGAAAATCTCTTCTCATTCACAAGTAAGGATCCAATGCATAACGATGAAAAGACACTCTAGGTCAGAAAACTAAAAACAACAACAACAAAAACCCTTAAATTATAAGACCATCAAAGTGAATCGTTCCAAAGGCAATAAGGTCTTATGGATAAGAATCTTAGAGTAGTAAACAGGAATTCTGGATTTAATTCCTCGTTCTGCTGCTGAGGTTGTAACCATCATGCTACTAGTCATTTAATCATTCAGTGCACTCTAAGTGAACACCACCGACAGGAAGAGTCATATAACTTAGGGAATATGTTGGTGAACTCTGGAGCCAAGCTCTGTTTGAATTCTAGCTCTGCTCCCCATTGCTATGTGCCTTTATGAAAGTCACTTAACCCCAGATGGCTTAGATATCCTTATCTGGGGACAATGAAGGTATCTTATACACTTATTGTACTTATTAAATGAGTTAGAGCCCATCAAGGACAGTGGTTGGCATACTTTATATATTATATGCATCTCTGCTCTTTTTAATATAGAACAAATTGAAGAAACATTTATTTACAACTCAGAGTAGGAGAGATAAGACATGCACAGGTGTGAAATAGAAATAATTCTGTATTGATTAGGATGCATACAACTACTGCCTTTGTGCGTCCATCAACCAATACACTTTATCTGAACACTACAAGTTTAATGCAGCCCATTCCATACAAAGAGGGTTCAGTCTTTTGTCTGATGTGCACTTCAGTTCCTCAGGTAGGCCCTGCTGCAGGTTTGACCAATAAGTATATTTTATTCCATTAGCTATAACATTTCTCCAGGATAAATATGTGGAAAACTGTGTATCTAATGAGATAAAATATTGGCATTTTCACTGATTTTATTAGATTGGAGATGCTTTTGATCTGTATGTATCCTTCATTTTAAGTATGAAGTGAGCCTAGAGGTGCCAAGAAGCACAGGGCAGAAACAGTTTGCATGAGAATGAAGTAAACCAAAAGAAAATCATGTCTAGAGACGGAGGAGACAGAGATTGTCCTCACGACATCAGTTGAGTTCCCAGAGGCAGCAGTACCTGTAGTGAACACGTGTCTGGGATTTTAACCTGCATGAGTCAATGTTTCTACAAGTGTGAGTCTTGTGTCTTCCATTTGCTGACGAGAGTTCCTCTTAATGCATGGGAGTTCAGAACTGTCCTAAGAGATGTCCAAACAGCATGTTCGTGATGCTCTAAACACTACCGTGTTGCTTTATCGAGGGGCGCTGAGGCTGAATGACATTAAGACTTTGAAATCCCTAGGTTTTAAAAATCTTGTTACCTGTAAAATCTTTACATGTGGCAACAGAAAAATTATGTTTTGGTCTTTGCTTTTCAATCTACCTTTGGAGGGCCCATATTTATCTCAAAGCTTTCTCTATCAGGCCATGTCGCAGAGTCTTCCCCAAAGGAAAGGCTAGGATGTCATTCCCTCTTTGGGCCTCTTACGCACTCTGTTCATAAAGCCCTGACCAAGTTTCCACCTAATTTTATGTTTTTACACACGTGTGTGCCCAGTGAGAGTGTGAGCCTCTTTAGAGTACAGGAAACAGAATGTTCATCCTTGCAAACTTTGCACCAATCCCAATACTTGAACATGGCAGCCCTAAGTTTGTTAAATTCCAGGATCAGGCAACAAAAACTGAACAATGGTGCAGTAGTGTCCATCATTAAATGGTATTACTGTTACTTAGACAAAAGCACATCAGAGATTTTTAGGGCTGCCATCACGGAGTGCCGCTGTCTGAATGCGCTTGATCTCAGTCAAAAGGCGGAGAAGGGATACAGTCTGAGTAATTTAAACAAAAATTGATTTCCTTAGATTGATTGATTGATTTCCTTAGAGTCTAAGATCAGGATTGGTTTCTTCTGAAGACCCTCTCCTTGACTTGCAAATGATTCTTTTCTTTATGTCTTCAAATGTTCTTTCCTCCGTGTGTACGTATGTCTGTGTCAAATCTCTAGTCCTGTTGGATTAGGGCCCATCCTAAAGTCCTCATTTTAACTCCATTATCTCTTCAAAGATCTTATCTCCAAATATGTTTACATTCTGAGGTACTGGGGATTAGGGATTCCACATAGGATTTTTTTGGAAACACAATTCAACCCATAACATCACAAAAGTGTGCAAAATAATATTTTACTTTGGATTGAGTTCTAATTCTAAATTGAACAGAATGAAAGTGGGGCCATTTGAGTGGCTTGTCCTCTTTCTATTCATCCTCAGCTTGAAGGTGTTCATTTCACCTCAGACTACTTCATAGTGGCTTTCTTCAGGTCTCTCCCACATCCTAGCCTTTCATCTTTCCCCTCTGCTTGGGCAATTTCTTAAACCTTTGTGATTTCCTCCCCTTTCCCTCATCACCCTTTCCTTCCATCTCCCTTTAGGGAGCTGCCTTTCCTCCTCTGCCTCAGGTAGAATAGTCCACCGCTCATCTCCATCCGGTATTACTCTTTAGAGAGCCCTATTCTGAGACGAGGTAGGGGAAGAGATGGTAAGCTTTGAATCTGTAAACGTAAGAGAGGAAGGGGAAATCTGTTCAAGGTTCAAGGTCCCAGAATGTGCTGTTTACAAGGCAATCAGTGGATCCACCATCTTCGATATAGTCCCTGAAAAAAAAAAAAAAAGTTTCTGTCTCTGTTGGTTTTCCTCTACATTTCCCAAAGCCCCCTTGCCTTATTCTAGCAAAGTCCAAGGCAGAGGTGTGGTGAATGAAGAGAATTCATCTCACCACCAGCAAATGAAAATAAATTTTGGATTTTCAATTAGTGACTGGTCTTGAGGAGTACAAATATTGTGTCCTAGATAAGAAATATCACTGGCCCATTTAGGGCCCAACTGATGTCAATTCTCCCTCATGGCATCACCTGGTGTTTTAAGCTGCTGGCTTGAGCTCCACAGGAAGGAGCAGGACTTTCTAGCATTGAAAGAAATCTATGCAAGGATGCAGATCCAGTTATTCAGTAAGACTGTACTTATGAGTATTAGATAAAACAAAAATTCAGCCACAAAAGATTACAAGCTCTTACTTTGAAAATGCTTTGCTAATAATAAACGTCTTATATGAAGGTGCCCTGACTCCATTCTAGTAGGAACACATAAAAACATGTATTATAAGGAAGGTACAATTGAGGATATCACCTTTTTTATGGAGCAGTTTACCCGTCAACTCTTATGACCCACCACGCACACTCACTATTTGGAGAAATGCACGCCATTAGTTACCGCGATAAAGGTTGTACGCAGCTCAGTGAATAACGCTCACCATGACAGAAATCTTATTCAGACTGGAGGACAGTTGAATCAGCAACGTAAAAATTGATAGACAAGGGCAGCACATTTTCTGAAGAATCCTAGAGATTCGTGAGGGTATTGATAACGCTTCAGGACTGAAACAATTCATAAATGGGATTCTGTGCATAGGTCATGATTCAGAAGAGTTTAAGATTTTTTTCTCTTGGGGGTTGGGTTCTTTTTAAGTTATTATCTCTTGCTTTCATGTAGCAGTAATGACGGTGACATTAACAATAAGAAGAATTGTTGACATTCATTGAGTGTTCACCAGGTGGTAGGCACGTCGCTCAGCCCTCTTCAGGCATTTCTTTATTCCAAGCTCGCAACAGCCCTACAGATTAAGTACTTCAATCACACTCATTTTATGGATAAAGAAACTGAACGGAAGAGTATCAAGGTGAAATAATCCACCCAAGGTCATATAGGTAAGAACCTGCAAAGCTTTGTTTCTTAGTCACTCATTCTGACTCCAGAGCTGGCACTCTTAATACTTACCTAGGAATTTTTAGGTCAATTAAAAAAACTCCAAACAAACAAACAAACAAACAAACAAAACCCACCACCACCACCAACAAAAAACCCAACAAGAAAACCCCCCACTTAGTACAATGTTAAGTCCACTTACGCAGCCAGCAGTAAACAGGTGCTAGAGGAGACCTTTTGACTTTCCCATATTCTTTTAAATTCAGATTTGCTCAGAGTGGAAATTATTATGTACTCCTTAGTCTGCAGGGCATGGCCCCCGTTAATAACTGGTTTCTTTCAATATGCTTGAGGGTTTGAAGTACCTGGACTCCACTCAAACCATTAATAGCCTCTAACTACAATAAACCCTGGTGAGCTATGATTAACCTTTTCATTACAGTTTCAGATTTGGGATAAAAGAGCAACTGCAGGAAAGCCATTGAGCGCAGTAGTCAGTTATGCCGACAGGAAAGATTCGGCAACTTTCAGAACAAATTCTTTCTCAAGTGGTCATTTTTTTTTGGCCCCCGCCCTAAAGATCATGTGAAGTCCTGCGTGCCTTCAGTGGTTCTGCACTTAGTTATTTTACCTGCACCAAGGTGAGTGGAAGAAGCCGGCTCCTCCTTTTCTTTCCACCAGCCCATCCGTTCTCAGTAAGGATTCTTTTTGGAACTCATGTGCCACTGCTTCAGCAGATGGATAGATGTGTGCCTTGGTATCTGTCCGTCCCGGAACAGGGAACTACAAGCCTGGTTCTCTGCAGGAAAATGAGCAATATACCTGCAGGTGCTCTCTGCATTTATCTCTTTCCTGTTCCTAGGAAAACACATGTTTGTGTAAAGTCACTGGGAAGAATTAAATCTCTTTAAGACACTTTAAAATTCAATATAAAGGGAGAGAGGAAGAGTAAGTGAGCCTACAGGTGCATGAACCGTAGTTTGTCCCTGATGGGAGTAGTGGGAAAAAAAAGTCAGGGACTAAAAGTCAAGAAATTATATGGTTTTGCTGACAACTCTACGTGATTCTTTATTTGGTTTTTCTCTCTAGGTGTTTTTATATGTTTCTCTTTTGTTTCTAGTTGCTTTCTGCTTTTTAGTTTTGCAAAGGACTGAATGTGCACCACCCCTACCCCCACAAGTCTCCAAATTCGTAGGTTGAAACTCTGTTTGGTATGGGGAGTTTGGAGACTGTGGGAGGGAACTAGGCCATGAGGGTAGAGTCCCCATCAATGGCTTTGGTGCCCTTATAAAAGAGACTCCTTTGGGTTCTCTTGCCCCTTCTGCCCTGAGAAGACACAGCAAAAACATGGCCATCTGTGACCCAGCAAGTGTGGCTCTCACCAGACACCAAATCTGCTGGCACTTGACCCTGGACTCGACACAGTCAAGAACTGTCAGAAATACTGTTCACTATGTACAAGCCACCCAGTCCATGGTATTCTGTGACAGTGGCCCCAACTGCCTGTGACAAATGGAAACAAGGGGGAAATGCAAGAAAACGGGATTCTCTTTATGTCTGAAACCAACCTCATTCCCGTCATTGTCTTGAGCGTGTGGCATTGGCACGAGCCCCTTGATGCTTTATGGCCTCACCTTCAGTCGACCATAGAGAGCATTTTCCTTCCTCTCCTGGATTTGCCTTCTGGTTTCAGTATTTCAGCTCTGGGGGGCCAAGGCTAAGGGAATCACCCAAAGATATCAAGCTACCCCGTCTTACTGCTCGAATTGGACTTGAAGCTTTTGGAGAGCCAAACAACAGAAATCGGATTTTGTGTCCATTCGAAATGGGCTTCCTTCAGTTGTAACAGCAAGTGATTCAGAAGCCTAAATTCTGAACGCCTTTTTGTTTAAGCAGCCCCGTTGTTAAAATTCCTTCCTAAAAGCAACCAATTCTGCTGACGCTGGGATTGTCAGATCTGTGGATATTACCGGCTCTTTTCTTTTGAGCTGTTCAAGGCAAATGGCCAGCTCTTGGAGTTCATCTGGTCTTCATCCAGCAACTTGGGAGTCAAACAGGCAGTGACAGCGCACTGTGCCTCATCAGTAGAAAGAGGTTTGTGGCGGTCTGAGCTAAGTGGCTATGATTTATTGCGAAGACTGGGAACTCCTGGGTTGCTGAAGCCACTATATTTCTTTTTATAGCATCTAAGGAGGCTTTGCCGGCACAATTTCTCCCCCTGCTCATGGATTGACAGATAATACATTTTTTTATATATTTCTGCAGACATAGGAACTTGAAAGCTACACCACAGCAAGGGCACGTGTCAAGTAGCACACAGACTACAGGAGAGTCGGTGGGAAGGGGGTGAGGAAAAGTTTCTCATATTCAAGTAACATCCTCGGTAAAATACCACCCACGGATCTTAGCGTTGGCCCTGAAAGCTGGCCGTCGGATTTCTCCTCTCCTACAAGACATCTGATTTGCTTCTGTGATGCGTAAAAGGTCTGGCTCTAGGCTTATGTCTCAAGGCCATTTCCATGGTGCTTGAATGCATCTCTACTGCTGTCCAGGCACTCCAGGGTTCATAAAATAATATTATATGCACCAAAGTGAAGAGCTGAGAAGACATCAGACAACATTTTAAGAAATAGTTCATCCTTCACGGTGGCGTCTAACCAGATATTAATTGTCCTGCAGGAAAGAACAAAGCTGTTCCTAAGTCAAAATATTGAATCTCATGCTGGGTTATAACGTTATGCATTATTTATCTAAGTGGTGTCTAGAAATGAAATAATCATTTGTAGGGTTCCATCACCGCCGCAAACAGCCAAGCGGTTCTGACTCATTCCTCTGACTCATCAGCCCCATACTGTTCCCTTTGGATAAATTAGGCAGAGTGGCAGGATATTGACCATCAACACAATTTTATGGGGTTAACTTTCCAATTAGTGTTAGATGAAATTTCTGATTTTTGAAATGAGTCTCTTGTGATCTAACCAACGAACCATTCTGCCTTAATGAATTCACCACAAATATATTTGAAAAGAATTGCAAAATAGTTTACAATACTACATAATAAGGCCTTGTGGAAACCTTTGGCTTAATATTTATGATTTCAAGTTTCCAGGGATAATTAAATGCTACTGTTTCTTCAGTCGCACATACAAGCTAAGTAGGTTTTGCTGCCACTTTTGATACATGATTAAAAGTTCATGATGTAGTGGTTGTCGAGATTTTTCTGGACGTAGGAAGTATCCCTAAGGGAAGATGCTGATTCGTTTATTTATTTATTTTTCAATCCTCTTTGGTTAGGGCTGTGCTTGTAATTCCTGAATTACACCAGTGTGGCTTTCACATTAATACACGTAGTGTTACGCATGCTTACCAGGACGCAATTGTCCTCACTTAAAAAATGTAAGATTTGGGGATCCCTGGGTGGCGCAGGGGTTTAGCACCTGCCTTTGGCCCAGGGCGCGATCCTGGTGACCTGGGATCGAATCCCACGTCGGGCTCCCGGAGCATGGAGCCTGCTTCTCCCTCTGCCTATGTCTCTGCCTCTCTCTCTCTCTCTCTCTCTGTGACTATCATAAATAAATTTAAAAAAATTTTTAAAAATGTGAGATTTTATTATAGAATGTTGTAAGTATGTATTGGATGCAGAGGAGCTCATCCGGAATGGCAGTCTTGATTTTAAAACAAAATTCAGAGTACAGTGAAGAGAAAAATGAAGAAGGATGCCAATGATCTATCCATCCTCAAGCTGCTCTTTTTTGAAAGGATCCTGATGAAACTGAACATGATTCCATTTCATCCTTAAGATCATCCTATCCTCCTACCTCATCCTATTATCCTACCTCATAATCCCTCCAGTTGAAATAAATAAGTAGGTCAAACCTTTGTCCAGGGAAGGAAAACTCACACATTCAGCTTCTTTTTTCTTCTTTCATTTATTTTTCTTTTTTCTTTTTTTTAAGCTAAAATTTTTTTTCTTTTTCTTTTTAAAGCATGACGTGTTATTAGCACCTTAACATGTTTCCTTCCTGGTCTCAGTTTGCATATATGGAAAAATAATCTCATTTCAGGCCATTAGTTTATTGCAGTCATTCAGCAGGTGTTTACCGTGGCGGAGGCAGTACGCAGACACTTGTGATCTATCAGTAAGAGAGACAAAAGCTCCGTCCGATAGAGCTTGTATGCCTCGGCTTTACCTTGAGTCAGACCAGGATGGAGAATCAAGACAAGACAAAAATCTAACCCATCACCAAACTTCCATCAGATGAGCAAAAGGCCACTTCAACATCGCACCAGCCAATATTTGGGAAACTCATGGGAGTTTAGCATCACACACACGTGTACACGCAGCATACAACTGGGCATATGTAAAATACATGTATGTGAATATTTATTGTTTTATATAACTCTATATGCTTGTTTATTTCAAGGCTATAGTTGTCTTTTAATATACATATTTTACATTAATAAAAACATTATGTAGAGCAAAAAGGATTATCAAGATATTGATATCCTATTAGGCAAATTTCGCTTGCGGGTTAATACTTATTTAAACATACACAATACAATTAGTAAAAGATTATCTGAAAAAGATCAATACCCCCGCTGCTCCTGGGATCTGATAAAATTTGATGTGATCTTGCTGATTGACTTACATATTCGATTCCTGTTTTCTCATCAGTGGCTTTAAGCTCGTTGCCTTAAATGCTGTACAAATGCAAATGCTGTACAATGCTATCCATTTTTCCTATGGAATCATAAATCTGTAAATAGAAAATACAAGATACTAAAACTGAATCATTTCTTTTTTAGAATTATGAATACAATCTCTGTATGCTGAGGGTAATTAAGCCCTGGGCACGTGTCAGCAGTTATCCTTGGCTGCAGAAGCCATTTGCAGTTTTTCTCTGTAAGGCCCATATAATTTCTCTTTATATCCGGGAAGTAAAAGCTTCATGGAATTAGGTGAAACTGAGATACTTAGCAAAAACTTATTTTCAGGTAGAGGAATTTGCTGCTCTGTGGCCTTCCCCATGTTCATTAGATCAAGTATCTGTGGAGGATACACAAGCTACTTTGTGAAAAATCTACTTCATGGGTCACCTGGATTCATTGGTAACTGGGAATGTAGGACTCATGTTAATGTTGGGCCCAGTTCTAAATCCTGAAGGGTGGGTGGTTGGGTGAATCACGAATGAGGCTTGAGATGGAGAGGACCATGTTTCGATAAGAAGGCTTTTTTTTTTTTTCCCCCCCACAAAATACAGATTTTGATGAGAAACCATAGGATTTTCTAACACGAACTCCATGATTCACTGTCTAGGTGATCTTCAGCAAGTCACTGAATCCCTCTGAACCTTATTTCCTTACTAGTAAAATGTGGCTAAGAATCCCAGCCTTGAGGAGTTGTTGCGAAGACTTGTCCAGAACTCAGTACAGTGCCAGGCAACCCCTGAGACTACTGTGAGGTCACGTGTCCTCGAGGTTCCTTGAGGGTTATAATCTTCCTCCTCTAAGGGAAACAGGGGAGGGGGGTTGCTGGTGCCGTTGGTAGAAATGCGGATGACCCAGTTGCCAGGGCAGCTAAAGAATAAGAGAATAAAAGACATTTGCTTTATTATACATTATTTTTGGGATTTGTGGCATCAGGCACTCACCCTTAGGACGTAGGACTTGGATTTGCGATTGGACGTGTCCCAATTTTTTAGAATAACAGCATCCTTTAAACCCAGCTAACCTAGAAAATGCCTGAATCAGCCTCAGATTCAAAACCAAGTACCTAATTTTTAAATACACTAAGAAATCTGAGCTCACACTCTATATTAGGTTTCTGTTTTGTGTAACAATTCACTGCAGGCTTAGAGGCTTCAAATAATAAACATTTAATATCCCAGAGTTTCTACGGGGTAGGAGTCTGAGCATCACTTGGCTGACTCCTGTGCTCTGTGTCTCACGAAGCTGATTCCTATGTCAGTCAGGCTGAGGTCTTCTCTGAAGTTTGAGCCCTCTTCCAACTTCGTGTGATTGTTGGCAGGAATTCGTTCCTTACGGTCGTGACTCAGCTCCCCAGATCCCAGAGGCGCCCCCTTCCATGGGAGATCGATGATATGGTTACCTGCTTCTCCCCGGAGGCCAGCAGAACTCAGATATTTTACCTTCTTTAAAAATCTCACTCCAGTCTCTAAAATTCATTGACTAGGTGGTACTCCTAGATATTAAGCTCATTTCTTGACTTAGCCAAGAAAAAATTATTCCTGGAACACCTGTTTGATGATTCTTGTTTCTGTGCATAATGAAGCTACCCATTAAAATTTTATTTCTGCTAAATAAGGGTTATTCTATGAAAAAATAAAAAATAAAAATAAAAAAATAAAAAACCTCACCCGATGGAGACCCACCCAGATAATCTCACTTTGGATAACTCAAAGTCAGCAGATTCCAAACCTTAATGATATTTGCAAAATCCCTTTAGCCGATTTGAATTTCAGATAAACAACATAGTGTGTTTTTCTCTTTTTTCTGAGTCTGTCTTGTCCTCTTAATAAACATCCGCTCCACGTCCTCTCAAGGAACACTCTGCTTCCTTTCTAGATAACCTCCAGTCCCTTAACTTCTCCCTATTTTTCTACTTCATGGATCAAAACAGATCTAAGTCTGGAGCAAATCTAGGAGTTTTGTTTAGCAGACTAGTTCTTCCTGCCTTCCTTCCCTCATTTCCTCCTTCTCACCTCCCCTCACCCCTTTCTGAATTTCTTCCTCCATTTCTTTCTTTTCTCATGTGGTAAGGGCCTACTCTCTCTGGCCGCCATCAGCCTTGCTTGCTATGGTTTTGTATTTGTTCCTAATTGCTGTTTCTTCCATTCCTCCAACCTAGAAGGCATTTGTGTTGTGACCCCCGTGTTAGCTCACTGGCCGTGTCTCGATTTCACCTGCCTCTCCATACAGACAGGACCACCTGGTTGGCCGTGGTGACATCAACGGTCCCTCAGACCTCGAGCCCCTTCTTCTCTTTGGTGCTCCTTGGTGCCCGTCTCTGCTTTCCAGTGCCCCAGTCTCTATCATCTGCCAGGGACAGAGTTACCTAACTCTCCGCGTGGGTTCAGCGCCTCTGTAACTCTCCAGCCTAAGCATCGCTGCCAGGGAGGGGAAGCGTCTTGTTGGGCTAGCACGTGCACCAACCAACTTAACCATTTTAATTTTTCCTATTTCTCTCTCCCCTAAAAAAGTCCAACCCCAATAATCTTGATTTACCCATTTCCAGCTTTAAAATCAAATTTCTTTCTTTCCCTATCTCCCCTCTCTCCTTCCTGTGAGGGAGAAGATTGTGCATCCTCACCTCCAAGGCTGCTTCTCTGCCTGAACTCTCTTATTGCTCTAATACGTTTGGAGGATCAGAGTACATGCCTTTCAGGTCCCGCCTTTCAAGTAGCTGACTCGAATAAAAATTCTACTGATGGAGCTTAATTGGTCTTAACTTCAGGTTTTGGTCTGACGATTTTTCTATTGATCTGGTAGTAGAAGTTCTCTGTAGCTTATGCCTCCACAATTTCCTTCCAAACCTCCATCCAGTTGGGTAATTGCTGCTTGATCACATCCAGTGAGCCTGTGTCTTTTATATGTCTCCTCTCCTGGTTTGTAATCAATTCTAAGAAAGGATACCCTCTTATTTATGTTTTTATTCCCATTACAAAATATTTAATTAATGCTTGGATTTAATGAGTGCTGAAAACATAAATACCAAGTTGTTTTAAATATTTACACTAAAATGCATTATTTTTTTCATGTTTGTGAGTTTGATTTAGAGTATTGGTGGTGGTGTCTGTGTTGCTTGTGATGACCTGATAGATCGAAAGAGATCCCGGTTGGGGAACCTCTATATGTAATAAAAGTATTTTATTTTATTTTATTTATTTATTTTTTAATATTTTATTTTTTTAAACAACTTTCTTGAGATATAATTCAGCCATGTAACACGTACAACTCAATGATCGGTATATTCGCAACGTTGTGAACCCACACGACGTCAGTGTTAGAGTTTCTTCATTGCTCCACGATGAAATCCTGTACTTATTAGCAGCCAGCACCCATCCTCTTCTGACCCTGCCCACTCCCCTGCCCTAGGCAACCACGAATCTACCTTCTGTCTCTCTAGACTTGCCTTTTCTCGCATATCATATGCAGCACTTACAATATGTGGGTTTCATGATGGGCTTCTTTCACGGAGCATGGTTTTCGTATATTAGAATTTCATTCCTTTTTATGAATAATGTTGTAATTAACTAGTTACTAATTAGAAATAATTCTTTTTTTTTTTAGAAATAATTCTAAAATAATAATAATCAGTAACATTGGTTGGTGACCTCATGGGCCATGCCATGCTCTCGGAGAGAGAGGTCGGTGACCTATATAGCACAGGGGCCTAGTCCAGCCCACCAGAGGTTTTTGTGCACCCCAGGAGATAAGGATGCTTTTACATTTTTAAATTGCTGAAAAGAATCAAAACAAGATGAATATTTTGTGTCTAATGGTTCCGATTTAGGTGTCCAATAATAGATTGAACTTTATCAGTAAAGTATTTGTGATTTTTCTTCCCTCTCTTTTTCTATGAGTATTTACATAAAATCCTCAAGTTAGCCTCTGGACCTACAACCCTCAAACATTTACCCTCTAGCCCTTTACAGGAAAACTTTGCTGGCCTCCCGCTCTGCTTGCTAGCCATTCTAAAAGAGGCCAACTCAGTGGCCCATACTGGTATCGTTAGTGTGCAGCCGGGCTGGAATTCAACTCAGGGTGAGAGATCCGAAATTTTTTCTTTGGACCTTACTTCTCACTGTAAGCGATCAGGGTTTTTACTGTCCTCATGTACGAACATGCATCCGAACATGCATCATCTTTTCAGAAAACACGTATCTCTAGTTTCTCACATATCTGCAGGGACATTGTCCAAAGGAGCGGCTGCCACTTTCCGGTGGCTTTTATCTTTTGAATGAATCATGGATGTGTTGTGCCACACTTGCCATCTCCCACCCTCTGCTCCCGCTCCTGGCCGGGAGGTGGGCTGGAAGGGGAAGTGCTGAGCTGGAGGGTTGGCACAGCTGTCTCAGCAGCTTCGCCTCCCTGATGCTGTGGTTTCACACCAGTGCGTCCCAGCACTTCTTAATTGTCAGCTATAAAGTTCTGCAGCTGTCTCTGTCCAATTTGTCTACATTCTCACAAACGCCTGGGGATGTTGATTGGTGTGACACCAAGACACAGTTTTTACTCAACCCCATCACCGTTCCTTTTCAGCTAGAGGTAGGAAAAGGGTTCTCACTCGTTCTGGTTTCCAGGAGCTTCTGTTTCTCTTTAAGGACAACATTTCAAAGTTTGGGTTTGATCAGGACCCTTCTGGCCTTATGTTTAACTATAGACATGGAGATTTATTGAGAAATGGATTTAAAAATCCCAAATCTGTCCCACAGAGTTTCGACTATTTCCAAATATGTCACATTTGCTAATGATACCCGAAGAATTGCTTAAAATAGGTAGACTGCACATAGATGATGGTGTTGGTTTTTAACAAGGGCTTGTGAGGGTAATGGTTTGATAACTAATGCATTCAAAAGACGATCTTTAGGGACCCTTGGGGGGCTCAGTGGTTGAACATCTGCTTTTGGCTCAGGGCGTGATCCTGGGGTCCCGGGATTGAGTCCCACGTCGGGCTCCCTGCATGGAGCCTGCTTCTCCCTCTGCCTATGTCTCTGCCTCTCTCTGTGTCTCTCATGAATAGTACATAAAATCTTAGAAAAAAGAAAACAACGAAAGATCTTTAATGAATGAGCAAACATGAATTAAAGAAAAATATTCAACTACGAGAAAATTTTATTTCCAAAGATTTCTAATTTTTGGTCACTTGAACGACTATATTCTTTCATAAATACCAATTAGTTTTATGGGATCTCCAAAGAAAGTAGATTTAAAGCTTGTGTGTGAAAAACACATCATTTCAAATAGCTATTGACATAAAACATGGGTTCATAGGAAATGAGTATGTCCTAATTCCTATCATGTTCCCACAAGCATTCCTATAGTCTGATATTATTTGTCAAGGTTGAATATTCAGGTTTCAATCTTAAGTTTCTTTCCACTAAAAAATCAACTTTTTTTTTTTTTTTCTTTTAAGAAGAGGCATATGTCCTACCACTCCTTTGCAGGGAAAGGTGATTCTGGTGCAGTGTTGTTTAAGGTATGGCGTTATTCAAATATAAGTGACCTCTCCATCAGAAGTGTCCTCCTCCGGACGGGAGCTCCAGCCTCCTGGTCATGGAAGGAATAAGCCATGGTGTTCACAGCCTAGGGAATACAGTCCATGATACTAGGTTGTATGGTGACGGGTGGTAACCACACTCGCTGTGAGCACAGATTCACGCACAGGGAAGTTGAATCACTACGTTGTTCACTTGAAAATAATGAAACAGTAAGTGTCAATTATGCACAAATAAAAAAATAGTTCTTTAAAAAGTCAAAGAGTAGATTGGTGGCTGTCAGGTGCTAAAGGATGGGGGAAGTGAGGAGGTGCTCAGCATAGGGTCCAAACTTCCAGTTTTAAGGTAAACAAGTTCCGAGGGCCTAACGTACAACTCTAGGTGCCAGGATCGTACGGTGTACTCGGAAGTTGCTATGTCGATCTTGAACGTTCTTATAGCCATACAAAAGGAAATTAACTGAGGTGATAGATGCGTTACATAACCTCCCTGTGGTGATCGTTTTGCAATACATGCAGGGATGGAATCACATTGTACATCCTACACTCACACAGTATCCTATGTCAATGTTTCCATAAAGCTGGAAAAGAAAAGAAAAAGAAAGTTCCCCCTTTCATAGCTGTTTCCTCAAAGGATTCAGGATGAGGACAGACCATCTTTTTCAGGAGTGCCTCACAAGACTGTCATGCTGCACCAAATATCATAGAATATCTGAGGACGTATTGCTCCAGTGGAACCCCTTGCCTGCATATTTCAACTTAGTTACCGATCTATAGAAGAGAATCTCAAGTTGATATAGGAAATATGGTTAAAATATTTTATTTTTTCATAAATATTTTATGAAATGTATCTCGAAGCCCTCTTGAAGGGCTTTTATTTATTTGACAACATGATCTCCTTAGACTGTTTTGGGATGATGCTGTTTTCTTCAGTTGGCTTCGCTTGCGTTGATGGTCCCTTACCCTCTTCTCTCCCCTGCCATGGGCACCACGTCGACTGGCCCTCACCCTTCCTCCTTGGGGTTGATGGAAACACTCCTCGAAAACTATCATGGCTCAACGTTTGGCTTTCATAACTTTGAGAAATAAGATCTCATTCTTATTTTAATTTTTATTTTAAAATCACCAGTCATGTTAATTAATTAATTATTTATTTATTTATTTATTTATTTTACTAATTGTGTCCTGTACATTTTGGAATGATTAACATGTGTGTACTTCACATTCTCTCTCACTATATGATGCATATGTCACATGTTAACTTGTTTAATCCTTTAAACTTTCCAGTGAGGTACTCTTATTAACCCTGTTTTACATATAACAGAAAGGTGTTAAAAGAATTTCTATTGGACCCCAGAGTCTCTGTTCTCAACTATCACACCGTGCTGTTCAGATAACCTCCTGGTGATGTGACTTTTCAAATCTTCTAGATTCTTTTTTTTCACCAGGAGAGGTTAGGTACTCCTTCAGGACCCCACATAGGTTGGATTTCTAATTTTTCTTATGGATGTTGTCTTCTCACTCTGAAAGAGGATGGAGATGTAGAATAAGAATGGAAGAGATTTGGTTTTCCTCTTCTTTTTACATCTCCACGTGATTCCTGTGGTTACCTGCAGTTTCAAGAAGAGATTCCATCCCGTATTTGTGTCTGCTTATATTAACTGAAGAATTTTGAGACTCATTTTCTTGGATATTAACATTGATCACTCCTGCCTCTCTTGTTCCTGACTTTGTTATCGCTTTCGTATAGCTTTCCTGTACCAGCATTTCTACTAATAAAATGCCATTGTAGACATTTTGGGGGTGTGCTATGCAAGTCTTAGAGTTTAAGAATGTGTGAATTGACTCTCATGCACTGAGGCAGTATGGCTAATGAACAGAATTGTTACAAAAAACTATTGAAATATAAATGACAAAATGCTGTATATATTTAATGTAGAACATGGTGAGTTTGGTGAGAAGTATACGCCTGTGAAATCATCATTATAATCTGTGCTGTAAACACAGCCATTACCTCCAAAAGTTTCCTCCTGTCCTTATTATTAATATCATTTTGTAATAAGGACATTTATCATAACATTTACACCCTTAGAAAATTATGAAAAACACAATACAGGACTGAAGAGAGCTCCTGTCTGAGAATCGTGAAAACCGGGTGCTGGCTCTCTTTCCACAAGCATCCATTTAAGAATATATATTTGGGAGCTTCATCTTTGCCAGATATGATTTTAAACCATATCTGTATATTTCATTATTCAATACCCAAGCCAACCCAACAATGAAGACAGTATAATTGTCACCAAATTGTGGATTAAGAACCTGAGACCCAGAGATGAAAAGTGATTCACTTAAATTTACACAAGTAACAGATGATGTTACTTGTTTTGCCGATTCATTTTTATCTATAGATCTAGTTCTTCATTGGTAAAATTGATGAGTTTCAGCAAATGATTTCTAAAGTCTCTCCTGCTTCTCAAATTCATTGATGTCCTCCTCTAGCAACTTTATTTCAATGTTAGGAAAATGACCTATTTCATCTCTATTCCTTTACAAATCTGTTTTCTTTCTCTGATTTTTTTTTTCTCTTCTGAGGCTATTTAGAAATAAACTGTGCAATTTCTTCTTTGGAGTTGCCTAATTTTATAAACAGATCCCTGAAGTCAGCGAGTCCTTAAGTGAAATTAACATTTTAATTTTCTTTCTGCAGTGCCCAGCACCAAATATAGCAGAGGATCCATAGTAGGTTCACCTGAAATGTTGAATTTTGAATGTGCATGCATGTATATTATTTGGATCTTGCTTTGCTCCCTGGATTACAAACTCACTGAACACTCTATGCCGACATTTGAGTTGGGAAAGGGGCAACAATTAGATCTAATTTGCCAAAAGTTAATTTTGAACTACTAGACTGCAGCCCATTTTTCATCTTGAGTCTCAGCTCCAAAAAGAAACAGCATGCAGTGTTTTCTCTGTATTTCAGCATTTTGTATACCCAGAGCATTTGGGAGTCTTGCTGCCTTTATTCACTTCTGCAGATGGAGACATTAATCTCCTCTGAGCTCATGACCGGTTAACTTCCCACATTGCGAATATTTTACCATTTGTCCCAAGGTTTATATGGGAGCAGAGAATGGGCATGAGATAAAAGTAAGGATTTTAGGGTGCTACTCACCACATTCTCTATATTCCAGTAATTATTAAAAATGAGCAAACTAAAAAAAAAAAAATGAACAAACTATTTAGAATCCAAATTTTAGAGATAGCACCAAGGAGAAATAACATGAATTAAAAGAGTTCATCTTCCTTAGAAAAAGAGTCAAACTTTCACATAAATTATTAATATTCTATGGCATTTTCATGTATAATTTCATTTTTCTCTCTTCTCCTCCCCCTCTGGGCTGTCACTCACTGACAATAAGAATTGTTAATTTTAAAGATGTGCTTCTTCAGCACTTTTTTCTCCCTGCTGTTTAGTTTTATGAACTGAAAAGCTTTAAAATAAAATTCATATTTGATTTTGTTAAGCCCCTATTTCTCATAAAGCCTGTTGGTCTGTTTCATATTTTCACAGACTAGAGTATTAATGAATAAACACACAGTTTCAGAGTGCAATTTCCCACTGCATTTTTAAAGATGACTTTTTTTTCAGGCAACAGATTATTTCAAATCAGTAGACAGCCACACATCATGTGTGTTCCTTTTTTTTTTTTTTTTTTTAAGAGGGAGAAGAAGGAGGGGTGGAGAGTGGCAGAGGGGGAGAGAGAGAATCTCAAGCAGACTCCCCACTGAGCACGGAGCCCGATGACGCAGGTTCCATTTCCCCACCCTGAGATCACGACCTGAGCTGAAATCAAGAGTCAGATGCTTGACCAACGAGCCCCCCAGGGGCCTCTGTGCTCCTCATATTTTAGATGGTAGGTTTCTAAGGCCTATTCTTAACTCTTCACTGGCTCTGGCCTAACCAATCCATTAAGATAGGAGGATATTAACTATTTTCTTTCTGTTATTAGATTTTAATATTAATCTCACCAAGGAATGATAGCTAATTCTGGCACTTGATCTTGGAAAAGTCATTTTTCAAATTCAGAAGTTTTCAGGAAGATAACTAATGGGAGGTAGTTTCAGTATTTTTCAGCTATTGATTCTAAAGCAATGAAATATGATGGCATTGAAAATCAATCGTGCTGGTTCCTAGTGAGGAATGAGAAAGAAAAAGAAGGAAGGAGGAAAGGAAGAGTGGGAGGGAGAGAGGAAGAGGGAAAAAGGGAAGAGGAGAGAGACAGGACTGGAGGGAAGCAGAGGAAGAAAAGGAAGGAAAGAAGGCAGGTAGGCAGACCGTATGTTACAAGGAAAGAAGGAAGAAAAAAAAGTAACTGAGAGATAAAACATCCTAGACATAGTCTCTGGCTCCTGAAAGAGTGATTGCTTTCACTTCTTGTCCAGTTTGGTCGCAACAGGAGCATTAGCTAATACAGAACTCCACGGCATGCTACGCACAATACTTTTAACATGATGGTTTGGGTTTTTCATCTTTAGAGACAGATACGTTTAAAAGAAAATGAATGAATCGATAACATTATTATGGTTATTTAACCATCTCTGGCCTAGTGATACTCTATTTTTAGCTGATAATATGCCATTTTTTTCTTTTTTATATTTCTACTTATATTCCTAATATAAGTAGACTCTTTAAGACTCTTTAAGAATTAATATGCAAATGCTAGTACCAGAACCATAGAGCAGAGGAAGACTTGCACGCCCACATACAACCAAACCATATACACACTTCCACACCTTGATTGGCTCAAGGTTATGAATTAGTCATGATCATTTGTGTATGGAAGCATAGAGATAGCATACCAGATTGTGATGCATAGAATGTTTGAATTCACACACACACACACACACACACACACACACACACACAAATCAACAAACAAGTATTTGCAATTATAGGAATTCTTATGGGGAAAGGGAAACTTAAGTGTTGGAAGAGAGCAAGAGTGAAGCCTATTGAGAAAGGCACTTAATATATATTTCTGCAACTTCTGAGCCAACAATTTTATATATGCTTTTCATCCAGTGCTCATGATAACTCTGTATGGTAGATGTTATTAACAATTCACAAATGACATGATTATTCTGAGAATTAAAAATCTTGACAAACGAATAAAGCAAGGGTTTAAACCCAGGCCTGTCTCAGTTGGTTGTCCATTTTATTTACTTAATAAAATATTTAGAAACATGTTTAAAGCATGGATAATAATAGTTCACACTGGTATACAGCTTTTGCATTTTCTCACAATTCTTTATTACCCACCAGTCATTTACTTGAGACATATTTATTGAGAATTTACTACTGGTAACCTCTATACTATGTGCAGAGGGTAGATAAAGACCTTCTGTTCCTGGGAGCTTACCATATGGTACTGTTGTTCAGGAAGTATGGCAAGGTGTCATAACACAGGTGTAAGTGACACAATAATTCAAAGATAGGAATGATCACTCTTTGTTCTTAAACCATCGGAAGTTTTCCTGGAAGAAATAGCCTCTTTTCTCCCCCAGACTGTTGATCAATTGGAGGAACCGTGTTCCATGAGGGAGTATGGCAGAAATCAAGGAACAGGTGTTTGAAAGCAGAGAGCATATTTAAGGATCTCTGAGAGATACAGTCTGACCAAAGTGCTCCTACTGTGAAAAAGTGTCCTACACAACAATTTTGGATAGAGAGAGTGAGCTCATGTTCCAGAAACCTCTGACCATGGTAAGAATTTTCAGTCTTATTCAGTAGGTGACACAAAGCCATGGAAGGTCGTTGAAAGTTGTCACATGATAAGGTGTCAGGTGATAAAAACTGGTTTGAACTCTTCCTCAAGTGCTTGCCAGCTGTGCACTGATGACCAATCCGTGAGTGCTCTTGAGCCTTGGTTTCTTCATTTGTAAAATGTGGAATAAAATATTAGTCCTCTCTTGCCACATTACTGCTAGGTAACAAATGTCTCCAAACTGGCTTCCTTACACTTGTTTTCAATATGTAGGCGGGCTTTGTATCTTCAGATCCGGCTTGAGTTCAGGGGAGCAAATCTGCCTCAGATTGCTGGTTGAATTTAGATCTGTTCTATGGATATTTATTTTGGAGCCCAATTTGAACAATGACAGTCGTTACCAATGAGTCCAGATTTCTGGGAAATGGATTCTAGAATCTCTATCATCTCTATCTCTATCTATCTCTATCTCTGTCTCTGTCTCTGTCTCTGTCTCAATCTCCAGGAAATATACTTGGAAGCTCTTGGAATCAATATCTGTAGGATTAAGAGGTAGAGAAGAATGGGCAGGAGGAAGAGTAGAACTGAATAATGTCGCAACAAAGGCCTCAGCCAATTTCATAAGATGCTCAGGAGCTAAGATCATGCCCAGAGCAGTACCACACGCATGGATATTGATCTTAATTCAATCCTGTGCCCGTGAGTCCTTGAAACGTCTGGATATTACTCTGCTTTCCTGGGTGGTATGCTGCAAGCCTCAGGAAGGAAGTGTGACCTTGGATCACATAATGCTCTCCATCTCAAGCAGCCCTTAAAGAGAGCGGACAGATGAGGCACTTTTCCTGGCAGTAATCCTAGCACCCGGGGGATGATGCTTCTGATGATCTTTCTGACGGGATATCTGGTGACATATCACAGCATCTATCGCAATTATTATCTCCACGTCTTTAAGTCCAGCTCAGAAATTACCCCTACAGGCCTCTAACTTTCTGAATCCCCATAACACTAAGACAGTTCTAGCAAAGGTTATCAATACCTTCTTTATGGCTTTTCTGGCCCAAAACACCGTGGCTGAAGAGTGCCCTTGGTCCAACCTATTCCAGCACTCCCTGTCTCCCAGGGAGCAGAAAGCGTGAGTGGGAGGACAAGGCAATGTGACTCCACGGTTGGCGAGTCCCTCGTAACACAGTATGCAGAGTGCGCTCTTAGGCTTGCCAAATTTCTTTGCTTTCTCTTGTATTCTAACCTCGGGTACCACCTATATTTGAGGAAGGAAGAAAAGGCTGCCAAGAAAGAAAGGATGAAGAGAGGAAAGTGAAACAAATGCAGTGTCGTCCAACAGATGCTCTAATAAGGAATACGCCAGGAAGGATGGAGCAGTAGAGGTGGCAATGTCACAGGGAGATCAAAGAGAATGAAAGAATCATCAGAGCGGGAGACAAACCACGAGACTCTTAATTCTAGGAAATACACTGAGGGTCACTGGAAGGAGGTGGGTGGAGGGCCAGGGTCCCCGGGTGATGGGCTTGCAGAAGAGCATGGGATGGGATGAGCACTGGGTGTGATACACTGATAAATCATTGAACACGACATCAGAAACTAAGGATGTGTTATATGTTGGCTAACTGAATTTGAATAATAATGAAAAAAACAAAAGAAATGAGGAAGGTGGATGAGGGAACAATGAACTCAGCAGTTAGTTATCATCATTCCATTAACAAATATTTTTTAAGTGTCTATTTTGTTCCACACCTTGTGACAGGTGTCTGGGTAGACAGCAGAAAACAAGGTTGAGACCGTAGGAGTTCCTATGAAAATTGAAATATCACTGAAAAAGTGCTGGGAGCTAAGAGAGCATAATTAGAAACACAGACGACTGTAAACCAGAGAGGTCGGAGAGCTTTCCTAGCTTCAGCCATCTACATCCCACTGCTTCCTTCCCCTGTATGGGTGAAGCCAGGGAGTATTTACTCATTTTATTTTGCGAATGAAGAAATAAGTCAGAGAAATGGAAGGTCTTGCCAAAACCATAAAGTGATTTGGAGACAAAGCTAGAAAAAGATTCTGACTCTGTCCTCCTTACTGTTTGTATTCACTGTGCAAGTCTGAATATTTTTTAATTTGGAAGCAACTGCTCAGAATGTAAAATTAGGAGTTTGATGCCTCTTATCAGGATATCATCATTATTTTCTCATTTTGGTTACAAGGAAACATAAGAAAATACCATCTACTCACTGTCCAGGGCACTGAGATTCAAAGCTGAGCAAGGTAAAACAGTCCATCACTCATGGACCACATAAAGTAAGGCTGAAATGGGGAAATAAAAATGATTTCACAAGTTTAAAAAAGTCTGCTAAGATCTATGAAGAGAAACTACAAATTAGCCTTTGTACTTTATTATTATTAATTAATTAATTAATTAATTTTTTACAAATTTTGTTAACTCATTGAAGTACTTTACAGAAAAGTGTTACATTCTTGACCCTTTACCATATTATTATTATTATTATTATTATTTTTTTTTTTTTTTTTTTGCTTGCTGTTTGCTGTGTTAGATCCTATTCCTTTTCTCTTTCAAGTTTCTGTTTAAATTCCAGTTAGTTAATATAAGGTGTAATATTAGTTTCAGGTGGAGAATTTAGTGATTTATCACTTACGTACAACACCCAGAGCTTGTCACAAGTGCCCCTCCATCATCCTTTAACCCTCCCCCACCCTGCCCACCTCCCCTCCAGCAGCTCTCAGGGTGTTCTCTATAGTTAAGAGTCTCTATGGTTTGCCCTTCTTTTTCCTTCCCTTTACCTACGTTAATCTGTTTTGTTTCTTAAATTCCACATATAAGTGAAATCATATAATATTTGTCTTTCACTCATTTCTCTTAGCACCATATTCTCTAGCTCTATCCACATTGTTGTAAATGGTAAGATTTCACTCTTTTACATGGCTGAGTGATATTCCATTGGATATATATCTACACCACCTCTTCTTATCTATTCATCAATCAACAGAAATTTGGGCTGTTCCCATCATTTGGCTATTGCTGGTAATGCTGCTACAAACATCAGGGTGCATGTGTCCCTTCAAATCTGTATTTTTGTATCCCTTGGATAAATACCTAGTAGTGAAATCACTGGACCATAGCTCTATTTTTAAGTTTTTGAGGAACCTTCATACTGTCCTCCAGAGTGTCTGCACCACTTTGCATTCCCACCAATGGTGTAAGAGTTTCCCCTTTCTCTGCATCCTGGCCAACATCTGTTGTTTCCTGAGTTGTTGATTTTAGCTGTTCTGACTGGTGTGAGAGGTGGGATCTCAGTGTAGTTTTGATTTGTATTTCCCTGGTGATGAGTTGCACCTTGAGTTTAAAGCAGTGGATTCACTTACTGACCATTTATTCTGCTGTCTATAAGCCCATATCGAATTATTTGTCCTTATACAGCTTTTAAATCTTGTGATTTCAATCTAAAAACACACTTCAGGGATGGCCTGGGTTGCTCAGTGGTGGAGAGTCGCCTTCAGCTCAAGCTGTGACCCCAGAGTCCAGGGATCGAGTCCCACATCGGGCTCCCCTTAGGGAGCCTGCTTCTCCCTCTGCCTATGTCTCTGCCTCTTTCTTTCTGTGTCTGTCTTGAATAAATAAATAAAATCTTTAAAAATAAATAAATAAATAAATACACACTCCCATTTTCCACACCACTATCATTTACCCAGAATAGCATAACTTTGTGTTTATATACATTCATATATAAATTTATATTTATATATTTATATAAATTTATATTTATATATTTATATATTATTTGTATATAATGTTTATCTCTAATGTAGTTGTATATACCATATATTATGTCATTCTATTATATGATTACGTACAAAAATAAATATGTTTAAATTTGTATGTAATATGGTATATAATAAATATATATACATGTTATTTATATGTGTTATATAATAATATATAATGTAGTTAATTCAAAGCCCTGGTTTTTAATCCAAGCATGCAAACATTCCTCTGCTAGCCAGTAACTTGCTGGGTGCTAGGAAATGTAAAGAATTCTTAGTTCCAAAAAAAAAAAAAAAAAAAGAATTCTTAGTTCCAGGGTTTACTATGGCAGGAGCTCCCAGCCTTGGGAATATGAATATACAAGGAATTTCATAAAAGTCCATTTCCCAGAGAAGTAAAATCTATTTTATAGGAGATCCAATCAACACCAGCAAAAGAAAATAATTTAAGGAGATTGATTTCCAAAAGGCATAACTTCTCAATGAATAAATCCTAACTCTAACTTAGCCACATATGATTGGCTCTAGTCACCTGTGCCTACACATTCAGTGCACATGGCTGTAATGCATGGCAGGGGCTTCAGAGGCAACTAAAATATAGAAGGTTCTCTTCTGTACCTTACACAAAAACTCCAATTCATTGTACCTTTTTTTTTTTTTTTTTTTTTTTTTTGCTTTTCCAAAGCTATTTGTTCAGTCTTCTTTTATTTTATAAAGTAGGAAATAAACACAAAGAAATGAAGTGACTTTCTAAAATCAAGTGCCTTGGTCACTATGCCAGGGTCAAATTCCAGTTCTATTTTTTTCTTTTCTTGCTCAGTGTTTACTGCACAAGTGTAGTTATTTATTGCATTTTGCTACGGGACTCCTGCAGAGACTCTCTTCACTTTGGTAGGGATGCTCCTCTAACCTCCAGGCCAGCGGAGCCGTTGAAGGCTGTATTGGTATGGCTTCAGCGGCAGGGTCATAAAGAGTGAGCAGACCTCGAAAGGCGGTCTAGTAGAGTCACATAGCCCAAGTCAGTTTCAGTAAATCCAGTTCCCAGGAAAAGTAGTTATTGGCTGAAGGTATTAGCACCCAAGGGGTGGCCGTAAGGGGATAAATGTCATTTAAGCTAAAGAAACATAGGCTACTCCCTCCAATCCATTTTACCTGGTCAGATCTTTACCGACCTCACACCAGGGTCTGTTTTAGTAGGAACAGTACCCACCTCTCTGCACAAATGAAGAGAACGAATTGGAAGATAAAATACCGAAACTTTGAGACCCAACATCCAGCTTCCCCCTTGTTTCAACCATTGACTTGTAATAAGAACCCTTGCCAGGCTACAGTTGCTGAGGAAATAAGTGTACCATTTCTTGAATAACTTTTTTTTTTTTAATCCAACCACTCTATTCATGGCAATGCATGCTGACATATATCACCTTGTGAATGATAAATAATTCATATGATGTCTCATATGATTCAGGGTCTTTCTATGAGATAGACACATCTTCATCCACTGAAATCCTAATAATTGTTACTCTTTTTTTTTTTTTTTAATTTTTTTTTTTTTTTTTTTTTTTATTTATTTATGATAGTCACAGAGAGAGAGAGAGGCAGAGACACAGGCAGAGGGAGAAGCAGGCTCCATGCACCGGGAGCCTGACGTGGGATTCGATCCCGGGTCTCCAGGATCGCGCCCTGGGCCAAAGGCAGGCGTTAAACCACTGCGCCACCCAGGGATCCCTAATTGTTACTCTTAATACACCTCTATCATCCTAAGCATGCTGAATCTTTCTGTAAAGATGACTTTCCCTCCAAATTTAGGTGGATTGTCACAGTAAGTCTTTCAAGTATTTTATTGATGGATTTCTTGATTAATACCTCATCTCATGGACATGTGTAAAAGCAGCAGAAGTGTCTAGGAGCTCATGGCAGGAACTGACCCATTACTGCACGAAACCCAGGGTTTCCCTATGATCAAGTAGCTGTAGGAGAGCAGAAGGGGAGATGATTCTATCACTAGTATGAGGGCCTCATATAACTTGATCCATTTTGTGGGTAGTACTTGTGAAATAGAACAGAGGTCAAAGGGATTTAATGACCTAGATTGCAGTCTACTGCTCTGGGTACCTGATAATCACATTAAATATAACAGACCACATGAAGATTACACTTAAGGGAGCTTACTTCTGACCTCCTGAATTAAACAGGTGCACCGGGTATTCCCCAAAGCTCTCCACACACATGTGCATAGGTGCCCATCCACCTCCCCCAACACACACACTCAAAATATTGCTTGTTTTTTTTTCCTTAATTAATCTCTATTGCAATCCATTTTTCAACATTGTAGAGGGAAATTTTCATTTTGGCTTTATAGATGCAGTAATACAATTGACTAAACTGTCAAAAAAAATTCTATTTCAGATTTCAATGAAGAAACTTCAAATTTCTTGAGTTTGCGGGTTTAGAGACAGGCAGATGGGCAGACAACAATATTGCATCTTTAAATTTTTTACTTACTTCTGTCAATATACAATTAGCACCACCAGTATCTGACTGATTAAGATATTCCACAAGTATTTATTGGGGGCCGACTTTGTGTCTGGTACTGTTCTAGAAGCAAGGGATTTAGGTGTGAACAAAACAGACAAAAATTCTTGCTTTTGTGGGGCTTACATTTCAGTAGAATATCTTGTTTAAATTGTCCTTTTGAGATTTAAAGAGCTTTCCTTCATTTCCTTTTGGTCTATTATAATTTCCATAAAAATGTTTGAAGCAGGCATTATTAGTAATGCTTTTTACAAATGAAGACAATAAAACTTAGTTAAGTGATTTCCCCCAAGTCATACAGGTGTCAGAAAGCACAGTATTTCTCTCTGATCCTAAATAATTCTCAATAATAACCTAATTGTGAATAATATGAACTTTTTCTTTCTCCCTTAAGGTCTTATTATGCTTCACTTTTATTTGCATGTTAAAAAATATAGAATGTGATACTTGGAAGTGAGTATCTAATGAACAATTCTTCTACTCAAATAATTTAAGTGTGAGCTGTAGCTCAGAGATGATCACATCTAAAATAAATAAATGATGAGCTACTGTCCTTAGATATAAAGTAATGGCACTTGCTTATTAATGACCAGGATTTGTTCTACTAATAAACATAATTAAATGGCTCTATTTAGCCACTTCAAACTTCATGTATATCCATCTAAATATCGCAGATTATGGGAGGACTGAGTATCAACTGGCTTTGGAACATGCAAGTCCAGAGGTGAATTATGATTTCCCTGCCCTCATGGACTGAACTAATAGAAGAGATTCTATAACTAGTAATCCCAACTTATTATTGTTTATTAGTAGCAACTCTATGAAGGCAGAGACTCCTTATGTCTGTGACTACATTCCGAGTGTCTAAAAGGGTGCTTAAAAAATAAAATAAAATAAAAATAAAATAATAAAATAAAATTAAATTAAATAAGTAAAAGAGTTCTTAGAACAAAGTGATAGCTTAATAATTACTTATTAAATTAACAGTGGATATAACAATGGCTATACTATAGGGATGTACAAAATTTACTTCACTGGGCTCAGGATTGTTTGGAAACTCAGCCAATAGGGGAAAAGCTTTGATCTGAGGCTGTAATAGATATCAGGAGTTCGCCAGGAGAGGAGAACAGGAAGAAAAGACAGAATTTGCAAAAAAGGTAGGTATTTATTAATATCATTTCATGGTGTGTCAGTATGGCAACCGTCAAGTTCTTGTATGGATCAATGAATAGAAAAAGGTTTTTTTCTTTTCTTTTTTTTTTTTAATTTTAAGGCTTACACATAAAATAGCGTCTGATCTGCTTTCTTTCTAATGTACATTATTTGGAAATCTCATTTGTGAGGTCTATTGGTAGGAAAGGCTCTTGGTTTTTTATTGCTAGTGTTGAAAAACACCTTGCTTTCAGGGTAGTTTTTGAATGATAATCTTGCCGTATAAAAAAAATCCAAAATCACAGTTAATTTATTATTTGGAGATCATTCAATTGTGTTTTCACTTTCATGCCATTACTGAGAAGTCATTTCAGGCTAAATTTTATTCCTTTTTAGATAATGTGTCTTTTCTCTCTGAAAATCCCAAATACATTTTCCATATTTGTTGTATCCCTTTAGCTGGATTCCTAACTTATGGTTGATGACATTTCTATTCCAGATCTCCACTCCCTTTTACTTTTACTCCTCTATATATTCATTTCTGGTGGAAGTAAAAATCCATTAAAAGACATAATACATGAATAATACACATCAATATGTATTTTCCAGCCATACACTTATCAAATAGAATTGAAAAGTGCCGGCACAAAATAGATTGTAAGGCTAACCTCAGGGAGATTACATTTTAAATCATATCTGTTATCTAATTATTCAGTTTATTCTTCAAGATAAAAGGCTGCTCTCTGGAAATATCGGGTATTATTGGAGTCTAGGATGTGAGTAGATAAGTTTATTGTCTGAAATGCTCCTTTATAAACTAGCAGATTGGAAAAACCATAATTTTTGTAGAGTCTTACCTTGCCCTCTAGGTTACACAAATAAAAGTGATGGCAATATACAATAAAAATATTATGAATGACTCAGACTTGAATATATTGAAGTAAAAATACTTTTAGATGGCACATTACAGTTGCAAGATGTGGTTAATAGCATAGGCTCTGAAAACAGTCTGGGTTCACACCCTGGCATCACCTCTCATTAGCCACGAGACAATAGACAAATTAGTTAACTTCTCTGAGCCTCATTTTTCTTGATATATACATTTTTTTATTATTATAAAGCAGGATAATACATATGAAGTGCTCAGAACAGTGACTTACTCCCAGTAAATACTCAATGTAAGTTGTTAGTGGTATGGACACATATAAAACTTTCAATTATGTTTTCCTCCTGTTAATTGATGAGCATCTAAAATGACTTTTAGATGATTTAGGAATTATATAATCATAGAACTTAAAGAAATACATATTTCATGAAGTCTAAACATATTTTGTACATGTGGGATACATGTGAACAGAGTTAAGCATTTTACCCAACATCATGTAGTCAACACTAGATCTTATCCTATAAACTCTGTCTTTTAACGGATTTTTTTCTTCAATGCACTCTGTACTAAACTACTGATAACCATAAGCATTTGATAGAAGGATGTTAAAATATTTGGAAAAATTGGATGAGGATATATTCTAAATGCAGGTGTGTGGGGAACTAGATATTAATTTGAGATATGAAACAGCATTTTTTTTTCTCCATTTGATCCCCTTTTCAGGCTTTTGCCTAAAAATGACTTAGTTAAGTTTCCTACATTCACTAGAATGGAGCGTCAATGTACATACAATAGAACCAGTTAAAAATTCAATTTCAATTTTTTAGATACCCGATTCTATTGTCTATGAAAATACAGAAAACATGCTTATAAAGAACAAAGTCTGGTAAAAAGGAACAGATTGATTCAGCAAGAAAAAGAATTATCATAAACAAGATGAGATTTCAAAATGCTTGAGACTTAAGGATGCTGAATTAAAATGTTTGAAATAAGTGGATTATTAAAAAAAGAAGAATGGGCCAATCAGTGGATTAATTCTTAGGACCTCATGTAAGATACTTGAACTACTATGGAGGTTAATGTGATTTAAGTGTTGATGTGGGACCTCTCTTGATCCTCAGAGAATGTGATGGCCCCTCTTCATGTTTCACTCAGAAACTTTCCACAGTTTTCCCTAGTTTTGGAGTTCTGCATTATTCATGACGGTGCTCTTTCAGTTATTCAGGAAAATAGGATGTTTTTGATGTCAGGTATATCAGTCTAGCACTTCCCCCACCTATAACATGATGGGACTCACTAAAGGGGAAAAATATTTAAAAAAATAAATCCTTTTATATTGGATGGTATTTAGGTAGTTGGCTCAGGAAAGAGGATGCATGTGTTTTCCAAATGCTACTGTTTTCTCAAGGATGGAAATGAAACGGATGCTTTCCCACCACCACCTACTGCTGCTTTGATAACATTCTCTGATGCACCAGATGGTGGAAAACAAAGTTTCTCTGCCACAGCTCTTTTGGTTGAACAGTTATTTATGGGCCAATGGGATCCATTTATCCACCTTTATTACAGCTTTTTATCCTTACAGACAATAAATCCAAATAACATGATCCTGGTAAGTCGATAAAATTTACACAACTGATGAGCTGAAGTGTATGGGAGTATTTATTGAACTTTCTGTTCACCTAGCAGTTTATTACTTTCTCCAAAGAACAGAGGAATACAAGAACTTTATTACAAGGAAAATCGTGTCTTGTGCCTTAATAATTACACTTGCATTAGGAACAAGGGAAACCTGCTGAAGGAAACCAGACTCATAAGCTAAATCATCTATAAAAGTCACTGTTTTCTGGTTGTTGTTGTTTTTTTGTTGTTTGTTTTATTTTTTTTGTATGTTATTCCAATGACATTTACCTACAATGTGTTGATTTAAAGTTGCATGTCTGTTTATGACAGTTCATACTACTACCACTACTACTACTACTACTACTACTACTACTACTACTATTACTACTACTACTAATCAGTATGCATGTTTATTGACAAGTGTTTCCCTGCAGACTTTAGCTATTCTTGGTTGTTTATCAGCTCATTTTTACATTATCCAACTCTTTTTCAGCCCTTGAACGGTAGCCATGAAGAGAACTGTTCTTCAAACTTGAGTTGCTTTCAAATTCTTAGGAACCCAGCAAGCCTTGACGGGACCTGTACTCATTTTTATGTTTGCTGGACAAACAGACCCAGAGTGTTTTCATTATCAATTTCAAAGAGGAAACTCATAGTAAAAATGGGAAACTGAAATGCTTATTCTGAATTTCTCCCCGTTTTTTTACTCCACACTCATTTAAAGCTAAGCGCAGTTTGAGTGATGGGAAATATTGCATTTTCTCTTTTATATGTTATGAAGATGACTTATCTTGGCCTCATGGTTTAGAACAGTGCTTCTCAAGCATGAGTGTGTATATGAATGACAGATCATTTGAAAGTGCAGATTCTGTTTCATCATCCCTAATGGGGCTGGATGTTCTTCAGTTCTAACCAAGATCAGTTGTTGCCTGCCTTGGACCATTTACGAAGAGAAGATTTTAGAATTTACAATGCATTATCACATAATTCAACTCATTGGGCATTTGCAAAACTTTGTGATAGAAAAATGTGCAATTTGTATTATTTACCTAAATAATAGGTAAATTTCATTATAAAGTTATATCATGGATAAAAATCTGGATCAGGACTCTTATCCATATTTGTTGACACTAAACTCAAAATTCTTCCCAGAACAAACTATGCTGCTGTACTTTGGTGGTTCTCAACTCCAGCTGGTTATCAGGTCCACCTGACAGATGCTGATTCAATTTGTCTGGAGTGAGTCTGGCCATCAGTATTTTTAAGAAGGGCAGGCATATTATTATAATGTTCAACCAGATTAAGAATCCCGTTAAAATGAAGACTGCGGATAAGATGTACATTTGTCCAAGTCATTAATCATGGAGTAGGCCAGTGTTCCTCAAACTTTAATAATATCAGAATCGGCTGAAGGGCTAGTTAAAACATAGATTGCTGGGCTTTATCTCCAAGAATTTCTGATTCAGTAGGTTTGGGGTAGGGGCTGAAGAATTTGCATTTCTGACAAATTCCCAGTTCCTGATATTGCCAGAGCAGGGACTACACTTTGAGAACCACTGGGTTAGGCTGAAATGATGATGACGCACATGAACTTTTAAAAGTTAATGAATTTATCTCTATATTTGATTATTATAGCTCCTTAATATCCAGCCAACATGATTTATTCAGTCTCCATACTGTAAAGGCTTTCTAATAAATCATTTTCCAACAAAAATAACATGACAAGAAGGATGCTTTGTAAAGAAAATGTTGCCACAGGGTAAGTGTCTTTGTCTTCACAACAGTACTCGATTTCAAATGGGACATTTCAAGGTACTGCTTTTTTTTTTTTTTCTCAATTTACTTAAGGAAAGAAATCCATACATCAGAGGAGAGAAAAAGGACATTATATGCCTCACAATGACTTCTTCTCTCAAATATTTCATTCAATCACTTAAATATTTTCAATGGTGCCTTTGTTATTATCTGTAAGTACTTAATCTCATTCTAGAGACAAAAGTGGTGAAATTTCAAGTTGTTCAAATTCACAGGGAGCGGTAGAATTCCTGGTACCTTTTTTTCCACTCAGGTTATAAAAGAGAATTATTATTGTACCTTGTACAGTTATAAAAACAATTTTCCCCTAAGAAAAAGATTAAAAATTACAAATTACACAGAATTAATTTTATATTTGTAGGAAATTTGAGGTCTTGGTATTTTATCCTAGATGCAGTATAGGATGCCTAACCATAAAAACAAGAAAGGTCTTCTACAGTAACATGAAAGTGGTCAAAGAAGTAACATCAATCATAATTATTTTAATGACCAAAATGGACATTTAGCCCCAACTTCCTCGCTCTGCAATGAGAGCACATGTTTTGGTACCTGCCATACTGGAGTTGAATCCAGGCTCAGACCCTGACTAGGGACTGAACAATTTACGTGCCTTTCACAGCAGTAGAAATAATTAGATCTATTCATTAATTGCAGTGCACATCAATAAAATGGCATCAATAAAGCATCCAATATATTACCTAGCAGGTAATAGGTGTTCAGTAAATGGTTGTATTTCTCTTCATAAAAGGTCATTAAGCCTCAGCATGGACATATTTGTCATTGGGCTATTCATGCTTTTGTAATCCCATTTCATTTGTAGGGTAGTTTACAAAATGAAAAAGTTTCTTCTTGTGTCTCAACATACTTCCTTTCAGCCACAATAAATTGCAACAACTACAATATGTTAAGGATATTAAAAGATAAAACCTTTCAGCAATAACTTAAGGTATTTTGTAATCCAATCTGGGCCTAGATGACCTTAAAAAAGTAAAGTAATGCAATAAAGAATATAAATACCAAAGAAAGGTAAGAAATATCAGGATCTTATTATGGATGTTTGCTCTAAATTTGATAAATAACAGAAAGCTATTTAAAAAAAAAGCCTGATTTCAAATACTAGGACTTTTAGTTTTATAATTTTAATTTTTCTTTTTTTTTTGGAGGGGCTCCCATCCTTGACCTCTTGCTTGCATTTTTTTTTTATTACAGTTAGGATAGGCTAGCTTATGTTGCATAACAAGGAACACAAAATATCATTAGCTTTAAAGAAAACAAAGACATGATTGCCATACTTCATGTCCAGTGAAGGTCAGTTATAAAATTTGATCTATGTTATTCTCATTCCTAGAACCTAACAGAACGGAACATTCCAGAATACTTTCAGTAACTGTGGCATGCTCTGGCATTTAAAGCTTCCACCTAGAAGTGACAAAAGTTACTTTTGTTCACATTTTATTGGTCAAAGAAAGTCATTTGACCAACCCTGAATTATGTTGGGAGGGGTGGGGAATGTGCCATAAGTACAGTCTTGTCATATGACCAGGCGAGAACCAAACACTTGCCAACAGCCTAAATAACTGCCACAGTATTGCTTGTTAACTCCGCCTTCCAGAAACATCTGTGCTTTTTTTGGTAATGTTGGGTTATGTTGGTTCCTTTCTCATCTCGATCTATAAACTCTTCTCTGCTAGTTCCTTTTATTCCTCCTTCCCCAGCAGGTGGACATTAAGAACGTGCCCTTGGTAATTTTTGTGAGTGATGTAAGAAAAGGTTTAGTTTCATTCTTTTGCATACAGATATCCAATTTTCCCATTGCCACTTGCTGAAGAGACTGTCCTTTCCTCATTGGGTGTTTTAGCACCCTTGTCAAGACAGTTGACTGTACATATATGGGTTTTTTTCTGGACTCTAGATTCTGTTCTCCTGGTGTATGTTTCTGTTTTCATGTCAGTACCACGCTGTTTTGGTTATTATAGCTTTGTAATATACACTGAAATCAGAAAGTGATGTTTTCAGCTCTGTTCTTTCTCAAGAATGCTTTGGCTATTTGGGAACTTTTGTGATTCTGTACAATCTTGGTTGTTTTTTCCATTTCTGTAAAAAAAAAAAAAGCCATTGGAATTTTGACAGGGATTGCATTGAATCTGTAGATCACTTTAGATAGTGTGAACATTTGAACAATATTAATTCTTCTAATCCGCAAACATATCTTTCCAGTTATTTGTGTCTTCTTTAATTTCTTTCATTAAAAGAAATTTATTTTTAATAGAAGTGTTTTAATATTTTTAATGTACAGTTTTTCACCTTAAAGGTTAAATTTATTCTTAATTATTTTATTGGGTTTTTTTTAAGACTTTATGTATTTGTTGATGAGAGACACAGAAAGAGAGAGGCAGGGATCCCTGGGTGGCGCAGCGGTTTGGCGCCTGCCTTTGGCCCAGGGCGTGATCCTGGAGACCCGGGATCGAATCCCACATCGGGCTCCCGGGGCATGGAGCCTGCTTCTCCCTCTGCCTGTGTCTCTGCCTCTCTCTCTCTCTCTGTGACTATCATGAATAAATAAATAAAAAATCTTTAAAAAAAAAAAAAAAAAGAAAAAAGAAAGAGAGAGGCAGGCAGAGACAGAGGCAGAGGGAGAAGTGGGCTCCCTGCAGGGAGCCCAATGTGGGACTTGATCCCAGGACCCTGGGATCATGACTTGAGTCGAAGGGATGCTCAACTGCTGAGCCACCCAGGCATCCTATTGTTTTTGATCATATTGTAACTGGGATTGTTTTCTTAATTACGCCTTCCAATAGTTTGCTGTTAGTGTTTAGAAATACAATTGACTTTGTATATTGATTTTATGTCCTGCATCTTTATAAATTCATTTATTACGTGAAACAATTTTTTTAGTAGAATGTTAGGGTTCTCTCTATATAATAACATTTTGAAAACAAAAATACTTTTAATTTTTCCTTTTTGAATTGGATGCCTTTTATTTATTTTTCTTACCTAATTGCTCTGGCTAGGCCTTCTAGTACTATGCTGAATAGAAATGGCTAGAGTGAGCATCTTGTATTATTCTGTATCTTATTTTTTTTTAATTTTATTTATTTATTCATGAGAGACAGAGAGAGAGGCAGAGACACAGGCAGAGGGAGAAGCAGGCTCCATGCAGGGATCCCGAATTGGGACTCAATCCCAGGACCCTGGGATCATGACCTGAGCTGATGCCAGATGCTCAACCACTGGGCCACCCAGGTGCTCCTATTCTGGATCTTAGAAAAAAGCCTTCAGTTTTTTACATTGAATATTGAGTATGATGTTACTGCAGGTTTGTCACAGGTGGCCTTAATTTTGTTGAGGTACATTATATCTATGCCTGATTTGTTGAGAATTTATCATAATCTTTTTCTGCATCTATGGAGATAGTCATGAAAATATTCATGATTTTTATCCTTCATCCCATTAATGCAATGTGTCAATGTTTATAGTTTTAGGAGAAAACCACCTCTTTCTTTAGTTTTTCATTTCTTTCCATTTTACTAATTCTCTTTCATTTTAGCTTAAATGTGTACATGTGTAAACAATATTCCACATTCCTTTTCTCTAATCTTTCCTTCACATCTCTTTCATTGCTACCCTCAATAAAATTACTATGGTTAAGGTGTTTGATGGCTTTGCTACTAAATCCAACATTTGTGATACTGGCCTCACTGATTACTTGAAAATATTATACATAACAACAATCTTAAAGTTATCTCTTTCCTTGAGTTTCCTCCCATTAGTCTTTTGGAGTACATTCCCAAATACTGTTGCCAGATTTTCTTCCTCTATCTTTCCTTAATTAATATTTCTCTATGTTTTGTTCCTTGGTCTCCTCTACTTGTTATAAGAAGTCTCTATACTGATTGTTTCTTTTTAAAAAGATTTTATTTATTTATTTGAGAGTGAGAGAGAGCGAGCGAGAGCACAAACAGTGGGGAGCAGCAGAGAGAGAGGCAGAGGGAGAGGGAGAAGCAGATCCTTGATGATTTCTAAATGTACAAATTGAACACAAATATATATATATATATAGATAGATATAGATATACCCATCCATTGGTCACCTGTACATGGTTTTGCTACAGGCACTTCAAATTTAATCTCACCAAAAATGAATTTATCATATTTTTCACTTATCACTCCAGCAGGACACACTTCTACTGAAACATATTACCTATTCATGTACATGGTACTTTTATCCATTCAGTATTCAAGCTACAACCCTAGGAATTACCCTTACATCCTCTATTATCTTTTCTCCTCATGCTATTGCTCTACCCTCCGCCCCCATATTTTATTATTCTAATCTCTTCAACCTTTATTTTATATATATATATATCTCCTGTTGTCTCCTTTAAATCCTCACTGACACTATAAAAATAGGGCTTTTGGGATTTCCTCTGAACAGCCTCCCTGACAATAGACTTGCTTGCTCCTTCACATTAATTTCAGTGTGATCCTTCTAAACTACAAATCTTCTTTGTTCACTTTTTGCTTCTTATCTGTCTTTTAATAACCAGAATAAAATAAAAATCCCAGCAAAACTATCTAAAAGCTTTTATCTACCTCTATCTTTCTAGCTCCATTTGTAGCCAACACATTGCTATATTTTGCTTTTTTGCTTCTATTAAATTACACGCATTTCCCCTAATTCAGTGGTTCTCACCCATGGGTTATTTTGCTCCTTTCCCACCTCCAAGAGACATAAGCATTGTCAGAGTCATTTTTTGTTGTCACAACTTGGGAGGAGATGCTATTGGCATGTATTAGAAAGTGGCTAGAAATGATTTTATGTAGAACTTAAAAAACAAAATAAGACAAAACAAACAAACAAAAACAGAAACAGAGTCATAAATACAGAGAACAAACTGGTGGTTACCAGGGGAGAGGGTGGTGGGGGATGGGTGAAATAGGTGAAGGCGATTAATAGGTACAAACTTTCAGTTGTAAAATAAACAAGTCACAGGTTTAAAGCATGCAGCATAGGGAACACCATCAATAATATCGTAACATTGTATGGAGACATATGGTAACTACATTTACCAAGATGAGTGTTGAATAATATATAAGAATATCAATTCATTACATTCACTAGAAACTCATATAGCCTGTACATACTATACTTCAATGAAAACATCCTAAAACCACATCTCTCAATAACAAAGAATTATCTGAACCAAATATTAATAGTACCAATGTTGAAAAAAATCTACCCTAGTTGAACATCATAATTATCAATTCTGGGCCTTTCTACATGATGTTCTCGTTGTATACAATGTTCTTCCCTTAATGTCTATCTAGTTTCTGCTAGTTACTCAAGGTTCCTTCTTTGTATCCCTTCTTGTAAAATTATTGACTAATCTTATTCAGTACAAATTGTATGTAAGACAACTTATTTTACTCCAATCATAGTATTCCTTTTGTCAAAATCATTTTCTGGCTCTCACTATTTCCATTACCAATATCCCTTGCCCTGATATTAAAAACCCTGAAAAATATAGCAACAAACTACATCAAAGCCCTCCTACTTGGGATCTCTGGGTGGCGCAGTGGTTTGGCGCCTGCCTTTGGCCCAGGGCGTGATCCTGGAGACCCAGGATCGAATCCCACATCGGGCTCCCGGTGCATGGAGCCTGCTTCTCCCTCTGCCTGTGTCTCTGCCTCTCTCTCTCTCTCTCTGTGACTATCATAAATAAATAAAAATTTTTAAAAAATTTTAAAAAGCCCTCCTACTCAATGTTTCTTATTCACATTCTATGATTCATCCAAAATGAATTACTCCACATTTCCACAATCTACATACTACTCAAGCCTTGATCAATGGTTACTCTTAACGTATATGTTTCTCTGTCTGTTCATCTCTAACAACCAAACTCTTATCAGGTTCTCAAGGCTCAGTTTAGCAAATCTTTGATTCTTTAAAGCAAATTCATTTAGCTCTCCATTTAACTTATCCTCATTCTGGTCATCGACCCACTGTTTTGGGGGTTACTTCTCTTTATTCACTGCAAACTTTTAGCACCAAGATCAGTCTTTATATCTACATCAATTTCTAAGATGGCCCCAAACAAAATCCACCTGCAATGCTCCTTGAGTGCTTAAGTCTCATTTCTAGTAATGATGATAACGTTTTAAAATACTACTACCACTACTACTACTACTACTAATGATGGTGATGATAACAGTGATGATAATAATAAGGGTAATAATACCAATAAATAATAAGTGACACTAAGTACCTACTGTATTCTACGCACTGTGATAAGCCCCTTAACTCAGTCGTTTCTCTTCTTTATCCAAACCCATATTTCTCAGTATATTGATTTCCCTGCCATATAAATCATTTTTCCTGTCTACAAGTGACAAGCTCATGGTCCCTCCAAATACATTCTTTGTTCTTGTTCGTCCTTCTGTGTGTCCTAGAAGTGAATATATATGAGCTGCATCCATGGGTTCCTTGGCTCTCCGACTTCCATTTGAGTTTGGCCAACAGTAGGCATCAGGCCATCAAAGAAGGGGAAGTTGAGGTGTTGATTCCTCTGCCTTCCACCCTACGGTGGCATCACTTTAGGTTGGCTTCCTTCCCCTATTGACTGCAGATCCTTTTACTCATTCTTCCAGGTTACTCATCTCCAGTAACACCATTCTAAGCAATTTTTCATTAAGACTCCCTGGCAGTTGATCCTACCACTTGATCACCATGATCCCACTACTGAATGAAACCAATTGTTATCTCAGAATACATGAGGCCTTCCTGCTCCTTTCCTACTAACAACTTCCAATTATAAGTATTTGTTTAGTGTTACTTTTCCCCATTGAAATAGGTTTCTGTCGTGTTAATTTCTATTTGATCGCATAGCACCTGGCAGATAGGAAACACCCAAATAGTATGTTGAATGACTATTTGTTTATAAAGACAATTTGAGGAACCCGTAGTATGGTGAAACAGGATTAGAAGACGAGAACATTTATCTTCCCAAAAGAAGCCTTTTAGGAAGAAGTGAGTTCTAAGCTGAGGCTTCTTGTGTATTATATTTCCTGATGTCCTCCAAGTTGACTTGTCCTTGTATTCTTTGAATTCATGAGACATTTTGTTTTTTCCTTATAACATGTATCCAAATTCTACTTTGTATTCTTGTTTTGGTTGTGTGCATAAAAAATTTTTAAAGTTTTAATTTCATTACAGTTAACATATAGTGTTATATTAGATTCAGGTGTATCAACAGTGATGCCACAATTCTGTATATTGCTCTGTGCTCATCATGGATATTATCCTTTTAATCCCCTTTATTAATTTCATTCATCACCCTACCCACCTCCCTTCTGGTAACCATCAGTTTGTTCTCTATAATTAAGAGTCTGTTTTTGTCTCTCTTTTTATTTGTTTGTTTTGTTTCTTAAGTTCTCTCTCTCTCTCTCACTATATATATATATATATATATATATATATATATATATAGACACTTGGGTTGCTTCCATAATTTGGTGATTGTAAATATTGCTGCAATAAACACATGGGGGTATATATCCTTTTGAATTAGTGTTTTCATATTTTTAGGATATATATTCAGAAGCAGAAATACTGGATCATAAGATTGTCCAATTTTTAATTTTAATTTTTAAAAAATTTTTAAGGAAGCTTCAGACTGTCTTCCACAGTGGCTTCACCAATTTGCATTGCCGTGAACAGAGCAAGAAGGTTCTTTTTTCTCCACATCCTCACCAATGCTCATTTCTTATGTTTTTTTTTTTTTATTTTAGCCATTCTGACAGATGTGTGGTGATATCTCACTGTAGTTTTGATTTGCATTTTCCTGATGAGTGATGATGAGCATCTTTTTATGTGTCTATTGGTCATCCTTATGTCTTTAAAGAAGTGTCTGTTCATGTCTTCTGCTCATTTTTTAAATTGGACTAGTCGGGATCCCTGGGTGGCGCAGCGGTTTAGCGCCTGCCTTTGGCCTGGGGCGCGATCCTGGAGACCCAGGATCGAATCCCACGTCGGGCTCCCTGCGTGGAGCCTGCTTCGCCCTCTGCCTGTGTCTCTGCCTCTCTCTCTCTGTGTGTGACTATCATGAATAAATAAATAAAATCTTTAAAAAAAATAAATAGATAAATAAAAATAAATTGGACTAGTCATTTTTTGGACGTTGTGTTAGTTCTTTATATATTTTGGATATTGACTCATTCTGCATATGTCATTTGCAAATATCTTCTCCCATTCTGTAGACTGTTTTTTAGTTTTGTTGATTGCTTTCTTTGCTGTGTGGAAGTTTTCATTTTGATGTAATCCAAATAGTTTTTTTTGCTTTTGTTTCCTTTGCCTCAGAAGACGTATCTGGAAAAATGTTGCTATAGCCACTGCCAGAGAAATTATGGCCTCTGCTCTCTGCTGGGGGTTTTTATGCTTTGGGTCTAACATTTAAGTCTTAATCTACCTTCAATTTATTTATGTGTATGGTATCAGAAAGCTGTGCAGTTTCATTCTTTTGTATGTATCTGTTCAGTGTTCCCAATACCATTTGTTAAAGAGATTGGCTCTTTAGTTGAAGAATACTTGACCATATACTCATGGGCTTATACTTCTGGGTTCTCTTTTGTATCTGTTGATGTATGTGCTCTTTTTTTTTTTTTTTTTTTTTTTGGTGTGTGGCAGTACCATACAGTTTTGATTACTATGGCTTTGTAGTGTATCTTGATATCTGGATTGTGATACCTCCAATTTTGTTCATTTTCAACATTGCTTTGGCTATTCAGGGTCTCCATATATTTCTGAAGATTATGTGTTCCAGGTCAGAGAAAAATGATGTTGGTATTTTGATAGGAATTGTACTAAATCTGCAGATTATTGTAGGTAGCATGGACATTTTAACAAGATTTGTTCTCTCAACCCATAAGCATGGAATATCTTTCCATTTGTTTGTGTTGACTTCAACTTCTTTCATCAGTGTTTTATAATTTTGAGAGTACAGGTCTTTCACCCCTTGGCTAATTTTATTCCTACATATTTCATTCTTTTTGATGCTATTATAAATAGGATTGTTTTCTTAGTTTCTCTTTCTGCTTCTTTATTTGTGTATAGAAATGCATCAGATTTCTGTATATTGGTTTTGTATCCTGTGACCTTGCTGAATTCATTTATCAATTCTAGTAGTTTTGTTTTGTTTTGCTGGAGTCTTTAGAGCTTTCTGTATATAGTATCATGTTATTTGCAAATAGTGAAAGTTATTCTTCCTTACCAATTTGGATGCTTTTTATTCCTTTTCTTGTCTGATTGCTGTGGCTGGGACATCCAGGACCATGTTGAATAAAAGTGGTGAGAGTGGATATCCTTGTCTAGTTGCTGATTTTAGGGGAAAAGCTCAAATAAAATGCAGGGTCTTGATGATGAAAACCCATTTATTATACTTATATCTCACCACTGAGTTTGTTCTTAGCTGTGGGTTTTTCATATATGGCCTTTATCATATTGAAGTAGTTTCTCTTTAAACCTATTTTATTGGGAGCTTTTATAATGAATGGGTGATGCTATTTGTGCATCTATGGAAATGATCATATGATTTTTATCCTTTCTCTTTTGATGTGATGTATTATGTTGACTGATTTGTGAATATTGAACCACCCTTGCATCCCAGAAAGAAATCTCATTTGATTGTGGTGAATGACTTTTTACAGTGTATTGTTGGATTCAGTTTCTTAATATTTTGTTGAGGATTTTTGTGTCTATGTTCATCAGAGATATTGGCCTGTATTTCTCTCTCTCTCTCTCTTTTTTTTTTTTTTTTTGTGGTGCTTTATCTGGTTTTCATATCAGGGTAATGCTAGCCTCTGAGAATGAATTAGGAAGCTTTCCTTCTTCTTCTATTTTCTTAAATAGGTTGAAAAGAATAGTTATTAACTCTTCTTTAACCTTTTGGTAGAATTCACCTGTAAAACCATCCTAGTGACTCCCGTCACTAGTTGGGAATTTTTTGACTACTGATTCAATTCCTTTGCTGGTAATTGGTCTGTTCAAATTTTCTATTTCTTCTTGTTCCACTTTTGGTAGGTTGCATGTTTCTAGGAATTGATCCTTTTCTTTTAGGTTGTCCAGTTTGTCTGCATATAATGTTTCATAATATTCTCTTAGAATCCTTTGTATTTCAGTTGTTATTTCTCCTCTTTCATTTCTGATTTTATTTCAGTCCTCTCTCTCTTTTGATGAATTTGACTAAAAGCTTATAAATTTTGTTGCTCTTTCCAAAAACCAGCTCCTGGCTTCACTGATGAGTTCTATTTATTGTATTTTTTTTTTTTTTTTTTTAGTTTCTATTTCATTTATTTCTGCTCTAATCTTTATAATTTCCTTCCTACTACTGGATTTGAGTTTAATTCGTTCTTCTTTTAAAAGTTCTTTTAGGTTAGGTAGTTTGATATTTTTCTTCCTTCTTGAGGTACATCTATATTGCATAATCTTCCTTCTTATAACAGCTTTTGCTGCACCCCAGATTTTTGGATGTGTTTTCACTTTCATTTGTCTCCACGTATTTTTTAATTTCCTCTTTGTCTTTCTTGGCTGACCCAGTCATTGTTCAGTCTCATGTTATTTAACTTCCATGTGTTTGTATTCTTTTCAGACTTTTTCTTGTGGTTGATTTCTAGTATCAGAGTCCTGTGGTTTGGAATTATCTGATACATGAATGAATCAATGAACCAATCTTTTGAAGTCAATTGAAGACAACCTTGTTGAGACTGGTTTTATAGACTAATATTTGATCTGTTTTGGAGAATGTTCCACGTGCACTTGGAAAGAATGCGTAGGGGCACCTAAGTGGCTCAGTGGGTTAAGCTTCTGCCTTTGGCTCAGGACATGATCCCAGGGTCTGGAGATCAAGCCTCACATTAGGCTTCCTTCTCAGAGGAGCACTTGCTTCTCCCTCTCCCTCTGCTGCCCCTCTTGCTTGTGCTCTCTCTCTCTCTCTCTGTCAAATAAATAAATAAAATCTTTTTTTAAAAAAGAAAAGAAAGTGTATTCTGCTGTTTTAGCTTGGAATTTTCTAAATATGTATGTTAGATTCATCTGTTCCAATATGTCAATCAAAGCCACTATTTCTTTGCTGATGTTTTGTTTGTACATCCATTGATGTAAGTAGGTGTTCAAGTGCCCTACTATTATTGTATTACAATATCAATTACATCCTCTATGTTTGTTTTTAGCTGCTTTATATGTTTGGGTGCTCCCATATTGGGTGATATTTACCATTATTATAACTTCTTATTATAGTGGTCCCTTTATGATTATATAATGTCCTTTGTCTCTTTTTACAGTCTTTGTTTTAAAGTCTACTTTGTTCAATATAGGTGTTGCTACCCCAGATTCTTTTCACTTCCATTTGCATGATAAAGTCTTGTTTCATCCCTTCACTTTCAACCTGCATGTATCTTGAGGTCCAAAATGAGTCTCTTGTAGGCAGCATTAGATGGGTCTTTCTTTCTTACTGATTCCATTACCCTGTGTCTTTAGATTGGAACATTTAGTGCATTTACAAAGTAATTACTGATAAATATATACTTATTACCTTTTTTTTTTTTTTTTTTTTTTTTACTAGTTTTATGGTTGTTTTGTAGTTCTTCTCTGTTCCTTTATTCTCTTGCTCCCTTCTCTCATGATTTGTTGGGCCTCTTTGGTGATACTCTTGTATTCCTATCTGTATTTATTTTGCATATCTGTTCTCAGTTTTTGATTTGTGATTACCATTAGGTTTGTATATAATATCTTCTGTATACAGCAGTCTATATTTTCTGGGTTATTTACACTGATATAGGTGTTATCTAATTGTATCCATGAGACAAGATAAGCTTAGGATCTTCCTATTCTATCTTTCCTGTAAGTCTTTACTTTGTATTCTTACTATTGGTGTACTTGACAACCCACTTAGCATCCCTGCACCCACTACACATTGATTATTATCTCTTTGAGGAATATAAGTCTTTCTTCACTTTGCATACTCTGTAGTATCTAGCAGAGACCTTGGCATAGAGGTGATACTTATTTTTTTGATATAATATATAGATCTTAAGACTTAATACCATCATTGTACCCCAAAGTTAATTAATTAGTTTAATACAGATTTGTTAAACATGTTACATTTACCAGACCATGTTGTTTTACCTTTGACCTGTTGGTCCTAAAATTCTCTATTTCTTTCAAATAAACTGCAACTGAGTCATGTCATTCATTTTGTACCTTTCTACAGTTAATTTTTGTTTTATGAATGCACAACTTTCACTTAATTCTGTTCAATTCACTTTGTTGCTTTCAGCCCATTTTCCCACGATTTAAAGTGATAATTTCAGAATACTGTCACAGAAGTGGGTAAACCCTCTATCCACTGACAGTGAAGACATACCAATAATTCACTGAAAGAATTAAACATTTGCATTTGGCACATTCAAATAAAATGTAGGGTCTTGATGATGAAAACCCATTGGGATAGTTATCTTACTTATATTACCCTTCTTTTTCAAATAAAAAGAAATATGCTGTTTGTGTCCCATCTGTGTGAAGTGTTGAATTGTGTCCTTCCAAAAAATATATGTTGAAGTCCTAACTCCCAGTACCTCAAGATGTTATCTTAGTTGGAAATAGGATTTTAACAGAGATAATCCACTTAAAAGGAGGCCTTAGTCCAATATGACTGCTGTCTTTATACAAAGGGATTTGGACATGCACAGAGGGAAAATATGTGAAGACATAGGAGGAAGATGTCTATGCAACTAAGGTATGCATCTGTAAGCTAACACATGCCAAGGATTGCTAGCCAGCACGAGAAACCAGAAGAGTTAAGAAAAGATTCTCCCCTAGAGCCATCAGAAAGTTGGCCCTGATGACACCTTGATTTCTCATTCCTAGCTTTCAAGACTATGAGAAAATTTATATCATTTTTAGCACCCAGGTTTTGATACTTTCTTATGGCAACCCTAGTAAATTAATGCAGCCTGTATGCAAGTATTTGAATGGTGTTCTTTTCCTTCTGCATTTCATGGTAGCTTATTTAATTTTTCTCAGTTTATGAAACTTCAAAAGGAAAGTTTCCAAAAATCAGCACCAATAGCTAAAACCTTATAGTGATAAAATAGTAGAATAATCAGTCCAGGCCAATGTAGTTTTTCTAATGTCATCCATAAGTGTTAAGATTCAGACACTCATATATTCATTTATGTACTTACAACAAGCTTTTTACTTTTAAAAAATCTTTCTAGAGATAAAGGCAAGACTTTTAGGTGGTATTGGTACTATAAATTCTAGATAATCTACCTTAAAAAATCAATAGTAATTTCTGAAAGTTGTACAAAATAAATTATCTTTGCTTATTATAGTTATTTTATGCAGGAGAAACAATTAGCAGGCTTCTGTATTGCTTTATGAATCATTTGGATTTATACAAATAATATCATCAGAATTTGCCTCTGTGTTTAATTCCACTTACTTTTCTTATCCTTTTTTACAGTGAGTTTGTGATTCTGAATATTTTTCCTGATATAAGGTCTTGAGAAATGTTGTAACTGATTTTTTTTTCACTCCCAAAGTGTAGCACCCTGCCTTAAGTTGATACCAATGCATTTGCTTTTGTTAATAATACGTGGGCACCTACTCTCAGACAAGAGATGACCCTGAGCATGAGCTTTCCTAGTGCATGCAGTGCATTCTTAACCCACAGCTGAAAGATTAATCTCAAAGTTGCGGATTTCATAATATATTTGTACCACAGTTGTTTAGTAGATAAGTTGGTTGCCTGTATCATATTATGTCTCTTTGGAGAGTGATATTCCAAATGGCCTCCAATAAAAACAGCTCTTCCTGCCCCAGTTCTGAGTGAAGATGCATTTTCCTATGAGTACTTGTTCAAAAGAGATAATGTTCCATATCCATAAGTAGAGGTCAGCGGGTGCAGACTTTACTCTCTACGACTATGATTTGGTTTCAAAGTCTCTGTCAATACTCTGATTTAAAAACATGGGTGCAGCAAAATTAGATTACTGGAATTTGCTTAGAAGGAGCAGAACAAGTGTTGGGAAGACCGCTGAACCAAGCTGTCTCTATTTCCTTCTCTGATCATCTCATTCATAGTCATTATGTTTACTATTCTGATATCCAAATAGTCTGTCTTAAGGAAACAGACTGAGTACAATAGGAAAAAAATCTAAGGCCATAGAAAGAGACTACAAAATTCTTCACTCTTCTTTCTTATTGGATAAGGTGCCTTATGATCAAAGTCATATATCCTTGAGTCTGTTTTAGGACTATGCTATTTGACATTATCACCGTGTTTGAATTATTATTGATTCCTCTCCCATGTCAGTTAAGGTAGGATATGACCCTATTATTATATTTCCTTAAATTTCATTCAGCTATTTCATTTTGTTACTCTTTCAGATTGGTGTTTAAAGTCAAAAATATTTTCTATTTTTATTGGGATTTTATTTCATATATAAATTATCTGGAGGACTAATGGAAAACTTAGTAGCTAGCAGTTCATTTTCATTAAGAAAAATACTACATTTTTTTCATTTATTTAATTTGTCTCTATATTTCTGAGTCAAGTTTCAAACAAGTTTAATTTTTGTGATGAATATCTTCAGATAAAGGGAATTAATATGGAGCAGTAATTATATTTGTCTGATATGAACAAAGAGTGTATGTATCATTAGTTTAAAGAAGATAGAAGTTTGTTTTCTCCTATGTAATCAAATCTGGAGTTTTGTTGTCCAGGTCTACTATTGTGGCTTTATGGTATAATCAATGCTCAAGACTTCAGCTTTCCATTCACACTGCCGTTCTTAGGAAGTAGCTCTCCTCCTAAAATTGCCTCATGGTTGAAAAGTTGTGACTTCAAAGCTATCCATCATATCTACAAACCAGCTAACATATCTACAATCCAGGAATAAATGGGAAGGAGGGAGGAAGGCAAAAGAACCTGCTCCATGAGTGAGTTCCTTGGAAGAGATTTACTGGAAGTTCCATCCAGTGATTTCTGCTTATGTTATTAGGCATGCATATCTTCAAATGTACCTTGGCAATGTTGGACTTTTTTGAAAGGCATATTTCTAGTTTAAAATACAGTGAATCTTTTTTAAAAAGTAAAATATAGTGAATCTTTCCAGGAATAAATAGATGTTGAGTAGGATCAATCCATGTATATATTTCTACTTCCCATTCCAGTTTCTCCCCATTTGATATATCAATAAAAATTCAGTTTTGAAACCTGTTTTTAAGAATACCATTATGAGTAACTGAATGACAGTAAATCTACATAATTCACCTAATAATGAGTCATCAGTTATCTTTGCTAAGGTTTTCCATAATTGATTATTTATCGTTATATTTCCTCCTAACAAACAATGGAGATCTTGCATGACTAAAGCAGGCCCTGAACAATACATCTGTTCAAAATATGAATATGAAACTGACTTTTAAGTCACAGGTGCTTTTGAGACTATTTTTTATGCCTCTATTGCCAATTATGCCAAGGAGTGACTCAATTTCCCCCACTACTTTCATCAATTCAAACTACTGTTAGTTTTCATCATAGAGCATGCAATGACTTCATTTGGGTATGACATAAATGTTTGATTCATTTATTAAGTTCTGCCTTTATGATCCCATTAACCAAAGAAAAATAGTATGATACTGTTATTTACCATATTCTTTTTGTGATGGCAAATCACTCTCTCAGTGTATTAAATAGCTTAGGAAGTAAAAGTCTGAAGTCTATGAAAATGTCCTTCAATCACAAATTACTCCAGCATTTTATCAGAGTTCTGTCAGAAACAGAAATGACTCCTGGTATTGCAAAGCAAGGAAACTTAATAGTGGTAATTGGATATGCAGGTGATGGAAGACCTGAGAATTTATGCGGAGAAACATGAGACAACCCAGACGGTAGAAACAGCATGAATCTACTCACGTGCTCAGGCTGGAGGGACCCAGGAGATAGATAATATTAGCTCCATCCAAAAGTCCAAATTTATGGTTGAAATGGAAATAGTCTTTCTGCCCTGCTCTGTTCCGCCCAACCCTGAGGGAGTTGGGACCATTGGCTGTTCACTAGTAGCTGGACCATGAAGGACACGCAAACACTCTCAAGATAATGTTGGAAGTAGAGGGAAATTGAGAAAGATAGCACAACTTTTGATTTCCTTAAGTCCTCCAGTCTCTGCCCACTAGCTCCCAATGACCAGACATTGTGAAGAGACAAGGTGATAAGGAAGTCTAGGAAATGCAGGTCCCTGTATTAATATCATATCAAGGAAAGGCCGAGTAAATGGGTCTGAAAACAGACCCATGGTAAACACTTCCCTATGTTTTCCCTACAGATTAATTGTCTGTGCTTTTCTGCCCAAATCTGGGGCTCTGAAGAGCAACCTCCACGAACTACATCACCTCCCTTGCCATTTGTGTTTATCACAGGTTGAAGATTGAGGACCTGAGAGAAAGGCAGCTGTGGAGATTTATCCTCCTAATTCCTTGTATGCCAGACATAGTCAGCCATAGTTGGTCCTTTTTTCATGGCTCCGGCTCTTCTTGGGGTCTAGTAACTCTGTTCTCATATTTACCACTTTGGGTTTAGATGTGATGGGTGTTCTTTGTTCTTACTAGTCCCAGTGTACTTCATGATCCCTTATTGTTTTTTTTCATTCTGCAAATATATTTGTAAATACTCCGTCTAACTATCTTCATGTAGACCCTTTGAATGTACCATCTATTTCATGTTGATTATGTGGCGGAAATGAGTTTTATCTTTGTAGTCACTAACATAATTCAGTATGAGTGCAGGATAATTGTGATTTTGACATTTAGACTTGCCTACTTATTGGCAGCTGGACTCATTTAACAATATACTAAAGTATTGAATTACTGAGATTTGATTGATACATAGCTTGTCCCATGAGTGACCTACTGAGTTAGCTGTGAAGCCCTGGAATCTCCAGTGAAACTGGTCTACCCAAACCAAAGGATGTTTCTTCTTTATATAATGTGTGCCTTGCTCCCAAATTCTTGTGCCCATGTGAATGTGACTGTCCAAGGAAGCTGCATTCTTTCTTTCTTTTTTTTTTTTTTTTAATTGGCACAAAGAAGCTGTCTAAACTAGCAATACTGATCGCCTATTCTGGAAACTAGCACATACTTTCTTGGCCACCAATTAAATGTAGCTAGTACAAAATGACCACAGAACAGTTCTAATGGTTTTCTATAAAACCGAATGATCCGATTTTTTTAGATAGACGTCCTTGGGAATGTGAGCTTCAGACCTCTTTGAGGTTCATGTCTGTACTATTTTATAACTGAGCAATGACATTCGATTCCAATGTTCATATTTGGGTGCGAATTTAAGAATAAGTCGCATCAAACAATGACCTAAAATAGTTTTATTTCTAATATATTGTTAAATAAAAACCCACAGAGGTCACACCCCTTTTTTTGCCCCCTGCCAGGCGAGGAGATATATAGAGAGCAAAATCGAATGAAGAAATATTCTTAATTGTTGAGTTTTTGTGCTCCATGGGAATGTTTATAACAAAGAATTTGAACTCCAATGTCTGTAATAGGGAGCTACTATTCACTACTTTAATAAAATGGAATTTTGCCAAAGTGTTGTAAAATAACATTCTAGGTAGGATCAGCAGCTGATCAACGGCTCCTCTGTTTTACATGGTCTAAACATTTCATGTGTGACGTCAAAAATAATTGACACCATTTCATGACCTTCTACAAGATATGGTCTCTGTCTCCCTGAAGCTGCCTCTGTGATAACTAAGACAGAACTTCCCAAGTGAAATAACATCGGTGCTACCATTCTTTTTTCTTTTTTTTTCTTTTAAAACTTTATTTTCTTACTATGTGCTTTTTAGAAAATAATTTTCATTCACTGTTTCTTATTATGTCCTTCACATTCTGATTGGTACTTTTGTTTTTAATCACACACTTCTCTCAGTCTTGTTTTTATTGTTCTCTCCTACTTTCCCTCCAGCTTTACTGAGATATAAATGAGATGTAACATTGTGTAAGTGTACGGAATATTGATTTGGTTCACGTATAAATGGTAAAATGATTACCATGACAGGGTTAGCTGACATCTCACAATTTCACCATTTCTTTTTGTGAGGAGAATACTTAAAGATTTACCCTCTTCACCACGTTCAAGTATATAACACAGTATTTATTAACTGTAATCACCATGCTGTGCATATAACTGTGAGTTTGCACACCTTGACCAACCATTCCCCATTTGGCCCACCCCTTGGCCACTGGTAACCACCATTCAACTCTTTATTTCTATGACATTGATTTTTATATGGTTTCACGTATAAATGAGATCATGCAGTATTTGTCTTTCTCTGTTTGGCTTATTTCACTTAGTGTAACACCCTCAGATTTCACCCATGTTATTGTAAATGGCAGATATACCTTCTTTCTCACGGCTGAGTTTCATTCCATGATATAAATACCAAATCTTCTTTATCCATTCATTCCTGATGGACACGTAGGTTGTTTCCATATCTTGGCTGTCATAAATAATGCTGCGGTGAACATGGGAGTGCAGATCTCTCTTCAAGATCCTATTTTCATTTCCTTTGGATATATATCCTGCAGTGGGGTGGCTGGGTCATACGGTAGTTCTATTTCTAATGTTTTGAGGCAGCTCCATACGGTTCTCTATAGTGACTGCACCAACATGTATTTCTACTAATAGTGCATAAGGATTCCCTTTTCTCCACATTTTCACCAATGCTTGTTATCTCCAGACTTTTATGATAACCATTCTAACAACTATGAGACTTCCTATGTCTGGTGATGAGAGTGTTACTTTCTTTTTGGTATAGGGCATCTTCCACATGGAGATTTTATCTCTTGGAGATAAAGGAGAAGTCAGAGAGCCTTTCTGGCACTTGCTATTCTTCAAGTGACTTTAGCTCAAAATAACCCTTCCACCTAATTGGTATATTTTGGAGTGGCATATTATGCTACCTTTCAAGTATTGAACGAACTTTTTTTGCCCCGGAGAACTTTCTTCCATGCAATAATAACATCAGAAATGACAATTGAAGAAGTGTAGACCTGAGATAAAGTTAATTTATTTACATGGTCTATGGAAAGGGACGTTAGCAGACAAGTCTCCGGAACGGAAGAAGTACCCTCTTACCCAGCTTCGATTTAATCTCTTTGTATATAATTAGAATACTTTCCTTCCTTATATTGTTCTTTGTTAAATACACAAAATCCTCTAGAAAATCCTTCCCAGATTCTCTCCCAAGTCTTTTTGCAAAATACTCTTTTTTGCTAGTTACTATTGACCTAATTAACGAACGACCTTTTCCACTGTAATGTCACTTGTATAGGGAGGAAGCCCCGTTGCTAAGGACTACCTAGTATGGTTTATTCTTAGTTCAATCTTTGCTGAGTCCTCAGCTCTACGTGGTCAAATGCCAATTATGCCCTTAACTTGCTACAATCCTGCAAACCTTCCCTCTCCTTTTTCTTGCGTTCTCTGCCTCTCGCCAACGTGTCACTGATCTCTGTGTCTTTACCCAAGAATTCAATGGTTTTAACTCTTATTTTCTCTAGTAGCTACTCCTGAGAATTTTCTTTTCTTCAAGAGATTGTTTATGAGCCATACCACTCAAAACCCTGACCAGCATGAAGTGATGACCTCAGTGCCTGGCAGGGACTAAGCAGGCAATAAATGATAACTGCTATCTCAGGATAATGCTTCTGTGATGATCATCTTTCTCTCCCTCATGATTTTATTGACCCCTCCTCATGTAACAAAATGCTATTGACTTAAGTGCTCAAAGAAGTCATCAATTTTCTCGGCTTTTTTGCTTCCTTTCCTCCCAGAGACAAGAGAGGATTCTGAGTAGAGGCAATTCATCTTGACCCATAATTTGAGGGGAGAAGGATTCTCTCTGAATCTAGAAATAAATTACTGGAAGCTCTAGGAAGGAAAGATGAGAGCAGAGAGCTGTAGATCTAAAAGCAGAGGGTTCCTGAGGCTGCTCATCTGGCAAGACTGGTAACTGATGTATGTGTGCAAGGCGGTGCATGTCTCAGGGGCCAACTGGGGGAACTGATTCCTGAGGTCTACTTCCTTCTCTTGCATCTCTCTTTACTTCTGGATAATTTCATTAATTTTTAATTCTGGGAGGGGGTTGGATTGGACAAGATATCAAAGAAGGACTAAGATAGTTTTCTCCCAACTGAGTGCCAAGGGGCTCAAAACAGGAATTACTTTCTTTCAGAGAAAAAAAATCTATTTCTAACACAATTGAATTTGTAGACTATAAGTTATAAGTGCTGCATTATTATTGTGATTATTGTTGTATTTTCACTATTCTTATTCTTTTCATTAGCACTCTGTGAATGAAAGGGCTTATAGAAAACAAATATCCTGGGGTCCACTCTTCCGATGGTCTGAGGATGGGGACACATTGCACAAATTAACTGGGACAAAAATTTGGCAACTTATAACCAGTAGTAAAAAGTTCATCTTTGACTTACGTATTCCCATCACACACACACATAATAATGTATTCAGCTTATCTCACTGCCCACCTGAAGCCCACTCTCCCCTTATCAGCAAATATAATTATATTTTCATGGGCTTGCTTCACATTTAAATTTTTTTGCCTCTCTCCTGCCCCAGTTTGTTCCCTCATGGTTTGTATAAATTCTCTTTTCCCTCCCATAGCACTCAGCTCTTAGATATTGTGTGAATTTTTTTTGCCCCTGGTTTTTACTCTTGGGAGCTTACACAGACGAGTGGGATTTTTTTTTTTTATTTTTTATTTTTTTTAGCTCATACTTTTATTTTTCTCTAAGCTTCTTTGTTATTTTACTTTCTTATTTGCTGTTTGCTGTTCTGTTGTTGGCTTTTTCTTTATTTCTTTTTTTTTTTTTCTCTTTCGGCCATTCTTATAATACATTTTTAAAAGGAATGCACCTTGTAATTTTAACTATATTTAAATCACCTTTCACATGAAGTGAATTAAGAATTTCAACCATATTATTACTAGAGATTTTTCTTTAATAGCATTTAAAGGAAAGGGCAGCAACTAGTTATTATCATAAATGTCACTTCAAAAGTATTTCTTCATTCACTCAACCAAACTGTATTGAAAACCGCTCTCCAGCAGGCTTTGTCCCAGCTCATGCAACTGAAAGGACCCTGTACCTGTCTGTGAAAACTTTGGGGAAGGTAGATATGAAAACTTTATAAAACAAAATAATCCTGGGTGGCTCAGGGTGGAGCGTCTCCCTTTGGCTCAGGTCATGACCCCGGGGTCCTGGGATTGAAGTCCCGCTTCAGCTTCCCCACAGGGAGCCTGCTTCTCCCTCTGCCTGTGTCTCTGCCTCTCTCTCTCTGGGTCTCGAATGAATGAATGAATGAATGAATGCATCTTTAAAAAAAATCCACAAAATAAACCTTGCTATAATGCAGATGTGTTTAATGTTCAGAGATTACTTAGAGAAACACTTCCAAGAGGGGCTAAAATCCTAAATTTGAAGAATTAAGCCTACCAAGCCCCCAAAGAAAGTTTGGTCTAGTGGAGGCAGGGCACTTCAGACAGAGCAGGATCAAGCAAAGCCACAGAGCAGTGAAACATGGGGGTCTCTCTTGCTACAAGAGCATGGAAGACTTGTTGTATATAGTTTGCAGAGGCAGACCCCGATGACAGGGACTGAGGGGGGATAAGGATTATGATAGTGAAGGGTCTCCTATACTAAGTAGAAGCCCTTATATCCTATTTTGTAAAGGTCATGCTTCTCTAACTAAAGTATTCATGCTCGGAGGGTACCCTTGGTTAAGCACTAAAAGCTCTAGCATCAGCACGGAGACTTCCTCAGGAAGATACGAAGGTACTCTACATCTTTATTTTAAATGGGTATGTGGGAGATTGTTTTTATACTAAAACTTATGTGTCTATATGTAGGAGAAGACAAAATCTACATGAAATTCAAGATACAACGATAGACTTCAAAAATATTGGTCTTGCAGAGAACTGCTTTGAATTTTCTTCCATCTCCAGGATTCAGTCCCCTAATTCTCAATGAGAACGTTTGAGAGTTACTGCTTAGGGATGCAGAACACTGAGGAATTTTGAACAGGGTCACGGCATCATCAGATTTGTAAATGTGCAAGCCTGGCATGATGGTGAAAGTTGGATTGACAGATCACAGAGAGTGGAGGAAGGAAGATTAATTGGAAGTTTAGGACACCAGTGAAAAGGAGAAATGAGGATGGGTTTTCATAGTTTGACAGTGAATTTGACTCTAGTTTTTGTTGTTTGACTGATGACAGCTTTTAACCCTTTCTTCTTCTCTCAAGCCATTTTCAGACCAGCTTGGGAAGCCTGTCCTTAAACCTCCAGAAAGCCTTATTTTCTAAGTAATGAAACTTACCACAACCTCTTGGTATGTGTCTGGGGTCATCAGTTTGGACATCTGAACCAAATTTTGGGTCAGGGTCCATCCTGCTTCTCTTCAGGGTGATCACAGCACATTCGGTAAATATTTAGGATATAAGAAGGAATAAAGGGGGCATAAGGGTGGCTCAGTTGGTTAAGTAACCAACTCTTGACTTGGGCTCAGGTCATGATCTCCGGGTTGTGGGATCAAGCCCCTTTGTCAGGATCCCTGGTCAGCAGCGTGTCTGCTTCTCTCCCCCTCCCTCTGCCCTTTCCCCTATGTGTGCCTGTTTGCATTCGTGCTCTCTCTCTCAAATAAATAATCTTTAAGAAAAATGTTTAAAAAAATAAGAAAGCAAAGGTGGTGATTAATTCGATGAAGGAATAAAGGAGATGATGGAGTCTTTCAACGAGGGAGAGAACAAGGCCAAGTCACACATATGGATTCAGAGTTGCTAGACATTTTCCAATAAATGAGTTTCCAAAGAATTTTTAAGAGATAGAATAAAAGGAAAAGGGAAATGAAAAACAGTCAAAGAAGGGCTTTTGTATCCAAATCTCTTTGATCTTTCACAATTATATATTTTCAGGAGTTAATTTTAAGAGCTGAACATAAATATATAAACTAAGAGAAGTTTACATGATATAAGAATATAGTTTTTTGTTTAAATTTTTAAAAATAAAAAAGATAAAATAAATTTTTAAAACTGAAAGTAATTTCCCTGCAGCAGACACACACACACACCCACACACACACACGCACACACGCACACGCACATGCATTTAATCTATCATGTGAGTCTGGACGTTGATGACCTGGAGAAATTAGATGAGGAAACCTAGGGGATCTATTGGCTCATTTGGGTCTTTCTATCCCAGGCTTGATATTCTTCTAATTCATTTGTTAGTTTGCTGCCAACTTATTTTTCCCCTTAAATTACAATTTTTATATTACAGTTTTGCTTACAACCCTTCAATAGCTCCTTTCTGTCTATATCCTAATAGTATATAACAAAGCAACCACCTCTGTGAAGCCAATAACTTCTTCAAGAGCCCAGTTCTAAACTTCTATTCCATCATATTATATTTTCATCATAATTTGACCTTTTCCCTCCAGCCCAGAAGGTCTACCCATTTTCTCAAAATATATACTGTTTATTATTAATATGCCCCTCTGGTCTCACTTATACTTATTTTCCCTATCTGAAAAGTCTTTTTCTCTTCTTTGTTTTCACTCTTCAGAAATCATTCTTTTTTCAAACTCTAAGCCCTCCCTCCTCTATGGCACTGACCCTGAATATCTACAAGGCAGTGACCTCTGACACCCTTAAAACAATTTTTGTCCTTACCTTTCCACTTTATTTTATTCACTATTAAAAAAAAATTCTTAGAATTTGAGGATGTAGATGTCAATCTCTGCCATCAAGTAATTTTCAGTAAGGGGTGGAAACAAGTATATTAGTCAATTTGTGGACTATTATTTTATCTTCCTCACCTGAATCATTAACTAGATCTCATGAGTTAGTTAAATCTTATAGGTGTTTGATCATGTGTAAGGGCCCAGGGTAATAGGTTTGGGAGGCGCCATTTTTGCCTTTCTTTATGGTTCCCTGTGATTCAATCTTTCATTTGAGTGACACATGGTTTTTCTCTGTCCTCTCACTCATTTCTCTAGTTATGGGGGGAAAAGGCTAGCTTGCTTCATTGATACCTACTCTGGCTCATATTTTGAGCCAATATTGATATTACTGATATTATTAGTAATGAAATGGTGTCATATGCTTAACTCCTACACTAATCTACCTCCTAGCTCTGAAATTGATTTGGAGAACAAAGATAATAGTTATTAGGTCCACACCTACCCCAGCACACTTCTTTGTATGTGAATTTACCAGAGAGATATTTAACCCATTTTCTCCCTAAAATAATGGTTTTAAAGTAAATCTATGGTAATAGAAACAAGTTTGATTTAGACCATTACATACATAGCTGCTATTCATATTCTGAGTGGCCAAAATGAGGAAAATTATCCCACTGAAGTTCAAGCATCTGACTACAGGTCCAGTTTAAATTACTTAGATAATCCAATTGTAGTTCATAGCATATTCTTTAAGAAAATACCTTTCTCATAAGATCCATTTATAATTTTGAAAGGAATGAGATGACAGGGTCAGCATTACTGGCTTATAACTCAATATACGCTCTAAGTTCATCAAGCTTTTGCATTTTTTTTCTTCTCCTCAGTGAACAAGAGGAGTTACTTTTATGAATGAGGCCACCTATCCAGAGACTGCAAAAACCACCCATTTTACTTTCCTTTTTATGTCTCAAGTATACTTAGGGTGCCTTGTATAAAATAAGGAGAGAAAACCCAAAAGTTACTCATGGAACTAACAGATGTGACAGTTTTTATTATGACAATATTTTCCTGTTATACCTGAAAAGACTGCTCCCTTCTACTACAGAAAACTCTATTTTTTTTACAGAAAAACTATAACACTGCTTAAATAAGAATCTCGTCAGCCATCTCTAAAATGTAGGTAGCTAAGTTGTTGAATACAATGATTCAGAGTTATTAGATTAAGGAGTGAAAATGACATACTTGCTCAAAACTGTATGAACAATTTAGGTTGAGAGTACAATTTCTTGGCATGAAATCTAACCAAGTCTCTTAAAATAGAACCAGAGGATCTTGAATGACAATTGTTCTATGTTGCTATTTCACTTGAAAATTCAATGAATATGTATTGAACATCTACTAAGTCTATTTTTTCTTATTTTACAACTTATTTTCACTATAAAATCATCATAACCATATTTCAGAAAGTCTGAAAAATAGAGGTAGAAAAGAAATCACTTATATTCATTCTAACAGACTATTTTTCTGTGTTAGAGTATGGCTTAGCCCCTTGGGTGACTTTGAACAAGTTATTTAACCCCTCAGAGACACTGATTATACTCTGAAACAACCAAAAATAAAATTAATTCCTACCTTGCTGAGTTGGAGTAAAAATTGGAAATAAGTTATAAAAATTGTATAGTAAGCTGAATTTACCAAATCCACTTAAGAACAAGGCAAAGCATAAATTTACAAAGTAATTAGAAAAAAATTATGTAAGAATTATTTGTTTGATTTATTTCTTGCCAAGATTTTTATAATGGATGTGGTTCCATCCATTTTTATAGTGTATGTAGCATGCACACTCACACACTAGCCTGATATTTCCCATAATATTTTAGTAGGAAGTCTCTTCTGGAGAATTCTGTTATACTATCTCTTTAAAATAGCTGCACCATGGTCATTTGGGATTTTTCCTAACCATTGTTTTGGGGATTCCCTTCCTATAGCTCTTTCGTTGGAAACTGTGATAGCTGAATCCTATGAGTTTCTTTCTTGGTTTAATTTTTCATCCAACAGTCATTTCATGTGAGTCCTGGTTCAGATTCCCTAGAGGCTAAGTGATGTTATAGAAGAAGAAAAAGCAAATACATGCCTAGGATATGTGTTAATTCCTACAGATCTAGACTGTGTTAAAATAAGCTGCTCCTTTTAGAGTGAAGAGTCCTGTGAAATCAACTTGCCACCAGAGGGATGGTTGAAGAGATGTTGCCATATTGGGACTCAGAATTAGTCTTTATTTCAGCAGTAGCTTGGCAGGTGGGACATCATGAATAGTCTTCATGATGCCCTTGGTCAAGAATCGATGGTTACAAGATGATGTCCAAAGACAGGGGCTGGTTTATGTCAACTGGCTAAGTCACTCTACTTGTTTTTTTTAGTGCCTTTTCCATAGTGAGTACTCTCCAATGGTCATGGCATGTAATTAAAAGATCTTTACACTTCATGATCACTCAGGTCCATTCACATGCTTCTTGAGGAACTTTTAGTTCCTTATTTGCCAATCTTTGTCTTTCCAGGCCTTTGAATAAGAAATCAAGTTACTTTGCACTATGAATTTATGTGTATTTTGACTTGGGCAACTTTTTTTTTTTTTTTTTTCTAAACAAAGTGAAATAGCAGGTAGCACAAAAAGTTTCTCCCACTGGAATGATTTCCCAAGTCGCCATTTTCATGGCCACCTTAAGTTAGGACTGTTCTGCATCAGCAGTATATTTTCAACTTGTATTCATGTATTGAACTAACCCATTTATAAACTAAACTTGGCCTTTCTCCTCCTATATCAGTTTCCATAAGGAGGAGAGTGTCCTTATATCGATAAATTCTCCTTATCCAACTTTTTACTTTATCCACCTTGGTCCAGCCCTTTCCGATTCCACAACCACACGTATGTATTATTGTGGGTCTTACTGATATGTATTGGCTATATCTTATAGCTCTTTTGATTCAGTACTTTCCCTCTTTTAACAGGCCACCATCTCTCTGGATTTATTGTGATTTGGCTTTATTTTTTTTGTCTGGTAACTAGGAGGATCAACAGAGGTAGATCCTGAGAAGGGTGTATGTTGTCTTTAAAAAGCAGAGGCCTCTGCATCATCCTTTTAAAAGTGGGAGCATGCTAGACTTTAATGGAAAGAAGTGTGCAACTTTTGAAGGCTTTCAAAATTTCAGGGGAAGCTCAGGTATCTCCAGTAAAAGCTTTAGAGTCCCATTCCTTCATAATCCGAATCCTGATTTTTGCGTAGCACAATTGCCAGAGTTGACAAATGGACCCCTGGAACTCTGTTTCATTTAAATTAAACCCTGGATCTGATTCTTAGTTTTTTTGACCTCTGGCATCATTAAACCTCATTTTCTTTCTCCAATGCATCAATAGCATGAGCAACTCCCATCTTATTCTGTTGCTGTTGTAATAACTGCCTCTTCAGAACCTATCAAATGCCTGAGATGATGCACCTGCTGATGCATTTTCTTTAATAGATTTCCCATCCCACTTTACAATCAATGCACAATTTAAAAATTTCCCTGTTATAATATGCCAGTTGCTATCATCACTCCAATTACCACCCATGATGCTGTACTTGTTGCCAGCCATCTGGTGATGATCTAGCTCCAAACTCTCATTTTTAGACTCTGCTTCCTCATCTACTGCTGGTAAGAATTGTTTTTAGTTGGGTTACTTAGGAAATAGCTTCAAGAAGGAAATTTGAATGCAAGAAGTCTATTCAGGAATGCTCTCGGGAACACTTGTGGGGAAGTGAGAGAGTTGGGTAGAATGAGAAGTTGAACTGCAGTACAGAACACACATCTGAGCTGATCCAGAGGGAGTTCTGGAGCTGGGATGGGCCTCCAGACTCGTTGCAAATTGAGGATACATATCTTAATGTTTATAGCCTTCCTCATTGACCTGTCACTGGATGCAGGCTGTCCTGAGAAACGGAACATTAGGTAAAAAGTGCTCTCTTTAGTCATGGGCAATTTCCAAAGATGTGCTTTGCTGTGAGCAGTCAGTGGTCAGTATTCCCAGCGTCTGGGGAGTCAGCTCCATCCATGTGGAGGATGCTAACGGTGCGCCATAGCGTTCACTACATGGGGAAATGTGAGTGCAAGGTAAACTTTGAGAGCTTACAAGTCTGAAAATGCTGTTTATCTATGTTTATGTGTGGTGATTACTTTGGTCCTAGAATGCTAGTTTAGAGAAATCTAGTCCCTCTGAATTTTAAAGCATTGCTCAATTGCATTCTAACTCCCAGTATGTGGCAGGCAGTCACTAAAATGGCCCCAGTGGGACCACCTCACCTTCTGGTATCCATATGTTTTTGTAGTCCTCTCCCCTTGCACGTGGGTTAGATTTGTTAGTCAATTTTAACAAATAGAATTACGGAGAAGTGGTCGGATGCCATTTTGACACTGGACGAAAAGACTGAGGCTTCTATTTGGGACATTCATGATTTCATTCTCTCAAGGTCTTACTCTCTTGAAGAGAATAGCCAACCTCCAGGTCCTGAGTGGCTCTCTGGTGAGTCCCATGGGGCAAGGAACTGATGTCTCCAAGAGTCAGCAAGGACCTGAGGCCAGCCAACAACCATGAGTGAGCTTGTAAGCAGATTCTCCCCCAATCAATGCTTGTGATGACTACAGCCTCAGCCACAACTTGACTGAGCCAGAAGAACCCCGTTAGATTATTCTTAGGTTCCTGATCCAGAAAAATCATGAGATATTAAATATGCTGTTTTAAGCCACTAACTTTGACTATGATTTTTATGCTTCAATAACAGGGAGCTAATACACAGTGTTTACATTGAGAAGTCCACTGCTATTTTGATCTGAATCTTTTATACAAACCCATTTTTCTTTATCTTGCTCTGGCTTTCCTTCTTTATGGTATCTGAAATTCTTTAGAATCTTTCTGTTGTTTACAGCATTCTTAAATTTCACAATGATGGGTCTTAACTTAGATTGCATTTATTTGTAACTATTGGGCTGAACTTTTTTTCTTTTTTTTTTAAGGCCAGAGCTTTATTTTTATTTTTATTTTTTTAAGATTTTATTTTTTTTAATTTACTCATGAGAGATACAGAGCAGGAGAGAGAGAGGCAGAGGCACAGGCAGAGGGAGAAGCAGGCTCCATGCAGGGAGCCCGACGTGGGACTCGATTCCGGATCTCCAGGATCATGCCCTGGGCTCCAGGTGGCGCTAAACTGCTGCGCACCCGAGCTGCCCTGGGCTGAACTTTCTTTGAAACTTTTTAAATGTATGTTCCATTTGGGTAGTTTTTTTGGATTGAGTCTGTTTTAATTTTCTCACATTTCTTTTGGAAACTTTATAATTTTTAATTGTGAACCACCAAGACTATGTTTAAAAAAATTTTCTCTCCCTCTAATTTTCCACTTTTATTTTTGTGGTGGGATATTTCCTAAAACTTGTTTTTAATTTTCTTTTTTTTTTTTACATAAAAGTAAATAAATAAATAAATAAATAATAAATAAATAAATATTTTTTTTTACTAAATTTTTAAATTTCCTTTAAATTTTTCTAAGAGTTAAAAATCTTTCTTCATAATGTCATTTTGATAGCATCCTGTCTTATTCCATGAGTACATTATCTTCTCTTATCCTTGGATATTAATGATAATGACATTTTAATTTATTTTCTAAGTTTTTATTTCCCTGGATAGTTCCTGTTTTGTTAACGATTTTCCTTCTGTTTGCTTTTCTTGAATGAGCTTTGATAAACTGTTCATTTAAGAGTAACGCATGAAAAGATGTTTGGAAGTTTTGTGCTTGCTAGTAAGGTTGATTATCTGAGTCTTCAGTTGTACCTTATCATTGGGGCAGTAGGGTTAGGATGTTTAGGACTTTTCTTCTGGTCTAATCAGATTCCCAAGATAAGGCTTTTCTGAGATAGGGCCTGGGAAGAGCACCGTGGTGGCCAATGTGCGTGTGCCAAGTGAAGTAAGAATGTTGGAAGTTGTAAGATTGAGTATGTAAATTTCTACATACTCTCTGTTTTTAATGTAAGGCTTCTGCCCTCAAATATGCCTGATATCCTGGAAACCCTACTATACTCCCTAGTAAACTACTGGGATTTGAGAAAGGACAAATTACTAGCCACCAGCAACAAACTCTGTGGGCTGCCTGGCTGGCTCACTCTGTGCAACTCGCCATCTTGGGCTTGTGAGTTTGAACCCCACACTCTGTGTAAAGATTTAAAAATAAAAATTTCTGAAAAAAGAGAGAACTCTATGGAAACTCTTTGCCTAATAAGCTCTATTTCAGTTATCTGTTGCTGCTTAACAACTGCATCATTTATCCAAAACTCAGTAGCATAAAGCAACAATTTTTATTATGCTTATAGATTTTGTGAGTGAAGAAATTTAGGAAAGGTGCAATGTGGGTGGGTCCTCTCCCTTTGTGATACCTGGGGCTTCAGTGAAGGTGACATAAATGACTACTAGTGACACAAATCACTGGAAGACAGAACAGCTGTGGCTGGACAATCCAAGATACTTCTATCTGTCAAGATCCTGATAGAGATGCCTAAAACTGTCAATGATTTGCCTACCTGTGGTCTTCTCACCTTGGTGGTCTCAGAGGTATTGACCTTCTTACACGGCTCCGAAAGCATGTATTCTGATGAACAAGGCCTTTTTATGACCTAGTATCAGAAGGTGCACAATATCACTCCTGCTGAACTCCCCTGGTAGAAGCGGTCACAAGGCTGCTTGGATTCAAGGGCAGGGTGTTCAAGATTTCAGGCCTTGATAGGAGGACTTTCAGAGAATTTTTGCTTATGTCACAAAAATACCGTAGGGTCTAATTGCACTTTCAAGATTTTTTTCAATTAGTCCTCCTGTTTTTCGATCAACTTTAACTCCCTTATTCAAGTGTACAAAATCCTTTTATGGTACTGTGATGCAAATTTGAATGTTTCTTGGATTTATCCCTGCCAGCTAAAGATTCGACTTCCTTTGATCTGCTAAGTCAGTTATCATTCATCCATTTGTTTTTCATCTTCTAAAATATAGAGATATCACCTATTCCATTATCTTTGCCTTTGGAAATTTGTGCCTCCCACAATTTTTTTCAAAAGGCACCTTCCATTTGTTTTCATTTAAGTGATATTTAAGGAAAAAGAATAGCTAAAAGTATAAAAGAATAGCTCAAATCATAAGATTCACTCTGTATTCTCAATCTGCCACTTTAATTTAGGATCTCTGTTCTTTTTCATGAAGTCTTTAGTATTTACCCAAGAAACATTTATTGAGAAACTGTGTGTCAAGGTTGTGCCATCTATTTTATATTCATTGTCCTATAATAATCTTACTTAATATCCATAGCCTGTTTAATATGTATAGTCCTTTGATTTCATACTATAAGCTATGTTTTTCAGATGGAGAAAGTAAAGCAAATTATGTAAGTTTACAAAGTCCACTCATCTAGAAAATAACAAAGCTTGTGAATACAACTTAAATTCACTAACTCCAGAGCCTGTATAGTGCATCCTCAAATATCATTAGGGTCTACCATTCTGTCTCCAGGATGCCTTGAAGCACAAGTTTTGCTTAAAACTACAGTTAACTATGATAATGATAGTTTTATCAAAAGTAGGTTATATGGGCCACCAGTTAAGTTGGTCATGATGAGGTCTTTGTCTCTATAACCTTTGGGGATGACTCAATGTACACAGTAGCTGTGTTCAAGAGAAGATCTATGGATCTTTGCTTTTTGTAAGAAAGGACCTTTTAAAAGCCTGAGGCACTTATGACTTAAAAGGCTATTTTTGATGAATTATCTCAGAAAGCAAATGATTATTTGTTAGAGCTTTAATGACACACAAATTTACCAAAAGTCTACATTATTGGGATTTTTGGTATTTGTAATGAACGTATTAGTGTTGGTGTGTTAAATCACTGTCTTCGAAAGGAGGGAAGAAGGCAACATTAAAATCCCTCATTTTCTCATTGTGTTTTTACCTTGAAGGTGGTGGATAAGAAGTTTCCATGGAGAAATTCAAAGTCATAATGTTAAGCCCTCAATAAGCAACATAACAATAGAAGTAAATGATGGTGATAATAGTTCTAGCGTTTTATTAAGAGTTTATTCCAAGTGGCGGGCCAAGCACCTTCCCTAAATTACCTAAATGAAGACAAGCAGAAAAGTATTATGGTTATTTCCATCTTTAACTCAGGAAATTAAGGTACAAATGAAATATATTTTTTCCCAGATAATAAAACTGGTATAAAAGTGCCATGATGGGGGTCCCTGAGTTGCTCAGTCGGTTAAGCATGCAGCTCGTGGTTTTGGCTCAGGTTATGATCTCATGGGTTGTGGGATTGAGCCCCTAGTTGGGCTCCATGCTCAGCAGGAGTCTGCTTGAGATTCTGTCCATTTTCTGTCCCCCCACTCTCTCTCTCTAAAATAATAAATAAGTCTAAAAAAAAAATGTGTCATAGCCGTCTGATTCTCAGACCCGTGCTCTACTGCTGTGTTTAGCCAATGTGCCAAATCATAAGATTCACTCTGTTGAAAATACTGGATCCCTGATTGAATCTGGCCTAATTATAATCTCCGGAGAATTAGAGTAGCCCGAGATTGTACAGTTTGCATAACTAACAAGGTGATTTTTTTTTTAAAACACTCTAGTTGGAGGAAATGCTGTATTCTTCTCTCTAGCCTCACTTGATTTGAGAATAAATGATGATCAAATAAAGAGATGGAGAAATAGCTCATCTTTGGTGATTTCTTCCAGCATGGTTAGTAGTCATCAGAACACACGAGATCTCCGACAGCTGCACACCTTAATAGCCACAGCATCTGCTGCTACCAGGTTCTGTCCAAACGGGTCAGTCAGAGGAAGCAGGTGCCCACTATCTAGATGGTGTAACCACATGGCTCCGTGATGACCATTGCTGCATTTCTTCCTCTCTTTGAGACGTTGTAATTGAGAAGCCTTGATTCCTTTGGCTAATTAGTTGGAATGATAATGTCCTGTTTGTTTATTTAGAGTTTGCTTCTTTGGAATTGGGACCCACATCCTGCTTCACACTCTTGACAGCTGCCCCCACCACATCTGGTTCTGCAGTGTCCCTGCAGATATATGCCGGCGCTGTCATTTGCCCATGCTCCTCACACCTCCCTGCCATTTTCCTAACTTTGTATTTTCTTTCTAGCTAACTCTTTATTATATAAGATTTTTAGACTTCTCTTCTCCGTGTTCCACTGATTTATTGTGTTTCCCCCTCTTCTCCTGCTATTTGTTTATGGGTCTATAATGGGGCAAAAATACCCTGGGAAGCATTCTGTTAGAGGAATCACTTCAGACCTGCTTTTGTGATGCTTCAGTGAGTTTCCAGTTACTTTTTGGGGAGATGTTATTAAATTTTCAAATATTTCCTGTATAAAATAATATCTTCTTATAAAACACTTGGCAGTAGAAATATTAGTGTGTAACCAAATAAATAACAGATTTTGGAAACTTTAGTTTCAGCAATCTTTTCACATGAAATGATTAATAACCTTTCCAAAATACCTACCTGAATTTCAAGGAGAGCCTTAAGCTCCTCACAGAATTTAGTCTGTAGGCTACTATTTATAATCTTTAGAGGAAAAAAAAATCCCAAATCTAATATATGCCTTTTATGAAAACACTATATGTAATTTAAAAAATTTTTAAATAATTTTATTTTTTTTCTGCAAAGGATATAAAAGTCGAAGCAAAGTCTCTCAAACTCTTCTTTTTTAGAAAAATTGAAACAAGGGGCTAAAATTGCCATTATGTGTTCATTCAGAAGTGGTTGCAAAATGTTTTAAAAATATGATCCTCCTCTTTGCTGAAACTATGAAAAATAATCTTAAAGAGGCACTCACAAAACACAAGCTCCTTCTCCAGGAAAAAGAATCATCACCCTTGTGATCCTGTGAAAATTCATCTTCTCCTTTTCAGCTGAGACGAATACTTGATCTGTCCTTCCCTTTAGGTGCCATCTGTGTCCAAATGAGGCTGTTACTCTAACTCAAAGCAGACTTGCAAGAATAAAATAATCAATCTTCATCATATTGCTGCACTTTCGACAGTTAATTTTCTAGAGTAATTTGTCATTGTGAGGAGCACAAGATTTGTCTGAATTTGTGTCAAAGGTTATTGACTGAATTGCCACCTCGTCTTTTCAGTCAATCTATAAATATGGGCAGAGGCTAATGGCCTTCTTGCTGAGTGGATGAGATTGTCCAAGTTAGGTGCTGATAAGAGGTAGAAGTATCTATTGTTTCACTCATTTCTTACGGTAGCATTGATTCGGTGTTAATCTTAGAAACTTCACTTAACCTTCTTGCTGCTTTACTTATTTACTTTTCTATTTTTCTGTAGAATGGGGCTAAAAATAGTCACAACCATATTCTAGTTCCCACAAAAACTAATCTTTGGATTAAAGTTTATGTCATGAATTTACACCATGACTTTGTGAGAGTGACCTTCTGTTTTCCACAAAGTTGAGGGTAAAATATGCTCGTTTAACTTCTATTGCATTTTTATAGATAGCTTTTAATTTGTAGAAAAAGGCATGTCATCTTTACATTAATAGTAATTATCAAAATCTAATCTTTTAGATTAGATACACAAAATTATCTTTTGTGTCCTGTTTGTATCCAGTCTCCTATTGGGAATATGTCTAGTGGTTATGTGAGGGATTTTATTATGCTTGCTGGTCTGTTACTTTTATTGCTCACTTTAATAATCTCATGACAAAAGTTAGGTTATAGATTTTCATCAGGAAATATCCATTCTCAGTCTCTACCAATGGCAGTGTTTCTTCAAGACTTGGGGAAGAAGCTGAGAGAAAAATGGTCCATGGATTATGGTTAAATCCTAGTAAAACATTTGTCTGGCTATCTCCCTACATGGGTTATTGAAAAATACATTGTCTTAAAACACATATAGGCCTGAAATACATAGTTGGATTGTTATTAATAAATACCAATTATTTTCCCTCTTTTATTACAATTTTTTTCTTGTTAGTATGTGAACTCCTGAAGGGCACATCATAGTAATGCTAACAACAGCAAGAACTGCAGTAGGTAGCTAACAGTCCTTAAGGTCTCCGTGTCTGCCGTACAGTGCTCTGGGTGCTTTATATGAATAAACACACTTGATATTTGTAACAAACCTAGGATCACGAAGAAGGCTAAAGACTGGATCCCCAAAGATACTTGTGTCCCCTAATCCCTGTAACCAGTGAACTGCTACCTTAAATGGCAGATGGAATTTTGCAGATGGAATTTTGATTAAGGATCTTAAATGGGCAGATTATCCTGGATTATCAGTGTGGAATTTTTGAAGTAGAAGAAGAAGGCAGAAGAGTAGGTCAGAGAGATATTAGAGAAGAAGAGGCAGGAGAGACTCAACTTGCATTACTGAATTTGGAGATGGAGAAAGATGGCATGAGACACAGAATACAGCTACTTCTAGAATTTGGGAATTGCCCTCAGATGGCAGCCGACTAGGAAATGGAGACCTCAGTTCTATTTACAGGGAACTTAATTCTTCTGAGAACCCAAATAACAAGGAAATCAATTCATCCCCAGAGCATCTAGGAAGGATTACAGCCTAGTTAACACCTTGGCTTTTGCCTGGTGAGATCCATGTTGAACTTCTGACCACTGGATCTATAAGATAAAGTTGTGCCATTTAGCCATTAAGTTTATGGTAATTTTTTAAGTTTTACAATGGAAAACTACGAGAGAGGTATATAGCATCTCCATTTTACAATGAGACCACTGAGTTAAGATACAACTTAAAAAAAAAAAAAACCTTCAATTTTTAGTAGAATGCCTGGTATATGATAATGTGCACTTAATGTGTTTGTAGAATGAATGAATAAATGAATAAGTGGATTTTTCACAGATTCCTTTCAAACCAATGCATATTTAATTCTTTCTTGAAGTAGGTGCTTTCCTGGTGGAAGTATTTTGACTAGTCAGTGATTCTACAGACCTATTCTGTTCACATTACTACTCTCTGAGGATGCATATGTGAGACCTTAAAAAATGTATGATATTGTTGAAAAGCAAAATAGAGAGCCATCAGAAGTTCAATGGAAGTATACATTAATTATTCAAGATAAAGATATAAACAACATTTTTAAAGATTTATTTATTTATTTATTTATTTATTTATTTATTTAGAGATAGCACATGGAGGGAACAGGGAGGGGCAGAGGGAGAGGGAGAGAAAGAATCTCAAGCAGACTCCTTGAGTGTGAGAGCTGGACTCGAGACTTGATCCCATGACCATGAGATCATGCCCTGAGCTGAAGTGAAGAGTCAGGGGCTTAACCAACTGAGCCACCCAGGTGCCCCTAGATATTTTAAAATAGTACTCATGTAATTGGAAAAAAATACAAATTGCTATTGACCTCCCCAGTTTCAACCAAGATCAAGTAAGTAAAATCCCTTTTACTTCTCATCTGGGAGAATGTTATGTAGTCTTTTCTATGTGAAAAACAATTACTACCCTCTTCTTGAAGTTCAAAATGTCTACATTTTTTATTTATTATTTGAAAATTTGAAACCATTTTGGAACCATTATATATTTTCTCTGTCCATGTTATATTTAACACTAATGTCACACCTATAGTCATGAACTTTGCTATACTTCTGTACCAGGTGTCCAGAGGAATGATGACTACTTTTTAAAGTACTCCATCTTCTTTTTCCCATAAATTCCATATGCCACATAACTTACAGTACTGGTACTGTACACTGGTACTAGTAGGATATACTGATATAGATTAATACCCTAGTCAGCAGCTCTGGAAGGTGATAGCACATCCCTAGAAGTCCTAAGATTTGTGCAAAACAGGTAGCCTACACCAGCCCATCACAAATATAGAACCTAAATTCGATGAAAACCTTCTCTGGTTATTTTGAATAATATAGCAACAAATATAACTTTTTGTGGATATAACATGATTTCAGAAAAAAAAATTGAGATCATGTCTTTTAACATGAACAGTGTTACCATGAGATAACTTTTTTAAAAAAGAGATGACTTAAAAAAAAAAACAAAAAACAAAAAAAAAAAACAAATCCAAACACAACCACCCAAAGAGCTGGAAATAGACTTAGGTCTGGAAGTATGTGTAAAATTTAATAAGCAGAAAGGAAGAACCTAGATTACTCAATTGGGAGGAAAGTGTGAATAAAAGCCAGTGGTGGGGAAATGGTAAGGTATTTTGAGGGGATTGCTAGCAGAGCAATTTAAGTAAAATAATAAATTCATGAGAATTATAGGAGATCAGCTTGTCCAGTTTTGTTGGAGCCAGATTGTAAAAAAAAAAAAAATGTTAGATATAAAAGGCAACCTATGGAATGGAAGAAGATATTTGCAAATGACATATCTGATAAAGGGCTAGTCTCCAAAATATGTAAAGAACTGACACAACTCAATACCCAAAAATCAAATAATCCAATTAAAAAATCGAGCAAAAGACGTGAACAGACATTTCTCTGGAGAAGACAGACAGACAGCCAACAGACACATGAAAATATGTTCATCGTCACTTACCATCAGGGAAATGCAAATCAAAACTACAATGAGATATCACCTCACACTTGTCACAATGGCTAAAATCAACAACACAAGATGGACATGGAAAAAAAAGGAATAGTCGTGCATTGTTGGTAGGAGTGTAAACTGGTACAGCCACTGTAAAAAACAGTATGGAATTTACTGAAAAAGTTAAAAATAAAGCTACCCTACCAGCTAGCAATCACACTACTAGGTGTTTACCCAAAGAATACAAAAGCACTAATTCAAAGGGATACATGCACCCCTATGTTTATAGCAGCATTGTCTACAAGTAGCCAAGATATGGAAGCAGCCCAAGTGTCAATGGATAAAGAAAATATAATATATATATATGATTTCACTCATATGTGGAATTTAGGAAACAAAACCAGTGAGCAAGGGAAGAGAGAGATAAAGGGAGAGGCCGAGAAACAGACTCTCAGCTACAGGTTACCAGAGTGGAGGTGGGTGACCAGATGCGTAAGCTGGGTGACAGGGCTTAAGGAGTGCACCTGTCATGATGAACACCAGGTAATGTATGGAATTGTTGAATCACTATCTCATACACTGGAAACTAATAGAACATTCAGTATGTTAACTGGAATTAAAATAAAAACTTTAAAAATGTGTTAAATGTTATAAAAGAAATTTGAACCTGATCTCAAGTCATTCAATTTAGCCAAAAGTCTTTAAACATGAACAGTGTTACCGTGAGAGCATGTTTCACATGTTCAGAAATTGTTACTTGCATGCATTTTAAAATATATTTTTGAATTATAAGCGGTAGTTTAACTCACAATAAATGATTTCTAAACATACTATAATCCCATTTAAATGACTTGATAGCATTAGCATACACACATAAGCTTGTGATTAGCACACTTCATTATCTATTTTAAGACATGACTTTAGAGATTGCACATGAGAATGAGAGTATATGTTGAAAGGGCAATAGTTGGTGGGAGGCTACGTATTCAGCAATAAATTGTATTTTAGGTGGACATTTACGGATGTGGTGAGGTTCAATATCTTTCTATTGGAACATCTAGTTGTTCGCTATTTTGGTTGAATATACTATTGAGATGAGCGCAGAGGTTCAGGCTGGCACGTCAGGTCTCTAAGGATTAACCTGCTGATAAAAACCCAAAATCTCACTCTAGGAGAACTGATGGTACATTGTGTCCAATTGACTGAGATGAAATAAATTGGCTTTTTCTAAAATGCGTGCGTTGAAAATTCAAGCGTGTGATGATCACCAAAAAGGGGAAATCAGGGTGAAACTTTTTTTCATCAAAACAAGCCTAGCAATTTAAAAAAAAATCTTGGAGATAAATGTAAATTTCATGCTTCAAGGAAAAATTTAATAAATGTTTAACATTCTATTTCATGAGACAGACTTATGTATGCTGTTGACATAAGGCTAAGATGGAATAGACACTGCAAGTTAAGACTATATTTTAACTTACTTGAAGATAGAAAAAGCTGTTTCAAAATATTTATTCTTCTGTTAGGTTTGAAAAGAAATCTCACAAAGAAAGGTGAAATAAAATGTCACCTTCAAGCTTATTTAATAAGGACACCCAGATTAATTCAAATGTATTGCGATCCAAAGTTTCAATACCTGTTACTTCCCTGAAATATTGCATATTTGATAAAAACTTTTAATTTTGTTAATCAAAGATCACACATCTCCGTGATTTCATATGTAGCTCTTCTCAGTTAAGGAGCTTTAACCTGCTGGAGTGGCTTCTGGAACATGCAGTGTGAGTTACAAGTTTAGAAGACGTCAGTCACTAGGACAGGTTTGGTCCAGCCACATAAACTCAAGATATTTCTATCTCTGGGACAGTGCAGAAGTCAAATTGCTTCCCTTTCACTTCTGGAGTGAATTGAAACCAATAATTCTCACAGCCTCGAGTCTCTACATGGATACACACACCAAGTGCGGGCTGTAACTTTATTTTTCGTAACAATCTTGTTCTCACAATTTTCTCTTGCCCTGCTCTCTCTCCTCTGGTCTTTTTCTTTAGGCTTATTCAATTTTTCTATACTTGTACAATAAAAACAAAACCAACAAATTAACATTTCACTACCCTAAATCTCTCCTTTGTTTTTATTTGTTTGTTTGAATTTGCCTTCCAGATCCTCATCTCCTTCTTTGCCTAATGTCCTCAATGCTTTAAAATGCACTTTATTATTTTTTTTTTTTTAAGTTAACTGATCATTGGTTTCTGGACTCACCAGCAGTGGAGAATGAAGTATTTTTTGACGTGGATCATTCCTCTTAGTAAAGGACCTATCTTGACCAAAGGGAAGGGAGCCACCATGGGAACATGAGGCCATTGGGACATGGAGTCATCGGGGACCAAGGCGATGAGACAAGTCGACAAATTCCCAAAGCAGAAGGTGGGGAATTGAATTCAGAAAATATCCTAGGGGTTTACCTGGATTCATTGCCATGAGATTTTTTTTTTTTTTAAGATTTTATTGATTTACTTACTTAGAGAGAGAGCTCAAGTGAGTGGAGGGGCAGAGGGAGAGGGAGAAAGAATCTCACACAGACTCCACACTGAGTGCTGAGCCCAGGGACACAGGGTTGACCTCACAACCCTGAGATCATGACTTGAGCCAAAATCAAGAGTCTGGCCCTTAACTGACTGAGCCACCCAGGCACCCTATTGCTACAAGACTTTAAATTGCTTGAGTTGTTGCAGTGTAAACTCTTAAATTTATTTCCATCGCTTTTAATATTAAAGTCTTCCACGTACTGCACGTACTTATTAGAGTGACTGTCTAATACAAATTAAAAAAAAACAAATGAAATGAGTTCAATATCTCAGTGAATCAAAAGAGAAGTCAGAGGTCATAACTAGAGGTCATAGTGAAAATTCTGGCTCCCTGTGAATTTACAAAAGTTTTGATAGGATAAGCGATGATTTTTTTTTTTTTTATTCTACATAGTAGATAGTCAAGGTAGGAACAATATAAAGTAGATCAGAAAAATCCCTGAGTTATGCATTATGCATGTTTTTACTGCAGTTTTCTTAAGATTTGTAAGTATTTGGGATCTTTGAATGTGGGATGGTTAATCTTATACGTCAGTTTAGACCACAGGGTGCCCAGATTAAACACTGTTTCTGGGTGTGTCTGTGAGGCTGTTTCTGGATGGGATTAACATTTGAAACAGTGAATAGAGCACTCTCCCCCATGTGGGTGGACATCGTCCAACACTTCGAGGGACTGAATGGAACAAAAGGCAGGAGAAGGAAGAATTTGCCCCTCTTTCCTTGCTTCACTGTTGAAGTGAGACATCCCATTTTGTCTCCTGGGGACCTTGGACTGAGATTTACACCATTGACTCCTCTGGTTCTCAAGGCTTTGGTCTTGGACTGAATTACACCATTGGATTTCCTGGGTCTCCAGCTTACATTTGGCAGATCATGGGACGTCTTATCCTTCATAAGTGTATGGGTTAGGCCTTCATGGGTTTTGTATAGATCAAAAGTGTATGGGTTAATTTTGTATAAATTTATATATATATTTTATATATATATAATATATCCTTTATAAATATCCTATATATATATCCTTTATATATATATATATATATACACACACACACACACACATATATGTATATAAAAACTGATGTTCCTCTAGAGCTACCCTCAGTACAAAAATCTGTATTAGCCAGGGATTTTTAGAGAAATAGAACCAATAGGATAAATATATTCTATGATAAACACACATATAGCACATACACACATACATACAATATGTATTAGGATTTACATGTTATGATGTATATAACTTAACCTATATATATATATATACATATATATGTTTTTTTTTTTGTTGTTGTTGTTGTTGTTTTGCTACCAAACAGAAAAGACAACTTAGGAAGGTACTAGGCAAATGTCAGATGACTAGAAGTTGCAGCGAATTACTCTAGAAGCCATGCGGAGTTCTCATTTCGAAGTTGGGGGGAAATTATTTTACCAGACTTTCAAGAGAATATCTGAAGTGCTTGATAATGTTATAGCTCTAAGATATTGCTCCTGAGTTTCTAAAATTAAAATGGCAAAAAAAAAAGGAAAATGGCAATATTATGTTGCCCTCTATTATGTTGTCTATTCTTACAATTATTCTCAAATAATTTTTTCTTTAAGAAATTAATGCTTATTTTTTGAGAATAAACATATTTTTGGAGGAGTAACATATGTCCATGGTAGAAAACTACAAAAATATGTAGAGCATTTATGAGAGATGAGAAGTAAAAATGATTTTAATAACCTCTTTAAAATGAGAGGCATTAATGTATGGTTTAGTTGAATTTAGGAGAAGAAAAACCTGGTCAAACTGAAGAAATTATTGTAAGTTTTCTTCATGACGAGCTATTCTTAAGAAATTTCTCTAAAATTAAAAGAAAAAGTAGACATGAAGAGGCTTAGAGTTAGTATTTTATTTACTCGCTTCTTATTGCCATAGCTTAAATTTCTAGTTCATAAAATCCAGAGAAAAATAGGATATGCTCACACATCCTCTAATAGCTAAAATTAAAACTGCCAACTATTGGTAAGCGTATGAAACAACTGAAACCCTTATACACTGTTGATGCAAATGCAAAATAGTAGACCTGCTCTGGAAAAGTTGAGTCTTAGAAGTTCTCTATATATTCGGGGGGGCGGAGGGGGACAGTAGATGTATGTGGGTGTGTATGTGTCTGTATTTTTTTTCACTGCTTTAGTCAACTAAAGTAAAGCTTTACTGAGGCCCCAGGGCCATGGGGCTCAGGTAAGAGGCTGCCCTGCAGGGGAAGGAGGAACCCAAGGAGTGACCTTGGATTATATATATAATTATCCTATTAGTCTATTTATAGAATATGTATAGGTTTTGCTCATATAAGATTAAATATTCTAGACCTGTATTTTTTTTCTAAAAAGGATAATAGGTTGTGCCATTCTTTTCTTCTAATTCATCTATTTTTGCTTCTTGTTTATTCACTTATTTCTCCTGATTGTCTTAGTTTTAATTGTTGCTCTTTCATTTTCAATTTTTTTTTGTAGGTTTCTTTATTTTTTTTTTATTTTTTAAAGGTTTTATTTATTTATTCATGAGACACACACAGAGAGAGAGAGAGAGAGAGAGAGAGAGAGAGAGAAAGGCAGAGACACAGGAAGAGGGAGAAGCAGGCTCCATGTAGGGAGCCTGACATGGGACTTGATCCCAGGTCCTCAGGATCACACCCTGGGGCTGAAGGCAGCGCTAAACTGCTGAGCCACCCGGGCTGCCCGGTAGGTTTCTTTAGAAGTGAAAACAAGAATATGATTTTTTGGGAGGATGACTGGGTGGCTCAGTTAAACATCCAACTTTTGATTTTTGGCTCAGGTCATGATCTCAGGGTTGTGAGGTCAAGCTCTGTGTTGGGCTCTGTGCTGGACATAGAGCCTGCTTCAGATTCTCTCTGCCCCTCCCCTATTTCACACTCTCTCTCCCACCAAAAAAAAAAGAAAGAAAAAGAAAGGACTTTATTTTGAAAATATTTTAGATTTACAAAAGTGTTGCTAAGAAAGCACAAAGAACTCTGATCTATCTTCCCCAATTTCCCCTAATGTTAATATCTTACTTAACCATATTATATTTATCAAAACTAAGAAATAACATTAGTACAATATTATTAACTAAAATCCAGACTTCATTTTACCAGGTTTCCTAGTGTATCCCTTTTTCTGTATCAGGATCTAATACAGGCTAACACACAGCATTTAGTGATCATGTGATCATGTTTTCTTAGTCTCCTTTAGTCTGTGACAACCTTTGAGTCTTTCTTCATTTTTCATGACCTTAAGTGTTTTGTACTGGTCAGATAATCCACAGAATGTCCCTAAGTTGGATTGGTCTGATACTTTCTCATGATTAGCCTAAGGATATGGATTTTTGTGAAGACCACAGAGGTGAAGTGCCCTTCCCATCATCTCATAATGAGGGCACATGATGTCAACATGTTACTAATGAGGTTAACTTTGATCCCTTTGTTAAAGTAATATCTATAAAATAAATATTTTCCCTTTCCATACTAGAGTAATTTGAAACAAGAGTCATCTCCTCCAGAATGGAAACAACCTCAAAAATCCATCAATTATTGAGTGGCTAAACCATTCTATCATATGCAACAACACCTTGAAAGCATGATCTTAAGTGCAAGAAGTCATGCTCATAAGACTATATATTATATGATTCCATTTATATTACATTCTGGAAAAGGCAAAGCTATAGAGACAGGAATTAAACCAATTTGATTTTAGCCAAATTTGAATTGCCGCATATTTCATGTAAGCAGTGTTTATTATTTATTCTATTTTATCATTTCAATTCAAGAGTATCCATACTTTCATAAGAAATGAAAGAGTACATGGAATGAGGCAAAGTGGTCTGGGGACTAGAGATATTAGAGTGTTTGAGATCTCTGAATACACCTATGGTATCAAGGGACTCTTTTGGAAGAAAGGCATTGCTGCATATTAATGTGAAGAACCATTACTATACCTGGGGACCTTCTATTTGAATTAGTTCACTATATGTATTTTGGCTTGGGTACATTTGTAAAAGGGAAACAAATTGAAAAAACATTAATATGAATTACAGAAAATTAAAGAAATACATAAAATAAATGTTAATGGAATTATCACCCTAGCTGGCAAGAGTTTCTGAAGGGATTTTAAAAAGAATAACTATTTTAATGAAAGAAATTCAATCATTAACACCTCAACCACATTCACAACATATTTTTTTTCTTTTAAATATTTTATTTATTTATTCATGACAGAGGCAGAGACACAGGCAGAGGGAGAAGCAGGCTCCTTGTGGGGAGCCCAATACGGGACTTGATTCCAGGACCCCGGGATCATGCCCTGAGCCCAAGGCAGCCCAAGCCCAGCTCAACCACTGAGCCAACCAAGTATCCCAAGAAATTATTAATTAGTTGAACAAAATTGTTTTTTCAGAATTGTTTTTATTGGATAAAAGCGGTAATATTGTAATATACAGGATTATTTCTCTAAACTCATGACTATTACTTATAATAGATTTTTAGTTACTAACATGAAATTTGCTCTTTTTCTGCTTTTATAAAAGTCCTAAATAACACAAGAATATCTTCATGTGCCTCTCATTTATAGATCATAGACTTTTAAAATATAATTTTGCATGTTTCTTACCACGTTGGTGGATTTAATAATTCTACAAATAGGACATAGGAACGCTTGATAGGGTTGCCAAGTAAATGCAACCCTGAGAATGTGGTGTGGCTACAAAACCAGCAGTGTGTGCAAGAACGGAGACATACATGACTACTCTTGCACAAATGTTTTAGGTCTATTATGATTCACAAAAGCTTGTGACAGGCTTTTAAAAAGGTGACCGACAAGTCATAGAATATCTACCAGAAGTTAAGGAGCTCTAGAACAGCAAAACAGAACACTGTAGGAATAGTTTGGCTCCATGGGGTCTAAGGGAAGAAAATCAGTCATCGTTGGGGGCATTGCACAATGCAGGTGAAACACGCTCATATTCTCAAGGGACACGTAAGCTGCTCACTCTCATGAAATAAACAGTAGAACAGTGTCCGCAGATGATGTACCAAGAGGAGAGCCCTCATCACACCTCATGTGGCAGAAAGAGCACTGACTTAGGGGTTGAGAGTTCATAATCTCATCTCTGAAGTATATTATTAGAGTCTTGAACTTAAAAACTAGTTTTCATGAACGTTAGACTTCTTGCTGGTAAGACAAAGGAAAATAATACCTCTGGCTGTGCAAGAGTCGTTATGAAGATCACATATAATGATACATGTAAAAGCTGCTGTGGAATTTCAACCTCAGCACCCAATATACACTCCTAAGTAGCAGTGTTATAGACCAAAGGGTCTGCACTTTGTGGTCAAACATATGTGGCCTCCATCCCAGTTGTAGTATTCCCTCCCCTATTCTTTGTGTAATTAGTTCATCAACTTTTTTTATCTTTAGAATAATGATGTTATCTATCTCAGCATATTTTTTATTGGAAATTATATGAGATAACTCATCTAAAGCACGCAGTGCAGTGTTTGGCACATATCAGAGCTTCACGTAGAAGCTGATCCTTTGTTTCGTAATTTCTAACACTTATATTCACTTTGTGCTAGGCATGTGTATGTGTATGTAGCTCATTTAATTTTCACATCAACTCTTAGAGGGATCTATGAGTATCATATCCATTTTTTAGATGGGGAAACCCAGGTACATGACAAGTAAGGCATTTGTTTAGAGTCACACGATGAATAAACAATGGTACCAGGATTCAAAGTTAGGAAATTGGATCTCAGAATTCTGCTGTAAATCATCATATAATAATGTCTGCAAGTGGAATTGTTGAAAGCATATTTTTCATAATCATCTACTGTGTGTAGAACTCTGTTCTGAGGACTGTGCATATAAAGAGGAATAAAACAGAGTTTGATATATATTTAAGGCAACAGGGTCTGTAAAGAGCATGAATAATTTAAGGGAGAATAAGTATCCCTAAGTGTTTAGAAAGAGAAATATCTCTTAAAAATGTTACGTTTTTCAGTCCAAAGAGGGAAGCAGTCTTGTGTTTTGAGTTCTAGGTGGACCTTAGACAGGCAGAAATGGTGGAAAGAAGGGATTCTGGAAGAGGAAAGGTAGAAATTTAAGAATGTATTCAATGTGTCTTTGGGGAAGGGGCAAATAGAACCCCATTACAAGTCTTAAGTGATTTGACTGTGATAAAATTGCTACACTCCATAAACTTATAAATTTCTTTTTTTTTAATACTTTGTTTATTTATTCCTGAGAGATCTAGAGAGAGAGGCAGAGACACAAGCAGAAAGAAGCAAGCTCCCTGCAGGGAGCTCGATGTGGGACTCGATCCCGGGACCCCGGGGTCTCGCCCCGAGCTGAAGGCAGATGCTCAACTGCTGAGCCCCCCAGGTGCCTCTCATTATACATTTCTTATCAGTGATTCTATCAGGCTTAATTTCTGGATACCAAAGAACCAAGAGTCCTAACAGTGTAAAGTGTTCTGATTATGAGTTCAAAACTACTTTTGTTTGGTAAGAATTCCCACTACCATAGTGGGGATGGTTCATTTACCTTATTCAGATCTTTAGGAAGCAGTTGTTTTCACTGTGAGAGTGTGATTAAGTTTATTTTTGGGCGAGCCTCAAGTCTGAATACATTGTGAGATTTCTTATCAAAAGGAAAAATTGCCACTTTACACTTGATAAAATCTATTATTTTCAGATAGTTCCAGGTAGGAAGGCACAACTATTGGTAACCTGTAAAGATGGATCTCCTCCTGCTTATCAGAAGACCTTGAAATAGGGCCTCGGAGAAGCAGCTGGCTTGCAGCCTGTTATCCAAGGAGAAAGTCCAAGTTACTTCTTATTGATTGATGGATTGATTGATTGATTGATTTTTTTTTTTTTTTGCCAGGTTCAGTATAAAATACTATCCAAATTTGAAATGAATAGTTTGAGGAAAGACTGATCAAAATATGCCATGCAAAACTATTTCACCATAAGCAGTTAAAAAGATAAATAATTTAAGTCTCTTGCTCCTGTATGTGTATATTCATTGAAATTGAAGAGACAATATCCTGAGACCTGAGAGCTGAAATAATTCTTCTTTCCCTTATCTAGGTTGTCTACTCAAAATGGTGTGCCATATGTCTGTAAGCCATATGTCCACTATTTTTTAAAATTCTGATTTCTGCTAGAAAATTAGCTCTGACTATTAATTTCCTCATGTAATGAGTCCTGTCTGCTTGTTCTACTATTTCCTTTGAATTTTTTCAGTTCCTTGGAATAAAGGGATTATAAATCTGGATTTTCTCTGGATTAGGTTCCAATGACATACGGGCAAGAAAAACACTCTATCTACAACACATCTGGTTATTTTAAAATGTACAGAGATTCAATGTACTCCCTGGAATAGAAAATCCTGTCATTCCATCAGAATACTGAAGAAGACTTGGTCAAATGAGCCTATCTTAAAATTGGAAAGAGCAAGTATTAGTTAACTAATACTACATATTAGTTGACAATCTACAATTTAGTGATTTGTTCCTCTGAAGTTATGGAAAATAGACCTAAGCTATGAAACTTGGGATAATTGAGTAAATGTAGCCCACAGGAAAAAGTACAGCCTGGATTTTAGGCTGTTGTTACAGTAGACTACTAAATGTGCAAAAGGAGTAACTATTTGAAAAAATGGTGAGAGTCAAACTGGCTTGTCTGGAATGCCCAACAGTAACTCTCTAAAGCTTTGTGTTTATGGAACAAAGCAATGGAACTAGGATAGAAAGCGCCACTGAGACAGCTGCTCCTGTCTCAGATGAGCTTAGTAGGAACTGAAGTGTGCATTGAATAAATGAACGAATAAAGGAGGCCATTTTAATTCAAACCAAACTTTCCAACTGAAGTGGATGAAGGCTTGGATTCATGCCATTTGAGTTAAATGGAAGTTTAAATTGAGGCTGAATTGGCCTCGTGCACAGTTCTGGCTGGCATTGGAAAGACACCCAGAAACCAAGAGATAGGATTTTAGGATTAACCAAGTCAGCATGATGTAGTGGAGGAAGCCTTCCAGGTTTATATTATAAACACATGGATTTTGCTCCTTATTTATTTATTGGTTCTACAAGCATCAGTGAAGGCCTAATATGTGTCAAGAAGTAGGCTGGACGCTCAGGATATAAGCATGAGTGGTCCTACTCTCAAAAATCTCTGGTTAAATGAAAAAAACAAACAAGGGACGGTTTATCCCATTTCAGTGTGATTTATGCTGTAATAGGGATTTGTTCCAGGCTTTTTGGAAGTGGAATGACAAGCAAATACCACAGCTTTTAGGGTTGGAATAAGTTTTACAGAGGAGGTGGGATGTAGAAAGGCCCAGATTCAGCAATTTAAGTAGAGGAGCAGACTTTGTAAAATATATAAATGAAAGAAGAACTGTGTTTCAAAAGTATGAAGTGTTCTCCATGGGTGCAGAGAATATCTTTGGATGGTATCCAATGATCAGAGATGAGACTGGTAAAATCATTTGAGGAAGTACTTTTATGACATGTAAAGGGGATTGAGCTTTTCCTATAGACAGGTGACATGTATGAATGAGCTCGATCAATTGATGGGTAGCCCATGCAAGTAAAGGTCAAAATGAAGTTTTGTTCCATGTCACTCAATACCCATAGACAAGTTAACTTATATAATTTAAGAAAAAAAAAGCATTAAATTGTACTGAATTTTTTAGCTTTCTTATCTTTAAAACAATGGACAGCAGACAATACTATTGCTGTGGCCCTTCTTGCTCTATAATCCTCTGAGTAATAGATGTCGTAGAATCTGTTCCTAAGTAATTCACTTATCAGATTGCCTTGATGCTTACCGTTTTCACCATTCAACCCATTCATTTGGACATTCTCTGAGGAGGTACCATCAAAGCCTCTTCCCATGAAACAGCATGACTGGCCACTCCAAAGGGTCAGTAAGTAATGATTGCTGTAGCCGTGTGAGAGAGCCCTGGAAAGACATCAAGAGACTAAAGGTAAACTAACTTAGCTCTTTGTGGGGTGAAGAGCTTTTGAAGATGTTAACATATTTGTGACTTGTTTGTGTGTGTGCACATGTGCACCTCCGCGTGCATGTGAATGTATTTCTTGAATTCATAAGAAGGGTGTTGTCCAGAAAATAACCTAATAATGGAATCATAGCTTTGATAGAATTCCAGTACCATTTGGGTTTCTTTTCAGGATTGCTTTAAACTTGGTAATTTTGTGTAGACATAGACCAAATAACATTCTTTACTCAATGCTGCTTTCCTTTGGGTTTTTAAGATGCAGCTAATTAGGTTCTGTCTGAAGATTCTATTAGACAGTTAGATAGAATTGGTATTGGTGCTTCCATATTGAGTTAGTCAATGTTGACGGAGCAACAAGTCCTCATCCTGACATTTCCCTTTGTGAGTGTTTCAAGGTGAAGAGGAGAGGAGGAATTTTTTTCATGTTTCTTTTGTATTGATGAAAGCAGACATTGATTGACTAGACATAAATTGTTGTATAATAGTGCAAAGATACTTAGGGAGATTTATCAACTTTTTGGAAAAAAGTTACCTATTTTGAGAGGAATATTTTATAAATGCATATATCCAACATAGTCACTCATTCAGACATCAGGAAAATACCTGTAGATCTCAACTGTTAACTCTTTGAATTAAAAAAAAATCATTAAGTTTTAAAATCCAAATCAAGTAGATTAAAACAACACCATATTGGGTTGGCAAGCCTAAAGAATCAGAGCTCTACCTGCCTCTGAAGCTCCATTAGTTGATTAAAAATTTTTTTTAAAGCTTTTATTTATTTATTCATGAGAGACACACAGAGAGAGGCAGAGACCCAGGCAGAGGGAGAAGCAGGCTCCATGCAGGGAGCCCAACGCAGGACTCGATCCTGGGTCTCCAGGATCAGGCCCTGGGCTGAAGGCAGCTAAACCGCTGAGCCACCCGGGCTGCCCTCATTTTATACTATAAATCATGTTTTCCATTCACTGGTAATTCCATATGTAAGAGAAGCATATACAAATTCTTATTTAATAATAAAATGCTAATTGAAATTTACTTTAAACTTGTATAATGACTTCCTTATAACCAATAAAGAAATATGTTTATAAGGAAGTTTTTGTTGTTTCCTACAATTTATGCCATGAGATGCATAGCAGAATGCACCTGTTCATGTGGATTTGTCTGCAGTCTTGAAGACAGACCGAGCGTGATATGGAGATTCAGGCTTCAATAGTACAGGAGTGACCTTAAGTGACTTGCTAATTTCATTGACATTTTTCTTCTCAACAGAATGTGGCTAAACAATGTTCTGTCTCTCATATGATTGCTGTGCGATTGATATGAGGCAAGAAATGTTAAAGAATTTTGTAAATTATTTTAAAAAAGGCAAAATATGTACAAGTCTTAAAATTTGATATCAAAAGTCTTATTTAAAATGCAACAATTAGCCTTATTATACCAAATTTGTCTAAATTTGAAATCTTTCCTCACTCTATACTATCTCATTCCCATTAAATACAAAGACCTAATAAAGACACTGATCTTGGGGCCCCTGGGTAGCTCAGTTGGTTGAGCATCTGCCTTTGGCTCAGGTCATGATCCCAGGGCCCTGGGATGGAGCCTCCTGCCAGGCTCCATGCTCACAGGGGAGCCTCTACCTCTCCCTCTGCCCTTCCCCCTGCCTTTGCTTGTGCTCTCTCTCTCTTTCTCTCTCTCTCACTTTCTATGAAATAAAAGAAAAAAAATCTTAAAAAAAAAGACACTCATCGTTTCCTTAAATCACAGTTTTAAAATGCAGTTCTATACACATCAAAGGTCAGGACAATTAAATTTATTGCAGATGAAAAGCATGTATATGTATTTCTAGGTTTACCTATCCCATGTAGTTAAATAATGCACTGTCTTTATAAATACTTTCAATGACTTAAAAAAATAAGAAATGTATTAACAAGATCCTTAAATAAAATCTTCAATGTTTGATATATTCATAAACATAATTTCATTTTCTTTTTGTCCCCTTTACCAAAATTCCAGCTGACAGCCCTAAGCAAGACTCAGACAGACTACTGAATATAATTTTCTTGACCTGAGTGTTTGGTCAGAACCAATCTGTTCATCATTTCACAGTAAAAACAAATCAGGGTGAAAAAGAGTTAGCCAAGCCTTATTGAAGACAAGAGAAAGAAAAAATCGATCAAACTGAATGTTGTCAAAAGTGGTATATTTTAAAAGGGGACTTTTTGCCAGGATGTGACTTGAAACTGCTTTCATGCTGAATAGGATCAGATGGAGAATGACAGCACGGGGACTGCCAGTCATCATGTTGGTGATAGTCATAGTGCATTTAATGAACTTCAATAAATATGCTGGTTATTATTATTATTACTACAGAGTAGCCTGAAATTAAATATGTGTATACCAGTGATGACATGCATTTTAATCCATATACCATCTGTAAGTAACATTACTTACCTTTGCGTAGTTTCAAATGTTGAAGCATTTCATTGCTAAAGGTAGAGTGAATTTATACTCAAAGCCAACCTTTTTGTTTCGATGATTATTTAAAAAGTAATATGATATAGTGCAAACATATTTGCCGGACTCAGAGACAGCCTGGGATCTCCTACCTTTGGACCAAAAACAGATTTGTAATGTTTGATAACCTAAACATACTAAAAGGAATGAAAATTTTTCCTGAGAAATTGAAATCTCTATATTGTCTATCTTATGAAGATGCTTATGTGGCTTGGCAATACCCAACAATCCAAGTTCAATGGCTTTACTTTGGACTCTAATTTAATCTTTATTTACCTTTTGAATTCTTATATTTTACAGAGAGACCTCAAGGGCCTTCTTTAGGTGACAAATGAATTTTATTTGTTTGTTTGTTTGTTTGTTTGTTTATTTTTACAATGACCTATGTTGTCCAAATCCTACGCTCAGCTTTCTGAGTATTTTTGCTTTCCTTTATTGCCAGTAAACAATTTCAAATTCCATTTTGCATTTTTCTTCTGCCTCCTGAACTTTTTCTTCTATCTTGATTGTGGTAAAAATACCTAAATTATAGTATTGACGATAGTAAAGTTAATAGTAATATTGGTGAGTGTTTACTTTGTGTGGGGAAGCCTTATTATCATTCCCATTTTACAGGTGAAAAAGTGGTGCTACCAACTTTTAGCTAAAGTAATTTAGCTAAGATTATATAGCTGTCGGTTAAGGAGCTGGGACTAGAACCCGGAGGCTCTGGCTCCCCTGCACGTATATTCTTGAAATTTCTACCATACTGTCCTTTAAGCCCTGAAAAGACTTAAACCTATACTTGTCCAGACACTTGAATTCTTAACAAATTCACAGGATGTTTCTTTATCTTCTTGGAATGAGATAGATTAGAATATTGTGACAGGGTAGGTTGATCTTGTACCACCAAGACAAAAAATAAATTATCTTCAACTTCAAGCTCTGTTCTTAGGCAATTAAGGAAGGGTATGGGATATGCATAAGAGAATAAGGCTAGTAAACAATGTGTTCTTAGGCAAGTCTCTTTAATAGAAAATTTCTAGGAAGTGAGATATTAATGCAAAATGAGAAGTTATCTAATCACAGGCTGACTGTAAGAAAAGAATTATTCCTTATCAGAATCTGTGTGCAAACTAAATAAAATAAAAATGGAGAACTTCTCCACACATTCATTAAAGAGCTTTGACTTAATTCACATTTGAGTAAATATCAAACTTATTATCTATTTGCTTCCAAAATTGCATTCTGTTGTGTTCTAGGGAGCATGTCTTTAACATTGCCTAGAAAAGCAAAATTATAAAAGTTTATGCATAGCTGAAACCTTTAAAAATTTTTACTGGATTTGATATATATAAATTAAAAGCTTGGCCCTAGAACACTCTTCCCAGAATCGACCTAGAAGAATTTTGTCCAAGGAAAGCAAGTGTATTTCTACAAACATCACTTTACTCTAATGCAGCAGAAAATAAATATCCAGTTTGCACTGATTCTGGTGAAAGGGGAGTTAAATATTTTTTTTCTTTATTATAGTAGAAATGTAACTTGATACTTTTATGGAACGTCGAGGATAAATCTAGGTTTAAACCTCAATGTACATTGTCTTACTCATTTTCAAGCAGAATTATATAATGAAAATTGTTTTGATATTCTGAAATGAAAACTGGAAACATTTTAAAGGATAAAACTTCCCTAAGGGAAATAAAAGGGTTGGTTCACGTTGAACATTTGCTCAGGTATTAAAACACAGAAGCCAAATGTCCTACAAACAGCAAGGTGCCCTAATAACAATCCTGGAGGCTCAAAAGGTGTGTGTCTGGTAAATGAGGCAGAGGAAAAATCTGGACCAGTGTCAGAAAAAAAAAAAAAAATCCTTCAAGAAGAGTTCACCACCCGTTGTTCCTGTTGTTTAATGTCATTTCTAAGACTTCGGGGAAACTAGTCCAGGAAGATCAGGCTACATTTCAATGTCACCACGGCCGCATATCTGAGAGGCCCAAACGTACTTGTCAAGTTCAGAACATGCTCGGCAACATTGCAAGATACTCGGGTTTGAGTGTCAAAGAGGGAGGTCACGCAAGGAAAAAGAAAAGCATTTGCTGATGGGTGCAGCAGCATGGGAGGCTGCGTGGGGAGCAGCAGCAGGGCAATACTTTGCTGGGGGGCACCAGCACCTCCACAAACACCTGGCCCACTGTTTGGTGACAGACGTCAGAACAGCACCCCTGGGACTGATCCAGCTTGTGGCATCTTTCCTGTTAGAAGTACTTCGTAGATGCGATTTGTACAATAATTTTTTGAATTGCCTTCATAGCGACTCCCAAATCATTCGAAATGCATTCAGAATGCACTGATGTGCTCACGTGGAAGTCAGAATTTGGAGTTATCGATACGTGCAATATGTGTTTGTGAGCCTCTGACCAAACACACGAAATCTTTAATTTTGTCCCAAGTGTTAGTCCTTTGTTAAGGCTCTGTCCGATTAACTCAAGAGTATCTAATCTGGCTTACCATCAATATTTTGAAGGATAAATATTTTATGCAAAATCAGAGGCGACTTCCTCTAGGTCATGGTTATAGCTGGAGGTAAGTAGCTTCGCGTTCACAAGGTGAGGTGACCAAGTGAGTTGAAAACTATCCCCTTTTGATCTGTGGCACAAAGGAGAAGAGAAGATGTTCACAACTTCCTTCAAAATAATCGTTCTTGGGATCCCTGGGTGGCTCAGCGGTTAAGTGTCTGCCTCTGGCCCAGGGCATGACCACGGGGTCCCAAGATCGAGTCCCACATCGAGTTCCCCGTAGGGAGCCTGCTTCTCCCTCTGCCTGTGTCCCTGCCTCTCTCTCTGTGCCTCTCAAGAATAAATGAATAAAATCTTAAAAACAAAAAACAAACCAAAATAATCGTTCTTATTTGAGGATCGTTGACACAGGATGTTACATTAATTTCAGGCATACAGCAGAGCGGTTCAACTTTTCTTTTATTTATTTATTTATTTTATTATTTTCTTAAAAATTTTTTTCGGTTCAACTTTTCTATGTGTTAAGCTCTGCTCATAAGACTGCTCCCATCTGTCACCAGATGACACTGTCACAATATTATCGATTATGGTCCCTAAACTGTGGCTTTTATTCCTGTGACTTATTTGCTCTGTAACTGGGAGCTGCACCTCCCACTCCCCTTTATCCATTTTGCCTACATCTCACCCTCTTGCCTCTGACAACCATCAGTTTGTTCTCTGTAAGTCTGATTCTGCTTTTAGTTTGTCTATTAATTTGTTTTATTTCTTAGATTTCACATATGAGTGGAATTATATTGTATTTTCTGTCTCAGTCTGATTTTTTTTTTAATTTTTTTTTTATTTATTTATGATAGTCACAGAGAGAGAGAGAGAGAGAGAGAGAGAGAGGCAGAGACACAGGCAGAGGGAGAACCAGGCTCCATGCACCGGGAGCCCGACGTGGGATTCGATCCCGGGTCTCCAGGATCGCGCCCTGGGCCAAAGGCAGGCGCCAAACCGCTGCGCCACCCAGGGATCCCTCAGTCTGATTTTTTTCACTTAGTATGATACCCTCTAGCTCCATCCGTGTTTTCACAACTGGCAAGATCTCATCCTTTTGGGGGCTGTGTAATATTCTTCAGTATATATACACCACATCTTCCTTCACCATATGTCTATTGATGAACGTGGAGGTTGCTTCCATCTGTTGGCTATTGTAAATGATGCTGCAATGAGCATAAGCATATATGTGTCTTTTCAAATGAGTGTTTTCATTTCCTTTGGGTAAATACCCATTAATGAAGTTATTGGATCATATAGTATTTCTATTTTTAATTTTTTTCCAAATTTCCTTTGATAAGAATGGTGTGATAGTATAATTTGTTCATTACTTTCATCTTGTTTTGTTCATGTGGAAGATATCTTAGAGAAGTGGCTGGTTCTGATGAACACAGAGATTAAGAATTGGATAAGAGTATTACGCATTGCCGGATACTATCAAAAGTAGGCACCCCATGTAGCCAAAGCTGACTTAGACAATGTACAATAAACTGAGCTGTGATGGAAGACTAAACGTGAGTAAATATCAAAATATCAAGCAGGGAAATGGTGTTGAAGATCGCTAGCTAGATACATAGATACATAGATTTATAGACAGTTCAAAAAGAAAAATAAGTTCAAAAATTGGAGAGCACACAATGAAACTGGAAGGCCAGAATATTAAAAGTGAAGCGTGAGGTTTTAGATGGAAGGTGGTAAAAATTGAGCAAGGAATTTCCGCAGGAAAGGGATGCTTCATATGGGATTGATTCATAAGAAAACAAGTAAAGAAAAAAAAGAAAAAAAAAACACTAAAGAGAGCTCAGGATTAATTAAGAACCTGGTTATGAATAAAGGGAAATAAAAGTTGATTTATATTTCATCCCTCAACTTCTCCTCTTTTTCCTTGATACTTGAGAGGAAAAGTTAGCTGTTATAACACTTAAAGGTAAGGGAAGATACACCTTTACCTTTAGTTATAGAAAACTCTGGAGAGACATATACAGAGGCTAGGATTCTGAAACTATTAAAAGCAGTAGACAAAATAAGGGAGCAAACACTTTTGTCTTTGAAGTTCTAAACAGCAAAAGTCTCAGAACAATAGGAGCTAGGATTGATAGTAGAAAATCACAATTGACGCTTTATTAACTGTAAAATGTGACCTGAAGCACTATGCTAAAAAAACATAGACACTCAAACTTGAAGTAGTTGAAGTTTAAACTTTGCTGAAATACAAGTTTACGGAAGAGGCAAATCAATAATTTCAACAGTGTTTATCAAATCTCCTATTTATAAAAATTATTAATAAGTATTATAATTGGGCAGCCCGGGTGGCCCAGCGGTTTAGCGCTGCCTTCGGCCCAGGGTGTCATCCTGGAGTCCCGGGATCAAGTCTCATGTTGGGCTCCCTGCGTGAAGCCTGCTTTTCCCCCTGCCTGTGTCTCTGCCTCTCTCTCTCTCTCTCTCTCTCTCTCTCTCTCTGTCTCTCATGAATAAATAAATAAAATCTTTAAAAAAATAAAATAAAATCTTTAAAAAAATTAAGTATTATAATTTCTTGGGTGCCTGGGTGGCGCAGTTGGCTGATCATCCGATTCTCGGTTTAGGCTCAGGTCGTGGTCTGAGGGTCATGTGATTGAGCCCCGCATCGGGCTCCATACTGAGCATGAAGTCTACTTGACCCTTTCCCTCTACTCATCCTTTTGCTCTTTCTCTCTTGGTGGAATAAAGAAAATCCTTTAAAAAATAAGTATGATTTCATCCTTATAACAAAGTATGTAGAAATATAGAGGTGGATAAATGCTTATAAATGTTGTGTTAATGGTAGGAACAAAATAGTAGAAAACTACAGAGAAAGGAAGAAGTAATTCTATTGGGATATTCGGCAATGGCTTAGGGTGACTGATCCTGTTAGGAGCAAAATTTGTGCCATGTTTTATAGTTTGAATGGGAGTCTGTCTGATGGAGAACAGCAGGGGTATGTGTGTGTGTGTGTGTGTGTGTGTGTGTGTGTGTGTGTGCTGGAGGTGAGAAGTCAGATTTCTTCCTTCCGTCAGTAGAAATAGCTCAGACAAAGAAAAGCTGGAGAGCCCAGCTTGCTCAGGGCTCATCAGACACACTTATGTCTGGTGGGGGTTCTTGGGTAAGGAGGGGCAGGACATGCTGGGATAAGGTGTGATGTTGTGAAAAAAGAATGTTATGCATAAAAAAAGAATGTTATGCCTAAAGTTCCAGGCTGGCTGGAGAAGACCAGCTGGAGAGGCTAGCTGACTTCCCAAGGAGCATGGAGGCTTTCCTGTGACTGGAGCTTGGCAAGCAGAGCGCGGAGCACAGAGCCAGAAAACGTGGAGGTGAGGTGAGATAGAGCTGGGGAGGAGGTGCAGGGCACATGGGAATGCACTGTGTGTGTGTGTATGTGTGTGTGTGTGTGTGTGTGTGTGCGCTCTGGCTAAAGTTGCAAAGCTTCTGAGTGTGACTTGATCTCTTGTGGAAGAAAGAGAATGGGTGTTTTATTGAGACTCATTTGGGGCAGGCGAGTCCGTGTGCGTGGTGTAGGGTGCAGTAGAGGCACTAATCCCACAAGAGCAGATACAGGAGATCCTCAAATCCAATACGCAGTCTATCTGGAGGAATTAAAGTGTGCTGACATCCAGAAAGGGAAGCCAGAGGAGCCATGGCTGATTAAGATTGGGGCTGGACAGGGCCAAGGAGTCAAGTGTAGGTTGAGCCTTGAGGGATTTTAGCTTTTTCTGGAGGCCCAAGTCAGAACCAGGCAAGCATGCCAGGCTCCGCCTTCATTCTTGCTGTTTTTCTCCCTCCCACAGGAAAGCATTTAGCCAACGAAATCACTCAAATAGCTCTGTTTCATTTCAACCTTTTTTTCTTTTCGGAGTTAGAAATTTTTTCTAGTTCGCCATACCCACGCGCACACCCCCACACACATGCACACACGTTCACACACGCGTTTTGTGTTCTGCTCTAGTCAATCCATTCCTTTGCATTCCCTTTCTTTGATGTCAAACTGATAAATGTGCATGCAGAACCATCACTCTGAGTCCCATCCACTGTGTGGGGTCCAGGAGTGATTGTCTTCTTCATACATGGCAAGTTGAAAGGAGCGGCGACTGTCATCTACCATATGGGGGAGGAAGTTAAAATTAAAAGCAAGACAGAGCTGATAAATGCCCCATGTCTCCATACAAAGTCTCCATACCAGGAAACAAAGGGCCATTTTTATCCTTGCTTTTATTACGCATCACCTGTATCTTACTGACCTTACTTACAGAAAAAGTGAAAGCAATGCTACTTCCTAAACTACAAAATTCATAAAAGTAGGGACAATTACGTACCCTAAATTTCAGACCTCCTAACTTTTCTATACCAACTGCCTTGCTATGATCTTTGTCAAAGCAGTGAAGAGATGAGGCATGGTACTCCTTCTGGAATATATATTCTAGTGAGTCAACCTGTAAGAGCAACTGTTCGAATGTTTCTGTCTTATAAAAAAAATAAATATTATCGTAATTGATGCTGTACAAATGTGATTCTATAAATCCTATATAAAGATAACATTCTGGTATTGGATCTTCCCCAATGCATTGATTCTGACAAGTAACTGTAGGCAATCTTCTAAAATTTGGGGGTTTTAAGTATTTGAAAATCTATTTCCATTAACCAACATTGCTATAAGATTAAATAGATTTTACTCTGAGATTTCTTTGAGTTAAATCACTGTCATGTATGCAATATTCCATTCTAAATTGCCATTCTTGGGAAGTGAACACATTTTAGTCGTATGGATGATCTAAAAGAAGAACTCAAAGGAAGATCAGGGGAATCAGAAAATACCTGTAATTTTAAAATATTAAGTTACAAAAGGATGTTTCATGATTATAAATCCCTTAGGGCAAATGAATGCTCAGGTTGAACTGATATTTAAGAGAGACGGCTTCAAAAATATTTGCCAAACAGATGTATTCCATTTATTTAAACAAAGATAAAGAGGAATTAAAAAAAAGTAAACCCATCAAACTTCAATTCCTTTTATTGCTGCCAACAAGCAAAGTTTTCCAGTTTGTCTCCATGATTAAGCAAAATATGAGAGGTTAGGTAATGCATAGTCACACATACCCCTACTACACCCAGGCCTGAGACACCACTCTGAGGAAGGAGGATCAACTTTTTCTATTATTCTTTTAGTCTATATTTGTAGATCGATCAGAAATGGTGATTTACACACATCCAAACCTAGTAAAAAACTCAGATTCCTTCACTGCCCTGTAAGAAAGAGGAGAACCCATAAAGGGTGCCACAAGGTCAGGGTGTGCAATGGGTGTACTTCCACCGGTGTGCATTTGGGGAATTGGAAATGAAAGTCTTAGAGAATCAGGCACATCCTTTATGCACCTTCGGGATGAGCTGAGAAGCGATGTTGGCAACATAAATGTACTTCCCACATAGACTGGTAAAAGGAACACACTGAACTGGCAGTTTCATCCTAATGCTGATGCTTATCTTCTACATGATTTTAAGCAATACCCTGTTATTTTTTGGTATAAATTTCTCCATCTGTAAAATGATATATTCAAATTAGATAAAGTCTCTTCCAACTTGAAAATATAAAGGCTATCTACAAGGTAGACAGACATAATACCAAAATCTAATGAGCAAATACTTTACCATTCCATCGAAAGTATTGTTAAAACATAAACTTTGGAGAAGGAGGAGAAATTTATATATTTTGAGCATTTATTCTGTACATGGCACTATATTAAATTCTTACTTACATAATCTTGTTTAATCCTGCCAATATCCCAGTGAGATGTAAAGAGGTTGTAGTTGTAATTTGCTCATGTTATATAGGTGAGTAAATTGATACATATTCTCAGAATAATAATACAATCAAGAAAAAACACCTTGCACACATAAAATGGTTATAGAGAATATGGCAATAAAAGAAAAAAGGATTGGGGCCACTTTGTACGGTCGATGATTACTCAGCATGAAGATTAAACTTGGAAGCTTTAAACCTAATGTTCCAATCTTGGTTGTTTTAAGAATTGACCAAGCCATTCATTTATTTCTGTTTGTTTCTCAGATGCATTCAGCCTAACAGATTTAATCCCTTCTTTCTGAAGGATCTAGGACACGTTGGAACTCAATGTCTACATTCTGATCCTGCTTTCAGAAAGCTACGGTCAGGCAGGACCCATAAATTAGGTCAAAAACACTGAAAGTTTTAAGCTCATTATTCCAGGACATAATGGATCCCTTCCTCCATGTGTTGGAATTATGTGTCCACATTTTGTCATGTGACTTTATGGTGCCTTTTCTTGTGGGTGGGGTATACTTTCTTGATCCGTTGAGTCCAATGAGTGAAATGGAATGTTTTGGTCAATGGAACAGGGATACAAGTAACAGTATGCAGATTGCAAAAGAAGCCCCAAGAAGCATCCTGTGTTTCCACATTAATTCCCATGCTCTTGCAACCCCACATAAAAAGGCATTCAACAATAGCTGTTTCAGCCTATTCTGTCCCAGAATGAAGACAGATGGAGGGGACCTGAACCCAAGAGGAAGACGAGCCTGGCCTGGCCCAGCCGAACCCAGCTTCGATCAATGGAGGCTTTATGGAACAGTAGCCAACCTGCACTCTAGTGACATGAAAATATATGATTATTGTTAACTGCTGAGACTTTGACATTGTTTGTTATTTAGCAAAACGTCACTAATATAGTTCTCAAACTATTTCTGGCAGGAGTCATTTTCTATCTTTTTAAAACCGCAAGATCTTGTAGAGTTGAGTCAGGAGAATTAATGCATTGCTTTAACAAACCTCTTTGACTACACTTGTACAAATTAGATATTGCACAAATTAAAGATTGTGCGATATCCTCGAGTAGATCCTCATTCATCAAATGTTTCATATATTAACTCATTCTATTTCTCAGATTTCTCAGCATTTTAAAAATCTATTTTCTAATATTTAATTACAGGAAGATTAGATTTGTAAAGAAAGATTTGAACATATCCAATGACGATAATTTCAAATTTTATTTCAAAATGAAGTGTTCACAAAGGGGCAATTTTTTGAATGTGTACTTGATATAGAGTTAAAATGGAGTAACACAATTTCTATATCAAAATCACAACTGAACTATTACATTATCACATTAATATGACAACTTTAGATATCATAAATCTTACTAAATCTACATGAAGAAGACTACACAAGGCTCAGTTGGCTTTCCTTCTATTTTTGCCATATAGGCAAAATGTACTACTATTGCCATAAATAATGAGTGTTTTATTTTTAAACAGAGCTTCTCAGTTTGAAGGGGCGAATGGTTATATAAACCACCTAGAGATCCTGTTGAAATGCAGATTATGAATCCATAGGTTTAACGTAGAGACTAAGACTCCTGCTTTTCTAACGTTTCCATAATATACTGAAATTTCATCCATAGAACACATATGGAGTAGGAAGGTCTTAGAATATTTCTTGAACAAAAAAGAAAGAAAAAAGACCAAAAACATACATGAAAGACAGATGGCTTAAGTGGTACTGTACATACTGTGTTTTGCACGAAATTGAAAAATAAAGATTTTAGGACATAGCTTTTAGGACATATATCTTAACTAATATTTAACAACTACCATTACTTTGTAAATTAAACCTGGGGTTTTCTTTTCTTTTTTTGGGGGGGAGGTTTCAATTAATACGGTTTCTCCTCTGTTTTCACGGTGGCCAAAATAATTTACATATATATCTACATTTACATATGCAAATATACATACCTATATATTTATGTATATTTAAAATTTTAATATAGTAAACGGATATATATAATGTAAATGAATATAAATATGAATAAATATAAATAAAGCTGTCTTAAATATTTATAGCATATTCTAACACGGTTGGAGATAATAACTTTGCTACGTGAATTCCTGAGCTGGCTTTTTTTGTTTGTTCTACTGGTAAAAAGGAAAGAAAAGGAAATAGGGTAGAAATAATAATCTTCTTAGAGAAGAATACTCAATTCATGACTCTTCTTTAACAGGAAATATGATTTTAGTTGACAGAGGCAACATAGTTAAAGCCTCGCTAACCATGAACAAATTAACTTCATTTCATTCCAGATTTTATCTGCATTGCATTATTTCTGGAAACCGCAGCCAATTACAGAACCTGTCTTCTCTGCCTGTACCTGTGTTTCTAGCCATCCCTCATAACTCCAAGACTTGGCCTGCTCGCTGTCTCCAAAACTTCAGGTTGCACACATGCTGTCTTTGACTTCACCTAGAAATATACGACTCAGAGTGTCATGTTCTACAAAAACAACAACAATGAGCTCTCTTTTTGTTGGACTTTGGTAGCCCCTAAGCTGTCATTCTATTTTTTATTTTCTTCTATGATCAAGTGCTATGTAACTATGGCTCTGTCTTATGTATTGTTCTCTTTCCCTGCTATCATTTGCTCCTCAGTGTGCTACAGTCTGGCTTCCATACCTAGGCGTGACTACAATATATAATTAGAGATCGCCTTAGTGTTTTATCAATAATTCAGTAGCATTCAAAGTCTTATTTCTCATATTCATTGTATTTTAGGTCATCACTCATGTCTTCCCTTCCTGGGATTTGTAGAGACTCTCTTCAATTCCGTCTTGTTCCATCCTTTCTTGACAGATGCTTCTCTCTTCCTTCCCTATCATCCACCCAATTTGTGACAAAGCCTTCCACATCTAGGAAAAAAATCTTTTACTCTATGTCATAAGTTAAGCTTTTTACTTTTAGAGAGATATTCACTTTCTGAAGATTTTTTAATGTCATCCAAGGGCCATACTTGAAGGTATTATTATCCAGCTTCTATTTTAGAAATCAATGGGCAGGTATTGAATTCAATCACTACTGGGGATGGGGTGAGGACAGACTCTGAAAGGGACTTTGGCAGGGTTCCACAGGCAACTATCAATCATCTACTTTCCAATATCATCCAAGGAAATACTAATTTGTAAGATAAAGGCTAGTGGAGATAAATTAAGCAATGTCTACATTTCTTTAGAATTAATAGTTGCTGTTAAAATCAAGGTAAAAAGTGATGTAGTGTATTTTGTGTAGAAAAATATATGTGAAGTGGTGAAGAGTAAATTTGTGAGAGTCTCAAAACCTTCTCGCCAAGACTATTAAGATGAGACAGAGGGAAGCGTAAAATTCGGACTTTCAATTCTTTGGAATTTAACTTGAAAAGCAGTTTAATTTTAGCACTTTTGTTTCTTCCTAAGAATCTGATAATAGGAAAGAGTTCATTCGAATTTGGGTCATGACTTTTATACATTTTATTAATGGGATATTTTACATTTCACTTTGAATGAAATTGTAAAAGTTCTAAAGAACTGTATTGAAAAATGTGCCTACCCATAATTTGTGATGTGAAATATAATATGTAATGAGTTTTTAATCTTTTGTGTCTTGGATTTTTCCAAGACATTTTCCAGAACATTCTCTCTCTCTCTCTTACATATTCTCATTGATGATCCTTTGTTTTCAGTGCTCTTCTTGGTCCCATTAATATAGTGCTGGACACCTTATTCCTATCATTCCATTCCTTACAACTCTTAGAAAGTCTGCCTATAATTTCTTAACCCCAACCCCTGTAGTCAAACATTAGCCCAAAATTCATATTCTGATCTCCAGAAAAGAGGCTTTAGGTGGAACTAAATTTTGTGGTGTGTGTCTGCATGTTTTTAGATGTATATAGAGAGAAGAGAGTGGAAAAGGGAAAGAGAGCATGTTTATGTGAGTTTTCTTCTTTCTGTATGATTTCTGTATGTCCTGCTCTTGTTTTCATAAATTTGTAGAAATTCATCAGGGAAAAGGAAACTATGACATTATGAAAGTAATGAGTGTAATATAAAGCTTCCATGTACAGGGGCCTTTTGCACTTCAACATGCAAAGGGTACTTGGCTATGGATTGAAAAACTCAAAAAAAAAAAAAAAAGAAAAACTCTGAAAAGCTCCTACCTTGTGTAAAAACTATACCCCTTTAGGATATATTTTGTGGTCTAGCAAAGAGAAATACTTCTAGTTAAGCTGCCTCCAACTAATCCGACCTTAGTGTGAATGATATCATTAAGTCTTTGTCAACAGAAGTTTTCAGTTTTCATTTCTCCTGTAGGAGCTGATAAAATACTTTATGATGAGTCTTGGTAAAAACTAATTTCCATGCATTCATATAGCCATATTTTTAAAAACTATTGAGTAAAGCAACTGTTCGATAATCAACATTGTCTTCTATTCAGATATTCATACAGTCTGATATATGATTAAGTTTGGATATTTTTAGGCTCTTTCAGTTCTTTTTTTAATTTTTTAATTTTATTTTTTTTCTTTCAGTTCTTGTAATAGTTAGCTCCTTGTTTTAAATCAGCTACAGGGTTTTGGCCTAACGTAAAAATAATATGGTCACTGAATGCATATAAGAGAGCATAAATTGTTGGACATATTTGAAAGCTTAACAGTTTGAAAGCAAAAATATTTAGCTGGGTTAAAATGGGGGTGAAAGTCCTTTCCACATTAGTACCTTGATTTGTACCTACTCCTTTGATTTACTGTGTCACTTACATTCAACTGTTTGCTAACTTTGGCTGCACTGCTATTATGTTTTAAGCCCTCTGGCAGGCACTGAGGATCCCAAACTGTACAGTTTTCCTTAATACATCTGCTGTCCCTTTTAGAATGTGAACAGATAAATTTAAGTTCAAGTCATCCATCATCCATTCATTTGCTCAATAAGTACTAATTGAGTGTCCACTGTATACCAAACATGGTTCTAAATCCCAAGGCACAGCTGTGAACAAGAGAGAAATGGTACTTGCTTTCAGAGGCTTTATTTTAGTGTAGATATACCAAGTCAGTACACAAACAAATACACAAATAATTATGTTATGAGTCCCTAACGCCACAAGTAAGGGACTGAGATAGAGAATAACATGACTGGGTGGAGAGTCAGAACTTCAGGAAGATCTTTCTGAGAGGGTGACATTTCAGAGGCCGTGGTGACTAGGAAGGTACCAGGTACTGGAGAAATATCATGGAGGACCACCTACCCACTGAGCAAGTCGACAAGGTTGCCCACCCCAGATGTCATGACTGGGGGCCAAACCAGAATTAACACAGCTCAAGGGGAGAAGAGGGCAATTAAGGAAGGAGAAGGAGATGAATAAAGGCAGAGAGGGACCACTGAGTAAGCCTCGAGCTCCAAGCTGTACGCCATGAGCTATAAGATGTTCACTTGAGAGGCCAATGAGAGGCACGAGAAGAGACTGCAGAGGGGTCTGGAAACCTTGTCATGGAGAATTTCACAGTAACTATAAGCAGGGTCTGCTGTCATCCTTAGCTGTGACTCCTCGTGTAAACAGTTGACATTTTTACTGTAACAAACTTGGCATTTGGGGTGCAAACCTGTCTTGTTAGCTCCCTTCTTTGAATAATGAGGGACATTGTCTAAAAAAAGACTTATATGATTACATGAGTTCGTAAGAAAATGTATATTGAAGGAAGGCCATGTGGGACATGGGGACAGTCGGGACTGAGAACATATTTGATTTTTTTGGAAACATACAGGAAGAGTGCTTTACAAGTCCTAATCAGATTGGAGGATCTACTTCTGGCACCCAAGGAATAGAATGAGGGAGGTAGAGGCAGCAAGGGAATGCCAACTCATTTCCTTTTCTGAGGGAAAGAGTCACTACAGTAACTCTATCTCTGTCACAAAAATTAAGTGTGCCAGTCAGAGTGATAGGTATTATTCTTTGTGCGTTCACGGGGGGGTAGTGACTTTGTAAAGTTGGCGACCTCTAAGCTGAAGGCTGTGCACAACCTCTTCCTAGTTAACCATTTTCACCATTGAGCTGCGAAGGTAGCCTAATGAGGTGTGGATTGGACAGGATGATTCCCCTTATTGGCATTATTTTCCTTACATGTTTTGAGGCACTTTGCCCTGAACTACAGTATACATGGTATTGAAACAAAAGTAGAAAAGAAGAAGCCAAAGACAAAAAAGATAATTATCTTTTTTGATTATATAATTATAATTTATATAATTATATATAATTTGATATATAATTATTGATAATTATCAGAAGGAATTTGTTCTTGGCACCTTGTGCTTAGTAATTGCTTTAGTAGAGTGCAGGTTAGTGGAATCATGCCTAACCCAAGTCTTTGCTGACCTAAACAAACACCACTTGCTGTAGTTGAACAACAAGTCCCCAAACAGACAAAAACTAGAGTCTACTGACCTTGGGTCGCTAATGAACAGATTCTGTGGGCCAGGAAGAGAGCACGCAAGCTATGGTTTGACCTTTAGAAGAAAAGGGTACACACTATCATTTGGCTAAACAATAAAGAATATACAAAAAGCAAGACCAAGCTGGATGTGGACAAGTTAGATAATTTAACTGATACCAAATATTATAGGACGCTTACTTTTTTTTTTTTTTGCTTACTTCAATATATTTTTAACTCTTAATTTTGAAGCCAAAGAAAACCTGAATTATTATTTTTTAATAACTAGTTTTAAAATTAACAGGCTTCTGGGCACCTGGGTGGCTCAGTTGGTTAAGCATCTGCCTCTGGCTCAGGTGATGATCTCTAGGTCCTGGGATTGAGGCCCCAGTAGAGTGGAGTGGGGCTCCTTGCTCAGTGGGGCGTCTGCTTCTCCCTCTCCTTCTGCCCTTCCCCCCCACTCGTGGACTCCCTCCCACCTTCCCTCCCTCCCTCTCTCTCTTTCTTTCTCGCGAGCAAATGAGTGCACTCTTTCTCTCTCTCAAATAAATAAAATCTTTAAAAGTAACTCAAAACAAAAAACAAAACAAAACCAAAAAAAAAACAAAGTTTCTGGAAGTTTGACTCATCCAAGTTCTTACAGCTTATAAATGGCACTGTCACTAGAGAAAATGCTGGATTTTGTGGTGCTCAGGGTGAAGTTGGTTCCATCAACAACACCCAGCCCACTTTCCCTTGCAGGGTCACAAACTTTCAAGTATTTTGAGTTTATATGCATTATTGCATATTGCTTGAAACGTGTATTTCCTATAATTTCCTAGCCACTTGCTCTAACTCTTCTAGAAACTCAGTATTGGAACTTTGGGACTGAATCATAGCAGTTTCGATATGTAGTGGTTAATGCAGTAGACTGCTTTTCTTTTATTTCTAAGTAGAGAAAAATGAACACAACCATATCTCCTTTAGCTACTTGGAAATGTGAGATGTTAATTGTGTTCTAATTTCCATTCATACAGCTTTCGTTGAACAGCATTTTAGCTCTACAAGATGTTGTGGGTGGAACTTTGTGCCTCAAAAAGATATGTTCAAGTTCTAACTCCCGGTACCTATGAATGTGACCTTAATTGGCAATAGGATCTTTATAGAGAGAATTCAGTGAAGATGAGAGAACACAGGATTAGAATGAGCCCTACACCCAATGACTGACGTTCTTATAAGATGAGGGGAGAACATGCAGACACCCACAGGGAGGAAGTCTATGTGAAGATGGAAGGAGTGTGTAAGTGCTACAACTACAGTCCAAAGGATGCCCAGAATTGCCACCAACCACCAGAAGCGAGGAGAGAGATCGGAAACAGGTTCTCCCTCAGTGCTTCCTGAAGAAACCAACCATGATGGCCGGGTTATGCTCAGATAATAAATAATCCCAGACACAACACCTCTGCACATGTCCATTTAAAGCTGACTGGGGGTTCCATACTGCTTCATTGTCAATCCAAGATCTGGGATGAGGAAATAGCTAATTATTGAAAATCGCTCATCATCTCAGTAGATAGGGAAACAATGGTGAAGCATATACTGCCTCCTAAAACTTCTGCCCAGAAGTGATATATGTTGCTTATACTCTCATGTCTTTGGCTGGAGCACGTCATGGGCCATCCTAGCTTCAAGCGAGAGGTGGGGTACATGTCCTCAGTGTGCCAGGAAGAAGAGAGGACTGCAGTATTTGTAAACCATGTCAATGCTGCTACCTAGAGGTTCTGGATTTTGTCCATTTTATACAGATAAACAGATGAAGGCACAGGGATCCTATGTAAATTCAAGGCCATGTAGGTATTAAAATTTGAAGTCAGGATACAAATCCAGGTGACTTATACCCAAAACTTATGAAGGTGATGGACATATAATTTCTTGCCAAACTTTTACATGTAATTCCAAGAGATTCTTAGGTGTCCATGCATCAGCTTGCCATGAGTCAAGACAGGCCAAATTGTACTATAGTGGTAATCCACCCTCCAGCTGGGTTGGTCTAAAACAATAAGGCTTTATTTCTGTGTGCTTAATTCAGACATATATTGGAACAGTCCAAATTAAGACAGACTGGAGGAGCAGCCCTTCTCTCAAACATTGTGCACTGATGCAGGAGGATATGCAAATGTAAGCTCTGGGGTGTTTCACGCTGTCGATTTAGGATCAGCCTCGTGGACAGATTGGCCACTTCCTTTTATAAGTCATTGGCTAGAACTTGGCACATGCCCCGACCCAGTCGGAGGGCATCCTAATGTAATTCTACTATATGCTCAGAAGAGGTGAGGACCAAAAATAATGGACAAGAGCATTAATGATAGCTAAATATCCCATCCAAGTTATTAGCTACCTACATTACAATGAATTACAAAAGTATTGTTTTGATGTGACAGTCCCACAGGAGCAGCATATATTTCTGCAGAAATATCACCTACTAATGTTTACTAGGTATAAAAAAAAAATCAGCAAGTACAGCAAAAAATCCTTCTACAAATGGAGGGTTTCATCAGTTCTCAGAGACACAAATTTTAATAGAAGGTTCTATGCCTTTATTTATAAAGCTATTTTGAAATAAATCTTCACCTTGAAATAACATTTGTAATAGCAAACCTTCCCTTTAATTCAAAACACCAGTTATCCATCCCAGTATAACTCTTTTTGTTTCAATCAATAATCCTATTATTTTCCAAAAGTTACATGACATTTTTGATGTATTTTGATTACTTATCCATCACCTTTTTTCTCTTCAGCATGATCCCCACTGCAAATGCTGAATGCTAATCAAAATGGAAAAAAGTAGATTGTGGTTGTGTTTAAACAGAAAATTACTCTGGTCTGCAGGATGCCTCTAGGATGTATGCAGCCGAAAGGTGTAGCAGATGGTGTGCAGTGGCTGTCCATCACTGAAATGGGATGGATTGACCAGCAAGGTGGCCGGAGTGTGGGGAGTCAGTATCCATTAGCTTTCATTAAGCATCACCCAACAGAACACTAGCTGGTCTCTTCCATCAACTATGTTCACTCTATTACTTTAAGGCACATTGTTTAAAGGTGAGAAATCCAATGATAAATGAAAAAAAATGTCTACATATATAGTTTTCCTTAAAATTGGCAGCCATTAAGAAAGCAATGGTGATTTGCTGCTTCAAAAAAAAAAAAAAGAAAGAAAAGAAAAAGAAAAAGGAAAGAAAAAGAAAAAGAAAAAGAAAAAGAAAAAGAAAAAGAAACCAAAAACTATCAAAAACAAAACTTCTCTGGCTTTCCCTCTTTCGTTCTTCACATCAAATCCATCACTAATTGCTATTGACTCCCCCTTTATGATTTTCTCACTTTTGCATTATCCTTTGTATTTCCACTGCCATTTTTCATATTTTATTTTTTAAATATTTATGTATTTACTTATTCATGAAAGACACAGAGAGACTGGCAGACTCAGGCAGAAGGAGAAGCAGGCTCCTTGCAGGGAGCCCGATGTGGGACTCGATCCCGGAACCCCAGGGTCAGGCCCTGAGCAGAAGGCAGGTGCTTAACTACTGGACCCCCGGGTGCCTCCATTTTTCATATTTTAAACCCACACCCCATTCTAACAGGAGTTTTGCAAAAAGTTTATAATTTCTCTTACTACCACCGGGGATATCTACTTTTTCTTCAGCACCACCAGATTTAGTACCGTTTTTTTCCTTTTCTAAACATTTTCACAATTCTTTGGTGTTCATGCCAGCATTTCTCAGTGAGGGAGACACCGGACCCTAAGAAGAGTTTTGGAATTTTGTGGGCAAAGTTTGGTCATTCACTGTGATTGCGGGGGTACTACTGGCACAATCAAGGATCATGGGGCCAGAGTGCAACATGTAGGACAGCCTCATACAACAAAGAATTTCTTGCCATCTTGCTTGATTGCCATCGTTTGTTAAAAAATCTACTTAAAATTATGTAAATCTAGGAACTGTCTCTATTTCTTAAAATAACATAAAACATTTTATACATTTTAACATGTAGTACATTTTTCCAAGATGCCACTGATGGGTACCTTGAAACAAGACTTTTTTTTAGAACTTGATGAAGAGTTATTTAATATTTCTGAAAATCATATCACCAATATTACATCACTAACCCTCACTGCACACATGGTTTCTTAGACTCAATACTAAACACTTTGTTACATGCGATGACATTCACTCACGGTGATTCTGCACATAGATGCCCTTGAACTTAATTGTGTGTTCTCTTGGAGGCCTGTTTAAGTATTTGCAGAACAAATTATTTCCCAATAAATTAGAATGTTTTCCTTCTTATTAAAGCTGACATTACATTTATGTTTTTTTTATCTGTTTATAATTTAGTTCAGGATATTAACAAAGGTTTTATCAAAAAATATTTGCTGTAAAAAAGTTTTATCCAATCTGTATCTGATACAGATGAAGAGGTGCTCAAATACATGACAAATTATTGTACTTGTCTTCTCTGGCCCCACCAAATTTCCTCTCATATCTTATATTCTGCTTCTCAATTTGCACACTCTGCTTCTGCCACAGTGCTTGAACGCCTCTTCCCTGAGTCATCTCCAGCCCTGCCAGGAACACCTTGTCTTCCTCTCCCCTCTCTGTCAAAAGACTCTCCATTTTCCAAAGCCAGTCTTTCCTGGTTACCTTGACTTTCAGCAAGAAAACTGTGTCTCTGATCTTCAGTATCACGCCTTACTCATTTAATCATGTTGCGTATCTGATTTTTGTTTGTGTCTTCCAAATCAATCGTCCGCTTCTTGAGGAATAAAATGTAGAAACCCTCTCTCAAACTTCCTTATCCTCATACCTAATACACTATTTATGTATCTCAAGTCCTCATGTGTATTTGTTGATTGGTGGGTTTTATGGTTAAAGTGCATCCCAGTGCTTCTTAAAACAGGATCATGGCGGGGTGTGTGCGTGGGGTTATTCATTGCACAGTAGTGAGGCTATGGGGCTCAAAGCTATTGAATCTATCTAGCCTGTTGATCTATAACTCAGAGTCTGTTGTGAGCTCTGGATTCATTTGACTGGTAAACTCTCATATCTTCCTGGAATGTGACTCCAGCTGCCCTTCTTTTGATGTCACAAGCATCTGTGATGAGGCCTAGTTAAGTGTTACTACAATTTATCAGAGAAAGCTGATCCTGTGAAGTACAATATGACCCTCTAGCCTCTGTGGGATCCTGTAAAGTACAATATGACCCTTTAGCCTCTACTGAAGCTTCTGAAAAGTAGCAGCTTTTTGTACCTGCATAGAAACAGCCAGAATGACAAATAATTCCACCTCCTATGATCCCTTCTATTCCACTATCCAATGTTAGATTGAAGACTCCTGATAAATCAAAGGAAAAATAAATTGTGGGCAGCATTTCCTTTGTAGTATTCATAGAATCTCCATAGTCTTCAAAACTCTGCACTCTCCTTGTTTATTTCCCTACATGGATCATTGTTTAACAATTTAATCTTTGGACTATACAGTAAAACACGGACTAAGCAAGCAAATAAAACAAACACCGTCTTTATTTTTCTTTATTTGATATTATCATTCCAACTCCAGGCAAAAGATATAGTAATTTCTCTCTTTATTTTAACAAAGCACTCTTAATGTTGCCATTGCAAATATAATAGCCACAGTTACCATGACATCGAGATGTTATCTAGAAATACACATACATCTTCTAATAATCTGCTTTTTTTGTATAAAGAAAATACATAAAATGGGCCACTCTATCCAAGATCAAATTTAGTTGAGTAGTCTGCCAAAGTCAGTTATCATTAGTTTCTTCACCAGTGAAAGAAGCTGACAATCACTCTCTTGTACAGACTCAAGATCACCTTGAAGCAATTCCTAGGAGCATATCTTGATTATATGAAGATGTTAGAGTTTAGCTCCCTGATCAGTTGAAAAAAGCATATATCATTCAGTCATTCATTTAGTAAACAGTGTTTGAGTCCCTCCATGGTCTAAACACTATTTTAGGTATTGGAAATATAACAGGGACTGAGGCGGGAGGGTGGGGTTCTTGTCTCGCGGAGTCAAAGAAGGAATCTCATGAAAATGGGAGAGTAAGTAAAGGGGTAGAAGTTTATTAAGTAAAGATACAGAGAGAGCTTTCAGGAGTGAGAAGGGTCCCCAAAGGGTTGCCATTGAAGGCTTGTAGGGCTGATCTTTTATTGGAACCAGCCAGGGAACCTAAATCTTTTAACATCTCTATTGACATCACCATTGAGTGTTAACACCTTCAATGGCTTACTTCCTTTTTAGGGTCAATTAGGTAATTCTTTGTTGGTCACAAGTAGCTGTTATCGCAGGACCCCACCTCTGGCACCTGGGACAGGATGGTCCAGCTTGTTTATCTCTGGTTTCATCTCCACATTTTTGGGATTTCTGTGAGCCTGACCCCGTTAGGATTTTTTTTTTATCTTTAAAAAGATAATTTATTTGAAAACAGTATACGAAATCTTACTTTCCATGATTTCATAATCAAGTTGATTGTAACTTTTTCTTCTTTGTTTAGGCTCATTTTTCATTTTGTACTCAGTGGTTACAATATCCATAAAGAGGTTCTGCAGCTATTCCGCAGCCGGCCATTCTGCAGTGGTGAATGCTGGTCTGTTGGAGGCGTCCTCTAGGTCTTGGACACCGCTGTGACTCCACAGTGTCTCACCAATAGCACTTTCCCGAGGCCATAATCTTGGAGGGAGGTTAGTTGCATCCACATATTCTCCCCATGGACAAGCTTCTCCACCCGTGATGAGTTTTTTCTGTTCTGGAGAACCACTAAAATCAAGAGGGTCCACTTACCTAGACCTGCCTGGCCCCACTTGTCCCTAATTCAGGACCAAATAGACAAAGTCCCTACAACCATGTCATGTATCAGTGAGAAAGAGGAAAAAAAAAAAAATCCAGGTATGTGATAAAATATTAGGTTGTATAAAGGGCCAGGAAGAGTAATGAACTGGATTGAGGTCGTAGAGGGTGAGGGCAACTACTTCTGTGGGTAAGATTGTTAGGGAAGCCTCTCTGAGGAGGTGCCCTTTGAGTGGGGCAAAGCAGATCTCGGGCAGAGAGAAGCAAATATAAGGTCCAGGCAGGGGTGTGCTTGGCAATGTTGGAAAAACAGCAGAGGGCAGGCAGGCTGCTGTGAGCGGGTCTTTGTGAGGGGCTTTGAAATAGTTTTATGCAGGAATCGAGCGAAACATGGCCAGTGGGCTGGCTGTGGTAGGTACTGGGTTGTGTAGCGGGTCAATATGGGGCTGCTCTCGGGAGGCATCACACCCAGCCCCACCCAGCCCCAAGCAGTGCGGTGTTGGTGTAACCATGAGCGGCACCTGTGGGTGTCTGGCCTGCTAGGGAAGAACCCAGAGTGTTACCCCTCCTTCAATACAAATGCAACTGAAAGGGGTTCTGGTGGCCACTGGGAACTGTAGAGAAGGGCAACGTGGCCTTCAGAGACAGCTCAATGTCCTTGATGGTGCCTCCCGAGCAGCAGGGCCTCGGGCTGTTGACCCCTGACCCTGTGCAGGCTGGGCTTCTCAGGAACTGTGGCCTCATGGGGTCTTGGTCCCTGAGTTGAGCTGCACACACTCAACCCTTAGGTCCCAAGGGGCAGGGGGGTGGAGCTTCTGCACTGAGGAGGACACTCCCCCGTGCCCGGGGAGGTAATGGCAGGAGAGCCTGCCCTGCCCTGGCCTCTGGGCATCTTCTACCCCATGGAAGAGGGGAGGGAAAGAAGCCAAAACGGAAGCTGACTTTTAGAGACCTGTCTAGCCTGCAGAGGCATGTCCAGGTCAGGGACATCTAAAGCTTGTTTAACTTTGTGGGTCCTCTATAAAGGAAAACTCACAAATATGAAATGAAGTTTGAAAGTAAAGGTTTATTTCAAATGAAAAAATAAAACTTGGGCACCTGGGTGGCTCAGTGGTTCAGCATCTGCTTCAGCTCAGGGCGTGACCTCTGGGTCCTGGGATCGAGTCTGCACTGGGCTCCCGGCAAGGAGCCTGCTTCTCCCTCTGCCTGTGTCTCTGCCTCTCTCTCTGTGTCTCTCATGAATAAATAAACAGAATCTTTTTTTAAACCCCCCCCAAAAAAAAAACAAAAGAAAAAAATAAAATACAATGAATTATGAATTTTGTATGCTGACCACAAACACTATACACTTAAAACTAACAGCATTAAAAATTTTGATTTCTTTACACATATTTGAAATACTTTCCTCCCCTATTTTCTGCTTACATACTCTTCCATCATCTCCTTCAAAAAACATTAGTTTCATACAATCATTGTCTGTAGAGAGAATAGAGAATTCTATCTTTTGTCTAACATGACTACTCAAAATTTGGTGTTCATTCCTGATAGTTTAGAACAGTGGTAGGCAAACTTTTTCTTACAGGGTCAGACACTAGAGATTTTAGTCTTCATGGACCAACAGGAAAAATCAATACTATTACCTAAGTGCTTGTAGAACCATTTAAAATGTAACCATGCAAAACATAAAAATCATTCTTAGCTTGTGGGCAAAAATAGGAGAAGAGGCAGTGGGCCAGATTCGATCCACAGGTTGTAGCTTGCCAATTCCTGGCTTAGAACATTTTCTTCTAACTTCACAACTTGTAATTTGTAGTGTCCAGGTAAATTTGGAAGTTGTTAAATTTGGAAAATCTTCATCAAATTTCTTTAGAGTGGTGATATAATTTATCAACCAAAACTTGGAGAGCAAAAGAGTTCTATTATTTTTTTTAAGAGTTCTATTATTAATTACACTAGAACTGCAGATGTAAACCTAGATATCCCAACCAATCAGAACCCGGGACCACTCTATATTATTTTAATATCTGGCCTTTAATATTTAGGGACATGTCGAATTTCCTTTTTTTTAAAGAGATTTTATTTATTCACGAGAGATGCAGAGAGAGAGGCAGAGACACAGGTAGAGGGAGAAGCAGACTCTCTGCGGGGAGCCCGATGCCGGACTCGATCCTGGGACCCCAGGGTCACGCCCTGAGCTGAAGGCAGAGTCTCAACCCACTGAGCCCCCCAGGTGCCCCAGGACACGTCGAATTTTCTAGGGCAATAACTCATCAAATATTCTTCTAATTGACCATATTCATTAATATGATTGTAGTGACACTCTATTGGCTTTTATTGCTGCAATCATATGTTACCACAAACTTGCCTAAAAACAAGACGAGTGTGTTCTCTTGCAGTTCAGTGTGGCATAAGTCCAACACAGCTCTCACTGGGCTAAAATAAAGATGTTAATATGACTGCATTCTTTTCTGGAAGCTCTAGAGAGGTTCATGGCTCCTTTCCTTCATCTTTTTTTTTTTTTTTAATTTTTTTTTATTTATTTATGATAGTCATACAGAGAGAGAGAGAGAGAGGCAGAGACACAGGCAGAGGGAGAACCAGGCTCCATGCACCGGGAGCCCGATGTGGGATTCGATCCCGGGTCTCCAGGATCGCGCCCTGGGCCAAAGGCAGGCGCCAAACCGCTGCGCCACCCAGGGATCCCTTCCTTCATCTTTAAAGCCAAGAATGTTGTGTCTTTCTGATCTTTCTTCCTTTTTCACATCTCCTTCTGACAATAACTGGGGAAAATTATTTTCTTTTATGGAACTACATGATTAAATTGGGTCCATAGGAATAATCCAGGATACTCTAGGATAATCTCCTCGTCTCCAGATCATTAACTTAATCACATCTGCAAACTTCTTTTTATCATGTAAAGTAACATATTCACAGGTTCTGGGGATTAAGAGGTAGACATCTTTTTTTTTAATTTATTTATTTATTTTAGAGATAGAGAGAGAAAGAGGGAGAGAGAGACAAAGTGTGTGTGTGCATAAGTGGGGCACGGGGCATGAACAATCCCAAGCAGACTGTGCTCTGAGCAAGGAACCTGTGTAGGCCTCAAATTCACACCCCTAGGATCATGACCAGAGCTGAAACCGAAAGTCCCACGTCTAACCAACTGGGCCATCCAGGCGCCCCAAGATGTAGACCATCTTTGAAGGCCATTATTCTGCCCACCATGACCACAGGCACATGATTAGTTTTGTTGGTTGTATTGATTTCAGTATTTCTTGTCAAATCAGAAATAAATTTGATACTTTCCACAAGTGTTCTTGTTATACAGTCACTCTTATTAGCTGGATTGGCAAATAAAACAGGAGCTTATTTATTACTTGGATTTAAAAGTTCTTTCTTCACTTTAGTCAATCACCACTTTTGTTAGGACTTTAGTCAATCACCACTTTTGTTAGGAACAGCGTGCAGTGACCTCTGGGTCTCCCACACTATATTAGGACAAGATGCATTTGATGTGCTAAAATGACCCTATAAGCTACAATGAATAAAACATGTGACTTAGAAGTGATTAGTATATGTAGCCCTATTCCAAATTTGTTCTCAATAAATTCTACTTATAATGATTCCATTGCTTCTCTGCCTTTTGGCTAAGATCAAGTGTAGGATAATTCCATCAAAAAAGAAGAAGAAAATGCATGGCACACTTACAATTATATATTCTGCTATTATCAGGTGTCTTTCCGATTGGAAGGAATTTCCATTTTGACTAGGCATCAATAAGAACCAGATCTCCTGCTTAAAATTCTATATATGATGATGGAACAAACTTTCTGAAAACCAGTTTCTGTTTCAGAACTTGTTTCTTCTCTCCATCTACTTTCCATGCTAGACGCTATTCTTACGTGAGAGAACTTTGAGCCCTGTACCCTAATGTCGAGAGAGCTTGCGGCTAGTAGGAACACTTCTGGAAGCTACCATCGGCTTCACCGTACACAAATCTAGCAGCCAATCAAGTAACTATATCCCACATGATCTGGGTGACTGTATTCCCAATCCAACTTCTCCTCGCTGGAACTCCAATGCCACATAAAGGGAGATGGAGCCAAGGGGACATCAGAGAGAAGAGACTCTTTAGACATCTATGGCTAAATGCCTTACTTTGCACTTGGTAAGCCACATACTTCTGTGAACACATGTCTGGAAGGTCCCCCCCACCCCCCACCCCCCGGTTTTGGAGTAGACCTAGTTCAAGCAAAGGACTCAAAGTTTAAGCATCAATAGTTTCCGATATATCCACCCCTGGCCAGTTTGAAAAAGAGCTCTCTTCATTGATGTGACCCTGCAGAGTAAGTCTGCTCATCTTGAAAGTTTCTCTACAGCAGGAAAAAATGCAGCGTGGGATCTGGAATGGTATCTTCCACCCAATGGAAGACTTAGCTCTGCACTTCAGGCAAGATCTGATTTTCCTGGACAGTCAGAGAATATTCCTTCTTGGTACTTGATTCACCAACACAGGTAAACAAAACAAAGCAAAACAAAACAAAATCCACGTTGAATTCCTCCTGTTTATTAGACATAACTGAGCCATCAGGTCGTTGGGGTTGGTGAAGGGACTTCCATGTATTTGGGAAGGGTTTTGGCCTACTGTCCTCAGTGAGGACTCAGTCCCTGCAATTGGGTCTTGGACTTTTGTTTACCCCCAAATGTACAAAAACATAAGTTAAAAACAACAATCACCATTGCCAAGAGATTGCATTTTGGAGTGTCCTTTAGACATGGTATATGACAATCATATATATTCTGAACCCTGGAAGTGAGAGCCTACTTTTACCTGTAGAAATCTCTTTTTAACAATCTGGATGTTTTTAAGAAAGTGTTATATTCTGTCAAAGTCTAATAGTATCAGCTCATATTTGCAAAGTGAATTGTATGAGCAGATATTCCTTCTCGGGCACTACTTTGTGGTAGATTCTCACAACAACACTGCAAGGTGGGTGTCCATTTGGCAGACAACTACCAACCCCATAAGCAGACCCACCAACACAATCCAATCTTCTCCAGACCAGGGAGCAAAACATAGATTCCAAATGAGGCCTGCTCTGTTCACTGTATTTCTCCTCTTCCCAGTGTATCGTATTATAAACAAACACGAATAAAAACAGAAGAACTACGCTGTCAAAATTTTTAAAATTTAAAAATGGAAAACAATTTTCAGTGCCCTAAAAATTTACAGCATACATGGAAAATATGTTGCAAAATACATACAATTACAGTCGAGGTTACAACTCAGGTGCTATAAATACTACATGATTAATCACAGAAAGATTTGTCCCAAGTCATCTGAATGTATTTATCTCAAATCCTACACAGGAAATCCTTAATAGCTATCTCCCATAATTCTTTTTGCATTTAATTGTAATTTCTAGAATATTAGAGATAATGTGGATTGTATATAAACAACTAGGTCAACCTGATATCTTCTGATATGATTTTTAGATATCATTTCCTTCTTCTTTATTTTTTCACAAGGAATAATAACTGTGGAAAAAATGACGACATTATGGCTCCTAGTGATGAGTGGAGATGTGCCTAGCTTTCTCCATATTAATGAAAAAGTGACATATAAAAAATGACTTGCATTCAAAGAAGTGATACACACTCCATCATGCATCAAGTGGGGTTAGAGGACATTGCCTTGGGTTTTCCAAGCTGGTCTGAGCTAAATTAAAGACATGGTCTTTTACAACACAGTCTTACCTTTTTCAATTTCATCTTGACAATTTGATGATTTAAATATTTTTTAATAGCTTCAAGGTATAATATTTTCTGAGTGTTGAGTGGGTTTGATGGAACATTAAAAGATAGATGCTGGACAATCCCTTCCAGCATTTTAGCTGATGCTACTGTGTGAATGGTTCTGACACCCAGTGAAAGACATTTCTCAGCTCTTGAAAGATTCCTATTTCTCTGTCAGTTAGCTGAAGACCATTGAAGGCCACTTCTGAAACTAATAGCAGACTCCGAGTGGAATATCAGATCCAACAATTATCTTATTCTACCCACAGACTTCCTTTCCCTAACATGTGATTTTATTAAGTGCTCAGATATTTATTTTATAATAGCCAAGTCACAAGCTGCCATGAATCTCGTGAAAAATGGGAACTTGATTACTTTTTAAGGCTTCCTTGCCATAAAAGGCAAAAGAAAAAGCTGTCCTAACAATCACATGAATTTTATTTTGGCCATTCATGATATTTTGAAAAGAGAATTTTATTTATCCAACAAACTCAAAGGACATGTAGAATTTGTAGTCATCTAAGTATATATCAGCATCCCATTTTCCTTTTTTTAGAGACATTTTAGAAGACTGATTAAATATTAGTTCTATGAACTCTTCATAGCTATGAAGTTTTTTTTAATAATGGCTCAAAATTTCTTCATCTTTATTGTTCTCAAACCCTTAGCTTTTTGGTCTCCAACAGGTTACACAGTCTTTATAAGATACTGAAAATGGGACTCTTTCCAGACATATTTTCCTTTAACACTGGCTATTCTATTTTCATTTGATGTCATTTAATTTAAGGACAAATGTTGTACCAAATCAAGCCAAAAACATTTTATCTAAATTTAATTACCATAGACAGTGTGCTTACTAGATTTTAGACACAATGCTAGGTACTTTCTTATATGGTCGACATTTTAATTCCCACGGGCTTTGTAAGTTATGCTGTCTTGTGTTGCAGGGAAGATAAATGAAATTTATATGAATTAAGTCACATCTTTAAGTTTATGTAATTGATGAGTGGAAGGGACAGGGTTCACTTTTTCTTTTAATATTGAAGTTCATTTTTATGACAATTCATATATATATATATATATATATATGTCATACTATGCAGTTGCAATTAAAAATGTAAACTCTGGAGTCAGGAGCCTTTGTTAAAATCTCGGCTCTGCATTTTATGACCTTAGAAATGTTTCTCAGGCTCCCTGTGCCTCACTTTTCTTCATAGGATTATTCCATCTGACTAACAGCATCCAGTTCTGAGCAAATTTCTGTTTCCTTTTCCTTTCCTCTAATCACCTAACATGAACATATTTTATGTGTTCTTTCTCCCATGTTCTTACTGAGATGGAACACAGCCCTCCATGGTATGTGTTCTCTCTCACTGCAATGATTCAATAAATCCAGCTTTATTCAACTACAGGTGTGCCTCTGGTGGTCTATGGTTACAAAATATGGGCAACATACAAATTTTGCCCTCAGCATGATCTACCCCAGTCCTAATCTTCATCTTTTATCTATCGTGAGGAGATTAGAAGCCTATAATTCATCTTTAAGCCCACTTGTCTTATTTCTAACCAATGACTTAATCATTTTTTCCCATTGTAATAATCTCTATCTAACTTACTAGCATCTCCTACTAAGACAAATTCAATAGCCTCCCAACAGGACTCTCATCCTCCATTTTTATTCCAACTTGGAGAGAATTTTCCTTTTTTTTGTTTCCTTATTTTTTAAGGATTTTATTTATTTATTTATTTATTTATTTATTTATTTATTTATTTATTTATGAGAGAATGAGACAGGAGCACAAGTGGAGGGAGAAGCAGAGGGAAAGGGACAAGCAGACTCAGCTGAACATGGAGCCTGAGTCAGGGCTCATTTCCAAGACCCAGAGTCATGACCTGAGCTGAAATCAAGAGTTAGATATTTAACCAACTAAGCCACCCAGGAGCCCCCAGAGAGATTTTTCTAAAGAACCAATACAATCATGTCTCTCCTTTGCTTATGTTTTAAACAATTCCCATTGCTCTTATGATAAAGACCAAAATCTTTAACGTGGCCTATCCATGGAAATATAATATATTCTTATTTGCCTTGGAGAGTCTTGGTTTATGCCTGGTATCCTGGAAAAATTAGTTGTCTCACCATTCACTCTCAGGATGTATTAGTTTGGAGGAAAAGTTGAATGGTCACCACATTTATAGTGTTCAAAAACAGAATTCAACTGTGTAAATTTGAAGATTTAGTTTAAAGATCTAATTGGCTGTATTAAATGATTCATGAACCTTGCAGCATCCCATCTCAGCAGGTAGAGAGGAATTCGGAGGAGCTGTACGAAATAGAAAGCTTTTATGGGCAGAAGAGGGGCAGGCACAAGGAAGTCACAAATGAAAGAAAAGATTGTTTCAGGCAAGGCCAACCACCTTTGGGGGAAAAGTGGGAACATCTACCTTGCAGATTACCTCAGTGGTGATAATCAGGAAATGTTAGATGGGTTGGTTTAAAATTCCACTTATGGGAGAGGCGGAAATGCAATTAGATTTGGTATTATTAAATCTAGATTTACTGGAGTGGGATTTAGCACCAGTGACTCCATTTTGGACCTTTTCTGTGATTTTGTTGTTGTTGTTGTTGTTGTTGTTTGTTTTGTTGTTTTTAACATTAAGGACTTGCATTAACTGGTTCACACCCACACCTCCATTCTCATCTTATGCTACCCTCTCCCTCTGCCTGTACCTCATCTATATCTGCCTTTTTCCCCCTTTCATTTTCTGACTCTGACATGACCCCTTCCATTAGCCTTCTTTCTCCATATCCCTTCTTCATCATCTCTCTTTTATCTTTCTTGTGAGGCCCTTTACATCCTTCAAATCTTAGCTCAAAACTCAATTTCTAAGAAAAACTTCTGACCTTCAAGACAAGAAGAGAATCTGCTATGTGCTTATATAATGCTCTGTATTTGTCACAAGACTGATCACAATTATACTGCTGCATATTTATTTTGTTGATGCCTTCTTCCTTAGCTGGGTTTTAAGTTAACTGATAGACACACCATATATTTTTGTTGGTTCATTTGTTTTTTCACTCTCTATTTTATCCCAGGGCCTAATATAGGATAATAAGCATTGAATAATTTTAAATGTATTTTTCTTATGCAGAAACAGATTTGAACCATAAATAACCCAATTAAGTGTGACTCTCAGGTAACAGGTAAGAGGCATCCTTAATCTCAATCAAAACATTTGTTTATCTGTTTCACCTCCAGGAAATATGACTCAAAGTTCACTCTTGAATGATAGTACAAAGCATCAGCTCTGTCTAGACAGGGATTGTTCCACTTGTCTGCTCACAGAATAAGAGGAATTAAGGACAGGTTAGAATGATTTATTCCAATCTTCCCTAACTTAACCAGGTAGACTGATAAAATTGAGAACTTTTTTTAGATCAGGTGCTTAAAAAATATATTATGAACAAAGGAGTGAGTGACAACTATCTAGTCACCAAATTGTTCTATGGTCCTAAGGAGGGAGTTTTTTTTGTCCTAGTGATTTTGTTAAGGACGGATACAGCTGTTGGCAAATACCATGTGGGTGATTTCCCCTGACAGTCTAGCTCCCCATCAGGGGAGGATACTTCATTTTCTTAAGGTGTGGAATCAATAAATAAGAAGTATTCATCATGTATTAACTGAGAGGACTATTCCCTCAGTTCTCCAATATTTTCACAGACAGACAGACAGACACACACACACTCAGGTAAAACATATCCATGCACACACCTTTCATCACTGGAAGAATTTTATTTTTTGTTTCCAGTGTTCTAAGGTGCAAGAATATATTTCTCATTGATATATTTACTGCTATAACTCACTCTATGTTTAGTAACATTAAAAATTATGCCATAACTCGATATCAGGTGAGGAAACCCCTCAACACAACTTAGAGGAATCTTCTACATCAGTGTAAAACAGGATATAATATATTCAATATTTTTATGACATGTGTAAATAAGGGGGGAACAATCTTTTCAGGAAATCTGGATCCAGGTATTTTAACTGTATTTGATACACTCATTCTAATTTCCCAAATTAACTTTTTATAGAAAATGAGTATCATGACACACATCTTCTCAAATACATTTATTTTCACAACTAACTGACTCATTTGGCAGGTATAAGAAAGTAGTTTTCTATTTAAAGTAAGGTGAGAGGTCATAGGCAAAAAAGAGTGCTTTATAATACAATGAGATATAAGTATCAATACTTGCTTTTTAATCTCATGTTCAAATAGAATTACTATTTGGATGCCTGGGGGGGGGCGCTAAGTGATTGACCATCTGCATGTGGCTCAGGGCGTGAACCTGGAGTCCCGGGATCGAGTCCCACGTCAGGCTCCCTGCATGGAGCCTGCTCCTCCCTCTGCCTGGGTCTCTGCCTCTCTCTCTGAGTCTCTCATGAATAAATAAATAAAATCTTAAAAAAACAAAAACAAAAAAGAAACCCAAATAGAATTACTGTTTTAGATTCTCCATTGCTCAAGGTCATAGCACAGTTTTCTAGGATACTAAGAGTTGAAAGTCAGATGCTTTTCTTTTTCTTCAGAAAACCATCAGAATATGAGTCTCTGTTGTGAATGAAGTCCAGAGCAAAAGGCCCACACAGGTGAAGCAACAGACACCTGAGCTGCAGCCCAGATTCTGATTTCCTGAAGTAAGAATTACAAATGTTTTACTAGATTCCTGCCCATTTATTGCAGAGGTATTTTTGGAGGACAGATAGAAGTCACTGAAGAATAAACCCTGAGCAAAGATTATTGCTTTTATTATTATTGTGCGTGATATTATAGTGTGAATTAATTATCTTTTGTAGAAATTTTGTTCTCAAGAGGTTCAGCTCCATGTCATATTTTGTGATAAGTGATCAGTGATGGTTTATGGGGACTGGGAAAAAAGTTGAGCTGTACATGATAGCTGGGAGAAGGCAATGAGTCAGGTCTTACACAGTTGAAGACCAGAAGAACAGCTAAGGAAAACAAGAGCCAGGACTCAAAGAAGAAAAGAATTGAATCCAGGAAATTAGCTCAGTCAAGGATAAGAAACCTAGATTAAGAGACTGGAGAGTAAAATGTCAGGAATTAAATATTCAGACAGTCGGAGATTGACTCTCGGCAAGGTCTGGCAACAGAAGCAAAAAGAGAGGTTGGTATTGAATGTAGCTCACACCTTTCTTCTTAGGCTGTGACTCCCTATAGATGTAGCATCAGCCTTGAAGGTGATTTCCAATGATCTCTCTCACTCCTGATTTCTCAGTTTTGTGAGTTATTCTTGCATTAAACTGTGATTTGTTTGACCATTTTCATGTTATAGAAACAATGATATACCAATTCCGAGGTTAACTTATAAAAGGCTGTATACAGCTTCCATCTTAGGTGCTGTTATATAAAAATGGCCAAAGATGGTCCCTGGATATTGGCCCCTACGTTATGTACGGCTTTATAGTAGGGTGGTACCAGTAGCTCAAAACTGAACAGTACCAAACTCAAATTCTTACACATCCAACTGGTTTAAATAGAGCCCAAATATGCATATGTTTGACTAAATTGAGCTAGCCTGCTTTATACACTCCATGAAATCACCTTAACAGATGCTAGGCCTGCGTAAGACAAACCCTGTAGCTATAAAAGACCCCAGACCCCCAGAGATTCCTGTCTGGGCTGAATGACATCACTCACACGGGCAAGCCTCCACCTCGCCCCCAAAAATCCTGTTGCTCTCTTTTCCTGGGTGCTGGCCTTCTGCTGCCTTTGGAAGCTCTCCTGCTGTGAAGTACTTCCCTCACCTCATGTGACCCTGTCCAAGTGCCACCCTAGGAAGCTCCTTGTGAAATACTGCTGTGGATGGAACTTAAGGGATTATGCTAAGTAGGATAAATCAGACAAAGAAAGACAAACACTGGGATCTAAAAAACTCTGAACTTGTAAAAACAGAATAGAATGGTGTTTAATGGAGGCTAAGGGAAATGGGGGAATTAGAAGATGAGTTTAAGGGCAGAAACTTGCCAACTAGAGACCAAGAAGTCCCGATATGTAATGCACAGCATGGTGTTATAATGAGCAATACTGTGAAGAGACTATATCTTAACTGTTCTCATCACAAAAAAAGAGATAATAATTATGTGATATCATAGAGGAGTTGGCCAATGCTCTGATGGTAACCACATTGCAATAAATAAATGAATCACATCAACATGTTGCACACTTTAAACTAACATGAGGTCATATGTCAATTATATCTAAAAAATGAAAATCCCATGGAAAGGATTTCATGCATGCCATTTTTAGCATTTGAGGACTTTTGCTAAACCAAGATTGTTAGTGAAACTGGTTGAAAGTCTTCCTATACCAGCATTTGTTAACCATAACCTGTGTTGAAGGAGTGGGAGAGGCCTCCCTCCCACTCAATTGCTCCAATTAGGGTAAGAAGGCAGAAAAACAAACTGACTCTTGAAAGGAGACGAAGAAGGAAATAATCCCCTCGCATTTCTTTCCATATCCATTTCTTACATTATTATTTAAAAAATAATAAATTTATCTAAATAATATTTAAATCAAGAGCAAGGAAGGACTAACATTAACTACTTCCCCTGCCAAGCACAAGATTCTCTCCTTGTTAATTTCCACCTATCATCCGAGATTGATAAAATTATTATCCTTATTTTCCAGATGAGAAAATTAAAACTTAGAGTGGTTAGTAATTTACACAACATCACATAGCTGGTTGTAGTCAAATTCCACGGTGTGCCGGTACATCTCGGCAGTTTTTGAAACTATCCTTTGGTTTATAAACCCAATTGCTATTATTTACAGAATTTTGTATTTACTATATTCACTATAGATTTTCTCTATCCCAAACTGTGATTACTTAAGCCCTGAAATAAGTTCATATCTGTTCTTTATCAAGTCCTACCTGGATCCAAAAGGATGAAAATTACACTATGGAATCAATCAAGTGCTATCAGAGGTGTCTGCTTGAGTTGTCTTCAATCGTATTTTAATCAGCATCTGAGAAGTCTTAACTATAGAGCAGATAGAGAGAACGGACCCCAAATCCAGTTACTTTGGTAGAAAAATGGCACAGAAATAAGATAGATAAAAGAGTAAAAATCTATTAGAGAAAGGTCACATTTTCTTTAGCAGTTAATCTGTTAGTAGGGTGGCAATGCAGTGTCTGACTCAGGTTGAATTTAAGGTTATCAGCATCTGGTTGTGTGAATCTATTATCTAGATATGAACTCACTTTTGATTGGCTTTTGTATGAGCTTGCTTATATCAGCTGCACAGGCTAGTTCACCAATAAATTGAAGGCCAGGTTTTTATTCATGAATCTATTTTTATAAACATCTTGTTTGCAAGAAAATTATTGAGGCATACTCCTAGGAACAAGTTATATCAATTACTGACCAATTTCCTTATAGTATGTTGTTGTATGTGCTTAAAAAAATCTAAAGTTCTGTGTTTTAAAAATCACCATATCTCCTGTTATTTTTACAAACACTATCTTAATTGAAAGTACATATTTTATAGCACAGGATATTCCTAAAAGCCTCTGTTAATCGGAATGCTTATTTAATTAGCATATTTTTGTTTCTACCTAGGTGTGCCGATTAGAAGGATCCTGTTATATTATCATTTTGTTGATATTCTGTATCATATTTCCATCATTGACTCATCAGCATTCTTACTTCCTTAACTTTCAGAAGAATCTTTCTGGATAAGGATAATAGCTCATTGAAATGAATTTCTTCATGGAGTTTTTTTCTCCACTATATGTTTTCTAATGGAGTTCTTTTGTTTGTTAAATAAATTGAAGTGATGGAATGGAGCTGTCAATATAATTGTGGGCTCTATGAGCTTGTTAGTTTTCCACGCACATTTTAGCATAAAAATTGAAGAAAATCTCTATTAAAAAAAGGAAAAATATCTTATTAGGGTTTAAGTATCTATTGCTTGTAACCTCTGGTCTATAACTGGCTTACTCTGGGATTGAATTTCTCTTTCCTTGTCCTATCTGGCAATTTTCCACCCATCGATTGCCTCTTTGGAGACCATTTTTGGTTTTCTCTATCCTGATATGGTGATACTCTTGTACCCTTGACTGGAATGCTTATTTCCTTTAATAAAGGTGTAATTTTATAACATTAACATTAACAATTTAAGTGGGACCGTCACTCAGAGGAAAAGTAACTAACATTTACTAAACACCTACTATGTGTCAAGTAGTGGACCAGTCAAATTTATGTTATTAATTTATTATGACCGGAAAAAGACTTCATGTTGTTATCCAAACTGTAAGCAATTTTTCCTTGATTCAAAGCGATCTTTTCTGTGATTAGTCATTTGTGCTGCTAACACAACTTACTTGCTATTTTTAGCCAACTTTGGTGAAGCAAAGACAAAAAACAGTGTCAAATGACCATGGGTTCAAGATAGCAGGGGAACATCTGAAGTTTTAAAAATACCTACTAGAGATGAATGTAGTAGCCGTTTTATAGGGTTGGTGGAGGTGTGTGTGTGTGTGTGTGTGTGTGTGTGTGTGAATTGGGTGGGGAGTGTTCAAGCCACAAGTGGGGAGAAAGAACTTGTGAAGCAAGTGAAATTTTTCATCTTCTAAGTACATTTGATTCCAGACTCAATGCTTGGTTTTGTGGCTCCGGGCTAGAAGAGAGATTTTTTTTTTTCATTCTTGGCTAAGTGATAATCAACGTAAATGCAATGAGGCTTGCCCTAAAACAAAAGAGAGAAAACAAGATGCGAATCTTTTATTTCACATATGGTACCTCTGGCAAAGAAAAAAAGACTGAATAGAGTGTGAAGGAGAAAAAGTCATTTTTCCTCTACCCTTCTAGATTCTTGGCTGAGGTCTGTCCAGTAATAAATTGACAGATTAACAGGAGACAAATAAACAGAAGTTTAACAATTGAGTAACTCTCTGAAATGACCTAAAGTCATCACCTTACATACCAAGATGTTGGGGGGGAAGGTGTTATGGAAAATTACCAGGGAAAGCTTTAAATATGTCATTGAATCTGAATTATTATTGAATAAGCATCACGCCTTCTCCACCAATAAAATTTCTAGAGGTTTAGTCATACCCTTCCTGGTACAAAAAAGGAGACATCCTTACAAATGGAAATTTCCCTGATGAATGTAAATGGCTAACATTTACTTGTTTTTTCAGAGCTTTTCCTGTGTCCGCTCTTTCTCAAAAACAATCAGCTCAAGATAAACTTTATGCCAAAGATAGATATTTATTTCTCTTCAGTAGAAAAAAAATCAAACTAATGCATCTATTGGCTTTATACTACTAGAGTAAAACTTCAGAAATATGAACAATGAATTTGTTTGTTGAGGTTATAGTGAATCTTTGTATCTTCTTTAGGTTCAGGATATATTATAGGATTGTTTGTAAATAAAATAATGCATGTTTGGATGATTAATTTTTCTCTTAGTACGGGCATCTTAGTCCAAATTTTAATCCAATACTTAGAGCTGCTTTGTAACTCATCTGCTGAAATGTTCACTTTTCAAAAGGCCGCGTTACTGAGGGAGTTCAGAAGAGGCCTCCTCAAGATTTGGCTCTTTGGCATGTGCACTATTTTCAGCTGAAGGCAATTGAGATCCTGTGGGTCCAAGAAAAATTTTGTTTTCCTCTTAACTACCTAGAAGAATCTAAATGGAAGTCTTTCCCAAAATAAGAATTAATACCAAAATAAATTTTATCTGAGTAACCCTTTTGAACCATAGGGCAAGCATCCAATTACCATACATCACTGGCTCTTTATTGCCCTATGAATTGCCATCCTTCCCTTTGAAGCCCCGGACCGCTACCCCACGGCTTCACTCAAGATGGCATATGTACTTCATTTACCTTTCTGTCTTTGAATCTCTTATCTATGTGGGGTTCCCATATGAACAAAATTAAATTAAAATTTCTCCTGTTGATCTATCTCAATCAGCAAGCTAGGAGAAACTTTTGAAGGGTAAAGGAAAAATTTTGCACCTCTACATCAGTGTGGTATAGTGGAAAGTCCTAGAAATTGGGCCTCAGAAATCCTGAGGTTGAATCTCAGCTGTGTTCCCTTACTTTGGAAAAAGTTGCCCAAGCTTTCTGAGTCCCCACATCCTTATCAGCATATTAAGCATAATTCTACTTATCTTGCCTACTCACGGTACTGTTTTAGGAAGTAGGTAATATCTATGTAAACACTGGGTAAGCTATAATATTCTGTCAAAACCAAGTTATTTTGCATTCTATATAACAGATTTAAGAATTATTTTTACAAGTGTATGGTTTATGGGTATAGATTTGCTCTAAGGATCTGATATTAAAATCTTTTAAAAATATTAAATATAAGTCATGAAAGAAAAACTATCTAAAAAGAACTATGAGAAATATTTTACTTTTCAGCTAAGAATAGTAGCTCTAAAAGGCATGGTTTTGTGGCAGATAGTGATTGTTGCTCCCATAAAATGTGGAGGAAAAGAATTTGCTTCACATATTTTTTATTTATTTATTTTTAAAAAATGATTTTATTTATTTATTCATAAGATACACAGAGAGAGAGAGAGGCAGGGACACAGGCAGGCAGAGGGAGGACAGGGTCCCTGTGGGGAGCCCAATGCAGAACTCCATCCCAGGACCCCAGGACCATGACCTCAGCCCAAGGCAGATGCTCCACCACTGAGCCACCCAGGCATTCCTATTTATTTACTTCAGACAGAGAGAGAGGTGTCAGAGAATCTTAAGTAGGCTCCAAGGCCAGTGCAGAGCCTGACGTGGGGCTCGATCTCATGCCTGGAACCAAAATCAAAAGTTAACCGACTGAACCACCCAAGTGCCCCTCATCTCAGTTATTCTCAATGCAGAAAGATTTATATAATTGTTTTTTTCCAAGATCAACAAATAACAAGCAAATATCATAAACCTTCATATGTTGAACCAGACAATGCTTTAACTATAAGGTTAAATATGTATATTAAAAAAGGACAGAAAGTGGATTTTCTCATATAAATAAAGAGACCTTCTTTTCTCTCTTTTCTTAGAGTATTTCCCTTAGGAAACTTGTAAGTTATTTTTTTCTGACTCTTTGAAATGGATGTAAATCATTTTAAAAGCTAAATGAGACTTTTTGTCAAGTTAAAAACCATGAATGCCTTTCTCAAGGAATGACCTGGGAGCCATCTCTTTGAAATATAATCATCAAGAAAGAGAGCCCTCACATTTCTCAGTTCCTGGGAGGCGGGAGCCTAACTTTTACTAGTACCTGGTTCAAGTTGCAAACTTCCTGTCCTGAAGATATAAAAATGTATTTTCCTTTGGGATAAAATCACTTAGTTAACCTAGATGATCACCTCCAGTTACCAGGTAAATTTAGAATGAACCGTGTGTGATCAGTGATGCTGCCAGGTCCCCTTATTTGAAGACTAGTAATTATTTATCTTGAGAACAAGCATGTAGAGGATTGTATCTGCTTGGTTATAGAAAAATAAGGAGGTTTTGTTTTGTTTTTCCTTCTTTGCATTCCCTCTTAACAGATGGCCTGTGATGTGGATTGCATTCTGGTTTAATGCTTATTCAACGATACAACTGTTTTCTTTCTTTTCTACTTTTTTGGAGAGGTTTTGGGCAGGCAGGGGATTTTTGGTTTTGGTTTTATTTCCCCAACATCATACATATCTGATTATATCACTATTTTATTCAAACTTTTTGGATGGCTTTCTTCTATCCATGGGATCACACCTAAATCCTCAAAATGATATCAAGGTCCACCATGCTTTACTCACATCTCTTTCAGTATCATCTGAGGGCTTTCTACATAGAAGCTGTGACACAATGCTCAGCACCATCCTGTTTCCTGAGCATGCTATGCAAATTCAAATGGCCATTTGAAAGAACATGGTAGGGCAGGACCTTGGTATAGGGTAGGGACCTTGGTAGATCATTTTCTTAGCAAAAGAGCAATTTAGCTAGTGAAAATTATGAAAATAAATCATTTAAAGTCTCTGGAAATTGTCCTAAGGGCAGGAATGGATATATGATATAGGAATGGAATTATAGGATATAGGAAACAAAAAAAAAAATAGAGAAATAGTAATTCAAGAAAACTTACTAAATCTTGGTAAGAATGTGAAAGTTGGTGACATTACAACCACAACCTGTTCCCTTACACCTTCTCCTCCAGCAACCTGCTATAGAAGTTCAATTTTGGGCAAGTGAAGCCAAGAATACTGGGCTACTCTCCCACTAGACACCAGTCTAGGGCTGGGAAACCATGCTTAAAGAATCCAAGGAAGAGGGATCCCTGGGTGGCGCAGCGGTTTGGCGCCTGCCTTTGGCCCAGGGCGCGATCCTGGAGACCCGGGATCGAATCCCACGTCGGGCTCCCGGTGCATGGAGCCTGCTTCTCCCTCTGCCTCTCTCTCTCTCTCTCTCTCTCTCTCTGTGACTATCATAAATAAATAAAAAAAAAAAAAAAAAAAAAAAAAAAGAATCCAAGGAAGATAGGATGCAAACAGGTCAATAAGTGAAGAATATCAATAGAGAGATAGAAATCCTTAAAAATAGATACTCTGGAGTTAGGAAGAACAACAACTGAAATTTAAAAATATATTAGAAACAAATCAACAGATTTTAGCTGCTATCACAAGAAAAAGATCAACAAAATGGAAGAGCGATGCATAAAGATTATTGGATCTGAAGAACAGAAAAAAATAATGAAGAATGATGAACAAAGTTTCTATGGGACACAAGTGTAACTTTGAGGCAGCCAGAAGACAACTTAATCATCCAATGGACCTAGAAATGGAGAAAAAAATGAATAGAAAGTGTAATTAATATAAAATATGAAATACAATGAACCATATGAGCTTTAACTCAACAGTACTTTCAAGGAAGCATCTGTTGGGTTGATTTATCACAAAAATACTGTATGTTGAATTTAAAAAGTAAGACCCAACCATTTTTTTTCAAGATTTGCTCTTAAAAATATTCCAGAAGGTTACAAATAAAAGGTTTGAAAAAAAAATACCCGGAAAATATGCATAACTATAAATATGGATGTAACAATCTTAATAATTGTCAAAATACCATTTCAGATGAAGGAAAAAAATGGTGTCAAGAGAAAAGAAAACTTGTAAAAGAAATAATGGATGAGAAAGTTATAACCATTGTATACTTCAATATATTTTAAGTAGTTTTTGGCAGAACCATAGGGTGGAATGTAAATCAGAAGTTGTGACCAGAAATTTTAATAAAATCCTCTCACAAACATTGGGATCAAACAGGCCAAAAAAAAGAAAAAAAAAAAAAAAAAAAAGACCTGTTTGTATATTGAAATATTTCAACCAACATAGGAAACCTTGAATGAACCACTTCCTGGCCAATTATTGTGAAGAAGCTTTCCTGTTCATTCAGAAATGGCCAAACACCTGCCTGAGTTTCATTCAGATACTTTGGTAATTATTTATTATTGAGAGGCAAAAACATTCTCGGCCACAAGGAAGCCACTACACCCTGTGCTGTCAGTTCTTCTCTGAAGCATTTTAAAAAGTGGGGATCAGCACCTTCATTGAAATTAATGTCTCGCAGCAAACATCCAGACTTTCTTCCAGAATCTTTGGGTGCTGTCTGACAACTGTTTTATGAATCATGACTTGTTTTCATATTTTTATTTGCCCAAACAGCAAAAACAGCGTCATTAAGCCTTGCAGACATTCTATTTCTGAACAGAGGACCAAGAATTCTCTTTCAGTAAAGAGAAAAATTCAGGGGATTTTGAGGATTCTAAAAGACACTCTCCAAATAGAAATTCTTTTTGATGTCATCCGGGTGCATAGAAACTGAAATCTGGGAGTTGGCTGCACGAAGCTATTTCGTGAGTTTCATGGAACCGCAGGCTGATGAGAAAAGACGGTACCACTCATTCTTCATGACCTTCTCTCATATGTTAGAAAATAAATACATGTTTCTCAAGTGGGTGGTGTCTTTGTCACAGGTACTGCTTCACTTTTCTTCTTGAACAATAAGCCACAGACCAGCCTAGTCATTGCCAAGAAACATGGTTGCATCAAGGTCTCTTCAATTGTGGGCAGCTCTAGATCATAATTAGAAATGGAATCCACAATCTTGCATAATGCCTTGCAAGGGGGGGTCTGATTCAGGACAGCCTCAATCTCCAGGCCCTTTAAACCACCCATCTTCTCTGGTGTGTCGGATACATCTCAGGTTCTATACATCGGAGAAGCTCTTTCAGTCTTAGTGAAGACTTCAGTCTTTGCTGGCCAGCAGGGGGGAAAAAACAAAGCCATTCTACAGATCTCGTGATTTTATGGCCAATCAGGTTCTTCAATGAAATTAAAATTAAAATTAATTTCCTCTTTCTTTCTGTCTCCCTTCCTTGCTTCTTTCTTTTTTAAAGATAAAATATTCAGAGCCCAAACAAATGAAAACAGAAGTCTTTTCATTTTTAACTTTCTTTTCTTTGAGAGCTTCCAACTTAATTATGCTCAACAAAAAATGGTGAAATATGTTTTTATTGATTTTTATCAACCAGAAACTATACTAAATGATATTTTAAGTAAAATATGGCGGGATGACCATATTCACATATGTATGCACAATAGTGTATTATGCCATTTACAGCAAAGACATAAAGGCATTAACATATCATTTTCTTCATACACAAGTAGACTTTTTTTTTTTTGAGAGAGAGAGAGAGAGTAAGTGGGGAGGCCCAGAGGGAGAGATAAAATCTTACGCAGGTTCCATACCCAGTGTGGAGCAGGGCGCGGGGCTTGATCTCACAACCCCAAGATCATGAATTGAGCCGAAAGCAAGTCTAACCAATTGAGCCACCCAATCACCCTCAAATAGTCATTTTTAAATTACCTTTAAGAAGGTAATTTAAAAAAAAAAGTGTGTGTGTGTGTGTGTGTGTGTGAGAGAGAGAGAGAGAGAGAGGGAGGGAGAAAGAAAGACGTAATCTTTGGGCTACACCTAGTTTATGGAACCCCTAAGTACTATCCCCAGGTATAAGATTAAAGCTCTTGATCTAGAGGATTTTTAAAGGCATTTGACTCAAATCAGGGCAGGATCAGAAATATGCTGATTTGTAACTTAAATGTAAGTCTAGTCCTGCTCCTTCCTTACTGGGGTGGACTAGGCAGCAAAGGTTACTTAAAGCAATGTCACAGCTCTGATTGAGTAATGCCCCCTTGCTCAAAAATCTATAATTAATCTCTGCTACATTCAGAATGAATCAAAACTCCTTAATCTGGCATTAAAGACATTCATGATTTCTAAGCTTGTTTTCGACTTTTCAATCCGGAAAACTCCCTCACGGCCAAATGGAACTTGTGGGTTCTTGTACGTATGCCCACTGCTTTCTCATCTCCATTAAAAACATTCTTTGCTTTCCCCACACTGTTTCCTTAAGGACTAAATAACTCTTATCTTCTACAACCCAGTTTAAACTCTATGCCTTTTATGTTGCCCACCCTAATGAAGTCAGTTAAAAATAATCTCTTCAACCTAGAGACTCTCTTGGGATTTTTCTGTGCAATTCTAGTACAAAAAGTTTTCACTTTTTATCCTGTATTAATCACATTTACGTCTTTTTTTTTTTATCAACTCTGTCCTTCTTGATTTATTCTTGTAAAATCTGCATCCTCTCAGTGCCCTGCACATATTAGTCATACATTGGTTACTTATTGAGTGAATGAACTAACAAATGAAGTCATAATGAAGGATAGACATTTTTTTCTGAATAATTCTTTATTTTGGCTTATGTTGCCCACAACTCAGTTTGGCAATGAATTGAGAGCTCTCGCTCTCAATAATTTCACAATTGATTCTCTGCTTAGCAGCACCCAAGGAAAAAAAACAATCCTGAGATGAGAATATGGATCTGAAGAATCATTTGCTTTGTTGCGGTTGATCTTACTGTGCAAATAATGAATTTTTAATTGTCAGGGAACTAGCAATATGAAAATTTGTTCAAAGAATCTTAAAGTTCTCCTTATACAGTTCTATTAATCACACAAAAATGAAGTCTTGTGCTAGAGTCACAGACTCTGTGTTAAAGGCTATTTATGATACAGTTGATACGTAAGACTCTTGTAAAGCAGGGGCTGTGCACAGACTTTACATCAAACTTCAGGGGAGCTCTCCCGGGAGCTGTAAAGCCACGCTTCAGATACCTTAGGGCACACAGAGATTAGGTGGGTTCAAATCATGCAACTATTGATCACGAGGTTCAGAATTTCTACTGAGGTCTGTTCTCTTTCCACTGTACTGAACTTGTGGTTACATTGCTTGTAATTTTGACGTTGGAGATATCAGATCTAGAAAATTTGGTGTCGTGAACAGGGTCCTGAAGCAGGAGTCCAGGAATGAGGGCCCAAAAAAGGGAAAAGAAAGTAAGCTGGAATGAGTAGGAATGTGAGGAGCTCATATCTGGGAAGTAGAATATTGTAATGCGTAAAAGCAAAATCCAAATGGTGCAGCCAGTGTTAACAAACTGTATGATTTAGGGCAAAGTACTAATAATACCTTTAAAATGAGGATGATGCTTATTTACATTCAGTTTTTGTTTGTGCTTTAGCACACAAACAATATATAATATATATATTATATTATATTTATATTATATTATATTATATTATAGCCAAATATATATTTATATATAAATAAAATATATAATTATATATATATATTTGGCATTTAGTAAATCTTCAATAAATAAATAATTCAATAATTCAATAAATAAAAGATTGGGAGGGGAATTTTAATCTACTTGAACTAAAACCTAGTTCATGAGGATTCCCATAAAAATACCAGAGACTGGAAATTTAAGCAAAGGAAATTTATTTTCTCACACCCTGGAGGCTAGAAGTCCAACACCAAGGTGTTGGCAGATTTGGTTTTTCGGGAAGCCTCTCTCCTCACTGTGACCTCATATACTTTCCCTTCGGTGTTGTTTGGGGGTAATTTCCTCCCCTTTTTAGGAAGGCCAGTCACACTGGATTAAAATGCACCCTAATGACCCAATTTTAACTTAATCATCTCTTTCAAAGCTCTAGCTCCAAATACAGTCACATTCTGAGGTACTAGGGGTTAGTCCTACAACATATGAATTTGCGGGCACGTGTCTGAGCCAATAACACTTGGAGACCAAGAATATAATCCCAGGAGATCGTATCTGAAGAACTTTAAGATTAAGGGCGTGTGATAGAAGCAATGGAATGCCATGCCACAGTGGATGGCTTCGTACTGTAAATACGACTAATAAGCGGGTGGATGATGAAAGCAAGGTTCTTGTCCCAGGCGTTTTTGGTTGCAGTCTGACATTTGATGAGTGCTTCAAAATTTGAATGGAGAGTTTAGACAACTGACAGAGGGAATGCAGAGTACCGTGGATTAGTTTTAGTCCATGAGGAAATCACAGATGTATGGATAAACCATAGTGAGCGTGCTCCAAAATCAATTCAGCACCGAAAGCTGTGATATTCGGTTCATACCGGCTGGAGTTCATCTCTCTTCACCCCCATTTTTCTCAAGCCTCTCAAGAAACCCTCTAATCTTCAGAAAACCCCGAGACAACTAGGATTAAGCTGCTTTCATTTTCATTTTTTAAATTTTTTTATTATAAATTTATTTTTTATTGGTGTTCAATTTGCCAACATATAGAATAACACCCAGTGCTCATCCCATCAAGTGCCCCCCCTCAGTGCCCGTCACCCAGTCACCCCCCCCCAGGCCACCTTCCCTTCTCCCACCCCTAGTTCGTTTCCCAGAGTTATGAGTCTCTCAGATTCTGTCTCCCTTTCTGATATTTCCCACTCATTTTTTCTCCTTTCCCCTTTATTCCCTTTCACTATTTTTTTATATTCCCCAAATGAATGAGACCATATAATGTTTGTCCTTCTCCGATTGACTTACTTCACTCAGCATCATACCCTCCAGTTCCATCCACATCGAGCTGCTTTCATTTTCAAAGCCAGCCAGCAAATTCCCCCTTGCCACGTCCCTTCCACCCGCATGACTTAAGCTCTTCCCACTTTAAATATTTGTCAAGAACCCAGATGTAGGAGAACAAGAGTCCTTTTAGCTCTTGTGATGGCAGGTGGATGGATGTTTTATTCCTATCTCACCTTCGCCAAGAGTACATGGCTTCCTGCTTTGTGTTTTCTTCCAGTGATTCAACAGAAGGACCATCCCCACTCCCCAAGGGGGAAAAATACATATTTTATTACCATGAAAAGGAGGCCACGGAGCCCTGTTTTATATTTCCCCTACTTATTTTCATCAGCCTCTTGAAGTCTTTCTTCCTGGAGGAATTTTTGAAAGGGCTTTGAACTTTCTCTCCCGTTGAAATCTTTAAAATATATTTTAAACATAACACTTTTTCTTCTGCCCTCTACTCAACTATATTACTTGTCAGTGCACAGCAGGTATTGATTACTTGATTATTTATATCTAACCGAGAACACTTTTATTAAGAAGATTTTTTTTTCGAAGCTTATACATTAGGGGCTTGAATTAGTTTCCTTTAAGAAAATCATTTGGAAATCCACAGTTCTTACTCCCCTTTTCATTTGGAAGATGAACTGCTCATTCTTTTCTAATTCACATGGCCCAGGCATGTCTTTGATGTTTTACTGACCCAGCAAATTTCTTTTTCATGCTGAAACTTCATTCACTTGGTTTTCCCTCCAACAGATCATTTTAACTATTCATCGGTAACAGTCTGATACACATGCTCATAAACACAGCAAGGTGAGTGAGAAGAAGGAGGAGGAGGAGGAGAGAAGGTAATAATTAATTTGGTAGGCTGGAAGAGATTTTTGGCTGCTCTGAAACAATGAATGATTGAAAGAATTAATTAGTATTAAAGAGGCTCATTTATTCCTCCCCAGATCATTTATTCACTCACAAAATCTGAAACCAATATAGGTCAACCACACACACACACACACACACACACACTATCTGCCTGTTTTCTTATCCCCGATAATCCACGGTAAACTTTGAATTACACCTGTTTTCTGTGCATACTTCACATCCTTCTGTTAGGTTCTGCGGCAAGGTCATATTGTGTATGAGGTCAGAAATGCTGTGAGGGGCGGGGAGACCTGGGAAGAGAATGTTATAAAGCTAAGCCTTTATGATTCACCTGCTGTTCCCTATTCTTGAAGATCTGAAGGCCTAAGGCCTCGCTACAGCAAAGCTGGCCATAAATAATTTTTAAAATGCAATTTAAATTGAGATCCTGGGGTCTTTTTGTTGCGTAGGCCAGTATCAGTTGGATGAAGTTTTAAGGCGGGTAATCCGTTCCTTATACAGAAAATGACTCTTAAGAGAGAAAAAGGCATTTGAGGAGAAACAGTAAGCACCTATAAGCTTATGGATATGTAACGTCTTTCTGATTTTGCGTACCCATCAACCCAAGGGACTTAGTAGAACAGTTGTCTGATGCATACCCTGGTACGTGTGTGATACCTCTTCTCTTTGGTAGTCTTGCTCTAATGAAGTATTTAATTGAAAAGAAAAAAAAAAAAAAAGCTGTTCCTGAAGAAAAATAGCAAGTACTTCTTCTTTTTTTTTTTTCCCTACAGTAATTTCTGGTGTGTATAAAATGAGAAAAATATCCTCTAAAGGGACTTAACAGAAATAAGTTGTTTGGGTACAGAGTGACATACCTCGGGAGCATGAGATAGTCTCACTCAACGTTGTTGCTGATGTTGGGGCGCCTGGGGGCTCAGTAGGTTAAGCATCTGCCTTCGCTCAGGTCCTGGGATCGAGCCCCACATCAGGCTCCCTGCTTAGCGGGGAGTCAGCTTCTCCCTCTCCCTCTGCTGTTCCCACCTGCTCGTGCTCTCTCTCTCTCTCTCTTGCACACGTGCTCTCTCTCTCTCAAATAAATAAATAAAATCTTTAAATAAAATTGTTGCTGATGCCAAAACTTTTTCATAACTGTGGGTTTTGTGAAACTTTTTTTTTTTTAAAGAGGATAAAGCCTAGTATTATGGACTAAATTGTATCTCCCTCTCAAATTAATATGTTGAGACCCTAACCACTAACTTGACTATAATAGAAGATGAGGCCTTTAAGGAGGAAATTAAGGTTAAGTGAGATCATCAGGATGGAACCCCACGCTGATAGGACTGATGGCCTTTTGAGAGAGAAAAAAAAAATAGACAAGAAAAGCCATATGAGGATGCAATGAGAAGCCATATGAGGATGCAGTGAGGATGCAGTGAGATGGCATATGAGATGCCATCTGTAAGGCAGAGAGTGGCCTCCAGAGAAACCAAATAGGCCAATACCTTGGTCTTAGACTTCTAGGCTCCAGAACTTGAAAAAATACATTGTTTAAGCCCTCCAGCCTGTGGTATTTTACGGCAGCTCTTCCTGACTGATATTCCCAGTCAGACTTTCAGGAATGGGGAGACGCATCTTTTTTAAACCAAAGTATCACAAGGAAGGAGTTCAAAGTGACATGTAGACTGCTCTTAAAAAGTACTGCAAAATCTTGGTTCTCTCATAAACTTTTCTTTGGTCACCTTTACAGTTTTCATTTTCCTTCTCCACATAATGTAATGATCACTGGGGAGGGTAGAGCTAGCGTTGTAGCAGGAGGGGTGGACAAAGTCTGTATGCAGCTAGTAGCATGACACCATGAGAAAAACAAGAAATAAATTGTTTAATTCATGACCATGAGACAGTAGAAGGTGTACTGAAGGTGAAATGTGAAAATTGATACTTATGCAAAAATAACACAAAATATACTTAGATTTTGGTGGGATCTGTGTAATTAATAATCAAGGAAATAATATAGAAGAATTTTTGGACTGGGGCACCTGGGTGGCTCAGTGGTTGACCGTCTGCCTTTGGCTCAGGGCATGATTCTGAGGACCTGGGATCAAGTCCCATATCGGGCTTCCTGCATGGAGCCTGCTTCTCCCTCTGCCTGTGTCTCTGCCTCTCTCTGTGTCTTTCATGAATAAATAAAACTTTAAAGAGAGAGAGAGAAAAAAAAAAAGAAGTTTTAGACCACTCCTTTTGGCTATTGATGTTCTGTGCTTCTGTGTAGAATGATAGTTTGGGCCACCAGAAGTGCATTTTCTGGGGACAAAAAGTAATCATCTATGATTCTTGTGCATGATTATCATATATTTGCAAGTGAAGTGTTTTGCATAATTCAGAGAATGCTTCTAGGAGTTGGGAAATCATGGATAACAGTTACTAAAGTAATCAAAGTAGTTTGGGATCAGGAAAACTGTGTTATGAGGATAATATAAAGGATGAGTACAAATCCTTTAGGTAAAGACAAAGAAAAGAAAGGTAAAGAAAAAGAAAATAATTAGAATCTACAATGTTATTAAGGATAGAAGGTGGGGAGTAGACTTTGTTTATAAAATCAAATTCAGTAGACATAATACATAGTCCTTAAAGTTTGAACAATTTTAATCATATAATAACTTGAAGAACATCAAAGAGGAATTCCTTTTTTATGTGGTGAATATGAACTTTTTTCCTCACTCAAGTCTACTAATTGCATCTAAGTTAATATTATAGTGTATCAACAGCTATATTGTTTCCCAATAAATGATGGTAGAAATTATAGCAATTGGAAAGAAAAAGCCCAAATGTTTCTCCTCTTTTTTCCGTATATCTAATTATCGAATAATGACACTTATATCCCTGATAGATGGTGTAAACACAACAGTGTTTAAGTTTAAAATAAAATCTTTAGGGTCAGGATCCCTGGGTGGCGCAGCGGTTTGGTGCCTGCCTTTGGCCCAGGGGGCGATCCTGGAGACCCCAGATCGAATCCCACATTAGGCTCCCGGTGCATGGAGCCTGCTTCTCCCTCTGCCTATGTCTCTGCCTCTCTCTCTCTCTCTCTCTCTGACTATCATAAATAAATAAAAATTAAAAAAATATCTTTAGGGTCTACATCGTTATTTTTTTAAAACTTAAGTCATTTTTTTACATTCCCATACTATGGTGGTTGTGTTAAATCTCAGGATATTTATTCTAATGTAGTCAGACGGAATGATCCAAGTGAAAAAAAAAATAAGTTCATAAATTAGGAGGTGATATCAATCATGGAATATCATAGAAAATTATTCTTTATGATTCTTAATTAATAAACATAAAAAAGTGAGACATTGTAATTAAAACCCATGATGGAGAAATAAGGCAACATTTTCAAATCCAAAGGACCAGAGAATTTTATTTAAGGAGATCCTGGAAATACATCCAAGAGGCATGTGAAAAAATACTCCTGCATCTGTGTGATATTCAATCATATGGCTTTTGTTGTTTTGTCTATCTCATCCTGAGATATAACAAAAATTTATTTTTCCATACGCTGGTAATCAGTTACCTGATTGAAGGAATTGCTGGTTCGACCATTCTAAAATTATTTTTGTTATTTAAAATATCAAAATCACTTTATCTTTGAGGATTCTCTTCCTTATCTGAGGGACGTTTTCAAAAAGTACTAATGAAATCTTTCAAACTAGTATATATTTAAAATGTAGGTAAGAGTCTTTCCATTATGGCTTGCACTGTAGCTTTTTTTTTTTTTTTGACTTATTTCAACACACTATCATTTAATTTAAAATTTCAATTAATGACAAAGTATATTCTTTTAAGGAAATCAATGCTTTCCATATTTTAAAGTAAGTAAGTGGCAGGAACATTGTGAACAAGTGTTTTATTTGTCAATACAATAGGTTTATAACTATATATTATTGTGTTTTTCTTAGATTGATTGATCGATTGATTGATTGATGGATTTAAGATATCGTCCACACCCAGCATAAAGCCCAACGTGGAGCTTGAACTCACAACCCCGAGATCAAGACCTGAGCTGAGATCAAGAGTCAGATGTTCAACTGACTGAGTCACATAGCGGACCCTATTTTTCCTTTCTTACTGTAGAATGTCTTCAGTCACTTTTACTATCCCAGATTAAGAAAGATTCATATTTTTTTAATGTCAAATATAGTTCACACGCTTGATGATATAACAATTGTTTTTGTTCTTTAAGATTCTTTAACTTTTTCAGTTTCTTTTGTTATTTTAAAATAATAAAGTATTTTTAAAGTACTTTTTAAAAAGGATTTTGTTTATTTATTTGACAGAGAGAGAGAGAGAGAACCAGCAGAAGGAGGGACAGAGAGAGAGAAGAAGGAGACCCCTCCCCCCTCGTTGGGGCAGGGAACCCAAATTGGGCCTCGATCCCAGGACCCTGAGATCCTATACTGAGCCCAAGGGAGACACTTAACCCACGGGGCCACCCAGGAGCTCCTAACATACTTTTAAACTAAATTTTTTAAAAATAACTTTTAAAGTGTTATGAAGGAGAAAACTTTAAAATGTGTCTGGCCTTGTGCTCGGATAACAGCTGACGAGGAGCCAACGTCCTGGACGATAGCCATCAGGAGACATGAATCTCTAGGACACAAAATTCTTCTTCAAAGCAGGAACATGTGACCCTTGCACAAGTACAGATCAACCTTTTTTATTTGTTGAACTTCATTTCCAGAGACAATTAATCGCAGGATACATTTTTATGATCATAGACAAAGAGGGTACACCAAACATCTAAGTCCTACGCTAGGTGCCACAGACTTGATGACTTGTTACAGGCTAGTAGAGTTCTTTGAATTTCAAAAATTGTGAGAGCATGCAAACAGAGGAAGGCTCCCACCACATGAGTCAGAAATATGTCCTTGAATAGTGAATATTTGTTGAGGCCACGTTATATGCATGTGCATGGGTCCAACCAATATGAAGTGAAGAGCACGTTATTTTTAGACATATACTTTGACGTGAATATGATCTCATTTAGCAGAGAGCTTACAGAAAAGCAAATCGAAAGATAAAAATATCTTTTTACCTATTTTTCTTGCATAACCCTTAGTCCTTTTAAGAGTTTCCAAACTTGTAGAGATATTTCAGAGTTAAGGAGTATTTTTTTTTTAGAAAAAAAAATAGCATACAGTTACATAATCTTCTTCAGAGGCAACAAGAGATCTTTTGCAAATAAATCTTTTCTTATTAGTGTGTCAGCAGCTTCTACTTTTGCCAAGTTAATCATGTCGACAGCTGAAATCTAGCGTGTTTGTTTTGCTAGTTTGGGCCCTGTCAGCAGTAATGCAAGTAAAAGTGGTTTTCTTAATACAACCATTTTTCCTCCCCTCTCCTTAGTTAAAAGAAATAAATCCTTGTACAGATTTCCTGCCCCCCCCACCACCACCACAGGAAAATTATTTTTTATTTTTATGTCTGTGTAATCTAGAGGATGTTTGGTTTATTAAGATTTCTTATCCTGTAAATTGGGTCAGCTCTTAGCAAATCTCCCAAAGAGGTATGGCTTACTGTTTGCAGTTAATTTTGTGATCCTATCTTCTCATATTTCTTTATCAACCTTCTTCCAGGTGCTCTAGGATCATCTCCTGGTGATCAAACAAAAAGACAGCCTGGAAGAGCTGTACTCACGTAGAACAGGGAACCCACCTGACTTCTTTCTACCATATTCACCACTCTAATGAACCAACTCTATGTACTAAACCTCATATACCAAAGGAGAGTAGCTTAGATAAACAAGCACGTGAAAATTAAACACATGAACTACTACACACTGCTGGTCGAGAGTACAGATTGGTCGACATTTTCTGGAATACGACCTGCCGATATACTTCCAAAGTTTTAAATAGTATGGATATTTCGATCCAGTAATCAATTCGTAAAGCTCTATCCCAAGGATTTAATCAGAGATAGAGCTTAAGTGATGCACAAAAGTCTGTATCACAATGTTATCATAAAAATGAAAAAGAAAAGAAACAATTTGAGTGTACAGCGGGGAGTGTTGCTATATAAGTTAAATAAGCAAAATCATGTAATTGAATAATATGAAATAATTAAAAACACAAAAAATAACTCCTTTCAGCAATTTGATGGACTATATACTATGAAGTGCTTCTTACTCTATGACTAGACCTTTAATATACTATTCTTTTTCATGTGTTTGTGGACTTCCAAAAAGTAAGGGAAATCTATAAGGATCACTTCTCTTTACATAAACCTAAACATAAATGGATTAGTGGTAGCTCAAGGGACAAGGGAAACAGCACTACAGTAGGCCCATCTGCCAAGGGAAAGAATTAAATCAGAGGTTCTTGCATTAGGTCTATGATTTTCATAGGACAATAATGTGTTCCGAGATTGGCACTACCCTGATTTCAATCATAAGTAGATGAGACTCTTTGCTGGAGTAAAAGATCCCCAGCTCAGGCCTTTAGGATTCCTAAGAACATGATCAAGAGGATATAAGGAAAAAAAAAAAAAAAGAGGATATAAGACAGCGAAGACCCCCAACACACAAGGAAATAAGTCAACATATTTGAGAGACAACAGAAATAACTACTAGATATGGTGCCCACTTAATTCCTATATTTTAAAATCAAATCAGGATACTGGCTATTATTTAAATATCTATACCACAAATATAGTGGCATGAAACAACACAAGTTCTTGCCATACAGTTCTGGAGGTCAAAAGCACTAACATCAGGTGTTGGCTGGGCTGTGTGCCTTCTGGAGGCTAGAGGATAGCCCGTTACCTTGCTTTTCCCAGCTTCAAGAGGCCACCTGCTTTCCCTCCTCATGTCCCTTCTCATCACTCCAACGTCTGTTTTGCTCATCACATCTCCCTTTCTCACTCCTACCCTCCTGCCTCCCACCTAAGGGTCTTTGTGGTTGATCACCCTGAGCCCACCTGCATAATCCAGGATAATCACTCCATATCAAGATCCTTAACTTACGATTTTAAAGACTTTTTTTTTTTTTTTTTTTTTTGCCATGTAAAGCAATATATTTACAGATTTCAGGTGTTAAAATGTGAGCACCTCCCAGGACATTACTACATCTCCTACAGCCCCCATCTGCTAAATAGGGCAAGCAATAATGCCTACTTTCTAGGGTGGTTGTGAGGATTACATCTATCAGATTAGCATTTTTTTAAGTACATAGAATAAGGCTAGTACATATTGAGTGATATAAAAATGTTTGGTGAGTAAAATAAAAATAAAAGAACTGCACAATCAGAAAAGACAATACAACTGCACAACCTGACTCTTTTATTGTTTAATTTTTTTTGGTCTTGTGATCATTTTCTACCAGCATGCCTGGTTCTTTTTGATCATGTACCACACAGTGAACCAAAATATATGAGAGAAATTGAATCGCTAGATATTCCTCCGGAGATTTGTGTTTACTACCTGCTGGTGGCTGGTCTAAAATCACTAACCATCCTGGGTTAATTTAATCTCATCAGGAAATGAGACGTTTATAATCCAGGCCTCAGATCTCATGAAGATACTTGGGTTATTTTCCAAGAGGCTGTACCTGTGAGTCCAAATACCAGTCTCTCTCCGTCTTTCCCTTCTGTCCATGGAGAGCACCACTCACCCAACCTTTGTCTTCTCCAACATTTTCAAGGTGAAGTGACTATGGACACAGCCTCACTCTCCTAATTTTCTTCCAAATCCTTATTTTATAATTCTTCACTTCTTTGACAATTTTCTAGTACTTTCTGATGAATATGCATTGCATTGTCTCTAGCTTGTTTCTAGTCAGCCTTTATCAACAGCCAATTGAACAACTGGATTTTTTTTTTTTCTTAAGGAATTTATTTATTTATTTATTTATTTGAGAGAGAAAGAGAGCGCACAAGCAGGAGGAGCTGCAGAGGGAGAGGGAGAAGCAGACTGCCCCCTGAGCAGGGAGCCTGATGTGGGGCTTGATCCCAGGACCCTGGATCATGACTTGAACCGAAGGCAGACATTTCACCTACTGAGCCATCCAGGCACTCGTGGATTTTGTTTTAAGGTCCATGTGCTGTTTTAGAAAATAATAGCTCTTCTCCTAAGAAATAGTTCTCACACAGCTGGAACCTTGATAGAAACTGAACGCTGGGTTGTGGGAAACTTGGTGATTTTACGACATGAGCCACTGAGTCATAGATGAAGGAGGCTTACCAGCACATTTTCATCAAATGACACAGTATCTACCTGACGATGTTGAGCAGATCCTGAGGGCACAAAAAGAGAATCATAATTATGTCCATTATAACATTACTTCCAATTACTAAAAATTGGGAACCTCTTAGATAATTTACAATATGAAAATTCATAAGGAACTTTCCTATCGAATATAATGGGATATGGTAAAGCTATAATGCATGACCTAGCGTGTCATGCATTTCTCCGTGGAAGGAGAAAAGGTTTAGAATTTTATGGAAGGCTTCAACTATACATATGACATATATACATATACACATATATTTTTAAATACATGAAGCAAACATGGGCAATTTTTAAGATTAGAAAAATCTTAGTAGAATATTCTCTATATTTTCCTGTGTACTTGAATTATTTTATGATACAAAATAAAATATTCTTCTTAAAAGCCTTATTAGAAAAACTTATGTTCCCTCCATGCTATTTATATCTCTTTGTATTACAAATTATGCTAATTTTTGTATTTGCCTCATCCTAATGCACTCTCGGCCCTTCCCTACCACACACTGCCCTGGGACGCTGGGCTCTGTGGACTGACTACACCTTCACATTTCCCTAGTGGACAGTCTTCTGGTTGGATCAAGCCAATGGGGGGCCACTGTCCAATTGTAGTGGAATAGAGCAAAAGGCTATAATACTTACTCTTGCTCCTCCTGCCTTTCTTTTTTTACAAGTTCTCTGGCAGCATCTGTATGCCAGTGGTCCAGTCCCCCAAAATTCTAGCTCTCAGTGGGCTCTGGCCATGCTCTTCATGCTCTTTTTAGCCCTAGGAATGGTAATGGTTTTGCATGGCTGTAATGGGGATCTGGCCCTTGCTAATCTATCTCTTTACCCCTGCCCACTTCCCTGGAAGTGGGGCTCCTTTGTTAAGCTGCTCGTTGAAATATTTGTGTATCCTGATCATACCTTGGTTAATGCACTGGTGAAATGAGAAAAGCAAAAATAATACAGCATAGTAGTAACAAAATCTGTTGAAATTCGCCATTTAATTTATGTAGTGTGAAAAAACTAAAAAGCATATAAAATTATTTTAATTTAATTGATTAATCGACAAGTCAGAATTGGTCATACCAAACTCCAAGATATATGGTCTGTTTGGATTGTCCTAAGCCATGAAACAAACTGATTTAATGATAGTTGTCAGTTTTATTTAGGATCATTAAAATAGTACCATATGCAAAGGCAACTTTCAATATATTTATTATTTGGAACGGGACAATTGTAATAGCTGTCATGGTCAATAATCCAGTGGTCGGGTTTTAATATGGTTACAATGATGTGAAATTATAATTCATTTTCCAAAGATAATTCACTAGAAATAATATATCTCATTCTAAGCCCAAGGGTTTTTAAAATGGAAGGTAACCAGGCTCCTTAAGCAAAACTGATTAGTCTGTTCTCCTATTTCAATGGGTTTATCTATTAAAGTCAGACTAATTAGCGAATTTACTAATGAGGTTCCTACATCCGTTGTAAAGAAAAACCTTTCCATTGAAACCTTGTTATTAAAAAAGTAAGCGAGACTAGAACTCAGTTTGGCAAAATTGTGCAATCCAGATTCAGGAAATATAAGCGTATTTTCCTCTACTGCCTGCCACGTCGATCGGCAAAAACAGGATCTCAGTTCAAACAAATAATTAGAGTTGATGATCAAAGGATAAACATAACCCTAATTAATGACTTTATTAATGGCTGTTGCTTGCTTAGGTTATTAATTCAAGTTCACTGTGGAGCCTCTTCATCCCTCCTAACCTATATGCAATAATTAACAACTCACTGACTCCATCTTCAGGCACCAGGTGATGATGTGCCACTGTACCCTTGAGGTGCTACTAAGGATGGTTTTGCTTATCCGCTCTGCCTTCTGGCTGCATCTTTTGCTGCAATTTTCCATCTTGAGCTCGACTTCCCACTTTCTCAAACTCTGGTGACGCAGGTACTCTTGTAACCAAGGATCACCTGGCGTTGAGGTGGAAAAGCCTGGCATCTGGATTAACGACCACTATCCACGTGGATGTTGCCTGTGAGCAGAGCTTTTGCACTGTACTGGGTGGTGACTGCTGGCCCACGTGAGGAGCCCCCGGGCCCCCCGCCCATTTTGTCTTTGAATTCAAAACATGCAACATATTTTAAAGGTCCAGAGGCAGGAGAATAAGGCCCCTTGAAAGAGTTGAAGTACACGCAGGCAGCAGAAATGGCTAGAAATGAGACTGGAAATAGAGTCGCCGTTCGTAGGTCGGAAGTCTGCAGATCATCCTATGGATTATGATCTTTACCATACAGGTTAGTGGAAGTCCTGACAGATATAAAACCAGAAAGTAATGGGATCGGATTTACATCTTTCCTCTTTGGTTTATCCTTACATTCAACCTTGTTTGAGGTAATGTTGTAGCCTCAACTTCTGCTTCTATTAGGAAACTTGCTTGTTTTTGTTTTCTTAACTATCTTTTTCCAAATTCTTCCAATCCAGAAATTTCTGGAAGACCATGTTTTACTACTGTTCAAAGTCTAAACTGACAGACTTTGACCTCTCTGATGACTTTCAGGGTCAGAAGTTCATGTCTTGCCCGGCTAGGTGACTAGCTACATGACTTGGCACCGAAGTCATGAGAGGTCCCAAAGATTGAATTTTTTCTTCTTCTTGTTCTTGTTCTTGTTGTTCTTCATGTTCTTGTTCTTCTTCGAAGTTTGTTTATTATACTTTAGAGATTTTTGTTGTTGTTGTTAAGGAAAATTAGTCTAGATGAGGGTGTTACAAATACAACATGATGTAGGGCTATACTATGAAGGTAAAGTGAATTTGATTCCTGCTTATTATTGAGACTGAGCAAGAAAAGAGTCATTTTATGAGGGCAAATGTGGGCTTTAGCATCAGAGATAGATTTCAGTCAAATCTTTGCGTCTTAGCATTTGTGTAGATCTGGGCAAATTAACTTTCCAAGACTTTAGCATCTTTACTTATAAAAGGGAGACAACAGTATCTACTTCATGATGTGTGGACCTAATGAAATAACACACGTGAAGAATTTAGGAAAACAAGCAATTGGGACACACTAAGTGTTCCATAAGGTTGCAATTACTTTATGAAGTACTAAAACATTTGCATTTTAAAATTTATATTTAAGGAGCACCTGGGTGGCTCAGGGGTTGAGCATCTGCCTTCAGCTCAGGGCGTGACCCCAGGGTCCTGGGATCGAGTCCTGCATCAGTCTCCCCACAGGGAGCCTGCTTCTCCCTCTGTCTGTGTCTCTGCCTCTGTCTCTTTGGGTCTCTCAGGAATAAATTAATAAAATCTTTAAGAAAATAGTTCTGTGTAGATCAGATAAAGCTGACTTGCCTACTGCACCCTTTGGTTCTGTGGTTCTCTGAGGATACAGTAGTGGCCAAGATCCTATAATTATACCGCAATTTCAATAATAGTATTTCCTGTTCCAAATGCTAGATAATAAGTATGAAGTGTATTTGCATTTGAAAACTCATACATGGGATTTGGAATTTGGCCTAGTATTTCCATATATCCAGTGACTCTGTGTACTTAAAACTATTTGATTTTTATTATCGATACTGCATCTGTAATGTTGTCATCTTGAGCATTCTAACTGGGGTGCGGCTCTGAATTTTGTGCAGAAATACCTTCCGTGATACCATGCTGTTTTCTTGCCTCTGATTTTATCCTATTTTCCCATTTCATACGTGGGGCCCTCAAAACCCTAATCTGGCTCTTCTTTCTTACAAGGGTTTTTTTCTCTTCTTGTTGTTCCCTCCCGAAGATATTCACTTTGTCCGTAAGGTCAAGCTATTTTTTTTTTTTTTTTGATAGTCACTGTTTCTAATAGAACTTAATGATTTTGGTCACTCACTCGTGTCTAATCTTAGGACAGCGTCTTCCTTTTCAGAAGTAAGGACTTTGATTCAAACTCTGGGAGAAGCACAATGCCATTTTCCTGGAAGCCCCTGAAAGTGAACTGTAAACACCCAGAGTGCGCAGGAGTTATTAACCCAGTAGTTTCACTCAATTTAAAGTCTAAATTGCTCACTACTGATTGTGTCATGACCTCATCATCTCCCTCAGTGTTTCTATCCAACCCTTTTCTTCAAACAACCATTTCTTATTACTGTTCTCCCTCAGCCACAATCTTTCCATTTTTCAAAGTTTCCGGGCCTCCCCCCGACCGCTTTACTCAGCAGGTAGGGATGGTCCTTACCAGTTGGCATTTTCTGCCGCCTTTACACTGGTCCTCAGACCCTGTAGCCATCCTTGGGGATCGGCCAGGCACTGGGGCCTAGCGACGTGGTCGAGGGTTATGAAGCCAAGCAGCCTGCCCCACCACTCCCTGCAGAGCGAAACCAAGACTTCGGTTTTGGTGTCTCAAGCTGATGCAAAGGGTGGTATGACTCTGATTCCTCCTCAAAACCCAAGACAGAAAGAATTGCCCCCTGGAGAAACCACCTGATACCATAATTGTTCTCACTTTTCGCTCAGTAGCTCACCCCTTCTGAAGCGGCCTGGACCCCATTACTGGTCACCCCACATGCTTAACTCGCACCAGCAGGCACTGCCCTGAGTCTCCATAAATCCCCTCTGTCCTTTTGCCCATGTGACTCCTGTCATACACGTGGATGCACGCCCACCCCCCACCCGCGTGCACACACCAGGCTACCTTTCCAGAAAGGACTCATTCTCCAACGCAGTCACTGTTGCATGTCCTTTATGAAACGTGGCTGACCGGCTGGATCCAGCAGGCACCAGTGCCACGGTGTCCCCGACACACCACCTCTGCTGGGAGAAGCCCATCCTCCCACGTGCTTTGCACAGCATCATTAACACGTGTTCCTGGCAGAGTCGCTCAAGCACAAAGATCGATCTTATTGAGGCAATGTTGTCATTGTTGCTTTCCCCAGACATCAACTGGCGGGAAGATCTGGGGTAGTTCCTCTGGATATTGTCATGACTAGGGGCCAACTTTAGAATTAACTTCCAGGGGCACCTGAGGGGCTCAGGGTTGAGCATCTGCCTTGGCGTAGGGCGTGACTCCGGGGTATTGGGATCGAGTCTTGCATCGGCTCCCCTCACGGAGCCTGCTCCTCCCTCTGCCTGTGTCTCTGCCTCTCTCTGTGTCTCTGATGGATAGATAAATAGAATCTTAAAAAAAAAAAAAATTTCCAGTGCCCGTGGAAGTTCCCATAATGGGACCGTTGACACCTCAAGCTAGAAGGTGAAGCTCACCTGCTCAGTGGTTCCGCGCTTCCTGCCCAGCTGACCACGCAAGGCCTGCATGGCAGTACTTCGTTCTCACAGGTTCTCTCTTCCTGGGAGGCAGGAGCAGAGGGCCTGGACTCCTGTGTCAGAGCTGCAAGCTGCAGTGTGTGCACAGTGGCAGACGAACGAGTCTTACGGGAACAGCCTGGAGGCCTGCACCAGGGATCTGCTTGTGGTTTTTGTTTGTTTTTTTGTTTTTTAAGATTTTATTTATTTATTCATGAGAGACACACAGAGAGGCAGAGACACAGGCAGAGGGAGAAGCAGGCTCCTCACGGGGAACCTGACGCTGGACTCAATCCCAGGACCCGGGGTCACGCCCTGGGCCAAAGGCAGGCGCTCCACTGCTGAACCCCCTGGGTGCCTCTATTTTTGCCTGTTTTCTATACAAGCTATACAAGTTTGATCCCCTGGGAGGCTCCAGGATGCTGACATCCACGAGGGGGGACTCCAAGTGTCACCTAGCTCCAGAGCCACAGAACTCCACATAACAAAATAACCACAGTCATTAGGCCAAGCCCAGCTGCTGCCAAGTGCTGCTCGTTCCTCCTCCATTTTATCAAACTTCTCATCTTATCATTTGTTTCAACATCACGTGATTCCCCTTCGGGTCACATTTCTCTTTAGTTGAATGAATTTTAAAAGTCCCCCAAGGCCTCCTGAAGGCAAGCGTGTGAGGGTGCACGTGTGTGGAGAAAGAGTGTGCGTGTGCTGCGCGTGTGTTGTAGGCGCGGGAGCGAGGCGAGGGACCCAGGATGGCGAGCCTCCGCGTACCCCGCAGCAGGAGCCCAAGACACACGTGTATTACCACCAGTCGGAGGTTCTAGAAACTGATTTCAAATCAACCACAAAAAGTGAAAACGTGTTTATAAATGAATTCTCTGCTCTTTTGTTAAATGAGAACCTGCTACGTATATAGGTGGCTCCGTATTTCTATTTATGTAAAATGTGTGAGTGTTCGTCACAGGCCCCTCTGTTCCTAGACGTGGATTTTCACGAGGGTTTACTATGACTGATGTGATAGAGAATATTCAATTTTTTTTTTTTAATTTCTGATTCATTCAGGCCTCAGTGTATGAGAAAGAGTCAGAAGACCTGACCTGACGCGTGACGTGGCCGTGATGTTGTAACACTGACGGGTTTATTCAGTCCCTATGCCTCCTGGTCTCTTCCACGCATGCGGCAGGTGACGTTGTTCCATAGATGGATCGGACTTGGTGCTGACCATGTGGATCTGTTCCAGGACAAGTCCTTGAGGTCAACATCTGTGGGGAACTGAGGAAGGAAGCAGGAGTGGGGGCAGCAGCCACCCCACAGGGGGCCAACCCCACTGGGGCTCTGCACCCACAGGGCCCGCAGAGTTGTCTGGGCCAGCCGGGGCTGCAGGTGCACCGGGAAGGGCCTTGCCCTTGGTCACGATGTTCTCTGCAGTTGGGGCAAAACCTGAAGGGCCCGAGATCTCAAAGGCATCTGCCAACAGTGGGCCCAGCAGCTGGGGCGACAAGTCCTCCTTAGGAGATGCCCTGGGAAGCCCGCAGCATCCACTACACACAGCGCAGACAGTAAATAGCGACAGTGGTTGTCCACCTCAACCCGTTACCCTGAGAACAAGATGACGTGTGGAAAATAGTTTGAAAAATAGAAAATGCCACTCCTGGTAACCAGGTATTGTGGACCTACGTCAACAACTGTACATTCTGTTGACTCTTAATGTCATAAGTTCCTGAACTGTAACAGTTTTTGCTTTTAGGCAAATGTATGCGACATGAGTAATGGATCAATGCAATGGGAGGATCAGAGTGTTTTCTGATATTGTTAACAACAGCAAAAATCTAAACTTTTTAAAATGTATGAGCCCTTCTCAGTGTTCACAGGGTGCAGGACGGAATAGGAAAGGAAGGGAAGCTAGCCAGCTGGTGAGGCCACAGGTGGAGGCTGGACCAGGGTCGCTCGCCCCCCACTGAAATCGGTTTACTTCTCGTGTTGCCAAGCTGCGACAGCGGACGGCCCTGAGACAAGGTGCTGGCCTTCTCTGCGGGGAACCTACACGGACGACGTCCGATGAGGGATTCCAGTTGGAAATTTGATATATTTCATTAATCTTTTGATAGATGGCAAAGAACCGTGCAGCATCTCACTATCTTTACTCACTCTTACATTTATAGCCACGTTGAATTTTTTATTCTAGTTCTGACCTGGGCTTTCTTGCATCTTTTCTTGGTTAATTTATCCTGAGCTTTATTTATTTTCTTGGGGATTTTCAAAGAACAACAACCTTGTTACATTTTCCCTTTTTTTTCTTTTTTTTCTTTGCTTCTGCCCTTATGTCCGTCTTTATAAACAATTTCTTCCTCATTTCTTCTCTGAATTCTTTCTTCTAGATTCATTATTGCTGTTTAAAAATCATTACGGGTACTTTATAATAATGAGAACGACCTTTATTTATGGAGACAGACTCTGCAATGCCACTTTGTGAACAACACATTTACTTCATTCTGTTTGGTTGAATGTCGAGGAGTCCCATCGTTTAATTTGCCTGTAAACCGGTCAGTTCACCGGAGCCTTGAAAATACGAGGTTCTCATTACTTACCCTTATTCTTTAAATAGTCTATGAATAAATTTTTTTATTTTCCTTTCAGTTAAAATGTATTTGGAAGAGAATATATTTTAGTCTCAAAACTGTCTTACGAAACTTGATCCAGGGCAACCTGGAGCTGGTGGAGCCCCGATGTTCGGTGAGTCATGTTAAGTTTAAAGAGACCACAGGGCAGGGGTAGGGGTGCTTAATCCTAATGCTAAGATGTTGTGTCCTGGGTTCCCTTTTGTGCTTCCTGAAACTGTGTGGTGAGGAGACCTAGGACACATCTGTTAGTGTTTCCTGCCTCTTTTTGGATTCTTGCAGCCCAGTGGCGAGAGGGCCAGTGACTTTCTGCCCCGCCGTGATGCTTCCCTGTTCCCTCTGAGCCCACATGAATTCAGGGCCCAGGCAACTCCTCTGGCTGTGCAGTGGGGTATGCTGTGTGGCCAAATAGCAGTTCCTCGGAGGCCTCTGAGGCTCACGGATATGTCTTAGGGTATCCTTTCCCTTCCCCACATGTAAAGGCCTCTCTTCATGTTTGAGGTCTTCAATGTTTCCCGTCATGTGTGTGCTGGGCCTTTTGAGGCCAACAACAATATGGTAAAAATCAAGGTTGGCGAGAGCAGTCCTACTGAGAGCAGTGCTGGGTTTGAGACAGGTCAAGGCCTCACAGGAAGAGGTTAGGGAAGGTGGCTTTGGAATGTGTGGAGGTTGGTCCGGGGGTGTAGGGGCGAGGACTTTGCTTAGTAACCTGAAATTTTAAAGATTGCTTCTCTTCCCACAGGTCGAGTTTCATATGAGAGGACCAGTAAATTGCTTGCTGGGGCCACAGAAGTCACAAGACAAAACAGACAGAGCTTCAATATTAGGTTTTAGGCCGTTACATGGAGTAGCTTGCTATAGCAGTGTGTGAATTTATTTATTTATTTATTTATTTATTTATTTATTTATTTATTTTAAAGCTTTTATTTATTTGAGACAGAGAGAGAGAGACCCCTGCAGAGGGGGTGCACAGAGAGACAAGCAGACTCCCAGCTCCGTGGGGAGCCCGACATAGGGCTCATCCTAGGATGCTGAGATCATGACCTGAACCGAGGTCAGATGCTTGACCAACCTAGCCACTCAGGCACCCTACAAGTTATGTGTATTTAATCATCTGTTCCCCATCCCCTCTTTTCTTGTTTGTAATATGGGATATTTCTCCAGGGAAAACAGGCTCTACCATGAGAGGGAAAATTTGAGGAAATAAAGGGTAGTTTCCTTTTATTTTTTTGTTTTTCTTGCATTGGAATAGTGAAACTTGTAATGGCTAGTAAAACTAGTAATCTTGTCTGGTTCTCTGTAATAATTGTCTGTGTATCTTATGTTCTGGAATTGTACTTTTTTTATGTTACTGGATATCAGAGAATTTGTTTTCAATGTTTTTTTCTGATTCACTGGACATCTGTATTTTGACTTTGGTAGTTGAGAAGGCCTCTTTAAGAATTAGGATGGATTTAAAAAAAAAGAATTAGGATGGATTTTCATTAAGATATTAGAGACTCAGAAAAAGATATCTGAGATTGTTCTCTTTCCCCAGATAGAGTTTTCCAGTGAAAAATCAGAAATGTAATTTTTAAAAGATCTTGCCTATTAGATAAACTAACTGATAACCATTTTAAAGATTTTTTAACCAAAAACTCTTCTCAAATTTGCTTTTGAAATGTATTAATATGAAGAAAAAATGCAGATTTGCTCTTGAAAATATATGAGAGGATCTATCTATCTATCTATCTATCATCTATCATCTATCTATCTACACACATATGCATGTAGTAACTGAAGCATAGATCTTGAAATCAAGGATATGCTAATTTCTGAGTCTCTGTGCTTTAAAAATCCCTAATGGAAACTCCATCGTCACTTCTCTTGGCTATTGTGCATCTGCGTGCGTAACATTAATCAGACTGAATTTTGCAACCGACTGCCTTTAGGAGCCTAAATAAATGAAGCTAAAATAAACTTTGTTTAATCTAACAGCCTCAAATTGACAGCATACCCCCAAATCATGTGGAACGCTTCAAAATGGCATTATATCATTATGTTTGTAAGATCCTTTTTTCTTCCTTAACTCAAGCCCGTAGAGACATATCTTTGGAGACAAGAGATCCGGTGGTCTTTTAAAAAACATTTGTCTGGATAATGATCCCTTTCATGAGAGAGGGGAATATCAGAAGGGCAGATAATATATGAATACAGTTTAGCCAAAAGGATGGCATGGGAATAAAGGCATTTAAAAATATGGGTGCACACGAACTTAGTCTTACAATTTCAGGCAAGGAAGTCACATAACACTATTTTGCATCTGTTTTTGTGTAATTGGGATAACATTGATGTCCTCGCCTATCATGAAAGATTTATGTACTATCTGTCAGTCAGATGTGAATTACCATGCTTTGGAAATTAAAGGATAGAAAAAATATTTGTATTACATTATATATGTAAATAATTTTATTTTTGAAAATTCTGATTATAGATAATAGTCACTTTATTATGAGACTGCTAATATGTGATCTCTAGTCCTCCACAAAAGCTAACTTTAATAATAATAAATTGGATTTTCTGTGACAGCCTCAAAAAAAATTAAATAAATAAAAATATTTGTCTGGTAATGAAGTAGGTCAAAGTACTAGGAAGTGAACTCAGCAGTAATTCCTGCTCTGATATTGAGCAATGTATCATTCAGGATTAATATTTTTCTGCCAATTAGAAGAAATGAGAAACACAGGTAACAGATTCTTAGTGACCTTCACGTATCAGGCACCTAGCAGAGATTTACTGAATAAATAAAAGTGACATTTTAGTTGGTTGATTCTTAAACTTCTTTTTCCCTTAAGGAAGAGTCACCCGTAATGGATGGCATTTATATGCATGACAGTGCCGGGAAGCATTCATATTTTGATGAAACCGAAATTTCTTGAAGGAAGTAAAGCTCCTCAATAATTTATAGGCAGCACAACCATTAAGTCTTGAAAAGAGTTCCTCTCTGTGGACTGAGGCTGAAAAAAAAAAAAAAAGCAGGTTATAGTGTGCTTAATTCCAAGAATGCCGTTGTTCATTACTTCATATTCTTTTTACTCACACAGGAAAAAAAAACACAGCAAAGCAAATGATAGATAGTTATTACAGGGATAATAGCGAATTTCCTCTAACTCATGCAAAATAAATTAATTATCATGAAAATGCCTATATTTTGATGTGCAACAAACTAGTTTTAACTCATCCTAACATACCAGTAGGCTGCAACAATACTGTGGAGAAAGCCTAATCTTGAAAGGTAAGAGAGAGAGACCTGGGCTGTTGGGAGTAGTTTGACAAATTTTAAAGACACCGACTATCCACAGATATGATTAAGAGAAGTATCTTTCCCTTTATTTTATGAACGTGCAGAAATGAAGATTGTGTATGAAAACAAAAATGATTTCTAAAATCCAATTTCCTTAAAAGATAATAGTGGATCATTCTCTTAAAATACCCTATGTGAAAATGCTTTTTGCTTTTCTCTTTGTTACGACAAACTTTTTTTGTCATTATTCATGTATGTCTCTCTCAGTTAATAATAATTTTTGAGATTTTCTTTTAGAAAAGAAACATCAAAGTGGTGTTTATTTATTTATACAAGCTCATGGAAGATTGTTTAGCAAAAATGATCCAAATTGTTGACAAGTTTTGGGTAGGAACAAAAAGAAATAAACAACCCCAGAGAGTCTCACTCCATCTGTTAATGACTGAAGGCTAGTGCTGGCACATAACCAAAAATTTACCTGCAGGCTTTTTTTTTTTTTTTAAGGAATATAAGAAAAATTGTGGCTTTTTATTTAACCACACAAAATTCTATTAATTTGCTTTTATATATCTCTCGCATCTCTCCGTTTTAATGATAATTGGATAAAGGAATTTGTCCTTAAAGGAGAGAGGTAGGTGAGTGGTTATAAATCACCACCGAAAGAGATCTCATCTAGAATCAGCAGGGATTGGAAGTTGTCATTCTGTCCACTTGGAAAAAGAAGCTGAAACGAGGGGCTGGGAGTTGGGGAGTATTTTGGGGAAGGGGCCGGAGAGTCAGAACAGGACTTGTCCTTGGGTTATTCAGAGAAGCTTCGGTTCTTTACCCCAGTGTAATCCTAGCATAATTGGATGGGATAGTTATTGCTTACATTTACAGACCCTGATCAGCACAGATGTGTAGCTGGTTTCTGGGAAGACAAGGAAAGAGAAATTAAATCCTATCAGGATTGCCTGTTTCTGTCTCTTTCTCTGCTGGCTTTATTATCTGTTAATATGAACGGGCAGCCTCATGGCAGCGAGGGACACAGACACAGCACGGAGCTCTTTGCTCAATACCTGTAGCCTATCAATCAGAGATGAAGAAAGAAGCTGATGAGCCCTCCTTGGGCTTTGAGCACTTACTTGGATGGGTCACTAAGTCATATTATACATTATATTGAGCCTCCTTTGGGACGTGTACAGTTTGTATGACCAGGGGAGTAGGACCATGTATCAGAAATAGGAGGGTGAGCACAGATCTGGGGACCCTGTAACCAGACACCAAGGTATCAACCTAACAGGAGATTTTCTTTCTAGTGGAGCCAAGTTAGAGACAACATTATGCTTCCCTTTCAAAAACAATGAAGACACTGTGAACACCTGAGTCATATGAGGTAAATCATTTACATTCATTATCATTATTTAAAAATAATTTGCTTAACTTATTTTTTTTTTAATTTCATGAAAACGAGTTTGATTTTGACTAGGGCAAGCACTGAGAACTATTTTTGAATAATAATGGAAAAGCATTAGAAAGTAAATGAAATAGGGGCACCTGGGGTGGCTCAGTTGGTCAAGTGTCTGGCGTTTGATTCTGGCTCAGGTCATGGTCTCCGGGTGGTGAGATGGAGCACCTTGTCAGGCTCTGCACTCAGGGGGAAAATCTGTTTGGGATTCTCTCTCTCATTCTTCCTCTGCTCCTCCCCCTTAAAAAAAGGGGTAAATGAAATAATACTATTTGTCAAATATACACATAGATGTATAACCATTTAAGAGATTACTCATGAGGTTTTAAAAATCTAATCAGAAAACCTGACCTACACTAAGACTAAAATTTAGAAAGACTTCCTCACAATATAGATTTTACTCAAGTTAAATTATTTTCATATTTACTGTACCAATAACAAAATTTCTGATTCTCATTTATTTAGCTAATTTATTTCTTTGGGGTTTTCCAGAAGCACTTAGCCCTGGTTATGTTTTCTCAACTCTACTAACGTACACACTAGTCTTACTAGCTAAGAAACAGAAGTACAGACCTTCCTTAGCTTATGATGGGGTTGTGTCCCAGTAAACACATCACAGGTTGAGAAGTATCATAAATCAAAATGCATTTAAATACATATAACCTACCAAACATCATTGCTTAGCCTCACCTACCTTAAATCTGCTCAGAAGGCCTACACTAGTCTACAGTTGGGCAAAATCATCTAACACAAAATCTAGTTTATCACACAGTGGGGGATATCTCATGTAATTAATTGACTACTGTAATGAAAATGAAAAACAGAATCTTGGTATGCGTATCTGTTGTCTACCCTCACGATCATAGCCTGACTGGGATCTGCTGATCGATGCCACTATCCAGCTTCCCTGTCAATAAGAAAACATGAAAATTCAAAATTCAAAATATGGCTTTTACTGAGTGTGTAGCCCTTTTGCACCATCGTAAAGTCAAGAAATCTTAAGTCCAACCACTGTAAGTTTGGGAAATGGCATGTGAAAGGTCTTTGTTAGGCGTGTTCACGACAACAACAAAACACATAGACAAGAAAAGTCTTTAGGCTTAGTGAAGGATAATGGATGCAAATAAAAAATACAAATAAACAAACAGAAAATTCTAGAAATGAAAATACAGTTTCTGAAATTTCAAAAAATATCTCCATGTAAATAAATATTTTTTAAAATTAGAGGACATGCTATAAATTTTCTCCAATAAATTAAGCTGAGGAAAATAACATTACATCATGTAATTCTCAAACAACAGAATGCAGCATTACAGAATGGATGTAATATTTTCAGGGAATCTTTATTTAGCATAGATGATGATATACTTTACTGATGAAGTTTTAAAAGGACTTGATAGAATGTAAATAGGTAGATTTTCAAAGATGGATGAAAGGTATTTACAGAGTACTTTGGAAAAACAAGTATTATAATGGAGGACCTAGTAGAACTTTCTTTCCTGTGGAATTCACACTTTAATATATCAGAGACTTTCAACTGATTTCAGGACATGTAAAAAGTGTTATGTCAGAAATTTAAATTTGAAAAATCTTTTCAACATAAATGTTATTGAAAAAGCACTGGGTTTTCATGTTCTATTGAAATATTAACCTATCACTCAACAGTTGTGTAACCTTCCACAAGCCGTGCTCTCTATTTATTCACTTTTAAAATGAAGAGTTTGGACCAGGGGATCTTAAAGACTCTTTATAACATTAAATATTCTGAGTCTATAGCTGCAGTTCTTAATCTTACACCTATGTTCACTGAACTCGAATGCATCATATTTTGAATATTGGTTAAAACGCATTTTGGGAAAAGGAATTTCCGTATTTTTAGTTAGTACTTTAAAGAATTTTATTACACCCCCCCCCCCCCATTAAATTTTACTGATTTAGGACAATATTATTGAGACAGAATTGATCTTTTCTTTCAGGATTGAATTCTGAAGAGCAAGACCATTCTCAGTGAAAATGTAAAATATCTTTGAGTGCATAATAATTTTTTTTATTCATTCATGTTACTATTTACTTATAACAGATTCTGTTACCTTCTAAAAATCCTATATTGGTAACCAGCTTATCCGAACAAAAGAATAGAAATATCTAATTAGTCATACCTCCATTACTGATTAGGTGAAATATATCCAAGGGAGACAATGACAGAGATTTTGTTTAGATGTGTTCATTCACTCATTCATCAAATATACAATGAGCCCCTCCAGAGGCAGCGTGTTGCTCTAATCACAGCAGTAAGTTAAATGACTTAACTTTATGGCACTTGAATTTCAGCGAGAAAGACCACTGATAAATGAATACAGCAAAAATATAAACAAGGTTTTGTCAGAGAGTGCTGAATTATATAAAGGAAAATATCAGGAAGCAAGAGTCTCCCAGGCTGGTTTTGTAGAGGAAAGATGGATTCTGGTTTAATTATGGTGTTCAGGGAAGGGTTTTGTGAGGAGGTGGTCTTTGAGCAGAGATCTGATTGAAGGGAGGCTAAGGAGGAGCTCTGTAAATTCCAAGGGAGGAGAGATCCAGGAAGAGGGAAGAGTAAGTCCAAAAGTCCTACGTCAGATTTATGGCAAGGTTGTTGGAGAAAAGTGAAGAGATGAACACGACACGATGACAAAGAAAGAGAGGTCTGGTTCCTAACTTCACCATATCCCATTTAAACTATCTTTGTGCCTCTGACAAATTTCAAATAGACATCCTGTAGCTTTCATTTTAAAAGAATGACTGGCTATTGGATGGAGCCAGTGGAAGGAAGAATAGATATTGGTGGTCCAGGTAAGAGGAAATGAAAATTTAGGAGAACAAGACTAATTTCTTAAACTAAGAGATGAATGACAGAGGAGCCATCATCAAACCTCTGTCAAATCACTAAGGACTCCTCTTCTGGCTTGTGGCCTGGCCAAAAGCAGTGATGTCTTAAGAAATTCATGTTTTTCCTGAAACTATTTGTAATCTTTTCCAGGTTAGATTTAGATTGTAGGAGCTCCTGTTTTAAAAGAAGTAATTTTAAACCTTGTGGTGATAACAATATCCATAGCTTAGATTCAGCTTTTAAGCAAGCTCATAAAGTTTTTGTCTGATTTAAGCTATTCTATTTCAGGATGTATTGGGAGAACTGGGAATTCATAATATTTTGTAGGCGGTAAATTCAGTTGCTTTCCTAGCAGGGTAGAACGTTAAGGTTAAATGAGATAATGCACTAGAGAACACTTTGCTCTCTTTGGAGGAAAGTTTTTATATAAATTATTGTATTTCTCTTGTTGTTCTACATTTAATGTGGTATGTGCATATAACCATGCCATTTAACATGCTTTTATAAGTATTTTCTTTTATACCAGCAGAGTTATTTCCTCACTGCCAGATAATGCGAGGTTGGCTCTCACCCAATATTTTAATTTTGGTGTATATTGTTTCTCTCTAGATATGTGAAAAATAAGCCTACAGAAATGTCCAAATATACATGGTTTTCTTTTCTTAAGAAAACTCAATACGTAATGTAGTAAATTAAGAACTGATTATTCACTCTCCAAGGGAATTCACAAAAGGAAAGTACTCATCTTGTAAGATCCTTAAGGGATTTATGAAACGATCCAATTATGAAAATATTCCATTGAAAAATGTATTTATGGATATTTTAGAGAAATATATCACTCTCTCTATATATAGTATAAAAGGTTGTAGTCATGAGTTACTCTGGCACCTTCACTACAGTCTTCTTTATAGAACTTCTTTAATCTCCGCTTCTTGTCCTTACTGTCAAAAAAACATCATACCACACGCCTCAGGGATAGAAATATGGCAAGACAAAGAAACATTTTATACCCTCTCATGTGTGTGAGCTAACATGATCTACTCTGTCAGCTGCCATTCTGCATAACTGTCAGAGATTCCCTCAGGTTCATCTGCAAAGCTTGATTTCTCACTGATTACTTCTGAAAATTCAGCTTCCTCTAATTCAACTTAAATATCTCAAAATATAATTTAGCGATACTATTTTAAGACTGCACTTTAAAATTCAACTGCGTTACTGTGCCAAATAATTTTTGGCCATGAATCCATTCATTTATTTAATTCATCTATCAAAACAGTATAAGAGACACCTATACCAGACCTATGACGTCAGGTAACACGAAGTCCCTTCATATGAGAATCTCATAATTCAGTGATGGATAAAATATTTTGTGTATATATACATGTGTGTACCTATGTATAGATACAGTACATTACATATACCTATACACACATGTGCACACAAATGTGCACACGTACACAAAACAAAAATATTAAGGCAAAGATATGGACAAAGCACTGTGTTATGTATATATATACTGAGGACACTGAGACAGACGTAGGCCTCCCTAACTTACATTTTGTACAAGGGGTACTCATCAGACTACCAAAGTTGCGTAACAGAGTCTTAGATCGAAAAGGGCCCGTAGGATGACATGAGCAATACTAGCTTGTGTTCTCTGCCTTGAAATTTTTGAAGAAAGAGGAAAAAAAGAGAGAGAGAGAGAGAGAACACTTGTTCTGAATGCACTTGTACTAGATGCAAACTCTGAAATTAGAAAAAAAAAGTATATGATTATTCTACAATTTGTCATGGACAAATAGTAAATAATATACTGTGAAACCACCAGTTGCGTACTTCCAGAGCCGCTAAGAATCCTTAACAAGTGTGGGGGAAAAAAATGTCCCCATACAGAATATCTTTACATCTGTAGTCCCAAAATGTTTCTGTTTGTGGGTTCCAAGACACAGGCACAGGTACTGGCCTCTGTTTCTGGACCTGGCTTCTCGTTTCCGTTTCTTTTCATTCGATAAACCACAGAAGGCCTTTGTCCTTATTTGTGCAAATAATAATCTTCATGTAATAACATTTGGGGAGGGATATATGTTCCTCCCGTGAGTGCTGCTTGATATCGCTAGCTGTTTGGTGTGGTTCTTCTAAGTGGCAACTAGCTGCTACTACAGCTTTGGCCTCACCCACTGGAGTGTGTCGTGCCTGGTTCTGAGGGACCAGTGGCCTTTCACTCACTCTCATCATGGGTCTCAATCCCCACTGACGAAAGGATCACTTTCTGCCTGAGGTGACTCTGTATCTGCTGGTGGGTGTGCAACCCAACACTTCCTTTCTACCAACATCAAAGACTCTGCTCTGGCAACAGTTCATGGATCTAACTGTTCGGCCCCTTTATCCTAAGGTCATCTTAGCCTTCCCAATACAGAGGAAGATGATTAGACCTGCGCTGGCTGTCAGGAAAGTCTTCACAGAAGGGATGTGCATCGTTGCTCCAAGGCAGAGGATGCATTTTCCGGCACAGGAGGTGCAGAAGACGACATGATCACCCCGCAGACACAAGGCACAATAAAGGCTAGCTCAGTGAAAGACTGGACTGTTTCTTACCTAACTGCACATGACATTTCTTTCCCTTTATCCCACAGACCTTTTGGAGAAATTGCCAATAATTGGAAAAGAGAACACAAGTTCTCCCTGGCCTGTGGGTCTTCACACATGCTGCTCCCTCTCCTCAACCCTCTCCACCCTTCCCTATGCAAGAAACAGGCCCCACCTCTTACATTCACACCCTTCAGTTCTCAATTTGGTCATCGTTTCCTATAATCGGCCATCAGTGGCTCAACTTCCCCCCATCGGCATTAGGGCATGTCGGATATGCTCCCATGGCGTCCTGTACTTTCTATTCAGTGGCACTGACCTCTCCCCATATCCTTATCCTTTGGTCTACTTGTCATTACCACCATGCCAGGAAGGAAAAGACAGTGTTGACTTTATTTTATTATTGTACAAGCAAGTACCTAACTCCAGCTTGACCTAGAGTAGAATTTCTAAAACCTTCTAGAACAGTTCAGGGCCAACCTTAACTGCTCCGTATTGGCATATTAGAAGCATCCAGAAATACTCTACAAATAAATAAATAAATGCATCTCTGTAGGAAAAATAAAACATATTTTCGGGTTACCCATATCAATTTCACTTTCAGTGTGACCCACTTCTTTGTCGGGACTGATGTCACCAGTGCTGATATTACTGAACCAAACCAAGTTTGGAGTGTTTAGTCTTACTATAACTTAACCAGTAGCTAGAGGTTCCTTCTATCTCTAGGGATCCAGAATGAATGAAATTTGTGCCCTCTTGACTACATCCTGGTCCTGGAAACTTTCTGTCATTGTGACTATTACAAATATTTATATTCCAACCACTCTGGATACAAACATCAAGATTTTCCTATTATTTCTTGCAAAGGGAGGGAAGTAGCTTACTTTAGAATAAGGATACATTCTCTACTACGAGAATCAAAGCTACCAGCTAAAACAATGTTAACTCTCTTTCCCCAAATAGACACCCTATTGAGGTAACTGAAGAAACAAAAAACACAAAGATTGGTAGGAGGAGTGATGACCAACTGAGGAACAAGCAGTGTGCTTTACTGCACTGAAATGTTAATGTGAAAATTTGACACCAACATCCAATAGTTCAGGTTGGTCGGGATGTGAGTTCTGGAGGCTCCTGGATTGCTTCCTTCAGCTTGTAAATAATGCAAGATCACTAACGAGAAAGGGGTGGTCATCAATAATATGTGATGATGTAAACGAAGCATGCAAATAACTAAAGCCAGTTGTAGTTCCACTAGTGTTGGTGGAAAACACTGTAATTATACTCAAGCAGTTTTGGGGTGCTACAGTAAGCATATTGTTTTCAGAAAATCTATTTCACTTCTCAAATGTGATAATGTAGTTGCCAAAACATTTGAGTTCAATTCCTGAGATGGTCACATTATTTAGGAGGCAGAAGCTGAGAGCAAGTTAGCAACGCGGGTGTTCAGGAGAGTGCCATCTGGGAAGGGGAAGGAGATCACGTAGGAATGGGCAGAGGAGCCATCGGGCCAAGATGCAGACCCACCATCTTATGCCATCTTATGTATGATCATGGCATAAGAAGGCTTTGGGGTGAAGCCTGTCCACATGTGTGGACATCACTAGGCTTTTAAACCACTTCTTGAATCAATCAGTGTCTGAGAATCGCCCAAGAATAGCATGACCTTGAAGACTGAGGTGGACTCCAAAGAACTGAGAGCTGAAGGTTTCCAGATGACCCCTATGCTTTGCAGCTGGACAGCAAGTCTTTGTTTTCTGGGGGTAACCTGAATGTTTCGTATCTCTATATGCCACAATTCCTAACATGAATTTTTTTTTTTCTGGAGTTGTGTTTCTCCGGCTACTTTATTTTCAAATGCATCGGATACATAAGAAAGTTTGATGAATATTAACCCTGAACCTTTAAAACAAAGACACTGAGAAATTCTCTAATATGATCCACTTCTAAAATACTGGCTAGAAAATTTTAATAGTTTGACAAACATACAAGACGATAAATTATTTAATGACATGGATTTCAGATGGTAATTTTTAAGGATCTAATATACTCAATTTATCTAGATAATTAATTTTTATGAGATTCACCAATTACAAATTCTATTTATTTAATTTTTATACCCCATATAACATTCTGGCAGCATCTGATCAATCACATTTGTATGCTTCAAATGCAGCAGCAATTTATATCTGAATAATTTATTAAAATGTATCTCTTAATTTTATAGTTAGATGACAAGAAATATGTGTACAGAGAATGTACAAACGACTGACGAGCTGTGGCAAAGAGATTTTTTTGAGGCAAATATTTAAAACTAAATGAAATTTTGATTATATATGCATTCAATAGCACTGAGCCATTAAACAAAAAAAAAAGAATGACTTGTTTATTCCATTTGCTAGACAGCTTTGTGATTTGGAATATTTCTAAGCAGTACTAAAGGCATTAGACATCTAGGCAGCAAAAAAAAAAAAAAAAAAAAAAAAACAAAAACTTAAAAACCCCTCAGTATTCACTTGAAGAAAAATCTCCATCCAAGTCCCAGAATTTATCATTGCTTTACTCTACAACTCTGATTTTGGAAAACTCTCAATTTTAAATTCTCTTTCTTCTTATGTATCATAATTTTTGCCATCATTTTATGTTGAGCCGGTAAAAAGAACAGTCATAGCAAAATACTGTTTTCTTCAAGATTTTTTTTTTCAGTTTTTAAACAGAGACATATTTCAGAAAAGAAATCTAGGACACCAGTAAGTGTTTCTCTTCATTTTTCAAGTAGATGCATTGTGAGCGTTATTAACGGTAGTTTATATTAATATAGACTGTACCAGATATTGTAACTCAGCACTTATCCCAGGTTCTCTTAATCTTTCCCACACCACTATCATATAAATGTTATTCCTCCCGTTTTACCACTGAAGGAACTCTGGCACAGAGCAGTAGGGTGATGTGCACCAATTTACTAGGTAAGTAAACTATACTGTTAATATGTGAAACAATATTCATCTCACCCACAGGCTAAGCTCTCTTCAGCAACATTATATAAATATACATGCAAACAAATAAGTTAATTTTTCATGCATTTAGTTGTACATACATGAAATCACATTTGCTAACTGATAAATGAACAGAGAGGCAAATAGGTAGCAGGTGGGATGTTTAAAGGTGAGGAATTAAATCACCAAGGAAGGGGCACCTGGGCGGCTTAGTCTGTTGAAAGTCCATCTGCAGCTCAGGTCATGATCCCAGGGTCCTGGGATCAAGCCCCACCTCAAGTACCAGGTCAGAAGCAGGGAGCCTGCTTCTCCCCCTACTTCTGTGTTCTCTCTCTCTCTCTCTCTCTCTCTGCGTCAAATAAATAAAATCTTTAAACATAAATAAATCACCAAGGGATCTAAAAATAATTGTCTGATATCTACAAATATGAAAAGTAATACCAGCCTCATATGTTTCTTGTGAGAATTAAATGAGAAGAGCTGAGATAAAATAAGAGAAAATGCTTATCAATATTCTTGATGCAGTTTGATCATTCAATAACTAGTTTCTTCCTATCAATGCCTTCTCAGAGTAGGCAAAGCCAAAAAATTGACCTTTACTGGTAGCCTAAAAGATACAAAATAGATTTTAGGAAAAAAAAAAAAAGGTGGGGCAGCTTAGAGGATATGTAAGTCTTTCTCTACTACTTTAAAGATACAAATTAGCAAACAATCACTAAACCACAAAAGTATTCTGAAGAGGTACTACCTCTGTGGAGTAGGTCAAAGCCTGCAGAGTCAGCCAAAAAAATATGATTTCAATGGGGGTTGTTAATTCGTTCTTTGAGATAAAATTTTTCCTCAAAATTAAATTGCAAACTTTGAAATCTGATATTGCTAATAAAGTTCGTTTTTCCTCACAACACTTGAAATTTTGAAATATTTCTGAACTGCTTTCTTATTTGTAATGAACTCAAGAGTGTGTTCACAAACAGATCTGCCCTTTCTGAAATATTGGAATATTGGCAAAAGTTGCTTAAAACTTCTGGTAAAAATAGGCCCATAAATTCCAGCTTATGCAATAAGAAAACAGAAAAAAAAAGTCTTACATAGAACCCCCCAATCACAAATATTTTCAAAAGATAATTGTCTACTAGCAAATCGTGAATTTCACATGAAAAAACACAAGCACTCAGACAACAGCCCGGTGTTCAGAGTTCTGACCGTGGAGACAGAGGCACTCGGATCTGACTTGTATCTCCTCCAACTACTAGTTGTCACACAATAATCACGTTAGTGTGGGTTTGTCATTCTCTCAAACGGGGAAATAACATTACCTTTTATTTATCTACTTTTTGGTAAGAATTAAATGAAAGAATGCAGGAAGAAAATCACATTACATGGTCTATGGCAGATAAAAGGAGCTCAGTCAATGTAAATTCATGTACTCACAAGGTAGATATGTGATCAACAGTTCAAGATTAATTATTTTCTTATATACCATTATTATCCACTGAGAAAATACAGTAGAAAATCATAACATGTTTTTACACATTAAGAAAAGTTTGAAACACATATTAATAGAACCATGCAACTTTTCCACAGGCTGTAAAAGAAAATCTAAATAAACAGGAATAAAAAGAAATCTATACCATGTTAGTCACATAATTGCTTTTCACCATGATGGTCTAAAAATTCTTTGCAATAACAACCACAATCCCACTTTCCAAATAGATTGTAAGTGTATGTGAATGGATGTGTGGATGAATATGTCTAAGTTGTTATTTATTTATTTATTTTTATTTTATATATATATATAATATATATTTTATATATATATATTATTGGAATTTGATTTGCCAACATATAGTATAACACCCAGTGCTCATCCTGTCCAGTGCCCCCCTCAGTGCTTGTCACCCAGTCACCCCATCCCCCCACCCACCTCCCCTTCCACTACCCCTTGTTCATTTCCCAGAGTTAGGATTCTCTCATGGTCGTCTCCCTCTCTAATTTTCCCTACTCAGTTCCCCTCCTTCCCTTATAATCCCTCCTACTATTTCTTATAGTCCCTATATGAATAAAACCATATAATGTTTGTCCTTCTCTAATTGACTTACTTCACTCAGCATAACCCCCTCCAGTTCCATCCATGTCAAAGCAAATGGGTATTTGTTGTTTCTAATGGCTGAGGAATATTCCATTGCATACATAAACCACAGCTTCTTTAGCCATCATCTTTCAATAGACAAACTGAGGCTCCTTCCACAGTTTGGCTATTGTGGACATTGCTGCTATAAACATCGGGGTGCAGGTGTCCCAGCATTTCACTGCATCTGTATCTTTGGGGTAAATCCCCAGCAGTGCAATTGCTGGGTCATAGGGCAGGTTTATTTTTAACTCTTTGAGGAACCTCCGCACAGTTTTCCAAAGTGGCTGCACCAGGTCACATTCCCAAGAACAGGGCAGAGGGTTCCCCTTTCTCCACATCCTCTCCAACATTTCTTGTCTCCTGTCTTGTGAATTTTCCCCATTCTCACTGGTGTGTGGTGGTATCTCATTATGGTTTTGATTTGTATTTCCCTGATGGCCAGTGATGCGAAGCATTTTCTCATGTGCATGTTGGCCATGTCTGTGTCTTCCTCTGTGAGATTTCTGTTCATGTCTTTTGCCCATTTCATGATTAGATTGTTTGTTTCTTTGCTGTTGAGTTTGATCAGTTCTTTATAGATCTTGGATACTAGCCCTTTATCTGATACGTCATTTGCAAATATCTTCTCCCATTCTGTAGGTTGTCTTGTAGTTTTGTTGACCATTTCCTTTGCTGTGCAGAAGCTTCTTATCTTGATGGAGTCCCAATAGTTCATGTTTGCTTTTGTTTCTCTTGCCTTCATAGATGTATTTTGCAAGAAGTTGCTGTGGCCAAGTTCAAAAGGGTGTTGCCTGTGTTCTCCTCTAGGATTTTGAGGGAATCTTGTCTCACATTTAGCTCTTTCATCCATGTTGAATGTATCTTTCTGTCTGGTGTAAGAGAATGGTCTAGTTTCATTCTTCTGCATGTGGATGTCCAATTTTCCCAGCACCATTTACTGAAGAGACTTTCCTTTTTCCAGTGGATAGTCTTTCCTGCTTTGTCAAATATTAGTTGACCATAAAGTTGCGGGCCAATTTCTGGATTCTCTATTCTGTTCCATTGATCTATGTGTCTATTTTTGTGCCAGGACCACACTGTCTTGATGACCACAACTTTGTAGTACAGCCTGAAATCTGGCATTGTGATGCCCCCAGCTATGGTTTTCTTTTTCAATATTCCCCTGGCTATTTGGGGTCTTTTCTGATTCCACACAAATCTGAAGACAATTTGTTCCAACTCTCTGAAGAAAGTCCATGGTATTTTGAAAAGAATTGCACTGAATGTGTAATTTGCCCTTGGTAGCATTGACATTTTCACAATCTTAATTCTTCCAATCCATGAGCATGGAATATTTTTCCATCTCTCTGTGTCTTCCTCAATTTCTTTCAGAAGTGTTCTATAGTTTTTAGGGTATAGATCCTTTACCTCTTTGGTTAGGTTTATCCCTAGGTATCTGATGCTTTTGGGTGCAATTGTAAATGGGATTGACTCCTTAACTTCTTTTTCTTCAGTCTCATTTTTAGTATCTAAGTCATTTTTTAAAAAAGAATAACACTAATGGGAGACACATCTTATCAAATAACAACCTAATGTAAGATCTCTCAGAGAAATGTGGTCATGAGAGAGAGATAGAGAAATAGATACATGAACAAAATACAATTAAAAATATAATATTTTAAATCAGGAGGGAAGAAATGGATTTAAGATAAGCAATGGCCATTTGAATAAAAATGAAGATAGATCATTATTTTACATCTTGGAGAGAAATTAACTTTTAGAGAAGTTAAGAAACTAGTTTAAACATCTGAAACCAGAAATGTATTAGAAGACATATGGAATACCATTTTTGTAATCCTAGAGTGTGGAAAGCTTTCCTAAACTTAACAGAATCCGGAACACATGAGGGGAAAATATTGACAGATATGACACAAAACAACTAAATTTTACAAAAGAAACCAAGCTAAGAAATGTGTGAATAACTGAGAAAAGTGTTAACATATTGAAAAGGGCAACTATTTATTTGTGCCTTTATATGAATACTAAAAATAAGTACATGGAAATCTAACAAAAATGTCAGAGTATGAAGTCAATAGATTTTAAATAGCCAAAGCATAAGTGTTTAACCTCACAAGTAATGGAATGGGTAGTTAAACCACTTTTTTACCAACTGGATTATTGAAAATTAAGAAGTCCAAAAATATTCAGAGTGGAGGCGATGTAGAAATGGAATGAATGAATGTTGGGGGAATGAGGTTGATATAGTATTTTTTCAAGAGTAATGTGACCAAATCTATAGATAAGTTTAAATAGTATTCATGCCTTGACTCAGAAAATCCACTTTTAGTAACCAATTAAACACAAATGTATGCATATTTCACCAAATATACTTACAAATATACCCATTACAGCATTGTTGTTACATAAAAATAGAAACAATCTAAGTTTACCATCAAAAAAGGAATCATTACATAGACCTTCCTCCATGCATGATGCAGAATTATATGCACAGCACGGAAACATCCAAAGATATATTGTTAGATACAGATTCACACATCATCATAACAACGATGTTAGAAACTTCTTAAATGTCAATCAATAATAAAATTATTACATTTCTTTTTATATGTATTACCTAATTATATATACCATGGTATGGCAAAATTTTAGATATGCTATTTTGTGAAATAAGTTTTATAATAGCAGGCATGAGATTACTCCATTTTTATTACATGTGCAATCAATATATGCATCTACACCCACACATGTGTGCATGTGTGTACACACACTCCTTTAATTGTGGCTCCACCAACAAAGAGGAAAGGAGGTGGCAGGAAACAGATAGGAGTTCTATGTTTTTATTTTATATTCTTTGGTGTTACTTGACTTTACTTTAAAGCACCACTTTGTTGTTGGGTAGGAATGATGAAAGAATACCAACCATGAAAGTTTCTTGCATAAACCAGGGCTTTAGCTCATCTGACTCTCTCGATCAGCTTTTGGATTATTGTTTCTTAAATTACATTTCCAGAGATATTAGTGTATGATGAATTGCACCAAACTGTCCTTGCCTAAAATAGACTAGAATTTTCCTTTAGGGATGCCTGGGTGGTGCAGTGGTTGAATATCGGCCTTCGGCTCTGATTTAGGATCGAGTCCCACATCAGGAACCCCGCAGGGAGCCTGTTTCCCCCTCTGCCTGTGTCTCTGCCTCTCTCTCTTTGTGTGCCTCTCATGAATAAATAAATAAAATCTTTAAAATCTTTTTTCCCTAAACTCATTAAAAAAATGAAAGTTAGTTAAAATACTTCTCTCAATTTTCTGTTGACTTTTAATTATTAATTATGTTAGCAGATCTGTGGGAAAAAGAAAGAACTATGAAACTTATAAGCAGGTAGATCTGGGTTCAAACATTAATTGTTCCATAAATTGTGCTGAGAAGCTACACATCATAGCCAGTAGATGGCTTTAGTCAAAGAAGATGCTCAAAACATAGGAGATATTAGCATCATTTTTTACTCTGAAATGGTACACAAAATAATGAATGAGAGGCAGTGAGCTTTGCACCCAAATTCCTTCCTTCTTTTTCAGCGTGTGTGTGTGGGGGGGATCCCATGGGACAAGGGGCTGCCAAGCTAGGGACTCCATTTTCTCCAGCACTCACGTGGGGCCAGGGGCCAGGTGCCAGGTGCCAGGTTGCTGCCAACATAAACGTGTCTAAGTATCATGTTTCACTGGTAGTCTGAGCCTTGAAAGAAACAGGTGGGCCCCCCCTCTTATTTATTTTTATTTTTTAAATTTCAGTATAAAAATAAATAAATTTCAGTATAATTGACACACATTGCTATATTAGTGTCGGGTGTGCAATATAGTGATTCAACACTTCTATGCATCACTCAGTGCTCACCATGGTAAATACACAGTTCTTAATCCCTTTCACCTATTTCACCCATCCCTCCACCCAAACCAGTTTATTCTTTATAGTTAAGAGTCTGTTTTTCTTTGTTTATCTCTCTATTCTGGTTCTTGTTGCTGGTTTTGTTTCTTAAATTCCACATATGAATGAAATCATGCTAATTACTCTTCTGCAGACTAGATGCAGAGGATTCTGAATCTTTCTCAACCAAGGCTCTTATGTATACAACGAAATACAGAAAACGATTTTTTTTTTTACTAATATCAATTCTCCCAAGGATCCACATAACTATTACCTAGTGTTAGATGCCTAGGGGAAAAATAATTCATTATATAAAATGGATGCTTTACGGCATTCGGGCTTAACAGTCTGAAGAATCTCCTCCCCTGCTAAGAAAGGCTGAGCGAAGGTGGGGCCGCAGGATGGGGTTCCTGAATCCCCACATAGATTTAAAAAACTCACAACCAACCAGGACATCAGTGTTGGATATTTACATAAAATAAAAATCGATTTCTAGTTTGTTAAAGCACTGAAAAACCAGTGTTGATTTTTTATTTCAACTAACATTATCTAAATTAAAACAAATAAGAGATCCTTTAACCACAGTACTGTGTAATTGTCTGCAAAATCAACAACAGCAATCAAGTGCATATACTATGCCAGTTATTGAAATAGGAACTGGAAACAAAATATTCATAAGACACATTTACATCCTAAATTAAATTTAGTTTAGGAGAGGAAGAGCAGAAATATGCATATTAAAATGATTGTTAAATACATTACTATTTATCAAGAAAAGCAATAAATATTGTTTAACTGTTTAATAAATTTCATTAAATGAAAGTACACTAATAATCACAAAATAAGCAATTTTATGGTACAATAAAACTGTAATAAAAATAAATATATATGTGTCTTACAAAATTAAAGAGATTGAAGGAATCCTCAACAAGGGGAAGCTGCATATGTGCCACTAAACTGCAAGGTGAACTAATGGAATAGAGAGCATGTCTTGCAAACTTTCATGGTCAAATTACTGAAACACATAATCATTACATGTGCTCAAGGATAATTCTATTATCTGTATCTGGAACAATAATGCGTTTTTACTCCTTCACTTAAAATATTTTAAAACCTTATCTCCTTCATTGTTTTAACCACAGAGTCATTATTTCTTACTGAATTATTTCATTAGTTTTTATTGAAGGATGTTACAAGATTATTGTGTAAAATCAATGTAGTGATGATTAAGAACAATTCTATTACATTGCACAGGCATCCTCTTTATGAGAATCTGTGGAGAATATTATTTCCTGTCTCTATTAGAGAGAGGTCACATACTTTCCTCGGCTAAAAAAAAATCTTTAAATTTAATATGCTGACTTTATTTTGATTTCCTGGATCTTGCAGACAAGTGCTTTTGAAGGCAGGGACTTCCAATTGGCTCCTCTGGCACACCCAAAATTCATCCTTCCTTTCTTCCTATAGTAATAAGAATCCTAAACTTTAGAATGCATATTTTAACTAATACGCTGATTATAAGAAATTCACTAATTTGTCATCCATTGGGTTCTATTTATGGATCAAACTGAACCATGAGACATGGTGGGAAAATGCATGTATATGCCTATGGCTGTCCCCCAATGACTCAGTCACTTCACTTTTCTCCTTCCCCAGGAACACCTCCACTGTGCCCTCTGATATTTTTAAACTGAGATAGAAAAGTGTGGTTTATGTATACAATGGAATATTCCTCAGCCATTAGAAATGACAAATACCCACCATTTGCTTCAACGTGGATGGACCTGGAGGGTATTATGCTGAGTGAAGTAAGTCAGTCGGAGAAGGACAAACATCCATATGTTCTCATTCATTTGGGGAATATAAATAATAGTGAAAGGGAATAGAAGGGAAGGGAGAAGAAATGGGTAGGAAATATCAGAAAGGGAGACAGAACATAAAGACTCCTAACTCTGGGAAATGAACTAGGGGTGGTGGAAGGGGAGGTAGGCAGGGGATGGGAGTGAATGGGTGATGGGCACTGAGGGGGGCACTCGACGGGATGAGCACTGGGTATTATTCTGTATGTTGGCAAATTGAACACCAATAAAAAATAAATTTATTATTAAAAAAAAACACAGGCATATCTCATTTCACTGTACTTTGCCTTATTGTACTTCACAGATACTGTTTTACTTTTCCCTACAAATTGAAGTTTTATATCAAATAAATCTATTGGCACTAAAAAAAAAAAAAAAAAAAAAAAAAAGAAAAAAGAAAAGTGCACCACTACCCAACTATGAGATTGGACGAAATCTGGAATGTTGACAGGTCCCAATGCTGGCGAGGATGTGCTGTAACTCTCCTTCGCTGCTGGTGGGAACGCAAAGTGCTTCTGCCACTTTGGAAGACAGGTTAGTGGTTTCTTACAAGGGTAAACATCCTTTTATCACAAGATTCAGGAACTCCTTAGTATTAACCCAAAGAAATTGAAAACGTAGATCCACACCAAAACCTGCACATGGATGTTTAGAGTAGCTTTCTTCATAATTGCCAAACCCATTTTTCTTTATATGGAGATGTCTTTGACATGTAAAAATATTGTGTATGTAAGACATACGACTTAAAGTCTAAACTTGTCTGACTACTATTGCTCCAGCCTTGTAGCTGGTATCCGTAATCCAAATTCATTCCTTTCCCCTCCACACACACATGATTCCAAATTATCTGCTGCTGTCATATGTCATAGTCATATGACTATGTCATATGACTTCCTTGTCTAAAACTCCTGAGTTCTTATTCGTATTAAAATAAAATCCAAACCTTCATCTGACCTCAAAGGACCTGTATGATCTAGTTCTCCTCTACTCAAGGTCCCCTCTGCCACTTAACCTTTATTTATGACCCATACACAAGGGTCTTCTAGGATCATTCTGATCCTCTAACATCTCAAATATATTATTTCCTAGCATGTGTTTGTAAAAATAATTTTATTTTTGGACCTTCTTTCTTGTACCTTTATGTAGCTGAATCCTTAGTCTGTTTCAGATTTTTCTCAACTTTTTTTCTTTACAAAAATCCTTTCCATTCTTAGCCTATCGCACTCAGACCACTCTTCCATCGTTACAACCACCTACCTCAGATTCTTATGTTTTTTCTTAATAACTTTAATTATTTTATATTTTAGATTGCCATAGTATTTTTTACTATTTCTTCCACTAGAGTGGTAAATACTTGAGGGCAAGGGCTGGCTGCATCAGTTCCCAAGCACACCTCCTGGGCTAACTCAGGGCATGGAAGAAAGGAGATGATCACTCTGTATTTCCTGAATGAAAATAAAATTCTCGCTGAAACAGAATTCCTGAGAGTTTCTGCTGGCCAAGTATTAAACTACTAATAACAAAAGAGAGTCTTCTCTCTTCACCTAACTATTTATAACACTTGGCGAAGTTACTTACCATGGGGCTTTAAAAGGATGACAAGATAACAGGCTGAGTGACTCATATTTTCTGATAATAAAAAATTAACTAGATTTGATTCTACGTATAATATATAAGAAATTAAAGACTGTGCCAGATTTCCTGCTTTACAATTGGAGAGATATAAAAAGAAAATCAACAAAAAAACAAAAAATAAAATAAAATAAATAAAATAATAAATAAAATAAAATAAAATAAAATAAAATAAAATAAAATAAAGTAAAATTGGAGAGATAGGCTTCTCAAGGACACTGGCAAAGGCCCCTCGGCCACAGCGCTGGATGTCTTTGGGTAGAGCCAGGGTCCTCTTGGAGATCCTCTGCTCTGTTCCAGGCCCGGGCATCCGTGCTGGGGTATCCACTTCTTGCTTCAGGGGACTCATTACTAAACACAGCAAGTCTTTTAGCATCGTTGGAGTCCTGTAAGAACTGAATGTTTATAAATCGATTGTTCTGGAAGACTTCTTTTCTTTTTCATATCTTCTGCTTAAAACTGCTACGTGTTTTACATTTGAAAGCAAGTGGCTGCGTGATACCCAAGTTCTTGTTTTCTCTAACCTGAGAAGTGTGTGTGCGTAGAGGGGGAGCTGTGCTTCCTAAGGTAATCAGCAGCCTCTGCTACTGGGTGATAGGGGAGGCCTTTTAAATCTCTTTGATGAAATGAGCCATTTTCTGCTTGGTCTCGGCTTAAAATGGATCCCCCATTGTGCAGCAGCAAAAGCATCGTTATACATCTTACATAACACTGTTAAATTTCCCTCTAAGAAATGCAAGGAAAACGTTAGGGCCGTGTGTTTAATCACTACATGGCAAATATTGTGCTGGCATCCCAGTACTTACTTACCTTAAAAAATACATTTTAAGTGAGAAACATTCATATGACAAGAGCAATTTAAGAACCTAATAGCCCCAGACGACAAATTTTTATTTGTACTCGTACCTTTAATATCTGTGGATATGGACATGAGCAATAAATAACTGTATACACAGATGACCGATTATCATGTTATCCTTACCAACAGATAGTTGAAGGAATGCACCGATCCAGAGAAGCAAAAAGTCTACATAAGCCTCTGAAAAATGTTTCTAAGAGGAGAAACAATGAGGTATTTAGTCAAGTTATAAAGAACAAAATACTAAAGACTACGGGGAATAACGTGAAAAACCAAGTGGACAGCTTTTGTCATGGCAACGATATAATTAAGGATGTAAACAGGAGCTACTCTCAGAATTTATTCGAGGTAGGCTGCAGAAAATTCTCTAATTTATTTCCTAATAGAACGGATGTTAATTAGGCAAGTAGATGAATAACTTGTACCGTGACTGCTCTCTGGGCACCCCGCAGGGGCACAGGCCAACAAGAGCGCGGGGATGAGGAGCAAGGTAGAAGGACTGATTGGGGGAACGGCACATTCCAGTTCGGTGGTTCTACAACTTAATTGTATCCCAGTCGCCTGAAAAGACTGTTGCAGTGCAGGTGGCTGGGCTCCATCCCCCGAGTTTCTGACTAGTTCTGACTTAGCAGGTCAGGGACACGGCTCCTTCTCACCCTAATAAAATCCCAGGTGTTGCTGGTTGCTGCTGATCCTGGACCACATGAGAACCACAAGCCAGGCTAAAGAGAGAAGTCCTACAAAACGTGCTCTGATGTCAGCACAGCCCCAGGATCAGCAGCGCTGAACACGCATCACGCACACGCCAATGTGGGATGAGGCACAGGGAACGAGGTCAGAGGTCAGGAGATAAAGAATTGAATTTGAGATAAGACAATATTTTCCAGGATTTGAGTTGCTGAACAAACCAGAGGTTCAAAACTCTCAGTGGGTGTTGGCCCAGCCTAGAAATTGCACTAGACCCTCAGTTGGCTAGAGTCGTAGACTTTCTATGAAAAGTCTTAATGAGAAATCGGACTATCCAAATAGTAGAATTTAAAGTGTGTCTGCTGTTTCATTTGTTTAATAGAAAAGAGTCTGTGGTTCATGAAACTCATGGGTTCACATAGGTACCTACTATATGATTCTAATTTGAATGGTGTATAAGCCACTGGTGGGATCCACAGCCAAGGATACGGTCCCTGCCGTGGGTCACTGCTGCCCAGCAGGCCCGCAGCTATGAGGAAGGGTGGGTGGGTGTGGAGTGATGATAAATAGGAAGTCAGCACACGTCTCTGAATCTGTTAGAGGAAGGGGATTTTTGAAAATTTAATTTCCAGCCTAAGCAAGCCACAGAGAAGAGTCCACCACAGTCTACGCCTTGTCCTCTTGGTGTTCCTACACATCATTTGAGCCATATTTAATGTCCAAATAAGCACAATAGGTTTTAACTACCACAATGCAACTGTCCCACATTAAACCCCAAACACACTAGCCTGCTCCCTCAAAAGAGGATACACAAAATCTTACTTAATTCATCTTGAGGTGATGTTCATTCTTCTAAGTCATACTACCCTTTTGATATTTTCTGACTTTGATATATTTTCACTTAAATACCGAAATACAAGGTTGATTACTATGAACCCATCAACATACCTTCACCTTAACAATGAAGGAACAGTAGCGAAAATAGTGAAAAACTAAAAATAATCATAAATTGACACACACCTCACAGACACGTGTGTACATGTACACACATACACAACAAGGAAGAAACGGCTGCAACCGCTAGTCCTCCTTGCTGCAAGTGACCTGTGGTCAAGGCTGATATTGATCATTTCCATTTTGCGCTGCCAATTTCCCGTTTCCTTTGATGTCGGAAAGCACCGCAGACGACTATGGTTTCTTGACTGGCACAGTGACCCCAAACTTTATTCCTTAAGCTTCTGGACCATTAAGAATTCTGCCTGATGGATTTGAAGTTTGCCATCAACTGTCATCACAATACACAGCAGCGAGACTTCTGCATGTCGTTCATTCTCCCTGCTTGCATTGTGTGGCCACAGCCACTTCCTCTTAATAGCTGGGAAAGAGGTTGAGAAAGGTCATGGTGAATAAAAGTTTAAAAAAAAATTAAATTTAATTTAAAAAAAAAGACCATGAAGTAAATGAAGGAGGAGCCTTGGAGGGACCAGTGGTGATGACGTGTCATGAACTGAGGCAGATGATTAACAGATAAATATTTTATAATAGTTGAAGCTAAAAACGCTTATAGGACAAACACGAGTTTTAACGTGGAATAAATGATCAGTAAAGAGGAACTGCGAGCATGGAGTCTCCCTCAGGAGAGGAACGGTGTGAGATACGAGACAAGGCAACCACAGAGACTGAACAGGGAGGCCCTGACGTGGTTATAGGCCCCAGATCGTCGCACCGCTGTATTTCTTGAATTAATCAGAATTGGCTCAGGAACTGGGTCAGTGCGAAGCATTGTAGACTGTATTGATGGAGCAAACGTAAAAAGCTAAAAACAAAAGGAACAGAGGGAGTAAAACGTATTGGGACTGACAATTACCTTTTTTTCCTCTTCATTTGTATATCTGGCTCACACAGATTCTGGTGAAAAATTTAAATGACTGATTCTTTAGCATAAATTATAGATTAATTCTTCTGATAGTCTAACATCAACTAAGCAACTAATTTGCAATCCATTTTAGAGTGCCATGGGTTCTTAGCTCGAGGCCCCGGCTATTTCATTTTTGCGTATTTTAATAACGAATAAAGTCCTACAATGTTTACTGTGTCCTTCTCTGGCTTGGAGAACTTAGATCTTTGTCTTTTCCATGAATTATAGCTGCTCTGATGTCATTAGCCATTTTCAGCTGTGAACACCTGGAACACTGGAGCTGTCCTTTGTAGCCTGGTATCTTAGCACGGATGATTATGCATTAGCTCCCCATTTTATATCTTTCAAATGCTTTACAGCCTATGTTTTATTAGTTGTTGTTAAAAAACAAACCTGTAAATCATCTCAGGAGTATTATCTTTTTTTTTCCCCTTGTTTGTAAAGGGAATAAAGCCACATATAAACTAAGCAGCTTGCAATCAGAGCAGGAACATCAGAGGCAGAAATCTCTATTTCTCTGAAGTGAATGCTCTTGGTGTTTCATCCACAATCTACCTCAAAATTCGAGCTATTTTTGGAGAAATGGAAAGTTGGACAAGAACCTACTGAAAATAACCAAATCAATATTGCAGTAAAGTTATTATTCTAGATACTTCAGTCTTCCCCTCTACTCATCGTTTCCAAGAAACCGGGGTTGGATTCTATGTCTATTAAGCATTTTCCAACTCTTCCATTTTCTTTATCTTTGTAAACATAATTCCTGGCTGGAGAGAAATTTAGCAGTCTGAAGTGTTACTTTATTTTTTTTTTCCCTCCCAGCATATAAACATGGCCAAACCTATGACTATTTTTAGGTTAGTGTTTCTTTCAAATTCATGCTGTCTGATTTATTTTACTCTCAACCTGATCTCAACTACTCTACATTCCTCTGCACTGTTCTACCAAATACAAATCTAATATTTCACTGTAATATATTATTCTATTCTGTAGCTCTCGGCTGTGCAGCAAGGCATCATGTGTTTTAGCAAGGTCTTTAACTGAACGGTGAACTACAAACCACGTGGAAAAGCACAGATTTACAAAACTCCAAAACCAAGTGTAACTCACGTATTAATTTCTTGATGAACCATAAACCGAACTTTTATTATTTTCTTATAAAACATCCATTTAGAATATCAGTCTTCAGTAGAATTAAGCCAATATATTTTTTTATTCTGTTGAACTAGAGAGGATCATTTTTTTTTTTCCTGGTCTTTGAAATATTCCTCCAGCAAGTCTTTTCATTCCCATTCCTGCACTTAACATCCTAACTCAGACCCTAATCTCCATGCTTAATTACTGTTAGGGTTTTCTAGTTTGTTGCACTGGAGTTCTTTAAGTGAAACAGTATTCATATAAATGTACTAACCCCTCTAGTCACGCCATCCCTTTGAGTCAGCTCTTTTAAGGCCACTGTAACACACTTTTATCACATTTAAATTGCTTAGGAACATATTAATTCTTATTCCATCTAATCCCATTCTGTCAATTCCATCTGTACTAAATGCTTAGTAATTGGGTTATTTCTGCTTTGTAACGAGTCTACTGGGACTCAAGGAGAGGCTAAAGATCTTGAAAATGTCACTCATCTAGAAAGTGGGGGAATCGTAACTGGATGCAAATGTTTTTGTTTTTAATTTATGCTTTTCCATTATCTTCTTCATATGTCATTATCTGTATGCTTTCTTTGCGATGAAAAAAAAAACTAATGAAAAAAAAACTAATCAAACTGTATTTAAAAACAAAAAGAATGTATTCTTTGCAACAAAAGTATAGTTTCTCAACTGGGCCAGTACAAAGACTCAGCAGGTCCAGGACCTCATTAGCTGTGGTCCATCTCACAGTTCTCCTTCTTCAGTGTTGGCTCCATCCTTGGCAGAGTGCTCCACTCATGGCCTCATGAGAGCTCTTGAACCTCATTACTTACACATGTGTGTGAATGACTATGATCGAGAGAATTATGATAGGACTGGAAGAAGTCAGATGCCCATCACTTAATAAAGCAATTTGGACAATATTAACTTAGTCTTAATCACATTCCTTGCACCTTGCTCGAATAGTGAAATCAAATTATGCAATGTGTAACTTGAGCAAGGAAGTGTGGACGCCTGGATAAAAATCGGTGTGTTCTTATCTGTAGAAGAGGAAATGGGTGCCGATCAATTAAACCCACCAAGTGACTACTCTCTGACAATATTTGAAACTTGCCTTGGGAGGCCAATCTGTGTCAGCTGCAAAAACCTTCTTTGACCATTCCCACTTCCATCACGTTGCTCATGATGTCTGGACTACAAAATTCTCATCCTTTCCTATAACTTGCCAAATCTACTTATGCTTCCAGGCCTGAGTGAAGTCCTATTGTCTTTACAAAAGCTCTTTTACCATAGAATTTGTAGTTCTCATAAGTCTTTAGAATAGTCTTTGAGGAAACATTTCATATTTATAATTTATGAGACCCTACTTAGACTCTAAGAGCCTGTTGAATCCAGCTCCATTTTTACTATATTAGTTCAAGCAAATTAATTAACCTTCTGAGTCTGATCTCTAAGACAGGCATAATCATAATATTTAGCTTGTGGTGGTGTTGTTGGGAGGAATGACTTATATACTACATGTAAAACTCTGAGAGCCATCCCAGATATAAATAAAAAATACAGAAAACTTTGACTGTTTTGTTAGTCTCTTTACCACCAGAATGATGCCCAGAGGAGTGCTAGTTAGATACTTAGTACATGCTCAATGACTGTATCTTGGATTTCCCAAAGCTAAACTACTGTCTGATATGGTAAAGTTGCCTTTTGAAACACATTGGTTCAGAGGACACATGCTACACACTGAAGGTTCATGTTCCCCTAAAATTCATATCTAGAAACCTAATCCCCAGTGTGATGATATTTTCAGGTGAGCCTTTTCAGAGGTCATTAGGTCACGAAGGTAGAGCCCTCATGAATGAGATGAGGGACCCTCTAAAATTAACCCCACAGGTCGTCCTCACCCCTTCCATCAAGTGAGGACACAATAAAAAGGCAGCCATTCAGAACCAGGAAGCTGGCTTTTACTAGACACCAGATCTGCCTCTGCCTTAAATGTAGACTTTCCAGCCTCTGGAACTGAGGGAAATAGGTTTCTGTTGTTTATCAGCCACTCGTCTATGTGTTTTGTCTTAGCAGCCCATACAGAGACAAGGACAAAAGAAGAAAGCCAGAGAGAGAATATTTACACCAAAACAGAATCACAGAAGGAGAAAGTGAATATTAAATGATGAAACTCATGATTAAAAATTACATTTTTCCATGTTATTGTTTATTTATGCAAACTATATTTTTAATTTTTAATTTTTTAGAAGAAACACAGGACTTTATTATTCCCATCACAAAGGGCAAGTCTCCGCAGGCTGAGGGGAAGAATTCTGATGGTGGGGAGGGGGCACCTACCTGCAGTGATGAGCAGATTGCGCAGGACCTTGATGACCGGGTCCCCACGGGAACATCCTGGAGATGTGGGGGTCCTGGCCGACTGGCTTGGACTTCTACCTGCCCTTGCCACTCTTGGCGACCTTGGCCCACATCTCCTTCATATTTTCTGACATCCTATTGCCGTGTCTGTCAGAGGCCTTCCGGTGGCCAGGAAGCTTCTTGTTGCTGAGGCAGTTGATGAGCACGTGGGGGTTGTTCTTGACTGACTGTGTGAGCACAGTGTGGACCCCGGTTAAACCCTTCCTCCTCCTGCTTCTGCAGCTCCTCTACGGTCATCTCACTCTTGGGCTTGTTGACGAGGCACATGGTGGAAGGGGCTGCATGTCAGTACCATCTTCCCGCCTTGCTCTAAACACTATTTTTAGAGCAGTTTTAAATGTATAGCAAGGCCAAGGGAAAAGGTACAGGGGTTTCCCATATACTGTCTTCCCTGACACACACATATCCTCCCTGTCACCAATATCCCCCACAAGAGTGGCACATTTGTTACAATTGATGAACCTACAATGACACATCATCCTCACCTAAAGTCCACACTTGAGACTAGGGTTCACTGTTGGCATTATCCATCCTAAGGCTTTACAAGGCTTTACAATGACATGTATCCATCATCATGGCATTGCCCTAAAAAATCCTTTGTGCTTTGCTCATTCATCCCTCCCTCCTCTCGCCAGGGTCTGGGACCACTGATCTTTTTATCATCTCCATAGTTTTATCTTTCTCAGAATGTCATTTAGTTGGAATTGTACAGCATACAGCTTTTCGGGTTGGCTGCTCTCCCTTAGTCACATCATGGATCGATAGTTCATTTCTTTTAACCCTGAATAATATTCCGTTGTCTGAATGTGCCACGGTATCCATATATTTACTGAAGTGCATGTTGGCTACTTCCAAGTGTTGACAATCACAAATAAACCCACCATAAACCTCCATATGCAGGTTTTTGTGTGAACATAAGATCTCATCTCCTTTGAGTAAACACCAAGAAGTGTGATTGCAGGATTATATGGGAAAGGAGGATGCTTAGTTTTTGAAGAAACTGCCAAACCATCTTCCAAAGTGCCTGTACTATTTTCATTTCCACCAGCAATGACTGGGGTTCCTACTGTTCTACATCTTCGCCACCCCCTGGAATTGTTATTGATCCAGACTTTGGCCTATTGTTATTGATTCAGACTTTGGCCTTTCCAGTAGGTGTGCTGTGGTTTCTTATTGTTTTGATTTGCATTTCCCTGATGATACCTTCCTTGAAGCATCTTTTCATATGCTTATTCACTATCAGCAAATCTTTTTTTTTTTTTTTTTTAGCAAATCTTCTTTGGTAAGGTGTCTATTGAGGTCTTTAGCCCATTTTTTAATCAGGTAATTTGTTCTCTTATTGTTGAGTTTCAAAAGTTCTTTATATATTCTAGACAATAGTCCATTATCACATATGTGTTTTGCAAATGTTTTCTTCCAGTATGCTGTTTTTAAATTCTTTTGGCATTGTCTTTTGCAGAGCTGATTTTAATTTTAATCAAACCCAAATTACCAATTATTTCTCTAATGGCTCATGCCTTTGGTGTTATTTCTAAAAAGTCAGCCCTATACCCAATGTCACCTAAGTTTTCTCCTACATTATCTTCTAACAACTTTATAGTTTTTCTTTTTATATATAGGTCTGTAATCACTTTTAGGTTAATATTTGTAAAGGATGTCAGGAGGTCTGCAACTAGATTCATATTTTTGTGTAGGGATATCCAGTTGTTTCAGCAGCATTTGTTAAAAAAAAAATCTTTGCTCCGTTGTATTGCCTTTGTTCTTTTGTCAGAAATCAGTTGACTATTTTTTTTTAAAGATTTTATTTATTTATTCATGAGAGACACACAGAGAGAGGTAGAGACACAGGCAGAAGGAGAAGCAGGCTCCATGCAGGGAGCCCAAGTGGGACTCCATCCCAAGACCCCAGGGTCACGCCCTGAGCCAAAGGCAGACACTCCACCACTGAGCCCCCCACCATAGCCACCACTGTGCCCTGAGGATGGTAGCTTTACAGTAAATCTTGAAGTCCGGTAATTCTCTTCTCCAACTTTGTTTTTCAGTATTGTGCTCGCTATTCTGATCTCTTCTTCTTTCCATATGCATTTTATTTTATTTATTTATTTATTTATTTATTTATTTATTTATTTATTTATTTATGATTTTATTTATTTATTCATGAAAGACACAGAGAGAGAGAGAGGCAGAGACACAGGCAGAGGGAGAAGCAGGCTCCATGCAGGGAGCCCGATATGGGACTTGATCCCGGGACCCCAGGGTCATGTCCTAAGCCAAAGGCAGAAGCTCAACCACTGAGCTGTCCAGCTGACCCACCATGAAGTTGACTTAAACCCAGAAACTCGGATCTCTTTTCAAAACCCATGCAAGTTTCATTTACCAGTTTCATGGTCATGGAGATCAAGATGAGAAGCTCATTTTATATTATAATGACTATTTTTTTAAGATTATTTATTTATTTTATTTATTCATGAGAGACACAGAGAGAGAGAGAGAGAGAGAGAGAGACAGAGAGAGGCAGAGACACAGGCAGAGGGAGAAGCAGGCTCCATGCAGGGAGCCGGACACTGGACTTGATCCCCGGGTCTCCAGGATCCATGCCCTGGGCTGAAGGCAGGCGCTAAACCGCTGAGCCACCCAGGAATCCCCTTTCCATACGCATTTTAGAATCAATTTGTTTACATCTACAAAATAGCTTTCTGAAACTTGAATTGTGATTGCTTGGGATCTATCCATGTATTTGGGAAGAACGGACATTTCAACATTTCTGAGTTCTCCTATCCACAAACATGGAGTATCTCTCCCTTTATTTACTTCTTTGATTTTATTTATTAAAGCTTTACTGTTTTCCTCATATAGATCTTGTACAGATTTTGTTAGATTAATACTTACTTATGTTATTTTGGGGCTGCTGATGTAAGTGATATTGTGTTTTAATTTCAAATTCCACTCAGTCGTTGGTATAGGAAAATGGTTGACTTCTATAAATATATAGAACCTTGCATCCTACTACTTTGCTATACTGCTTATTAGTTGCAGGATATTTTTGTTGTTGTTGTTTATTTTTCCAGATATCTATATAGTTGATAATGTTATCTACAAGAAGAGACAGTTTCATTTTTTCCTTCCCAAATTTCCTTCAAATTGCATTTGCAAATATTTCCATGATGTTGAAAAGCAGTGGTGAGAGGGCATTATTATATCTTAAAATTATGTCACAGTTAATCTGTAATTTAATGTAATTTTATGTGGAATGTAATTTTACATTCCACCAAGAAGATAAAAATGCTTGATACTTAGACAACCTAAGAAAATCATTTTGGGGCACCCAGGTGGCTCAGTCATTTAAGCGTCTGCCTTTGGCTCAAGTCATGATCTTAGGGTCGTGGGTTAGAGCCCTGCATGGGGCTCCCTGCTCAGTGGGGACCCTGCTTCTCCCTCTCCCTTTTCCCCTTCCACTGTTTGTGCTTTCTCTCACTCTCTGTTGCTATCTCTATCTACGTCTCTCTCAAATACACACACACAAAAAACTTAAAAAAAAAAAAGAAAATAGCTTCCCTATTTGGAAAACAAAACCCATTAGAATTGCAATTACAGAAATTTCTATTTAAAGATGACAATGAGAAGATATTATCACTTATTTTCCATCCTTTGAAATTTGCCAAAAGGTATAGCACCAAAATTAACTTCTGAAAAAAAATTCTTTAAAGTGAATAAATTAATAGAGGTCATAGACAAAGTATATGCTACAATAATGCCAGAAAAACGCATAGAGAAATTCATTAAGTGCGTTAAAGAATGTTCAACCTAAATAATAATTAAAAACACACAACCTGAAATACCAAATTCTATATATTTTTTAAGATTTTATTTATGTATGTATGTATTTCTTTGAGAGAGAGAGAGAGAGAGAGAGGGGAAGTGGAGAGAAGAGCAGAGGGAGGGCAACAAGCAGACTCCGTACTGAGTGCAGACGTTGATTTGAGGTTCCATCTCTGGATCCTGAGATTATGACCTGAACCAAAATCAAGAATTGGACAGTTAACTGACTGAGCCACCCAGACACCCCAATAACAAAATAATTGATATCTCATGGGAACTAACAGATAAATTACTAACATATTGTGCAAGGAAATGAAAAAATATGCACTCACATTAATTTTTAGTGAAAGTATAAATTTGTGTAGATTTTCAGAGAGCAAAAGCAGTGACTATCAGGATTCTTTTAAAACCCGCGTGGCCTTTGCCCCCTAAAATTCCCCTTCTCAACTTCTGTCTTATAGAAATCTCAATGTGAAAAATATTTAAGTTGACTTGTTTCATTTTTTGCGGGGGGGTGGGGGAACACATGCCTTTTATTGTTCTAAGGAGCATAACTAGTTAATAGGCTTGGGCAGAGCTCCCCTATCTGTATGGCTCCCATCTCCCTCTCCTGGGAGTTTGTGACTCATCCCCAAGGAGAAGAGTGTTCTGGACAGAGGTGGCAGACCAAGCCAGGATGAAAAATATAGAACTGGGGTCTGAAAGGGTATCATGGTGAAGTAGAAAACACAGGGTTGTGAGATCATCCAAATAAAAAGTCCACCAAGGCAGAAGAGAAGTTTCTCCACATGGGCCCCCCACCTGCCCTGGCCAGGAATGGGAGGGGGCAGGAAGCTTCGGCTGGAGATTACATGTGGAATTTTGGATTCCATATGTAAGTGATATCAGATGGTACTCGTCCTTCTCTATCTGACTTATTTTTTAGCATGACCCTTTGCGTCCATCCATGCTGTTGTAAATGGTAAGATCACATTCTTTTTTTAAGGCTGATTAGTATTCAGAAGAGATGAGTAGGAGGGTGGGTGAAAAAAGATAAAGAGGATTTAGATCTACAAATGTCTAGTTATAAAGTAAATAAGTCACAGGGATGAAAAGTACAACGTAGGGACTACAGTCAACAATCGTCTAGCGATTTTGGTGACAGATGGTGACCAACCACACTTGTGCAGGTGAACATTTAGTGATGCATAGGATTGCTGAATCAATATGTTGCACGCCTGAAACTAATATAACATTGTGTGCTGATTATACTCCAATAAAATATTTACGTTGAAAAGGTAATTGGTAGCATCGTATGTGATAGCCAAAAAACAGTCTATCAAAAAATGCCGTCAGCAAAGTTACACATGAGCTAGAATCTGAGGGAGCCATGAAAAAGATCACCAAACTACGTAATGGCTACTTTATGTCATGATACCAGAGGATAATCATTTGTATTATTTAAATAGATAAAAACATGGTTGCCCAGATTTTCGTATACAAAAGAAATTCAACTCATGTGAATATTTTTGTTTGCTTTGAACTACAAAATGGCAACCCTCACCATTTAGACTAGTCAAGTCTTGCTATTACTATTACTTCTGAGGATCAGAAGTTCATTCTATTGTTAATTTGATGTTTTTATACTTTCAGAGGCAGGCATGGTAATTGCCAACCAGAGGCGATTTCAGCCAACAGTAGATGTGAGCTTGTCAACACTAGATACTAAAAACAGGAATGAGATCAGGGCCTTTCTAATTTTCCTTGTAAGTAGATTTCACTGTATGTCTTAACATATTTTGTCTGTAAACAGCTCTAATATTTCTTGGCTTGTAAATACAGTGCATTAAAAATGTTGCCAATATTTTTTTCCCTCAATAAGTAAACTGTCACTTAAAATAATCTCATAGAAACTTTTAAGCACCAAGAGCAGAGAGATTCTGGTTTAGAAAAAAAAAAAAACAAAACAAAACAGTTTAGACAAAGACATGTTCTCCAGGTCATCTAAAATACTTTAAGCCAGAAAATAGGGGGAGATAGAAGTTAATTAACGATAGCCATAAAAAAAGATAAGCACGATAGTTTAGAAGTCACTGGAGCAAGAATTTTTTTTTAATTTAATTTTATTTATAATAAATTTATTTTTTATTGGTGTTCACTTTGCCAACATACAGAATAACACCCAGTGCTCATCCCATCAAGTGCCCCCCTCAGTGCCCGTCACCCATTCACCCCACCCTCCGCCCTCCTCCCCTTCCACCACCCCTAGTTCGTTTCCCAGAGTTAGGAGTCTCTATGTTCTGTCTCCCTCTCTGATATTTCCCACACATTTCTTCTCCCTTCCCTTCTATTCCCTTTCACTATTATTTATATTCCCCAAATGAATGAGAACATATAATGTTTGTCCTTCTCCGATTGACTTACTTCACTAGCATAATACCTTCCAGTTCCATTCACTTTGAAGAAAATGGTGGGTATTTGTCATTTCTAATGGCTGAGCAATATTTCATTGTATACATAAACCACAGCTTCTTTATCCGTTCATCTTTCGATGGACACTGAGGCTCCTTCCACAGTTTGGCTATTGTGGACATTGCTCCTATAAACATCGGGGTGCAGGTGTCTCGGCGTTTCATTGCATCTGAATCTTTGGGGTAAATCCCCAACAGTGCAATTGCTGGGTCGTAGGGCAGGTCTATTTTTAACTCTTTGAGGAACCTCCACATAGTTTTCCAGAGTGGCTGCACCAGGTCACATTCCCACTAACGGTGCAAGAGGGTTCCCTTTTCTCCACATCCTCTCCAACATTTGTGGTTTCCTGCCTTGTTAATGTTCCCCATTCTGCCTAGTGTAGGTGGTATCTCATTGTGGCTTTGATTTGTATTTCCCTGATGGCAAGTGATGCGGAGCATTTTCTCATGTGCGTGTTGGCCATGTCTATGTTTTCTTTGGTGAAATTTCTGTTCAGGTCTTTTGCCCATTTCATGATTGGATTGTTTGTTTCTTTGCTGTTGAGTTTAATAAGATCTTTATAGATCTTGGAAACTAGCCCTTTATCTGATACGTCATTTGCAAATATCTTCTCCCATTCTGTAGGTTGTCTTTGAGTTTTGTTGACTGTATCCTTTGCTGTGCAAAAGCTTCTTAACTTGATAAAGTCCCAATAGTTCATTTTTGCTTTTGTTTCTCTTGCCTTCGTGGATGTATCTTGCAAGAAGTTACTGTGGCCGAGTTCAAAAAGGGTGTTGCCTGTGTTCTCCTCTAGGATTTTGATGGAATCTTGTCTCACATTTAGATCTTTCATCCATTTTGAGTTTATCTTTGTGTCTGCTGCAAGAGAGTGGTCTAGTTTCATTCTTCTGCATGTGGATGTCCAATTTTCCCAGCACCATTTATTGAAGAGACTGTCTTTCTTCCAGTGTATATTCTTTCCTCCTTTATAGAATATTAGTTGACCATAAAGTTGAGGGTCCACTTCTGGGTTCTCTATTCTGTTCCATTGATCTATGTGTCTGTTTTTGTGCCAGGACCACACTGTCTTGATGACCACAGCTTTGTAGTACACCCTGAAATCTGGCATTGTGATGCCCCCAGATATGGTTTTCTTTTTAAAATTCCCCTGGCTATTCGGGGTATTTTCTGATTCCACACAAATCTTAAGATAATTTGTTCCAACTCTCTGAAGAAAGTCCATGGTATTTTGATAGGGATTGCATTAAACGTGTAAATTGCCTTGGGTAACATGGACATTTTCACAATATTAATTCTGCCAATCCATGAGCATGGAATATTTTTCCATCTCTTTGTGTCTTCCTCTATTTCCTTCAGATGTGTTCTGTAGTTTTTAGGGTATAGATCCTTTACCTCTTTAGTTAGGTTTATTCCTAGGTATCTTATGCTTTTGGGTGCAATTGTAAATGGGATTGACTCCTTAATTTCTCTTTCTTCAGTCTCATTGTCAGTGTAGAGAAATGCCATTGATTTCTGGGCATCGATTTTGTATCCTGCCATGCTACCAAATTGCTGTATGAGTTCTAGCAATCTTGAGGTGGAGACTTTTGGGTTTTCTATGTAGAGTATCATGTCATCGGCGAAGAAGGAGGGTTTGACTTCTTCTTTGCCAATTTGAATGCCTTTAATGTCTTTTTTTTTTTTTTTTTGTCTGATTGCTGAGGCTAAGACTTCCAGTACTATGTTGAATAGCAGTGGTGAGAGTGGACATCCCTGTCTTGTTCCTGATCTTAGGGAAAAGGCTCCCAGTGCTTCCCCATTGAGAATGATATTTGCTGTGGGCTTTTCGTAGATGGCTTTTAAGATGTCGAGGAATGTTCCCTCTATCCCTACACTCTGAAGAGTTTTAATCAGGAATGGATGTTGTAAATGTTTTCTCTGCATCTAATGAGAGGATCATATGGTTCTTGGTTTTTCTCTTGCTGATATGATGAATCACATTGATTGTTTTACGAGTGTTGAACCAGCCTTGTGTCCCAGGGATAAATCCTACTTGGTCATGGTGAATAATTTTCTTAATGTACTGTTGGATCCTATTGGCCAGTATCTTGTTGAGAATTTTTGCATCCATGTTCATCAGGGATATTGGTCTGTAATTATCCTTTTTGGTGGGGTCTTTGTCTGGTTTTGGAATTAAGGTGATGCTGGCCTCATAGAATGAATTTGGAAGTACTCCATCTCTTTCTATCTTTCCAAACAGCTTTAGTAGAATAGGTATGGTTTCTTCTTTAAATGTTTCATAGAATTCCTCTGGGAAGCCATCTGGTCCTGGACTTTTGTGTCTTGGGAGGTTTTTGATGACTGCTTCAATTTCCTCCCTGGTTATTGGCCTGTTCAGGTTTTCTATTTCTTCCAGTTCCAGTTTTGGTAGTTTGTGGCTTTCCAGGAATGCGTCCATTTCTTCTAGATTGCCTAATTTATTGGCGTATAGCTGTTCATAATATATTTTTAAAATCGTTTGTATTTCCTTGGTGTTGGTAGTGATCTCTCCTTTCTCATTCATGATTTTATTAATTTGAGTCTTCTCTCTCTTCCTTTTAATAAGGCTGGCTAATGGTTTATCTATCTTATTAATTCTTTCAAAGAACCAACTCCTGGTTTTGTTGATCTGTTCCACAGTTCTTCTGGTCTCGATTTCATTGAGTTCTGCTCGAATCTTTATTAACTCCCTTCTTCTCCTGGGTGTAGGATCTATCTGCTGTTTTTCTCTAGCTCCTTTATGTGTAAGGTTAGCTTTTGTATTTGAGTTCTTTCCAGTTTTTGAATGGATGCTTGTATTGCAATGTATTTCCCCCTTAGGACTGCTTTTGCTGCATCCGAAAGATTTTGAATGCTTGTATCTTCATTCTCATTAGTTTCCATGAATCTTTTTAATTCTTCCTTAATTTCCTGGTTAACCCTTTCATCTTTTAGCAGGATGGTCCTTAACCTCCACGTGTTTGAGGTCCTTCCAAACTTCTTGTTGTGATTTAGTTCTAATTTCAAGGCATTATGGTCTGAGAATATGCAGGGGATGATCCCAATCTTTTGGTATCGGTTCAGACCCGATTTGTGACCCAGTATGTGGTCTATTTTGGAGAAAGTTCCATGTGCACTTGAGAAGAATGTGTATTCAGTTGAGTTTGGATGTAAAGTTCTGTAGATATCTGTGAAATTCATCTGGTCTAGCTTTAATCATTTAATCATTTAAAGCTCTCGTTTCTTTGGAGATGTTGTGCTTAGAAGACCTATCGAGTATAGAAAGAGCTACATTGAAGTCACCAAGTATAAGTGTATTATTATCTAAGTACTTCTTCACTTTGGTTATTAATTGATTGATATATTTGGCAGCTCCCACATTCGGGGCATATATATTGAGGATTGTTAAGTCCTCTTGTTGGATAGATCCTTTAAGTATGATATAGTGTCCCTCTTCATCTCTCACTACAGTCTTCGGGGTAAATTTTAGTTTATCTGATATGAGGATGGCTACCCCTGCTTTCTTTTGAGGACCATTTGAATGGTAAATGGTTCTCCAACCTTTTATTTTCAGGCTGTAGGTGTCCTTCTGTCTAAAATGAGTCTCTTGTAGACAGCAAATAGATGGGTCCTGCTTTTTTATCCATTCTGAAAACCTGTGCCTTTTGATGGGGTCATTAAGCCCATTCATGTTCATAGTTACTATTGAAAGATATGAGTTTAGTGTCATCATGATATCTATTCAGTCCTTGTTTTTGTGGATTGTTCCACTGAACTTTTCTTAAAGGGGAATTTTAAGAGTCCCCCTTAAAATTTCTTGCAGAACTGGTTTAGAGGTCACATATTCTTTCAGTTACTGCCTGTCTTGAAAGCTCTTTATCTCTCCTTCCATTTTGAATGAGAGCCTTGCTGGATAAAGTATTCTTGGTTGCATGTTCTTCTCACTTAGGACCCTGAATATATCCTGCCAGCCCTTTCTGGCCTGCCAGGTCTCTGTGAAGAGGTCTGCCATTACCCTAATACTCCTCCCCATAAAAGTCAGGGATTTCTTGTCTCTTGCTGCTTTAAGTATGTTCTCTTTATCTTTGGAATTTGCAAGCTTAACTATTAGATGTCGAGGTGTTGAACGGTTTTTATTGATTTTAGGGGGGGGATCTCTCTATTTCCTGGATCTGAATGCCTGTTTCCCTTCCCAGATTAGGAAAGTTTTCAGCTATGATTTGTTCAAATACATATTCTGACCCTCTGTCCCTTTCGGCGCCCTTGGGAACCCCAATTAAACGTAGGTTTTTCTTCCTCAGGCTGTCATTTATTTCCCTTAATCTAACCACATGGTCTTTTAGCTGTTTGTCTCTTTTTTCCTCAGTTTCCCTCTTTTCCATCAACTTGTCTTCTATGTCACTCACTTGTTCTTCCACCTCGTTAACCCTCGTCGTTAGGACTTCTAGTTTGGATTGCATCTCATTCAATTGATTTTTAATTTCTGCCTGATTGGATCTAAATTCTGCAGTCATGAAGTCTCTTGAGTCCTTTAAGCTTTTTTCTAGAGCCACCAGTAGCTGTATAATAGTGCTTCTGAATTGGCTTTCTGACATTGAATTGTAATCCAGATTTTTTAACTCTGTGGGAGAAAGGACTGTTTCTGATTCTTTCTTTTGAGGTGAGGTTTTCCTTCTAGTCATTTTGCTCAGTGCAGAATGGCCAAAAACAAGTTGTATTGGGAAAAGGAGAAAAAGAGAGAGGAAGAAGAAAAGAAAAGAGAAAAAAAAATAAAAAAGGAAGAAAAAAGAAAAAAGAGAAGAAAAAGAGAGAAAGAAAGAAAGGGGAAAAAGGGTGGGGGAAGCAAACAGAAATCAAAAAGAAAAAAACAAAACAAAACACCACGGGGAAGTATCCTCTGATTCTGTGTACTTTAAGTCCCTTGGCTTCCCCTGGACCTTGTCCATCTAGCTGGTGTTCTGGGGGAGGGGCCTGTTGTGCTGATTTTCAGGTGTTAGCACTTGGGGGAGCTGCTCTGCCCCCTGCCTGGTGCAGGGCTCAGTGGGGGTTGTTTACCCCGTGAGGCCCCAGGAGCAACAGCCCTAGTGGCGGGGCCAGCTCTGCAGCCCTGGAGTCAGCTCCGGCAGGAACTCCGGAGCTCTCGGTCTGCAGGGCCTGGAGGCTCCGGGGCGGGGCCGCTGATCTGCTCAGCTGGGGCAGGAGCGGCCTTGCTGTCCTGGGCCCTCCCGGCCTCTGCCTGTCCCGGTGGGAGGCCGGATCCTGGGCTGTGTCCCGGCACCCTGTGCTCCGGGGCCTGGGCTGTTGGATTCGCGCTCCCGCCCCGCAGCCCCCTCCGCGGAGCCTCTTCCTCTGCCCGAGCCCCTCCGAGCTGCTCCCGCCCCGCAGCCCCCTCCGTGCAGCCTCCCCCGAGCCCCCCCCGAGCTGCTCCCGCCCCGCAGCCCCCTCCGCGGAGCCGCCCCCGAGCCCCCCGAGCTGCTCCCGCCCCGCAGCCCCCTCCGCAGAGCCGCCCCCGAGCCCCTCCGAGCTGCTCCGGGTCCCCCGTGCGCGCTGCAGCCCTTAGGGAGCTCGGCGCACTCTCCCGGGGCGCAGGTCCCTGTTACTGTCCCCGGGAGCCCGAGGGCATCCCCGCCCTCCTGGGTCTTGCTCCACCTCCCTGGAGCCCCTTTCCGCCCGGGAAGGTCGGTGCAGCTCCTGCTCCTCCGGGACGGGGCTCTCCTGTCCTGGGGACACTCGCCCCAGCCTCAGCCCGGCTCCTCGCGGGCCCCTCCCCCTTGGAGGCCTTTGTTTCTTTATTTCTTTTTCCCCGTCTTCCTACCTCGATAGAAGCGTGAACTCTTCTCACTGTAGCATTCCAGCTGGTCTCTCTTTAATTCTCAGGCCGAATTCGTAGATTTTCAGGATGATTTGAAGGTTATCTAGGTAATTTGGTGGGGACAGGTGACTTGGGGACCCTACTCTTCGGCCGTCTTGCCCCTCCTCCCCAGAATGTTTTAAATGTATCTTATCATATATTTCTGAAGCCAGCCTTGAAAAAAAATCAGATTTTGGTTTTGGTTTTGGGCTTAGGCTTCAGTTCAGATGAGGGAGAGAGTCTCCCATATGCGGTTTATGATCACCACGCCTGCCTCTGAAGGTACAAAAACATCAAGTTAGCTTGTATATGACTTAAACCCTGATGATGCGAGACAGTACTGCGCTTAATTTTTTTCCAGGTTTACCGAGATATAATTGGCATAGAACATCATAAAAGTTTAACGATAACAAGATCATGATTTCATATAGCCTATATTGTGAAATCATACCACAATAGGTTTACTTAACAGTCATCGCCTCACATAGTCAGAATTTTTTCCTTATGTTGGGAACTTTAAAGATTTTTTCTCTTAGCAACTTTCAAACATAAAAGATGGTATTGTTCATTGTATTTGCCATGTTGAACATTACATCCCCTGAATTTTTTTTTATCTAATAACTGGAAATTTATGCTTTGCGACCATCTTCACGCCTCTTTACACTCCCCACCTTCTACCTACAGCTGGTAACCACCAATCTGTTCCCTACGAGCTGCTATGAGCTTGTTTTTCTTTTCTTTCTCTCTTTTTTTTTTATTCCATGTACAAGCAAGATAATACAGTATTTCTTTCTCTATTTGACCTATTTCACTTAGCATAATGCCCTCAAGCTTCATCCATGTTGCAGGGTTTCCTTTAATGTGACTGAGTGATATTCTATTGTGTATGCACGCTACATTTTCTTTTTCTTTATCTACTCATACATCAATGGACACTTAAGTTGTTTCTATGTTTGGGCTATTGCAAGTAATGCTGCAATAAATATGGGGTTTCAGGTGAGATGGGAAGATATTGTTAATAGTTAATATGCAAGAAGATAAGCTTGAACTAAGGCTGTAGGGAGGGGAAAAGTATAGTGGGATTCATGAGACCCTTTTGGTAGAACTGAGATACGTTGCTTATTCCTTGGAAGTAAAGAGAACGACTACAGAAACAAAATGAAACGAAACAAAATAAAACTGTGGGGCAAAGGGAAAGGGCATGTCTTTTCCTTGAAATGAAGATTTATTTAGTAATGAGATCCCAAAGCAGCATAGAAAAATGACAGATCTGAAAGTGTTGCATGTGGGATGAGTTCAATTTACAGTCTTGAGGATTTCTGCTCAGGAATGAGAAATTAAAAGCCACAGAGGAAAACCAATAGCATGTCAAGCAGTATTCTTGATATTTAGCAAATATATTATCCATTGAATGGCATCCAATTTGAAAAGTAGAATCTAGAGTCTGTAGATTGTTTCAGAAATTAGAAAATACTTCAATGTAGAGGACTCTGTGACAAATCAAGGTATTATAGAATAATGCCATTGGATATTAAATTATGTATCCATGGGACATTAAGTAGCCAGCACACTTACACAAAAGTCAAATAATGTCAAGATTTCCCATTCAAAAGGATGTAAAAAACAAAAACAAATGTTAATAAATCCCCCAATTCTAAGTTTCTCTGCTCAATATTTTTCAACCTTTGAGACCTAGCAAGAAACAAAATAAAAAAAAAATGAAATTAATGGAAATGTCAGAAATATGATTACAAGAAAATCTTATATGTATTACTTATAGTTGCAGGAACTTGCTTACATATACCCATGTATTTTGTTTATAAAGTCATTGTTATTTTGCAGAAAAGATTAAATATATCACTTCTCCTGAAATTCTTTAAATAGCACCATTACTCCTAGACTCACTGCCTGCCTCCTAACATCTAGGAAGCTACCCTGAAAATAGGTGGGGATTGAAACGAATAACGAGGCAAAAACAGGAAAGAAAGGCAGAGAAGGGTGATACAAAGGGGAAGTAACTTTGCAACATATGAGATGAAATTTGAGATAAACCCAAGATATTTAAATAAATCCATAAATGAATATATGGTTCATCATGAGAATTCAAGGGAAATTATGACAGTTTGCTCAAGGCCGTGTCTATTCATATGCATGGCATTTGGCAGAGCACATTCACAGTATAAATGTTCAATAATCAGATGATTAGTTGAAAAGAAGCATTGGTATCAGTAAGGTTCTTAGAGTTAAGCAAATGAAACTGACTCTGCCTGAGTCAAGTAGCAAAAGAATAGACTGAAATATTGGTTGGAAATGTTGGGACATGAATCTTGTAAAAATGGGTGAGGACAAAGATGGTTGGAGGGAAACGAGAATGGCTGAATTGCTCCAGAGAATGAGTTTGGTGAAGACACCAAAAACCATTGTTTTAACCACAGAAACCAGAGCTTGCTCCATTGCCATGGCCCATGCTGGACACCTGACTCTCCCTTTCGCATTGCTGTCACTATTGTTCCTAGAAATTTGATCATGTGACCGGTGACTCCCATCATTTGCTCACGTCCAGTATTAGGTGCTTGTCTAACCATGTCTCAACTGTTCTGCTTAATTGGAATATTGTACTCTATTTAGAATAAAATAACACCGAAGTAGCGATCAAGGTGCTTAAAGAAGAACTGGTTGAGATATTTAGTTTGAGAAGATGAATAAAAGCTGTTTTAAATATTTAAAAAAACATACCTATGAACTAATTTCAAGTTTTTCAGAGGATAGAGGAAACACTAATGAGTAAAAATCATGACAAGGTAAAATTTCTTTTTAATATAAAGAAGTCCAAAATTGGAATTGGCAAGAGCCCTGCTGCTAAGAGTAATTATTCAGAAACAAGACTGTCACTTCCTAGGATGTCATGGAACCAATTACTGTTTGAGTGTGAGATTGGACTGCATAACTGGTAAGATTACAGTAGCTCCAAGTCTCCACAGGCCTTTGATCTCTGCCTTTGAATTTCATGTAAAATATTTTAAATAGTTTACATTGCTAATTGGTCTTCAAGTTGAAAGAAATGTTACTTTTGTACAAAAGAACAAAAATTTGCCTCCAGCCCCTTGAGCATGATTATTTATGTGTGAAGCCACACCTTTTATTACTTCTCAGTGCTTTTCTGAGCAATTTGTAGTGTTAAGAGATAAATCTCAGTTTGGTGTGGCTAGTGGATTTTTTAAAAATATGACTATCGGAAACATGTATCCTGGGTGTGCTTTTGGAATTTAGGATTTGGATTTTCATTCAAATAGTTTGACATTACAGATATTATAGAACGTTTCCTGCACATTCTTGCATGATTATTTAGCATTGTATTTTGAAAAATTCCAAAGCATAAAAATGTTGCAGAATAGTACAAAGAGTTCCTGCTCAGCCATCACTCAGGTTCCACCAAAATTAATGTTACTATATTCATTGAATCATTTTTTCTACTTTGTGTATGTGTGTGTGATCAAAGAAAAATTGTACTGATGGAGTTAAAAAGGCACACACACACACACAAAATAGGTAAAAAAGACTATTGAAGACTATTGCAATAGAGGAAAAAGACTGAATTCAGTCTCCCTGAAACAAAATGTGGGAGGATTTTTAAACCCTGGAGTGATCTAATGGGTAAGTACTGGAGGACATTATAGAGGGGGCTGGTCCATGTGATTAGGCCATCTATGTTTGCTAATTGAAGCTTATCTAAATTAGGCTCCTACTCTCCCGTAGAGATGAGAAAATTGGGACACTGTCTTTCTTGATGATTACATTTCAAAGGAATGACTCCCAGGTCCTTGAGAAAGATATTGCTAGGCTGTGAACTGGCAAAGGCTAAGGGGTAAGAAAGAATCTACAATCACAAGAGTAAATGTTCTAAGAAAAGTGAAGTCAGGGCCCTAGTGTTTGGAAGGAAACTGTCTAAGGTGAGGAAACTGGTAAGGGTATGTTGGCCAGTGTGTTGTCTACATGGGTTGTGATGGGTACAAATTATGGCATCTAGAAAATAAATTAATGGATGAATACACACACACAAATACATATATACATGCAAATGTGCATGCAAATAAATATGTATATTTATATTTTTTCTAAAATGTTTAATAGAAAAAAATAAAAATAAATAAACAAAATGTTTAATAGTAAGTTGCAGACATGCTACCTCTTTACCTCTAACCATTCAGTATGTACCCATAAAAACAGTATCATTCTTTTATATACATTTTCATATATAGATTTTCTTCCATTACATAACCATAGTATAATTATTAAAATCAGAAAGTTGGAGCACCTGAGTGGCTCAGTGGTTGAGCGTCTGCCTTCGTTTCAGGGCGTGACCTTGGAGTTCCAGGATCGAGTCCCACATCGGGCTCCCTGCATGGAGCCTGCTGCTCCCTCTGCCTGTGTCTCTGCCTCTCTCTGTGTGTCTCTCATGAATAAATAAACAAACTCTAAAATCAAATCAAATCAAATCAAATCAAATCAGAAAGTCAATCTCACATGTTTTTCACAACAACCCCAGACTGGAAGTTACTGGTAGGCTAGTTTCTACAAATGAAAGGACTATGCACATTGACATTTGGGCCCAGTATCAGGGGCCAGAGATCTTCCACAGATTTTGTCAACTTAGGAAAGAACAATTCTTTATGATTTACTACACTCTGTTTGTTCAGGATGCTGAAGAGTAACTGATAGTGGTAGGCATGTTTGGAATGAATATGAAAATTTGTATTTCAGTAATCTCAAGAGAATATGTTTTCCATCAAGGTCTCTAGAATTTTGGAATTCCCTGCCACGTCTGGTTGTGTCAGAAAACCGAGTAGGTTAAATTTAAATGCCTGTGGTGAGGCCCATATGTTGTATTATGCTTTTGCCAGGTTGACGTAAGAAGCTCAGCAAAAGCAAGGGAGTCCCTTCCATTATTAATGATTCTCTAGGCCCTTCGCCACATCCTGTGAGCCATAAAAATAAATAAATGAAATATTCATTAAAACTTTTAAGCTATCGATATTGTATAAATGAAGATGAATGACATGGTATGCATGGACTCTCATTAAACCCAGTTACCACGTTAAAATTTTCCAAGAAAAATGGGTAGTTTTTGAAATCCTTCAGAGGATAAATTATTTTGTGTAAGTCTCTATATGCCTTCAGTTTGGCTAGATGCAAAAATCCACAGATATCAGAATGATCATTTTTATGTATTAAAAATATCCATAAGGTAAACAAGGGAATTATACTCCATTTTACTATTTCTAGTAAATTTGCATTTATAAGCTTCTAGACACAAACTAGTAAGTCTCTAATTTAGATTTTAACAGCATCCTGTTGGCATTGGATACACAAGGTAACTGACTGTTGAGCAAGAATTTTTATTCTAAGTCTCCATCAGGAGCTGGCACTCTTTTTCTGTAAAATGAGATAGTAAATATTTTAGGTTTCACAAGTCATGTATGGTCCCAATAACATACTTTTTAAATTTCTTTTACAACTTTATAAAACTTTATAAAAATATAAGAATTATTTTTACTTTATAAAAATATAAGAATTATTTTTACTTCAAAACACACCAAGGATAATATTTGGTTCACAGGTTTAAACAGTTTGCTGATCCTTGGTCTTCCTCAGAAAATCAGGCCTAAGGTCATAAAGAAAACCAAACAGAAAATCACGACAACATTTAGACTTCGAGGGAGAAGATAGGGAGAACTTCTAGAACAGGAAAATGTGACAGGAGGTGAAAGTTAGGGCAGGAAAAGTCCTCCTACTAAAACTGAAACATGAGAACAGTGAAGGACCAACATGAGAACCGAGAAGGACCATGCTGAATCCCTGACCTGCTGGCCTCTCAACACCTGTTCCTCTTGACTAGCAAAGTTGGCCTCTAAGTAGGTCTTGAGCAGACCCTGCAAGTGGTGATCTGATGGTTTCTCTGAAAAAAGGCATCTCCAATTCGCATTTCCCTGATGATGAGTGATGGTGAGCATCTTTTCATGTATTTGTTGGCCATCTGTATATATTATTTAGAAGAATGTCTCATCAGGGCCTCTGCCCACTTTTAATCAGATTTTTTTGGTTTTGAGTTGTATTAGTTTTTAATATATTTTAGGATATGGACCCCTTGTCAGATATGTCATTGCAAATATCTTCTCCCATGTAATAAGTTGCCTTTTTGCTCTGTTGAGAATTTCCTTCACTATGTGAAAGCTTTTTTTTTTTGAAGTAGTCCCAATAGTCAACAATACAAAAAAAAAAAAATGCATTCCAACCTAAAAATGACAACTTTGATTTTCAAAGGCAGCCCACCGTATGACATCTAGAAGTTGTTTACTACTTAACTGATTAAAAAAATAAATATAGTGGAAACTGAGTCAAGAGGATCAATAAATTTGTATTTTTAACAGGTTATTTGGATTTATAAAGTATCACATAGGTTTTTTTTTTTGGTGCTAATTTTAAATACAGTTTTATTTAAGACATTGCATTTTCCACTTAACAATACAGTGCTTATAAAGTGCAAGTATCACATAGTTTTTATGAAATGATTACTAAATATGTTGGGACTCATAGTGACTGGCAGTTTAGTAACGAAACACCATTTTCTTTCCATGAGGATTCATAGTTATTAATTACTCATGATTTTGATATTAATTCTTCAGCTTTTGGACTAATAGCAGTTCAAATCATAAACTTTTTTGACTCTTTCTTTTAAAATCAGAGTAAATATGTGATAAAAAAGTATCATTTAAAGGAACATTCCTCAACATCTTAAAAGACATCTAAGAAAAGCCCACAGCAAATATCATTCTCAGTGGGGAAGCACTGGGAGCCTTTCCCCTAAGATCAGGAACAAGACAGGGATGTCCACTCTCACCGCTGCTATTCAACATAGTACTGGAAGTCTTATTAGCCTCAGCAATCAGACAACAAAAAGACATTAAAGGCATTCAAATTGTCAAAGAAGAAGTCAAACCCTCCCTCTTCGCCGATGACATGATACTGTACATAGAAAACACAAAAGACTCCACCCCAAGATTGCTAGAACTCATACAGCAATTTGGCAGTGTGGCAGGATGCAAAATCAATGCCCAGAAATTAGTGACATTTCTATACACTAAGACTGAAGAAAGAGAAATTAAGGAGTCAATCCCATTTACAATTGCACCCAAAAGCATAAGATACCTAGGAATAAACCTAACCAAAGAGGTAAGGATCTATACCCTAAAAACTACAGAACACTTCTGAAAGAAATTGAGGAAGACACAAAGAGATGGAAAGATATTCCATGCTCGTGGATTGGAAGAATTGATATTGTGAAAATGTGCATGTTATCCAGGGCAATTTACACGTTTAATGCAATCCCTATCAAAATACCATGGACTTTCTTCAGAGAGTTGGAACAAATTATTTTAAGATTTGTGTGGAATCAGAAAAGACCCCAAATAGCCAGGGGAATTTTAAAAAAGAAAACACAATGCCAGATTTCAGGTTGTACTACAAAGCTGTGGTCATCAAGACAGTGTGGTACTGGCACAAAAACAGACACATAGATCAATGGAACAGAATAGAGAACCCAGAAGTGGACCCTCAACTTTATGGTCAACTAATATTTGACACAGGAGGAAAGAATATCCACTGGAAAAAAAGACAGTCTCTTCAATAAATGGTGCTGGGAAAATTGGACATCCACATGCAGAAGAATGAAACTAGACCACTCTCTTGCAGCAGACACAAAATTGAACTCAAAATGGATGAAAGATCTAAATGTGAGAAAAGATTCCATCAAAATCCTAGAGGAGAACACAGGCAACACCCTTTTTGAACTTGGCCACAGCAACTTCTTGCAAGATGCATCCACGAAGGCAAAAGAAACAAAAGCAAAAATGAACTATTGGGACTTCATCAAGATAAGAAGCTTTTGCACAGCAAAGGATACAGTCAACAATACTCAAAGACAACCTACAGAATGGGAGAAGAGATTTGCAAATGACGTATCAGATAAAGGGCTAGTTTCCAAGATCTATAAAGAACTTATTAAAGTCAACAGCAAAGAAACAAACAATCCAATCATGAAACGGGCTAAAGACATGAACAGAAATCACACAGAGAACACATAGACATGGCCAACATGCATATGAGAAAATGCTCTGCATCACTTGCCATCAGGGAAATACAAATCAAAGCCACAATGAGATCCCACCTCACACCAGTGGGAAGGGTGAAAATTAACAAGGCAGGAAACAACAAATGTTGGAGAGGATGTGGAGAAAGGGGAACCCTCTTACACCATTGGTGGGAATGTGACCTGGTGCAGCCACTCTGGAAAACTGTGTGGAGGTTCCTCAAAGAGTTAAAAATAGACCTGCCCTATGACCCAGCAATTGCACTGTTGGGGATTTACCCCAAAGATACAGATGCAATGAAACGCCGGGACACCTGCACCCCGATGTTTATAGCAGCAACGTCCACAGTAGCCAAACTGTGGTAGGAGCCTCAGTGTCCATCGAAAGATGAATGGATAAAGAAGCTGTGGTTTATGTATACAATGGAATATTCCTCAGCCATTAGAAATGACAAATACCCACCATTTGCTTCGACGTGGATGGAACTGGAGGGTATGATGCTGAGTGAAATAAGTCAGTCAGAGAAGGACAACATTATATGGTCTCATTCATTTGGGGAATATCAAAAATAGTGAAAGGAAATAAAGGGGAAAAGACAGAGAGTGAGTGGGAAATATCAGAAAGGGAGACAGAACATGAGAGACTCTTAACTCTGGGAAACAAACTAGGGATGGTGGAAAGAGAGGTGGGTGGGGGGTGGGGGTGACTGGGTGATGGGTACTGAGGGTGGCTCTTGATGGGATGAGCACTGGGTGTTATTCTATATGTTGGCAAATTGAACACCAATAAAAACAAATTTATAAAAAAATAAATAAAAATAAAAAATAAAAAAGTTCTGCTGACGATCTACATTTAACAATTTCTTTGCCATACTTTGAGGTAACAAAGCTCATACCATTCTTTAAACCTTATTTTCATTTTTGTGCTTTTTAAAAATTTATTTGAGAGAGAGTGTATTGGGGGAGAGGGACAAAGGGAGAAGGAGAGAGAATCTCAGGCAGACTCTCCATTGAGTGCTGAACAGGACATGGGGGGCTGTCCTCATGTGATCTCATGACCCTGAAATCACGACCAGAAGGAAAATCAAGAGTCTGAGGCTTAGCTGACTGAGCCACCCATGTGCCCTTTTGTGCTGTTTTTTTAACTTAGTTAAATACAATAAGGGAGAAGGCATAAATATGCAAAATCTCTGAAATATGAAACAACCCGTCCCTTTTTTCTGAGTAATGAAACCATTGTTAATACAGGAAGTTAGAAGATAAACTGCTTTTAGTAGAATATGTAGCATTATTCTAGATCCAGATTCATTTCATATGTAGAATTGAATATAAAGTGATATAGATGTCATTTCTACTCACCTTACCAGTGTCAAATATATTACAATTCTAAGTGCAGATCCTCGATTTTAAGTATTTTAATCATTAAAATCCCTCTGCACCAGGAGAAAAGAAAAAGACAAGAGAGAAATGATAAAGATGTGCAAACTTTATCCTCCCTTTTCTTAGATATGCTGCTTCAACCTTTTGGAAAAATATGGTAGCTGATTCTGTCCCATTCTCACCTTCCTCTTTTTACTCTTAGATCTCTGGATTTCTCAGCATAAAAGAGGTTCCAATGAAAATAAACACACGACACTCTGTAATAACATGCAGCCTCTCGAATTAAGTTCAACTCAGAGCGGCACAGATTCTGCATGGAGTGTGAAGGCTTCTTGCACTAGAAATATTTTAAACTATTATAGTGTCAATTTGCTTCCGACTTTTTCTTAAGCTTGACAGTGAACTCACTTTGCTAAATCGGCCCCATTGAGAATGATATTTGCTGAGGGATTTTCGTACATGGCTTTTAAGATGCTGAGGAATGTTCCCTCTATCCTCACACTCTGAAGAGTTTTCATCAGGAATGGAGGCTGTATTTTGTCACATGCTTCCTCTGCATCTATTGAGAGGATCATATGGTTCTTGTTTTTTCTCTTCCTGATATGGTCAATCACATTGACTGCTTTAGGAGTGTTGAACCAGCCTTGCATCCCGGGGATACATCCCACTTGGTCATGGTGAACAATCTTCTGAATATCCTATTGAATCCTATTGGCTAGTATCTTGTTGAGAATATTTCCATCCATGTTCATCAGGGATATTGGTCTGTAATTCTCCTTTTTGGTGAGGTTTTTGTCTGGTTTTGGAATTTAGGCGATGCTGGCCTCATAGAACGAGTTTGGAAGTACCCCGTCTCTTTCTATCATTCCGAACAGCTTTAGTAGAATAGGTATGGTTTCTTCTTTAAACGTTTGATAGAATTCCCCAGGGAAGCCATCTGGCCCTGGACTTTTGAGTCTTGGGAGGTTTTTGATGACGGCTTCAATTTCCTCCCTGGTTATTGGTCTGTTCAGGTTTTCTGTTTCTTGTGTTCCAGTTTTGGTCATTTGTGGTTTTCCAGAAATGCATCCATTTCTTCTAGATTGTCTAATTTATTGGTGTATTGCTGCTCATAATATGTTTTTAAAATAGTTGGTGTTTCCTTGGTGTTGGTGGTCATCTCTCCTTCTCATTCATGATTTTATTAATTCGTGGCTTTTCTCTCTTCTTTTTAATAAGGCTGGCTCATGGTTTATCTATGTTCTTAATTTTTTCAAAGAACCAACTCCTTGTTTTGTTGATCTGTTCCACAGGTCTTCTGGTCTCTATTTCATTAAGTTCTACACGAATCTTTTTTAACACTCTTCTTCTGCTGGGTGTACTTTCTATTTGCTTTTTTGTCTCCAGCTCCTTTCCATGCAAGGTTAGCTTTTGTACTTGAGTGCTTTCCAGTTTTTGGATGGATGCTTGCATTGCGATGTATTTGCCCCTCAGGCTGCTTTTGCTGTATCCCAAAGATTGTGACCGGTTGTATCTTCATTCTCATTGGCTTCCATGAATCTTTTTAGTTCTTCTCCAATTTCCTGCTTGAGCCTTCCATCTTTCAGCAGGATGGTCCTTAACCTCCACGTGTTTGAAATCCTTCCAAACTTCTTCTTGTGATTTAGTTCTAATTTCAAAGCATTATGGTGCCAAAATAGGCAGGGGACGATCCCAATCTTTTGGTATCGGTTCAGGCCTGATTTGTGACCCAGTATGTGGTCTATTCTGGAGACAGTTCCATGCGCAGTTGAGAAGAATGTGTATTCAGTTGAGTTTGATGTAAAGTTCTGCAAATATCTGTGAAATCCATCTAGTCCGGTCTATCATTTAAAGCTCTGGTTTCTTTGGAGATGTTGTGCTTACAAGATCTGTGGATCATAGAAAGCGCTACATTCAAGTCACCAAGTGTAAGTGTATCTTTATCTCAGTATGTCTTAACTTTGGTTACTAATTGGCTGATATACTTGGCAGCTCCCACATTCGGGGCATAAATATTGATGATTGTTAGGTCTTCTTGTTGGGTCGATCCTTTAAGTATGATATAGTGTCCCTCTTCATCTCTTACTACAGTCTTGGGGTTAAACTTTAGTTTATCTGATATCAGGATGGCTACCACTGCTTACTTTTGAGGACCATTTGAATGGTACATGGTTCTTCACCCATTCATTTTCAGGCTGTAGGTGTTTGCCTCAAATGAGTCTCATGGATCCCTGAGTGGCTCAGCAGTTGGCACCTGCCTTTGGCCTAGGGCGCGATCCTGGATTCCTGGGATCGAGTCCCACGTCCGGCTCCTGGCCTGGAGCCTGCTTCTCTCTCCTCCTGTGTCTCTGCCTCTCTCTATCTCTCTCTCTGTCTATGTCCATCATCAATGAATCAATCTTAAAAAAATAAAAATGAAATGAGGTTCTTGTAGACAGCAAATGGTTGGGTCTTGCTTTTTCATCCAGTCTGAAACCCTGCACCTTTTGATGGGCTCATTAAGTCCATTCACGTTCAGAGTTAGTATTGAAAGATATGAATTTAGTGTCATCATGATACCTATGCAGTCCCTGTTTTTGTGGATTGTTTCCTTGGACCTCCTCTTTCTATTACAGAGTCCCCCTTTGTATTTCTTGCAGAGCCGGCTTGGTGGTCACATATTCTTTCAGTTCCTGCCTATCTTGGAAGCTCTTGATCTCTCCTTCTATTCTGGATGAGAGCCGTGCTGGATTTAGTAATCTCGGCTGCAGGTTCATCTCATTTAGGATCCTGAATGCATCCTGCCGGCCCTTTCTGGCCTGTCAGGTCTCTCTGGAGAGGTCTGCTGTTAATCTCATATTTCTACCCATAAAAGTCAGAGATCTCTTGTCTCTTGCTGCTTTAAGTATCTTCTCTTTCTCCTTGGAATTTGCAAGTTTCACTATTAAATGTCGAGGTGTTGACTGGTTTTTATTCGTTCTGGGGGGGAATCTCTCCATTTCCTGGATCTGAATGCCTGTTTCCATTCCCAAGTTAGGAAAGTTCTCAGCTATGATTTGTTCAAATGCAGTGTCTGGACCTTTGTCCCTTGCGGCGCCCTCGGGAAACCCAAGGAAATGGAGATTTTTCCTTCTGAGGCTGTCATTTTTTTCCCTTCAGCGATCTTCATGATCTTTTAAATGTTTTTATCTTTTTTTCCTCAGTTTCCCTCTTTGCCTTCAACTTGTCTTCTATGTCTCTCACTCGTTCTTCTACCTCATGAACCCTCGTCTTTAGGACCTCTAGTTTGGATTGCATCTCATTTAACTGATTTCTAATTTCTGCCTGGTGAACTCTAAAATCTGCAGTCATGAAGTCTCTTGAATCCTTTACGCTTTTTTTCTAGAGACACCAGTAGCTTTATAATTGTGCTTCCCAATTGGCTTTCTGACATTGAATTGTAATCCAAATTCTGTAACTCAGTGAGAAAGAGGACTGTTCCTGAGTCTCTCTTTTGAGGTTAGTTTTTCCTTCAGTCATTTTGCTCAGTGCAGAGTAGCCAGAAACAAGTTGTAATGGGAAAAGGAGAAAAAGAGAAAAAAGAAAAGGAAACAAGAACAAGAACAGGAGGAGGAGGAGGAGGAGGAGGATGAGGAGGAGAAGACAAACAACGGAGGGGAAGCAAACAGAAAACAAAAAGCCTGGGGTAGTATCTTCTGAATCTATGTACTGTAAACCCCTCGACTTCCCCTGGACCTTTCCAGTGCTGTTTGGGCAATAACTGGCTTTTCTGCTGTCCTTCTAGGTGGTCTTCTGGTGGCAGGTCCTGCTGTGCTGTTTCTCAGGTGTGAGCACCTGGGGGAGCTGCGCAGGCCCCTGCCAGGTGCACGGCAAAGTGGGAGCTGTTCATCCTGTGAGGTCCCTGCTCATCCCAGGTACAAGGTGACCCCAGGAGGAACCACTGTGGCGGCAGCCGGCTCCCCAGCCCTGGAGTCAGCTCCCGCAGTAGCTACCTCAGCTCCCAGTCTCCAGGGGCCTGGATGCTCCGGGGCAAGGCCGTGGACTTGCACAACTTGGTTCCCCCTGGGCAGGAACATCCTCCTCTCCTGGGCCCTCTGGGCTTCGCCTGTCCCGGGTGGAGGCCGGGTCCTGGGCTGTGTCCCTAGTACCCTGGCTCCGGGACCTGCACTGCTGGAATCCGCTCTCGGGGCCCTGGGGGCCCTGCAGCCCTTTAGGCATCTCGGCAGTGGGGTGGGGGCTCCCCCTGGGGCGCAGGTGCTCTGTTAGTGCCCCCGGGAGCCTGAGGGCCTCCCCGCCCTCCTGGGATCCTGGCAAACTCATTGGAACTCATGCTCCTCCGGAGGGTGGGGGGCTCTCCTGCCCTGGGGGCCTTGCCCTGGAGCCTCAGCCTGGTTCTTCAGGGGGCCTCCCCCTTGGAGGCTTTTTTATTTCTTTACTTTTTCCCCATCTTCCTACCTTCAGAGAAACACCAACTCTTTTCACTGCGGCCTTCCAGCTACTCTCTATTTAAATCTCAGGCGGAATTCATAGGTTTTCAGGATGATGCTAAAGTTATCTAGGTAACTTGAGGGGGGTGCAGGGGACCTGGGGACCCTCTTCTTCCACCCCCTTGCCCCCTCCCCCATTCATAGTGGTAATTGATAGGAATATATTTATGCCATTTGATCCTTCAGGTCATCAGCTTGGTGGCATTGCCCTCACGGAAGCCCCTGAATGCTCCTCTCTCATTCATCATCTATCAACGATCCAGACAGCAAAGGCTCATGCGCCCCCATGACATAACCGAAGTATAAGACCTAAGGGGTCAGGCTCAGTTAGCGATTCCAGACAAGACAGTGTAAGTCTGTACACTGAGCCTGAGTGTGCAAGCTGCTGAATGTCTGGGACCACGGACATCAGAACAACAAAGACCTAAAAGTCATCCTGTCTAGCAGGGAGAGTGTGTGGGTTTCTCCAGCCGCACCATTATTCTGGAAAGGGGGAGCCAATGTCTGATCCATCAGGTCCCAGCAGGGAAGAGCGGCCACTAGGCCCTCGACCAAGAAGCCGGGGCCATCAGGGAATTGCTGCCTTCAGGAGAGCTGCCCAGGGAGGTACAGGGAGGCAGGAGATCTTAGCTCAGGAGTCAGCACAGGAGTTCATGGAACCTGGCCCAGGTGTGGCCTTCATGTACACAAATATCTCTCCCCCTCATGCACACCAAGAGGGAAAAGGACGTCAGAGATCACTGTCAAGGACCCAGGAGGATTCCAGGCTTGGTCAGGGGTGAAGTTGGAACCCGAGAGCGAGACTGAGGATGGAAGCCGTGCCTGCCCTGAGGTCATCCACTAATGATCTTCCCCTGGCCTCATGCCGTCCATGTGCAGCACAGGGTCTCTTTACGTGTGTGCCCACTTTGGTGTTGATGCAATTGCAGAGGTTGACCTAGACGACTCCACGCTCCGAATAATGGGAATGGCAAACCCGAAACCCAAGCCAAAAGAATCCACATCAGAAGAAGTGGCAAGACAAAGTCCTCCTTCCTTGAAAGTGTACAAAGGGAGCCCCTGTCCTGGGCAGGAGAGGGTCCTGGCGGGCGGTCCCCTTCAGGACCCCCAGGTCAGGGGTGTTGCTGTTCCTGGGGAAGTCCCTGCACCCTCTGAATATCAGCAGCTCTGAGGGGTGTCTCTGCTGTCTGCCCAAGTTCCTGACACTGTCCTCTGGGGAAGGGGGCCTGGGGATGCGCTTCAGGAGCTGGGAGGAGGCTGGATCCTCTACTTCTTCCCACATACAGGAGCTGGGGACTCTGTAAGATTTCTCCTTTAAAATGAGCACAAGAGGGTCGCCTGGTAGCTCAGTGTCAGGGCCTCTGCCTCTGTCTCAGATCCTGACCCTGGAGCCCTGGGTTTCAGGACCATGACCGACCCCCCACACGGAGCCCGCCTCTGTCTGTACCTGGTCAATAAAGAAAACAATATCTGGGGGGAAAAGATAGAAAATGACTATGAGACCTTTTGATTCTCTTAGATTCCAACAGGAAGCAAAAGACCCAAACGACTCCTGGACAGTAAAGCGGCTTTAATATCACAACATTGAAATCTTCCATTTATGAGTTAAGACAATGACATATCGTCCTCCCAATAGAAGAGGCGGGAGGAAGTGGTGTCGCACAGACGGGCCCCGTCCCCTTGAGGCCCCTGCACCTCGGCTCAGGCCTGAGGGTGACTGCGACCGGCTCCTCCTGTCTGGTGGCCGGCTCGGGGCTCCAGCTGGCAGGACAGGGTGTAGCTGAGGACAGAGGGACACGTGTGAGTTGAGCAGGAGCTTCAGGTCCGGAGTCTCCCCTGGGATTTCCAAGGAGCTGGAGCCTGGAGCCCCAGCAGCAGGGCTGGAGGCCGCCCCGGGAGCCAAAGGAGAAGGATCCCTGAGGGGCCCCTGAGCAGGCCGCCCTCCCGCCCTCAGCCCTGGGGGCCTCACCTCTCCTCCTCGCTGAGCCACGTCCCAGACTGGAACCAGGCCCGGAACGGCTGCTCGGGCTCGATGCGGTACCGATCCGCGGCCACCTGGAGCAGCAGGATCTCGGTCAGGACTCGGTACTCCTGGGCCCGGAGAGAGGACGGGGGCATGAGGAGCCTGGGGGCGGCGAGGCCTTCGGGGGCTGCGCCCGGGGACAGGGGCCCGGGGCTGGTCTCTGACACGTGGCGACCCCCCATCCTGCACACTCCTCCCGTCCCAGCTGGTTCTCAGAGGGGAGCCCACCCGGCCCCGCCCTGGCCAGGTGTCCCTGATGGCCGCGCCTCTGGCCTGGCCAACTGCGGGGACTTTCCCTTTCTCAGAGAACCGTCCCCGACAATGTGACAATGAGGGGATGGAGGCCCGGCGTGGTGCTCCCGGGGACCCCTCTGACAGCCCCAGCCTCCCCCTCCGTGCGGGAGCTCAGAGAGAGCCTCACCTTGTTCTTCTTCCGGTGGTTGACCTCATTGCCCTGGAAAGCAGACAAGCACAGTCCATCGGGGAGGGGCCTCGGGTGCTACTGGGTGCCGCTACCCACCCCCACTCACGCCCTAGGGCCAGGCACACAGGGGCCAGGACCCCCCGGTGACAGGCCTGCGATCCAGGCCAGGCCCCGGGTCCAGGGAAAGGAGACCTGGCGGGGAGGGAGCGGATCTGGCGTCCCAGAGCACAGGAGGGGAGGCCAAAGCCTCAGGTGGGCAGGAGATGCGAGGCTCGCTAAGGGCCCGCTCAGGCCGGGGACCCTGACGTCACTCTGCCCCCACAGGCTGAGGCCCACCCAGCCTGACCTCGGCCGCTTGGCATTCGGGCCGCAGACTCGATCTCGGGACCCGTGACCTAGGTGCAGCCTCCCTCACTCCTCCCAGACCTGGGCCCTGGACCCGCACACCCAGGGCAGCGGGGAGCCTTTCACGAGGGGAGACTTGTCAAGGACGGAGAGCTCGGGGCTCGGCTCAGGGGCCCTGTGCTCCCCCACATCAGGACTCTGGCCCCCCGTCCCAGCCCCGGGCCCACACACCTCCAGGTACTCCTCCATGGCAGTATCCAGCATGAAGAGCTCGGTGAGGAAGGAGCCCAGGAAGGGGACGACACCCTGTATCGGGGGGGGGGGGAAGGAATGAGGCCCTGCTCTCGGGTCCCCGGGGTCCCTCCCTGGGACAGGTCAGCACCCCGGCCCGCCCGCCCCAGCTCCCACGTGGTGCACACCAGGACCCTTGGGGCCTCCCCTGGGCTCCCCCCCTCACCCTCCCACAACACCAGAGTCCTCCTAAGCACGTCAAGGGCGAGCTGTAGGACATCGGGGTGTAAGTGTCCCGGGCCCTGCCCCCCACAGGCACATTGTTTCCAGCTGTATAGACCCTCCTCCGGGTCACCTCGAAAGAAGGGTTGTCGAAGCTGTGGCTACGGGAGGCAGAGCTGGAGTTGGACGGCCCCACCTGCCTTGATTTGGGGCCTTCCAGCTCTCCGGGGAGAACCCTCTCCTCTGGGCTCGAGGCCACGGATCCGGGGCTCGCTCACCTGCTGCTGCTGCCGCCTCTTCCATGCTGTCTGCATGTTGATCCCCAGGGCTCCAAGCTTAGCCGGCCGGTCCTGTAGGGCCAAGGACAAGTTCCTCAAGACCGTGATCACCTCGGGCCACTACTCCCACCAAACTTTCTTTTTTCTTTTCTTTTTATTTATATATTTATTTCTAATGCTGTTCATTTTGCCAACATATAGAATAACACCCAGTGCTCATGCCATCAGGTGCCCCCCTCAGTGCCCGTCACCCAGTCGCCCCCACACCCCGCCCACCTCCCCTTCCACCACCCATCTTTGACCTCACACCCTGGACATCGACCAGAAGCAGAGGGTAGCCGCGACGTCCTCCTTCAGCCTCCCGTGAGGGATTCCAGAACAACCTCAGCTCCAGCATTCACTCCCCGTGTGACCTGGAGCTTGCAGCCTGGCCTCCCTGAGCCTGGTTCCTCACTGGGAAAGGGGCGAATTCCAGCTCCCTCCCTCGGTCTCCCGAGGACCCAGGGTCCTATTCCTACCATCCCCGTTGGGGCCCTCATCCCATTCAAACCCCTCGCTGGGCGCAGGCCTGTCCTCTGGGCTCTCCAGTTCGGGAGAGGCCCCCATCGGGACCGGCTGGCGACAGGGAGCGCGAGGGTCCAGCTCAGGGATCCTGGTTGAGCAGCAGCTGCTTTTCCACCCCTGGTGGATTTTCACCCCAGGCTGCGTCCACGTTCATGCCAAAGGCTTCACTCGCCGAAGGAATGCTCCGGGCCAGTCCCTAATTCAGTCACGTAGGACACCGTTGCTCCCACGCCGCCTCTCTTTCTATCCCAACACCTCCCATACTACCTTGAGAAGCAGGTTCCTGCTCTGGGGATTGTCCTGGGAGCACAGTTTTTCAAATGCTTGAATCTTCTTCCTGAGGAGAGAGAAAGAAGGCAGGACGGATGTTGGAACACTAGGGTCGGGTTGAGGGCAGACCCTGTGATCTGAGACCTCGAAGGAGTTCAACTGCTGGATCAGGGTTTCCTTGGGTTCCTCTGAGCACTCAGGTCGTTGAAGGACACGGGAGGGAGCTCTTTGGAGGGTCATCCGGTGCATCCGATGCCCTATTAATTGAACAGCTCTGCTTTGGTCAGTTTTGGTTTCAATTGCGAAGAGACTCTAGTTGCTGTCATGTTCGCATCCAAAACCTTGTACCTCAGCTCAGCCCAGACTCCCCAAATGGGGACCTTTGGAGGCATGGTGGCCTCTTGGCCAGGAAGCCTGAGAAAATCCCCTGCCCGCCTGCCCACCCACATCCTGTTGTCATGGATTCCTGCCTCCTAGGAAGTCCAGGGTGACCGAGGAAGCCAGAAAGGACAGGCCTATGGGACATCTCTCATCGTTCATGGTCCTTCTGGAGCAAGGACCCCTCACCTGGAAACTTTGGCCCATGTGTTCTTCAGGCGGTGAATTGAGACACTCTGCAGAGCCGAGAGGATGGCGTGCAGGGAGGAGTAGTTCCGTAAGGTTCGGCAGGCCTGGGGAGGAAGAGCATGAGCTGTCAGGTGGCCAGCAGGAGCCCTGTGTGCTGGAGAGCTGCACTCTGCTCAGTGTCAGTCTCCTCTCCTGCATGAGGCGGATGTGCAGGGGCCTACAGAAGGGCGCATGGAGGACCCCCCGAGGAGCCCTGCTGGGGAGAGGCGGCATTTCCCTTCCCTCCAAGGAAAGAGTCATGTGGGAACTGAGCATCCCAACATCAGGCCATGCAAGGGATGGGCAGCATGTTCCCGGGAAGAAGAACTCAGAGCAGAGACTTCAACCTTGAGGAATGATCAAGGGAAGAGCAGTTGCCAGGCTCAGAAGAGCAGGTCAGCCGGGCCTCCCGTAGGCTGACCTTGGCCACCTTGATCCAGTGCTCCACCACCTCCGCCCTGTCCCGGGCCGTCATGCGTGCGTTGCCAAGGCAGGTGGTGATGACGCAGTTGGCCACGTTGTTGAACTGGGTGACGGTGGCACTGACTGTGCATGTCCGGTGCTCATATCCAGGCTCATTTCTCTTGGACCAGATGGAGCCCAGGCACTGTTGGGGCTGCACCTTCTTGAAAAGATCCTAGAGAATAGGGGGACGCTCGCTCACACAGCCATTGCACATGCAGGATTCATGTCCTACATAGGGGTCCCCTGTCAGAGCCGGGGCTCAGCCAGCACAGAAAGTGGCCTGACCCAGTTAGAGTCCCTGGACTGCCCTCCATTGCTCTTCCCTGAGGGAGCCCAGTGCAGGATGAACGAGGAGCAGGTACTGCCAGGGGGTGGTAGGGGGGCAGGAGGGCTCTGTACCCTGATCATCCCCACTAACTTCAAGTTAGAGGTGGCAGTTTAAGGGGGATCCTCAGGGGGCATCTTCCCCTCCCACTGTTCATGCCCTGGCCCTCCTCCCCTCTCAGCAGCACATTCTCACAGAGTAGGGGACAGCCACACATTTGTCTGCCTCCCTGAACTTCGGTTTCCATTAGATGCCTAATAAGTGTGGGGTGCTCGGCCTCCAAGGCAGGTGCGTGGTGAGTCGTGGGCTCGGCCGCACACAGTGAGTTGCCCCCGCTGCCCGCCCAGGACCAGGGCCTGCCCCTTTACGTATCAGTTCTGGCTCATGTAATCGACACAGGGACTCTGGGTCAGTCCATCCCATGGTCTAGCTCCACAGTCTGCAGCTGGACAGTGAGAGCAAGGGTTTGAGGAACTGGACAGGGTGAGGTGGTTGGTAAGGGATGGAGCTGAGATCTGGACCCCGACCACACAAGTGCGCATCAGGGAAAGGCAGGACTGGGGCAGGTGACAGCAGGAAGCAAGCCTGCCCCGGCCCCCCGGCCTGGGCGCCCCGCTGCTCACCGCGTCTATGGAGGTCAACTGCTCTGCCACCAGCTTGGGAGGGAAGGCCATGAGCCCAGGCTGCTCCTCATGCCGCTGGTGCGCGGGGGTTCCCCAGTAGCAGGTGGCCTCTGGGGCTGGAGGTGGCTCCGTCTTTGTGCTTAGGGAAGGAGTGTCAGTCCCCACGAAGGCTGGTGGTGGAACTGACTGCAGTTCAGGACCCGGTACACGTGAGGAAGGCACCAGCTCTTGTTTCAGGTCTGGAGGAGCCGACGGAGGAGACGCCGGAAGGAGCCGTGGAGCTGGCACTGGGACAGGATAAGGAGAAATGTTTGTCCACAGGGCTGACTTGCCCCATGTCCTTCCAGAAACAGGGCAGAGTCCATGGCCGATAGAGAAACACGCAGCCCCTGACCCCATCCCAGATAGTCTGCCCAGCTTGCAATCCCCCTTACCCTCTGACTCTGCGTCTGCCTCCGTGAGCTGCAGAAGTTGCCGTGGCATCACGATAATGGGGGCATGGCAATACAGGGCATACAGGTTTGCCTGCACCCAGGACTCCTGTACATCGAAGCAGGCCCGGTGCAGGGACGGCCAGGTGTCCTGCAGATTGCGGTCAGGCCAGGTCCCCGAGATGGGAGAGAGGGTGCTGGGGAGAGTCAGGTGCGGAGCCGCATCAGAGCATGGCCTTTCATGCCATGTGGTACTCGCATAGCACCATTCTTTGTGTAGGGGTCCCCGAGAATGTCCTCAGCATGACTTCCAACCCCCTGTTGCTGGCCTTGCAGTAGATGACCTGGTCATCCAGAAAACCTGTCTGAGTCTGGTGTTTCTACTTCTTCTCTCTTCTCAATGGCCAAGGGCCTCCTCTACTGCATCCTCCACGCACACCGGATTTGGGGCTTAGGTTTGTGGCAGATTGGTGAGTGGTCTGCTCGCCAAAGCTTCTGTTCTTGGCCCCAGTGGTGTATGGGGTGGTCACTCACCTAGAGAATTGCTGGCCCAGGACTCGTTGGGCTGTGGTGAACACTTGGTAGAGACAAGAAAGGACTGGGTTGATGATGAGGCTTCTGTCCTGGAAGGATGGCACCAAGGACTGTAGAAAATCATCCATTCTCCCTTCTCTGAGCGTCAGCATGGTCCTGGCCTCCCTCACGGATAGGGTTGATTGCTTTTCACACCAGAGACACAAGGAGGGGCACTGTAGTCAGCCTCCAAACCGGGAACCACTGGGAAGATCAAGGTCTGGCGCCCCGCCCACAGACTCCCAACCCCTCAGAAAGTTGCACAGGACAAGGGACTCGAGTGCCCACACAGAAAAAGGTTCGAGGCTTCAAAGTACCACTGGTTTTAGAGAAGACGTGGTAAAGCATTGGCCACTTCAACACGTTCTGTTAGCCGAGCAACAACAGCATTCCTCTCAACTACTAGCTCTTACGAAGACCAGGATGCCACAGAGTCTTCAGTTACATCCCAACTGCCACGAGAACACAGAGGCCTAGACCCTCAAATGCTGTTCAAGATCATATACATCGCAGGTGAGAAGAGACCAGAGCGTGGGCTGCATGGGGTTTCCCTTAAGCGGATGTGGCTTCGGCTGTCCCTGACCTAGGAGGAAGGCTCAAGGGAAAATTCCCTTCTCCTGCAGGGCCCAAGGGTGTCAGTTTTTTCTAGAGTAGGCTCTGGGCATGCCCTGATCCTCTCTGCATGTGGATTGAACATGAATGGGGGCCTGCTCTCACTGCAGGCCTTCAATGGATGTGGTTGGTGGCCTGATTCCCCTCTGCTTGTCAGGGGAGATGGAGGAGTTGAACTCTTGGATGAGCAACTCATCCAAGAGTTCCTGGGTGGATCATTCCAAAAAGAGCCAGCTACTGGTGCCAGGAGGCATCAGAGGCCTTCCCCCTCATCTGGGGTTCCAGGTTATGGCAGGTCTAGCAACCCAAACAGTCTGTGGGGACACATAAGGTGCTCCTTGCAGGACTGCAGAGATGGCAAGAGAATGGCATTAGGTCAAAGGCCAGGGCCTTGAGAGTCTGAATGCCTGTGGCAGACGGCCCCATTGATGGAGGACTACGAAGATCTATCAGGATACAGCTCATGAGCTGTTGGGCCTACAATGATCTGATGTGTTCTGAGAGATGACATGTTATTGAGAAACATATAGGGAGAAACTATGTAAACATTTCATATGAAAACATATAGGAAGACTTCATCCCGCCCTTGCTTTTGTGTTAAATCACCCTCCTTAGTGTGATGATTTGGAAGGGCTCAGAGAAGGTCGGCAGGGACGGTGGAGCTGGCTTCTCCAAAGCATATCTGGGACTAGTAGGTGAAATAATAAAAACAGAAGACAGAAGATACTCTACATAGAAAACCCAAAAGCCTCCACCTCAAGATTGCTAGAACTCATACAGCAATTTGGTAGCGTGGCAGGGTACAAAATCAATGCCCAGAAATCAGTGGCATTTCTCTACACTACCAATGAGACTGAAGAAAGTGAACTTAAGGAGTCAATCCCATTTACAATTGCACCCAAAAGCATAAGATACCTAGGAATAAACCTAACTAAAGAGGTAAAGGATCTATACCCTAAAAACTACAGAACACATCTGAAGGAAATAGAGGAAGACACAAAGAGATGGAAAAATATTCCATGCTCATGGATTGGCAGAATTGATATTGTGAAAATGTCCATGTTACCCAGGGCAATGTACACGTTTAATGCAATCCCTATCAAAATACCGTGGCCTTTCTTCAGAGAGTTAGAACAAATTATTTTAAGGTTTGTGTGCAATCCGAAAAGACAGGGGAATCGCCAGGGGAATTTTAAAAAAGAAAACCATATCTGGGGGCATCACAATGCCAGATTTCAGGGTGTACTACAAAGCTGTGGTCATCAAGACAGTGTGGTCCTGGCACATAAACAGACACATAGATCAATGGAACAGAATAGAGAACCCAGAAGTGGACCCTGAACTTTATGGTGAACTAATATTCAATAAGGAGGAAAGACGATCCACTGGAAGAAAGACAGTCTCTTCAATAAATGGTGCTGGGAAAATTGGACATCCACATGCAGAAGAATGAAACTAGACCACTCTCTTGCACCAGACACAAAATTGAACTCAAAATGGATGAAAGATCTAAACATGAGACAAGATTCCATCAAAATCCTAGAGGAGAACACAGGCAACACCCTTTTTAAACTCGCCCACAGTAACTTCTTGCAAGATACATCCACGAAGGCCAAAGAAATAAAAGCAAACATGAACTATTGGGACTTCATCAAGATCAGAAGCTTTTGCACAGCAAAGGATACCGTCAACAATACTCAAAGACAACCTACAGAGTGGGAGAAGAGATTTGCAAATGACGTATCAGATAAAGGGCTAGTTTCCTAGATCTATAAAGAACTTCTTAAACTCAACAGCAAAGAAACAAACAATCCAATCATGAAGTGGGCAAAAGACATGAAGAGAAATCTCACAGAGGAAGACACAGACGTGGCCAAAACGCACATGAGAAAATGCTCTGCATCACTTGCCATCAGGGAAATACAAATCAAAGCCACAATGAGATACCACCTCTCCCCAGTGAGAATGGGGAAAATTAACAAGGCAGGAAACAACAAATGTTGGAGAGGATGTGGAGAAAAGGGAACCCTCTTACACTGTTGGTGGGAATGTGACCTGGTGCCGCCACTCTGGAAAAGTGTGTGGAGGTTCCTCAAAGAGTTAAAAACAGACCTGCCCTACGACCCTGCAATTGCAGTGTTGGGGATTTACCCCAAAGATACAGATGCAGTGAGACGCCAGGACACCTGCACCCTAATGTTCACAGCAGCAATGTCCACAATAGCCAAACTGTGGAAGGATCCTCAGTGTCCATCGAAAGATGAACGGATAAAGAAGCTGTGGTTTATGTATACAATGGAATATTCCTCAGCCATTAGAAATGACAAATACCCATCATTTGCTTCGACGTGGATGGAACTGGAGGGTATTATGCTGAGTGAAGTAAGTCAGTCGGAGAAGGACAAACAGTGTATGTTCTCATCCATTTGGGGAATATAAATAATAGTGAAAGGGAATATAAGGGAAGGGAGAAGAAATGTGTGGGAAATATCAGAAAGGGAGACAGAACATGAAGACTCCTAACTCTGTGAAAAGAACTAGGGGTGGTGGAAGGGGAGGAGGGCAGGGGGTGTGGGTGAGTGGGTGACGGTCACTGAGGGGGGCACTCGACGGGATGAGCACTGGGTGTTATTCTGTATGTTGGCAAACTGAACACCAATAAAAGCAACTTTATTATAAAAAAAAAAACAGAAGTAGAATGCAAAGATACTCATGGCTTTGGGAAAACAAAACAAAACAAAGCCCTCCACTTCCTCAAAACATGAACTATATCTGCACCACTCCAACACAGGTGAAGAGTGTCCTCCCACATCCCACGTAGCTGGAGGCTAGGCGTAGAGGTTCAGATCTCTCTGCGGTTGGGCCTGTGGGACACTCATGTGGACACACTAGGGGAGGGCCCCAGCTTTCTCTCCTCATTCGTGTGGGGGCCATATTTCTGGGGTGAGCCCTCTTCCGTTTCTTACCTCAGAGCAGCACCGATCCCTGTTTGTCGGGAGCACCAGATCATTGTCTAGGGAGCTGGAATAGTTGAAGCCAGAGACCATCTCTTCCAAGACCTCCTGGGTGCAGCTCTGCAAATAGAGTGCCCCGTAAATACAGGGCCAAGAGACCTTAGGGTCCTCCCGCGACATCACCCCCAGGGGACACCTGCATTAGAAACCACGTTCTCCTGTTCAGGCCAGAGGGGCAGCTGTGGAGACATCTGGCAAGGAGGAAGCCAGATGAAAGAGGCTCTTGGGCTCATGACTCCCATACTGGGAGTTGAGCTTGGTCCCCAGGACTCCCCTTCTCATCTGCCTGCTATGGCCTGGGGTCTGAACATCAAAGGTGTGTCAGGCTGCCAACAGCTGGCAGCTGGTTTGTGCCCAGAAGGGCATGTTCCTCTCCTCGGTCCCCTCTACACTCGCACACACACATACACACACACACCCAGACACACTCACACATGCATAAACACACAGACACACACACAAGGAGGTGGCAGAGGTGGGAGCCCGCTCAGCTGAGATCACAGTGTGCCTGCTCTCCAGTGGCCTCCCCAGGTTGCCTTGTTGTACCTGTTGAGGTCTCCTGCCACATAAGCAGAAACGTCGGAGAAGAGGGCCGAGCTGACGTCGACAGCTACGTGAACATCTCTCACTCTGGACTCTCCAGAGCCCAGAGCAACTCAAAGTAGGACAACAGCAAGAGGACATCTTGTTCTCTCAACTGTCTCCAGTAAAGTGAGCAGTTGTGGAATGCAGGTGCCTGGTTACCAGAGTTCCAAATCAGTTGCAGGCCTGTCACCAAGGAAGTGACATCACTTTTTCAAGATACTGGGACCTGGGCCCCTTCCTCCAGTCAGCCCTATCCAGAGCCCCTTCTTGGCAGATGAATGCTTACCCCATGCCATCCCCTTAGCTTTACATCATGTGCCAAGAAATGCCATAGACACAACCCACTGAACATGCAATGAGGTCTACCTGTGAGGACACGGAGCTGTTTTCAGACCTTTATTTCTGAGTTTTCTCAGTGCTATGTCATACCTAACCTACTGGGTCTCTCAAATAGTTCACAGTTTCCCAACCTGCACTGTGGAGATCAGCCTGGAATCTCCTAGAATCTACTTCCTAGGCACATCACCAGGGGTCTATGCATGATATTTATAAGGCGTGTGGGCTGGTATCCTGTGTATCTGAAGCACAGATATACAGATGGAAGATTGACCAGAAGGGGTGGGATGAGCTATGGAGCACCACTTGAAAGTGGCCTGGGCTCCAGCAATGGAATATCACAATAGCAGGTTCCTCTGGCCTCATTTCAATGGGGACATCACAATTGGGTGGAAATGCTCCAAGAGGCAGACATGGTCATCTTCTGTAGTCCAACTGTCCAATCATTTCCTGTTATATTTAGAAGACCTGGTTCCCTCGTTTCGACCTCTGAGGGCCGCAGCCTTTACATGGCTCCCAGGAACCTGACCTGTGGCATAAGTGTCTCTGTGTCACCCCGAGGTGCTTCGTGACTGGCTTCTGACCCATACGGTACAGCCAACAAGTTGGCATGTCACATCTAAGCTCCAATTGGAAATAGCCTCTACCTTCAATAGCCCCCCTTTCTTGTCCTATCCCGCTAACTCATGTTCCACTTCTTACCCTTTCCCTTTCCCATTTTCTTCTCTATCCCTGAATCATAAATCAACCAGAGATGTTGTGAGCTGCCACATACATAGGCTCACGTGGCAGAGAACTGAATCCACTTGGCAGAAAATCCTCTGCCAGGCTAGCCTCCCATGAGGCCACAGCCACAGCCTCTGATGGACCTGGAGGTGGAGGAACCAAGCTAATTTGGGCCTGGCTTCCTTAGCCACAGAACCGGTGAGAAATTATACAATGTGCAAGATGCAAGGTCCTGGGGCAATAGTGTAGCAGGGGAACAGCACGTTACCACCAGTCCACTGGGCCTCAGCGGCTCTCCCTGCCCTCTTCCCTCTCTCCAGATCCCTCAGCATTTCCCCTCAGCCATGCTGGCTGCCTTTTCCACCTCCTCTGGCCAAACCAGTTTCTGTTAGTCAGTATCTGCAGCAGGGGTCCTTTCTTCCCAACATGCCGCACCCAGATGTGTGCAGATCTAAATCCCTTTTGCTATTCTGTTCTCCCCAATGTCACCCTCACTGAGACCTTTCTTACCTTCCTCTCCCATGGCTCCCCAGCCTTGCTTCCAGCATACAGTCTTGTGTGCATACAGCTCTTTCCTTTCATGCCTTGTTGTTTTTGTGCTTTTGTCCATTTCCAGACCGTTAAGTTCCTAAAGTCAGGGAGCTCGTGGTATTTTCACCTCAACCCCTGGGCCCACCAACGTACCCGAGTGCTTATGCCTAGTTACGGAATGAATCGATGAAAGTTCTTGGAAGCCACCTCCCCTTTCAGCTACCTCGACTGCAGGGAGAGATGCCACTAAGAGTTTCAAGTTGGCTCTGGGCAGGGGGAGGACCACAATGGCCTCTGCAGGAGTCTTACCTCTGCAGTTCCTCCAGCAGAAGTCCCTAGGTACCATTGCAGAGGAGGCCCCCTGCATCGTGTTCTCCAGCTCTAGCATTACAGCCCCAGGCAGGTACACCACCAGATAAAAGAACAGTTTTATTTGGGTGTCCTCAAGGCAGTGTCTTTCCAGAATCACAGGGGCAAAGAGCAGGACCTATGAGCTCCAAGGACAGAGTAAAGGACCTCAGAAGCCTCCCTTTCATCCCTTTCCTGTCCTCTCCATTAGTATCCTCTTTAAAATATGGGATTGCACCTCAGCCAGAAGAGTGACCCTGCACGCATCCATGTCTATGTAAACAAGTATCCTAAAGGTCCTGTGGAGACTGGTCTTGTCCCTGGAACCCAGACGCAGTGCACGATGCTCTGGCATTTTCCTAGAGAAAGTGAACACATGATAAACAGGTAGACAGCATGACTAACCGTCAGAAAAACGCAAGCCAAGAACACAATGAGACATCACCTCACATCCATTGCAAGGGCTATCATAGAAAAGACAAGAGATTAGAGATGCTGCTGAGAATATGGAGAAAGGGGAACCTTCGGGCCATGTTGTTGGGATCGCAGGGTGGTACAGTTGCTCTGCAAAAGATATGGTGGTTCCTCAAAATTTAAAAATAAGGCTACTGTAGTATTGAGCATTTCCACTTCTGTGACCATATCCATAGGAAACAGAATATTCTAGAAAGTGCTTGCCCCTCCATGATCGAGAAGCACTATTTTCAACAACCAAGACACGAGAACTTCCGTGCCCATGAACGGTGACTGGATGAAGCAGTGTTACCTGTAGAATGGAACAGGAGTCTGCCATAGGAAAGGAAATCCTGCTACGTGTGGTAACGGTGCTGGACTTTGAAGGCAATACGCCAAGTGAAATGAGTGAGACAGAGAATGGCAAATATATATATATTCCCTAATATGTGGAACCTAAAACAGAAGAAAGAAGAAAAAACTAATTCAGAAAAAGAGATGAGATTGAAGTAACCAGAATGGTGGTTGAGGGAAAGGTGAAAAGGTACAAACTGAATTTTAAGATAAAGAAGTAGTAGCGATTTACAGTACAACATGACGACTCCAGCGATACTGCTTTATAGTGTATCTGAGAGGTGGCAAGGGAGTAAATATTGAGAGTTCTCATCACAACGAAAATTGTTTTTTATTTATTTTTGTATTGATAAGAGATGATGGTATTTAACCAAACCGATTCTGGTAATTGTGTCATAATATGGGAATGTAAAGTCATTATGCTGTTCACCTTCCACATGCACAGTGCTCTAGGTCAATCATATCAATAAAAGTGGGGCCAACAGTATTGTAACATTCATAGGGAGGTTCGGAAAAGTGGACTTGGTAAAAGTGATGACACCTAAACAAAACGTTAAACAGTAGACCCTGTCTGTAGCCATTAGATTATGAGATGGATAAAAATCTTCCCAAAAGACACGACTGTGGGAGGAAAGGGAAGAGGAAAGAAGAGCAGCGTATTTATATTTATATTTTCCATTCAGTTCATCGTCTCTGTTTAACTAGATCTTGCCTTCCTGGTGGGGGTTTGCATCGGTTCTTAAAGTTCAGCCTCCTGGGGCTGGCATTCAGGACTCTTCCAGAAGCTCTATTTTCCCAAGGCAATGGACAGAGGACTTCAATGAGACATTAGCATCTGAATAGGTCGGGAGTCCTGATATTTAGTATGCCAAAGATTTGTAATTTTTATTCATTTAATTATAAATCAAAAGTGGGCTTTTATCAGGTCTTGAGGTTCACGTATAATGCAAAGTTTTCTCTCCAATTAAATCAAATAGCTACTATATGTGCTATTGAAGCAGTAAAAATATATATATATAAAATAAGATATATAAGATATATATTATCTTATAAGATACAAGATATAAGATATATATATATATATCTTTCTCTTTCTCTCTCTCTCTCTCTCCCTCTCTCTCTCCATATATATATATATATATATATATATATATATATATATATATAAAATTTCTTATATATCTTTTTATGGGAATGTAATGAAGAACTCATAACTTTGCTCCGTAGAGGTCAAATCTGATTTTACAGTGATTGCCGGCTAGACGGCCTCCTTTTTCTGCCATATATTTATACCAAAAACCTGTTGTCCCTGAGTCTATGACCTATCATTCTATATGTCCCTTTTACAAGCCTCTCTGCTCCTTGCACGAGCTGTCACATTTTAAGGTGATTGTCACCTGAAGTCCCTAGATACTGAACTGAAACATGAAGGAGACATCAAGAAGAGAGATTCATTTCTCTCTGGGTATCACTGTTTTATTGTCATCACTCCTGAGGGCTATGAGGGCTTTTCTTCATCAGATTCTACAGTGTGTGAAATCTACGATGAAGAAATATAAATATGAAATATGAATGACCTCATTTGCCAAAAAAAAAAAATTGAGCGATAAATTAAGCAAAGATTAAATGATACTCCCAATTACATTTATTTATGAAACTCACTACATGCAAGATATTTTAACGTGTGCACCTCGAGGTAAAACTTGGCCCTTGTCATCTTAGGCAATGTGTGTAAAAGAGAGATTATATTTTGGACTCTACCGTCTTCCTACCCGTGTAATTGTGGGCACGATGTTTAACCTCTAGGAGTCTTTGTCTCTGACCTATCACCTGAATTTGACCTGCTTACCTTAGAGTTGCAAGATCCAAACAAAATAACACATATGGGAATGTCACTAGAGGCTGAGGGCTTTAATGAGGACAAGAAAGCTTCATACATGTTTGTTTAACTGGAGACTAAAATGGAATAAGAATTCAAGGAGGTCTGATTAGTGTGATGGTTAAGACCACAGATTCTGCATTTAAAACTCGGGTTTGCATTGGCTGTGTAATCTAAACAATTTATTTAGCTTGCTTCAGCTTCTTCATTTGTAAAATTGGAATAATATTGTATGCAGTTCATAGTAATACTATGCGCCATGTATCAGGTAGACCTTGCCGCAAAACAAGTGAAACCTAGTGGCTGGATGGAATCTGCTGGGTGACTCCCCTGCTGCTTTTGCTTGAGTCATTCATGCAGGTACAGGCATCTGGTGATTTCATCGAGATATCTGATGAAAGAACTTGGCCCGGGTATGTGGTAGGCGGGTGTAGTCATTGGCCGTCCTGTAGCTCCACTGGGTGGGTAAGTGACCCTCCAGGAGGCTGGTGTGGATCCCTCTAGCTGGCCACCAAGGGCAGCAGGACAACCAGAGCAGAAGCTGAAAGCTGCCTTTCAGCCCAAACTCTCAGCTCACAAAATGTCACTTGTGCTCCTTTTACTGTCAGAACAAATCACAAGGGCAACGCATTTTAGAGGAGACCTGGGACATGTGGCAAGGTCACATAACAAAAAGGTGTGTGCATACAGACGGGAGCAATCATCGCTATCGTGTGCAATCTCCCACAGGATTAAATGATGTCTTATTTGCAAAGTGCTTAGAGCAGAGCTTGGAACATCGTAAGCGCTACATACACGGTCACTAAATGAATCATTAATCCATTTTACTGGAGAATAGACAACATTTACACTTTCTATTATGAGCAGCTAAGGGCCAATAGATTAGGCAATCTAGAAGAAATGGACGCATTTCTGGAAAATCACAAACTACAAAAACTGGAACTGGAAGAAATAGAAAACCTGAACAGGCCAATAACCAGGGATGAAATTGAAGCAGTCATCAAAAACCTCCCAAGACACAAAAGTCCAGGGCCAGATGGCTTCCCTGGGGAATTCTATCAAACGTTTAAAGAAGAAACCATACCTATTCTACTAAAGCTGTCCAGAAAGATAGAAAGAGATGGAGTACTTCCAAATTCATTCTATGAGGCCAGCATCACCTAAATTCCAAAACCAGACAAAGACCCCACCAGAAAGGGGAATTATAGAACAATATCCCTGATGAACATGGATGCAAAAATTCTCAACAAGATACTAGCCAATAGGATCCAACAGTACATTAAGAAAATTATTCGCCATGACCAAGTAGGATCTATCCCTGGGACACAAGGCTGGTTCAACACTCGTAAAACAATCAATGTGATTCATCATATCAGCAAGAGAAAAACCAAGTACCATATGATCCCTCATTAGATGCAGAGAAAGCATTTGACAAAATACAGCATCCATTCCTGATCACAACTCTTCAGAGTGTGGGGATAGAGGGAACATTCCTCAACATCTTAAAAGCCATCTACGAAAAGCCCACAGCAAATATCATTCTCAATGGGGAAGCACTGGGAGCCTTTCCCCTAAGATCAGGAATAAGACAGGGATGTCCACTCTCACCACTGCTAGTCAACATAGTACTGGAAGTCCTAGCCTCAGCAATCAGACAACAAAAAGACATTAAAGGCATTCAAATTGTCAAAGAAGAAGTCAAACCCTCCCTCTTCGCCGATGACATGATACTGTACATAGAAAACGCAAAAGACTCCACCCCAAGATTGCTAGAACTCATACAGCAATTTGGCAGTGTGGCAGGATACAAAATTAATGCCCAGAAATCAGTGGCATTTCTCTACACTACCAATGAGACTGAAGAAAGTGAACTTAAGGAGTCAATCCCATTTATAATTGCACCCAAAAGCATAAGATACCTAGGAATAAACCTAACCAAAGAGGTAAAGGATCTATACCCTAAAAACTACAGAACACATCTGAAGGAAATAGAGGAAGACACAAAGAGATGGAAAAATATTCCATGCTCATGGATTGGCAGAATTAATATTGTGAAAATGTCCATGTTACCCAGGGCAATGTACACGTTTAATGCAATCCCTATCAAAATACCATGGACTTTCTTCAGAGAGTTAGAACTAATTATTTAAAGATTTGTGTGGAATCAGAAAAGACCAGGGGAATAGCCAGGGGAATATTAAAAAAGAAAACCATAGCTGGGGGCATCACAATGCCAGATTTCAGGTTGTACTACAAAGCTGTGGTCATCAAGACAGTGTGGTCCTGTCACAAAAACAGACACATAGATCAATGGAACAGAACAGAGAACCCAGAAGTGGACCCTCAACCTTATGGTCAACTAATATTCTATAAAGGAGGAAAGACGATCCACTGGAAAAAGGACAGTCTCTTCAGTAAATGGTGCTGGGAAAATTGGACATCCACATGCAGAAGAATGAAACTAGACCACTCTCTTGCACCAGACACAAAGATACTTTCAACATGGATGAAAGATCTAAATGTGAGACAAGATTCCATCAAAATCCTAGAGAAGAACACAGGCAACACCCTTTTTGAACTCGGCCACAGTAACTTCTTGCAAGATACATCCACGAAGGCCAAAGAAATAAAAGCAAAAATGAACTATTGGGACTTCATCAAGATAAGAAGCTTTTGCACAGCAAAGGATGCAGTCAACAAAACTCAAAGACAACCTACAGAATGGGAGAAGAGATTTGCAAATGACGTATCAGATAAAGGGCTAGTTTCCAAGATCTATAAAGAACTTATTCAACTCAACAGCAAAGAAACAAACAATCCAATCATGAAATGGGCTAAAGACATGAACAGGAATATCACAGAGGAAGACACAGACCTGGCCAACATGCACATGAGAAAATGCTCTGCATCACTTGCCATCAGGGAAATACAAATCAAAGCCACAATGAGATCCCACCTCACACCAGTGAGAATGGGGAAAATTAAAAAGGCAGCAAACCACAGATGTTGGAGAGGATGCGGAGAAAGGGGAACCCTCCTGCACTGTTGGTGGGAATGTGAACTGGTGCAGCCACTCTGGAAACCTCTGTGGAGGTTCCTCAAAGAGTTAAAAATAAACCTGCCCTACGACCCTGCAATTGCCCTGATGGGGATTTACCCCAAAGATACAGATGCAGTGAAACGCTGGGACACCTGCACCCCGATGTTCACAGCGCAATGTCCACAATAGCCAAACTGTGGAAGGAGCCTCGGTGTCCATCGAAAGATGATGGATAAAGAATATGTGGTCTATGTATACAATGGAATATTCCTCAGCCATTAGAAACGCCAAATACCCATCATTTGCTTCGACGTGGATGGACCTGGAGGGTATGATGCTTACTGAAATAAGTCAATCGGAGAAGGACAAACATATGGTCTCATTCATTTGGGGAATACAAAAAAAAATAGTGAAAGGAAATAAAGGGGAAAGGAGAAAAAATGAGTGCGAAATATCAGAAAGGGAGACAGAACATGAAAGACTCCTAACTCTGGGAAATGAACTACCGGTGGTGGAAGAGGAGGCAGGCAGGGGGTGAGGGTGACTGGGTGACGGGCACTGAGGGGGGCACTTGATTGGATGAGCCCTGGGTGTTATGCTATATGGTGGCAAATTGAACACCAATAAAAAAATAAGTATATAAAAAATAAATATTGCTATCATGAAAAAATATATAATAGTACATATTACAGACACTAGCAAAATGTATGATTTCTGCAATAATAAATCAAGAGTATGATCCGAAGTATATTTAATAATTTTATTTCACAGACAAGGCTGAGTTTAGATGATTTTCTTTTTATTCTTTCAAAACCAAGAATTGGGAAAAATGATCACAAAGAAAATGGAATAGTAATTTTAGTAGAAAATGCCTACACAACTGTGTCGTGCTGTTAGCAATGAACTGTGAGAAAAAAACAGGTGAGTTCCTCTTGTATAATTCCTGATTTTCCTGAATTCCCATCCAGGCTAATTGTTGTAGTACTTCATATAGTTCTTAGCATAACATAGTAAAATCCATGAATAATTGATTTGCAGCAAAACCTCAATTTTATATTTATTTTACACAAAACCACAATGTTGGGTGAAGTTTCAGACTATAATGCAATGGTGCGCTAAATTGAGCACCTATCGGTTCATACAAGCAAACTGTTTAATTTTCGGGAAAGATGTAAACTTTTATTGACTAATTAAATTGTATGAGCTCAGAATTAAATAAATTACACTAAAAACACAACTAAAATATTCAGAACTCATCATTTCCTCGTCATTTGACTACATTCTGCTACCTTTGACCCTAAGATTATTTATGTCTACTGTTTCCAATTAGAGAATATACCCTGCATCAGGGTATATTAGGGCACATCACTTCCCATTTCTGCATTCAGCGAGGTCATCGTATGGCATGAAAAATGCTATGGTGGAAGTATTTACACTAAAGAAATTAGCAAGCGCTGTAACCCGGAGCTATTTTCCTGCTAGAAACCCGATCATTAAACATTTACCAGCATATCAATTTTCATCAAAACCAACATTTTTTTTGAATTTTTTTTATTTATTTATGATAGTCACACAGAGAGAGAGAGAGAGAGGCAGAGACACAGGCAGAGGGAGAAGCAGGCTCCATGCACCGGGAGCCTGACGTGGGATTCGATCCCGGGTCTCCAGGATCGCGCCCTGGGCCAAAGGCAGGCGCCAAACCGCTGCGCCACCCAGGGATCCCAAAACCAACATTTTTTTTTCTATTTTTAGGATGACCATATACATGTGATGAGGGTTGTGAAAAAAGGGATGGATTCAAAATATTATATAAGAACAAGCGATATGTTCATGCGTATTTACTCATTAAAAGAGTCTTTCTAAATTAGGTAACAACACAGAAACAAACGTCTTACTTGAAGGGACAGCATTATCCATTAAGAAGGCTTGCTAAGGTGGATTAATCAATATGTGATTGTCTCTAAATGGCAAACAAATACGTTATTATAGTCTGTATGTGCTGATGAGCGATATTCATAAAGGTCCAATTTTTTTCAGCCTTGAAAATGTCAGACTTGTTTTTATTTTGGCCTCTACGTTGACCACCGTATCAGTGACTGAGCATCGTGTCCTTCGGGACATGAGCAAGCTTCCAGAGCACCACGTTGGATTCCGACATTTGACACCTTCAGTAGAAGCCAAGGCTGGAGATTATTACCTTCTCTGAGAAGCCTCTTTATTAGTTCTGCTTCATGTGGAAGGAAGCAAGTTTGGGAGAAAAACTGGCACTCATCCAAGGGAAAATAAAAACTCCAGGGAAAATAGATCAAAGATTAGTTTCAAGACCAGTGTCTACATTTCTCCCTGTTAACCACTGGGCTCGTAAGGATACAGTAAATGAAAGAGGAATTAACAAATAAAATTTCATTTACAAACTCCAGAAATACAAATATGTATATGATGTGTCTATAGAAGTATATTTGCATTCATACACAATAAAGAATCTCCCATCAAACATTGACAGTAGTTGTCGCTGGGTGGTGGCATGTATGGTGAGTTTACTTTTCTTTTTTTTTATTTAAACATTTACCATTGAAAGCTCTTACAATTAGCATGCGTTCCTTTATTATAAACAAAACAAGTTAAAATAGTAATTCCAGAGACCTTAAACAATTAAGTTTATAATATCTTCAAATTTGATATGGAGTTAGATTGTTCTTAAATTCCTAAAAAATAATAATAATAATAAAAATAATAAAAAAAGAAAGAATTTAAAGCAAGAAATCAAGTTTGCTCTCTTTTAAATGCAGTAATATTTCTTTTTGTCGCAAAACAAATCAAAGTAGGAACTAATTCTGTGCAATTATCTCCTGATAGGTTTCTGTTCTTTTTTTTTTTTTTTTTGCAATGTAAGTATAGAGTATAATTTAAGTATAAAATGCTGGTTAAAAGTAGTAGCTTTAAATGCCGGCAGGTGCAGCTTGAAATCTTCACCACACCACTTCCTATGTGATTCTGAAGCAACTTATTTAACCTCTCTCCTTGTTTTCTCAACCATAAAATAGAGATAATAAAATCTACCTTGTAGGAATTTTATGAAGATTAAATATGAAAATACGTCTAGCATGTAATTAGCAATCAATACAACAGGAGCTTGAAATATCACTGAAAGTGGGAAAGGTATTTCAGGAGCACCTTTCAGCCAACTTCAACGGCCCCCAGATGCGCAGTCTTGGGACTTTTGTTCTAACCTCGGAGCAAACTACCTGCACGTTGGAGAATCCAGCGCTGGGACCTCTGCTATTCAGGAGCGCCGTGATGTACGCGTTCCTTACACCCTGGATTGTGGTGCTGGGAGGTCTGTGTGATGTTTGCTGCTCTCACTTCTGTGGCTGCATTGTCCCCTCTGCACAGGCCCGGGCAGGGCTGCCTGTGTTTCCACCTATTCTAACTCAACCACTACCTTGTGAAGGTCTCCTGCAGGGAGCCAAGGAGCTGTGCAAATTTTTTCACAATGGGTTCACCTGTCAAGCTGTTATTTTGTCATGTAAGAGTCTAGGTATTGCCTACATTCGTTTTTTAATGTAATGAGTGTCTTTGAGTGTGGCTGAAGTCCAACTCAACGTGACACGCGTAGTCACCAGACAGTTACTGAGAGGCCACTATGTGCTGGATGCGATCCCTACAACTAGGAATCCATGTATATCTTATGAAGCTTATCCTTTAGTTGTAGGGAGATAATCACAACAAATAAGTAATTTATAGATATGTTCGAAGGTGAGAAGTACTGTGCAAAAATAGTGCAAGATGAGAGAAGTTGGTCACTTATATTGGCATGGACTTCTAGTCCTTACCGAAATACCACCTCAATGACACCTTGAGGGGCCACACCATAGCAGTCGTGACCTCTCCCAAACCCAGACTCCTATTCCGCGCAACTTGCTCTATGCTCTCCACAGCAATCATTGCTATTCTTATGTGTTGTCGTTCTTCTCCCTCCCATTTGAAGGTAAACTTCATGAGTGTGGGGATTTTTGTCTGTTTTTTTTGTGTGTGTGTTATTCTCACTTGAGGCAAAACCACTGGGAGATGGTTCCAGGACGCAGGAGATAATCTTGAAAAGATTTTCAAGAGCAAGGAGCCCACGAGGAAAGGCCCTATCAAGGAATTTCATGCTCCTTGACCTGGGCCTTGGGAGCCACTGAGCACACAGCATAATCTGTGTTGCACATTGGGACAGTCATTTCTCTCTTGCAAAAGGATGAGGGATGGATAGAGGCTCCAGGAAGTGATGATTGCCTCCCCCGGTAGAGGCGAAGAAGCCAAGGATATATGATGCAAATAAGACGTGGGTGGGACTCCCTGTCAACTGGAAATTGAGAGACAGTTAGAGCTTAGAAGGACTTTTAAGCTTCCAGTTTGAATTGCGTGATGGAAAGTAATGCATTTGAATGAACTGTGGGATTTAAAAAAAAAAAAAAAAAGGAGGAGGGGCATTTGAGAATATATGCTCAGTTGAGATATTCTGAGTTTGAAAAAATACGTGGGATATTCAGGTAGAGTAAGTAAACACTCAAACTCAGGACAGGAGTCCCAGAGGTGACAGGAAGGGAATTATAGCTTTGGGAATCATGAGCATGTTGGTAATAGCTGAATAGTGTGACTAAAAAGAATTAAATAACCATGTTTTATGTGCTAAGGGGAAAGCAAATAAAAAGGGGAAATTTTTAGGGCAGCATAAAATCCCAATGGCACAACAATCCAGGCAGGGCACAGGTGAACTAGCTCTCTCCCTTGAAATAGGGCAGGAGGACACAATCACGTTTACCCCTATTCCCATGGACATTGCTGCAGGAAGCTTCCTTTTCCCCTCCTCCACGTGGCCTAGGTACACATCTTAGTAATCGTCCTAAAGAATCAAGACGTCCTTCTTTCATTACCTTTTCCACGTCTGCTGTACTTAGGGAATTGGCTGGTGTTGCCTTCTGCTACAAATCAACTAAAGATCTGAGCTAAAGACACACTTGGTCGGTGCCAGCCGATTCCACCTGTCAGAGTCACCAAACCTCTAAAACCCTGTTACTTTTTCCCAAAGACTTTTCATCTGATGCTTAGGTTATAAATCAATCATTTCGATTCTCTCTTCTTAATTGTAAATCCCTTGGGAGTAATATCCTGTATAACAAGAAGGGGTTTTCTATTGCTTCTTTGTTCTTTTGTATCCATTTGGAAAATTCACCAGTACAATCCAGCTTCTACACCTGAACTATTTTGATCTTGAGGAAATCACGGTAAATATGCACATGAGGGTCATCATATGTGTATTGTTAGACATTTTTACCAACGTATCACCAATGGGCAAGAATTTTACGAGTTTTCCTCTTTTTCACCCCACATTTAGAACAATTGCTAGTTTACTTCTTTAGTGATTTCTAGAAGCCTCACCTCCAATACCACCGACTCCTTAATTCAACCCAACTCAATCCTCTTGTTTCAACTTGGTAGCTACCACTGACATATCTTTCATCCTGACCCAGATTCTAGTGGAAAAATCTATTCTATTCCTGGATTAAGATAATTTTTTCAGTCAATATCATAATCTTTCAAAAGTTCTACTTTATACTTTTTGCTAAATATTTCCAATTTATCATTATAGTTTCATTTCCAATACTATAATCCATGGCATGCAACAATTTTTCTCTTGATTTTTCTTTCCTTTCTTATTGTATTCTTTTTTCAAATTTACAACCAACCTTCTCATAAAGATTGTCTACTTTCTTTGAATCCACTTCTGAACGTCTAGTTCCCTACAACACACTGCATTATGATTTCTAATATCCACTAAAATTCCTTACACTGATAGACCCAATGGAGAAAAGAACTTTATTACTTTATTTTACATTTCATCTATGGCATTTGATACTTTTATGTAACTTGTACCTTTTGAAATAAAATTCCACCTTGGCTGCTGGTATATGCAATGTGCTCCTTTTTTGTTTGTTTCTCCTTGTTTGTAGTTGTTTTTTTCCCCCCCTTGGTTTCTTTTTTTTTTCTTCTATCATGTTCTGAATATTTTCCCAAGTTCCACGTAAAAATTTCTTCTCATTCTTTGTAAATAACTAATTTTCTCTCTCTTAGCTCCAAATATCTGTCATTATATCCTGACCAATTGAAATTTAAATCTTCAGCTGACATTATCCCTCTTGAACTCCAGATTAGAATATACAGTTGTTCACTTCTCCCATGAAAACTTCACTTGAGTTTTCTAAGGTATTTAAAGCAGGTTATATTTTATGCAAAGCTCACCCTCTCTCTCATTCACCTCTTAAGACACTTGTGTCTTTTCTTTTACTCCTTACCTTAAAGACATCACAACCTCAAATCAGAAAATTGGAAATAATTCTGAACACTTCTTTTTCTATTGAGTCTCACAGACAATTTGCCAACAAGTTCTTTTTCCTTCTATATCCCTAACACCTCTGTCTTCTCTCAATCAAAAATTCTAAAGCTTTATCCTACATCAGCTTTATTAACTCTCCCAGTTACGGCACTAGCTCTCTGACCAGCCCTCTGTTTTCAGTTTCACACCTTATCCTATGTGCTGCTTTCAGAGCAAGATTTTTTTTTTAAGTGATGCTCATATCATGTCAGTTTGCTATGGGATATGTTATAATAGTTACCTTTTTTTCTCAGCAGTTAAACTCTATTTTTAATGCACTACTGAAGTATTACTAAGGATTATTCCCAATCTGTCTTCTGATTGCCCACTTGGTCTGATAATATCCCCCTATGTTATTTACTGCTCATACCATAATCCTTATATGCATTCAAATTTTTGGTTTTGTTTGTCTGAACATATTTCTTCACTTCTTTGGAATGGTCTTTCCTTCTGGTACATTAAAAAATTACATTTATTTTTCTTAATATATTTCATATCTTCTTTAGGAAGCATCCCAAACCTTATACCTATTAGCATACTCATGATACTCCCAACTCTGGGAAACAAACTAGGGGTGGTGGAAGGGGAAGAGGGCGGGAGGTGGGGTTGAATGGGTGACGGACACTGAGGTGGACACTTGACGGGATGAGCACTGGGTGTTATTCTGAATGTTGGCAAATTGAACACCAATAAAAAATAAATTTATTATTAAAAAATAAAAAGATTATTTTATTGTTTCATTTATAACATTTTATTATGTCAGATGTATTTTTTTAAGATTTATTTATTTATTAGAGAGAGAGAGAGAAAGGGACAGAGAGAGAGAGAGCATGAGTGAGGAGAAGAGCAGACTCTCCAGTGAGTGGGGAGCCTGACTCAGGGCTCATTCAAAACCTTAAGATCATGATCTGAAACAAAATCAAGAATTGGACATTTAAGTGATTGAGCCACCCTGGTGCCCCTACAGATTTATTATTTTCTCTATATCTTTTTTGGAACTGTAAGCTCTTTGGGCTCTTCTTTCTCTTTTTTTCAGTTCCCTTAATAGTGCCTGAAACATATTAGAAGTTTAATAATTATTTATTCAACTACATTAAGTAAAAAGGTAATATTAGGCACTAAAGAATTATCATATCATTATATCTATTATTTTTTCTTGAGAAATTTTAAGTCCAGTGAAATTACATGCAGTTTTATATTAGTTTAAGGTATACAATATAAATTCCATATATTACTATATAAAAGTAATTCTATATATTACTCAGTGTTTATCACAATAAGTGTCCTCTTAATCCTCTTCATCTATTTCACCCATCCCTCCACCTACCTTCTCTTTGGTAATTATCAGTTTGTTCTTTATATTTAAGAGTCTGTGTTTTTGTCTCTTTTTCTCTTTGGTCATTGATTTTGCTTCCTAAGTTTCACATATGAGTGAAATCATATAGCATTTGTCTTTCTCTGACTGATTTATTTCACTTAGCATTATACTCTCGAATTCCATCCATGTTGTTGCAAATGGCAGGATATCATTCTTTTTATGGCTGAGTAATATTCCATTATATATTTATATATTAAATATATATATAAATATATACTATAGCATTCATCTATTGTTGGACACTTGGACTACTTCCATATTTTGGCTATTGTAAATAATGCTTCAATCAATATAGGCGTGCACATATCTTTTTAAATTAGCATGTTTTCATATTGTTTGGGTAAATATCCAGAAACGAAATTACGGGGTCATAACATAGTTCAATTTTAATTTTTTGCTAAGCTTCCATACTGTCTTCCACAGTGACTGCACCAATTTGCATTCTTACCAACAGTGCAAGAAGGTTCCTTTTTCTCCACATCCTCTCCAACACTTGCTTATTGTATTCTTTATTTAGCCATTCTGGCAGGTGTCTCATTGTAGTTTTGATTTGCATTCCTCTGATGATGAGTGATGTTTAGCATCTTTTCATGCATCTGTTAGCCATCTGGATATCTTCTTTGGAAAAATGTCCAAAGAAGAAAATAGACACACTACACACACACACACACACACACACACACACACACAAACTATCTAAAACTTCTGAAATGTCTTCTGTCCATTTTTAATGGGATTATTTGGTTTTGGGGTGTTGAGTTGTGACAGTTTTTTATTTTGGATACTAACCCCTTAATACACATTTCATTTGTAAATATCTTCTTTCATTCAGTAGATTACCTTTTAGTTTGTTGATTATTTCTTTTGCTGTGTAGAAGTTTTATTTTGATGTAGCCCAAATAGTTGATTTTTGCTTTTGTTTCCCTTGCCTCAGGAGACATATCTAGAAAAATATTGCTAAGACTAATGTCAAATAAACAAGTTAGTATAAATCTGAAGTAGATTCAGAGGAGTTAAGATATACATGGTAAGCTCTTGAACAACTCCTAAGAAATAGCTTAAAAATATTTAAAACAATATATTTAAAAATGTTATGGGAATTAAAATATTGCACTATAAAATATTCAGTTATTGAAAAAAACATTAAGGAGAGATATAAGAATAAAAGACACGTGAGACATATGGAAAAAAATAAAATGGAAGATGTAAATCCAATGACATCAATAATAACACCGAGTATCAGTAGATTAAACAAGCTGATCAAAAAGTAGTTTATAAACTGGATTTTAAAAGAAGCCCACCTATATATAGTGGACAAGTGTCACACTTTAGAATCAAACACCTTAAAAGATTAAAAATAAAAAGTTGGAAAACAGCAACCATAAGATACTGATGTGGTTATGCAAATATCAGGTAATATAGACTTTAAAACAATAACAAAAAAATAGATGAACAGGGATATTTTGCAATAAGTTTCAGGGGCACCCGAGTGGCTCAGTCAGTTAAGTGTCTGATGCTTGATTTCAGCTCAGGTCTTAATCTCAGAGTCATGAGTTCAAACCTTGCACTGTGCTCCACACAGGGCATGAAATCTACTTTAATAATAATAAAAAAATAATAACGAGTTTTGACCCATCAGGAAGAGATAAAATTATAAACACATATGCATGAAACAACAGGTCCTTGAAATACACAAAATACCAACTGATAGAATTGAAGAGAAAAATAGATGATTCAACAATAATAGATGAATATTTTAATACCCTATATTTAATAACCCATTTTCAATAATGGAAAGATTAGAGAAAGTAATCATGACAAAGAAGAACAATGCTGCATTCATTAAGTTTCAAAACTTACCATAAATTTACATTAATTAAGACAATATAATACTGGCATAATGTTAGAAATGTAGATCAAGGAACAAAATTGAACATCAAAAGAATAAACTTCCACTTTTATATTCAGTTGCTATTTGACAAAGTGCAAACACAAATGAACGGGAGGAGTGTTTGAAAGTGAAAAATGAATAAATACATGATAAAACAGCATATTATTCGTGTATTTTATTGCTATGAAAAAAATTAAACTTGGAAACAACTAAAAAAAAGTATGAATTTAACATTTATTTTCTACTTTTCCAATCAAGACAAAAAGTGTTTACTTGAGAATAAGCAGAAAATATATACACTACACACACATACACACACACACACACACACACACCTACCTAAAATTTTAAAAGTTCTGCTAAATTAGAAAAAAATAAATTAGTATGTTTGAAAATATCAATATAAACATTTATTTTACATTTGCTGGGCAAAATTAGCTTTGTTGTAATAATGAATTTAGGAGAAAACAGCATAATTCATATTTTTAAAGATTTATTAATGTATTTTAGAAAAAGAGCACAGGCAGGAGGGGCAGAGAGAGAGAGGGAGAGAGAATCCTAAGCAGACTCTGAGCAGAGTGTGGAGCTGGACATGGAGCTCAATCTCACAACTCTGAGATCAGGGCCTGAGCTAAAACCAAGAGTCAAACACTTAACCAACTGCACCACGTAGATGTCCTCCCAAAGTAGTATAATTCTTAAAACATCAAGGGGCACCTGGGTGGCTCAGTGAGTTAAGCATCTGCCTTGAGTTCAGGTCATGATCCTGGGGTCCTGGGATCCAGCCCCACATGGGGCTTCTCGCTCAGCAGGGAGCCTGCTTCTGCCTCTGCCCTTGGTTGTGCACACTCTCTCTCTGTCAAGAAAATAAATCAAATCTCTTAAAAAATGACAAATTAAAATATATATATATATATATTAGGAATAAGAGTATATTATTTTTTTTGAATCCAAAAACAAAGAGATTCATTCACCAGAGGAAGGAAGAAATTTCCCCTTTCTTGAAAATGAGGAAGAATCACATAAACCAAAGAAAAGAACATCTCATTTTCTTTCCCATAGTCATATTAGCTTACATTTGATTGCACTATCACAATGGGATAGACACTGTGCTAAACACTGAATAAAACATTTCATTTAATCCTCATTAGAACCCTATAAAATAGGTATCTCATTTTTTTTTTTTTTTTTTTTTTTTTTTTTAGATGAAGAAACCAAGACTTAGGACATGTTGGCTTGTCCCAAAGTCCCACATAAAGTGATGGTCTTGCTTCAGGCTTAGGCAGTTTGACTTCAGAACTTGTGTTTTCATTGTATGTGGGAAAGGAGTTCACAGACACAATTAAAAAGAGAGAAAAAAAGAAAATAATAAATCTTATAGTCATGGTCTAGACATTCAGACCAAGGGTGAAAGTGTGAAGAAGCAACAGAGGAAGGTGTGGTCGTTTCCATTCTCATCATGATGCCACGGCTACCCCAAGAGCAGTGGAGCATGGAAACGGAGATCTAGCAGCCCTTATAAAAATTTTGAATTCTTACTGTTTTCTAGTGAAACTAAGAATTCATCACTTAGATTTAAATTTAACCTCAGAAATACCATCAATATATTTCATTTTCAAAAGTGTCCATTATTAGCCCTACTTTATGCTGATAATATAAGCGTGGTCTTGTTTTCCCTTCTCTCTATAAACAATTTCTGACTTATCAAGTTGTGAAGACCTCCAACCTCAGCTAGTTTTAAAAGTCAGACTTAGCTTCAAAATGCAAAATCTGCTTCTCCTAACTGAGAGGATTTAAATTACATTGCAGATACATTGTTGTAAGCAAACCGCTAAAACAGTGTGTTATTTTGGAGGTAAATGGACTGAAACAGATGGAAGGGGGAAGAGGAGAGCTTTCCTAGAGGCACAGTGTCTGCGTGTCACCAGCTGTGGCTGGGAGATAATGTGCGATGGCAAGTGATGTATAGGAGGAAATCCAATTGCCTGTAGTCCTCTGCTTTGGACCGTTAGGAGAAAGAGCCTCTACTTGAGCTCTTTTAATTGAAGGTGAAGCCTGGAATTTGCAATGCCCACTTAAAATGACACTCCTTGATTTGATTGAAATGTAAAACAGGGCTCAAAAATTGCCTCTTTTATTCCACAGTGGGGTTCAGCTAAAGCTGAATTCATGGAGGTAGCCAGGAGGGGTGCTGAGGGGCAGGGGTGGGGGACAGAGAGGGTAATGGGTAAAAGTAAAGGTAGACTAGATTTGTAGTCATACTGTATAGCCTGTAAACATTTTTTTGTTATTTTGGATTTCAATTAGAATTCATTATTTTAAATGTGGTTATTTAAATATACGGAGGAATAAAAGATGCCACATAGGCCATAATTGCCTGAATTTGCTTTTTAGACGTCTAATTTCTACATCAATCGATTCCTTTATTATGAAAGACAAAATGCCAAGGCTCGATGCGGATAGCCTAGAATATAATAAGGAGGGCTGAGTTTATCTGGGAGTTCTATGTTTTCACAGAGGCTGTATAAAAGGAGGTCTGGGATGAGGAGAAGTAAGAGGAGATATGATTGGGACATGGAGTAAGAGCCTCAGATGATAAAGAAGCCAAAACAAATGGAAGAGGCCCGGGCACAAAGTAAGAGACAGCAGTTGAATACCTGAGTCTTCATGTGGTTCAGTGGCCAGGCAGTGCCTGGTAGGTCACCTCGGGAAGACGGGTAAACGCCACCTGTTGGAAACAGACCATGGGATAGTGGCCAGCACTCACAAGCAAGGAATTTTATTTGCACATACCCACGTGGATGGGTCCAAACAGTGGTGTTCCCAGTGAAAAAATCATTTATCATGAGATGTAAAAATGAGAGTCTTTCTATAAGGTAGACTAAATACAAGCAGAAAAGACATTTTAGGAGTTTTCAGTGAAATGAAAGCTCTGTTTAACACATGGAAAGTATTACAGAGTGAAGGGAAGGGGTTTGTGGGAACAAAGTGTATGAGGAATGAATAGTCAAGCAAAATTAAGCTAATCCAAGACAGACGAGGGAGGCTGGATTAGCCTGCTCTGGCTGCCCTTACACCATATCACAGGCCACGTGGCGCAAACAATGGGAATTCATTTTCTCAGGGGTTGGGAGGCTAGACATCCCTGCTCAAGGTGTCAGCAAGCTCAATTTCTTGTGAAGACTATCTTCGGAGGTTAGGGACAGCCTCTTCTCACTGTGTCCCTGGATGGCCTTTCCTCTGTGCTCTTTCTGAGAGTGAGAGAGAGGAAGGATCTTGGCATTTCTTCCTCTTCTTTTATGACACGGATCTTGTCAGCTTAGGGCTCCACCATCATCACCACGTTTAACCTTGATTCCTTCCTCACAGGGATTACTGTATAATAACATTGCAGAAAAAAGTCTGCACTGGAGGAGGACTTACTGCTCTCTTCCACGTCCTGTGTAGTGCCCTGAAACTCAACGAGGAGCCTGCAGGGAAGGGCAGCTCTCAGAATCTGTGGATTTACAAGAGCAACTGGCTGCACATGATCCTTGAGCCCACGCTGCAGCAACACACAAGTCAGTTGCGTGTGTACAAAGAACCTAAGACAGGAGACATTTCACAATTTTTCTTGCTTCGAGTCGCCATCCAACACATGTGTATGTCACACTTCACAGTTTAGATGACTGCACTACGTATTTTGTGACAATGTAATGGATGTAATGGCTCCTTGGCCACTGGAATGAGATCTGCAAGACCCATTGTCTTGTCCGACCATGGTGGCATGATATGGGGGAAACAGCAGGCTTAGGACTTTCAGCAGCTTCAGATCACCTGCTTTAGTGCAAGAAGCAATTGGGTTCATCAGTGGTGAGTTCTTGTTATTGTGGCATTTCTTAATTCCTCTTCAACAGTCACCTTTTCTTCCTTCCTTCCTTCCTTCCTTCCTTCCTTCCTTCCTTCCTTCCTTCCTTCCTTCCTTTCTTCTTTCCTTCCTTCCTTCCTTCCTTCCTTCCTTCCTTCCTTCCTTCCTTCCTTCCTTCCTTCTTCTTTCCTTCCTTCCTTCCTTCCTTCCTTCCTTCCTTCCTTCCTTCCTTCCTTCCTTCCTTCCTTCTCTTTCTTTGTTTCTTTGTTTCTTTGCTTTCTTTGTCTAAGATTTTTTATGTATTTACTTGACAGAGAGAGAGAGAGAGAGAGAGAGCCAGAGCGTGCCAAAGAGCACAAGCAGGGTGAACAGCAGAGGGAGACGGAGAAGCAGGTTCCCCTCAAGTAGGGAACCTGCTGAGGAAGTTTATCCCAGCGTCCTGGGATCATGACCTGAGCTGAAGGCAGATGCTTAACCGACTGAGCCACCCAGGTGCCCCAACAATCACGTTTTCATAAATTTTATAAGCATACAATTTCCTGCATTAAATCCTTTTTGGTTAAAATATCTGAGTCACTTCTGTTTCCTACCATGATTGAGTAATCATAGTAATTATTTCCTAAGAACATTATAAATCTTCTGTTAATAAATTAAAAATAGAATCTGGTTGCCCTGCATTTAATTAAGTTGAGCTCCTATTTACATTTAAGATTTTATGACCTATAACACTTCCAGCAAAATCTCATCGTGATAATTTCAACTTACGGTAAGCAAATTCTGTTGAAATTTTGTCTAAATTGTGGTGAGTTAAGTATTTGAAAACTATAACTGATACAAGTTGAACTTGAACTCAAATTTATAATAAATGTATTCAAATATCAGAATTTAACTATTAAAGCACAAGCAGAAGTTTGGAAAATATTGACCAATGAGACTAAAAGGATGTTTTTAACTTTAAAGACTATTTTTAAAAATATATATATTAATTTATTTTTTCTTTTTTGTGTGTTTTTCATCATATTGTCCTTTCAGAGAAAAAGAGCAAAGTGTATGAGAAGTAAAAATTTAAAAAAATAAATTAAAATAAGAAAAAATATGTGTTATTTTTAGGTGGTAAGGGATAACTGAAGTGCCTTGCCTTATCATATTATTTAGATCATTTATTTATTTGAAACAGCTTTAAGAACATTTTTAATGTATAGAAATCTTTAACTCTTTTCAAGAATTCTTTTTCTTCCTTCTAGACGGCTTTTGATTAAGGTTATGGTTTTTCTGAATTTTTTACTTTTAACTTTCTTTATCCAGGTATAATTATAATTCTTTAAGCCTTTGGAAGAGCAAGATCTGATTTGTTAAGGCCTTAGGATCTTTTCTAGGCTTTTAACTTCTTGTCTTCTCAGTTCTTCAATGGTCCATCATGCTGTGCATTTCTATCTTTTTTTTTTCTTTTCTTTGTCTTTTTCTTTATCTTTTTAAATGATGATTACATTGTATACTTTTATTTCAGGTGAATCCTGTGAAATAAATAAATAAATAAATAAATAAATAAATAAATAATAAATAATAAAATTCTGTAATAATGGTTGTTATTTAAAAAAATCTTGGGCAGCTCGGGTGGCTCAGCGGTTTAGCTCCTGCCTTTGGCACAGGGTGTGATCCTGGAGGCCCGAGATCAAGTCCCACGTCAGGCTCCCTGCATGGAGCCTGCTTCTCCCTCTGCCTGTGTCTCTGCCTCTCTCTCTCTCTCTCTCTCTCTGTGTCTCTCATGAATAAATAAATAAAATCTTTTTTTTTTAATTTATGATAGTCACACACACACACACACACAGAGAGAGAGAGAAAGAGAGAGGCAGAGACATAGGCAGAGAGAGAAGCAGGCTCCATGCACCGGGAGCCTGATGTGGGATTCGATCCCGGGTCTCCAGGATCGCGCCCTGGGTCAAAGGCAGGCGCCAAACCGCTGCGCCACCCAGGGATCCCAATAAATAAAATCTTAAAAAAAAAATCTTTTTGTTGGGTTTATAAAATTCTGATTTAAGGAATCTCCCATATTACATTGAGTAGTCAAGCCCAAAAGAGCCTTTTTGATTAATTTAACCTAGATTCTTTTTTTCCACTTTCATTGAGATATTATTGACACAGTTTACTGTATAAGTTTAAGCTGTACAGTATAATGGTTTGACTTACATATATTGTGAAATGTTACTGCGATAAGACCAGATAGTATTGGTATTAGTTTTTGTTGTTTTAAGATTTTATTTATTTATTCATGAGAGACACAGGCAGAGGGAGAGGCAGGCTCCCTGAGGGGAATCTGATGTGGGACACAATCCCAGGACCCCGGGATCACGGCCAAAGGCAGACACTCAACCACTGAGCACCCCAGGTATCCTAATACAGTTATTTCTTCTTCTTTTTTTTTTTAATCTTTTTTAAAATTTTTTTTATTTATTTATGATAGTCACAGAGAGAGAGAGAGAGAGGCAGAGACACAGGCAGAGGGAGAAGCAGGCTCCATGCACCGGGAGCGCGATGTGGGATTCAATCCCGGGTCTCCAGGATCGCGCCCTGGGCCAAAGGCAGGCGCCAAACCGCTGTGCTACCCAGGGATCCCCAGTTATTTCTTCTTAAGCTTCCCCCTTGTCTTGTAGATGGTGGTCTTCTGGTGTCTATATGGTGTCTTCATATGTTCCTGTTTGTGTCCTAAACTCCTCTCTTTATAAAGATACCAATCATATTGGATAAGGACCTATCCTAATGATCTCATTTTAATTTTATTACCTGCTTAATGGCTCTATTTCCCAATAGTCACCTTTTAAGGTACTAAGGATTAGGACTTCAAAATACAAATTTTGGGAGAACATAATTCAGCCCAATATACATGTCTACTTATTGACCACAAAATCAGAGAGAACAAAGTTAGTGTGCACCATTATCATCCTCCTAGGTTTGGATTGTAATAAATGTAATGAAATAATATCCTCTATTAAACTATAACCAAAGGTGGGAGATCCACCATATAATTCCTAATAGGTAGAGATAAAAAGGTTTTGAGTTACTTAACATGTATAAACTTTATCATGCAAGACAAAAATTATTTTAAAAATTCTAGAAAATGTGAAAAGTGTCTCAGCACAATAATTCAAACACATTTGAAGAGGAAAAGGGGAAAAATTCTTTAATGCATAAGAAGTGTGATTCCCTAAAGATGTACCATGAATATCATTTGTGTTTTCCCAGAGTATATAATGAAAAAATTTTTAAATGATTAATACTCCATTTTATTATAGGATGAGGCATTGTTTATTTTAAAATTTGAAAACTTTTGGTTCTGGTTTTCAAAATGATATTTTAGAATGAGGATATGCAGTTACTAAGTATAGTGGCTTGATTTTTTTTTCTGAAGAAATACTTCTCAGTTTCAACGAGACATGCAATTCTGAAAATGATTCAAATATGACAAGGTTCTTGCAAAATGTTACAGTTTTTATAGGTCTTTGACATTGCTGGGAACAGCAAGTGAGGATTTAGATAGTTTTCTATGGTAGTAAGTCAGTGGAAAAATTAAAGGTGAAGATGACAAACTAAATGACTTATTTCACTTTTAATTAATAACTTATGGCAAACTTTGAAATTATTGAACATTTATCAATGTCAAATGTTATTTTTTAAATGTTTCAAAAAGTCTAAATTATTTTGTTATTATTTCCCATGTATATTTCATTTTCCCCTTTGGTAGCTCCTTGTATGTCTTGAACTCCCATCTTGGAAGAATAGGAAAAAATGAATTGGCAACGTTTGTCAAATATTATTTTAGACATGTTGATGTAAAGTCATTATTAATTGTCCTTGATGCTTTCAACCATGAAAAAGTATTTTAAAATTTACCAGTGTTTACTATATCCAAGAAATGGAAAACATTTTCCTCTAAAAAAAAGATTATATTCATTAAAATTAATAATTTCATAACATAATTTTATGTCATGCTGAATTTGTATGTTTGGTGATTCTTAAGATTCACACAACTAAATAAATGAACATAATATCTAAATGTATTTTGTATATTTTTGTTTGCACAATATCTATGTTTTACATTTTGAGGAAATTATTTTTCCTTAGAATGTACCTTACCTACTGGCTTGTAGAAGATTTCAGACATATTTAGTTGCACTGAATAATGTATGTTAATCATGTAAATATAGGTAGCATGTTGTAAATAGTACTAGTAAATATAAGTTAATGTATGTTGATATCATGTAGGTATAAGTATTTTGTATCTATTAGGGACAGAATTCTAGGAAATAAAAGAATCATGAGAGAACTAGTGAGGAAAAACAAAGAAAATATGTATGACTAAGACATTTTAAAATAAGAAAATGTAAAAGAATGCAGCAAATTTTCTAAACTTCACAAAATCTTGAACTCCAGCTACATCTAATACTTTCAATATTGAAATTCTTTTTTTTAAGATTTTATTTATTTGTTCATGAGAGACACAAAGAGAGAGGCAAAGACGAAGACAGAGGGAGAAGCAGGCTCTCTGAGGGGAGCCTGATGTGTGAGTCGATCTCAGGACCCTGGGATCATGACCTGAGCCAAATGCAGATGCTCAACCACTGAGCCACCCAGGCATCCCCAATACTGAAATTCTTAATGGCTCTTTTGGGTTCATCGGATTGCACATGATTTAGCTCTCAGTGGAGCTTCTTTAAGCTGTTGGTTATCCTTCTGCCAAAGTGGAAAGATGACATAGGCAGAACAGAGAAGATCTCCTTTGCTCTAGACTTTCCCATCACGACCACCACCTAGTAACCTTCCCCTATATTCTTAGTACATATGCTGTGCCATGATCATTGTTCTGTCATATTTTGTTGTATGTACATCTATTTCCAGTAATGGAATCAATAAGGCAGTGTTTCTCAGTTTAAATGACAATGTTTGAACATTTTAACTCTGTGACAGTCTTAAAATACCAACATCTGAACCACTGCTGCAAAAAAGTATATATATAAGATCTAAATTAAAATAAAAAAGGTGATCAGTTGAATAAGCAAAAGATCAAGTACCAAGGAAAATTTAGAAGAGAAAAAGTGGTTTTGCTACTAGGACAGGGAATACTGCTCAAAAAAAGCAGCTTTTGAGTTGGACCTTATGCATGAAAATTCATTAATTTTCAGGGTGGAATTTTAGATATGTATTATTTATTTTAGCTACCATTTGTCAATGTACTATTCTAGCCTCAAAGAAAAAAATATCAATATGTCATCTAGCCTTTATAAAATATGGTTATACATGAAAAAGAAGATAGAAATTTCCTTTTATATTGTTTTCTCTTAAGTCATTATAATGATATAATTTCAGAAACAGTTTCCAATAAAATTATTCAGTGTTATTTTGTAAGTTTATGATAATAAGGCATAATTTCCATTAAATTAAATTACTAGTCAATATTACTTGATATGCTGTAAACACAGGTTGAGACAGAAAGATCCTATTGATTCCCAGAAAATTCATACCTGATGTTCAGCTAAAAACTAAAAATGGTGATACAAAATTAATGTACAGAAATCTGTTGTATTTCTATACACTAATAATGAAGTAGCAGAAAGGGAAATTAAGAAAACAGTCCCATTTACATTTGCACCCGAAAGAATAAAATACCTAGGAATAAAACTAACCAAGTGAAAGATCTGTGCTCCAATAACTATAAAACACTGATGAAAAAAAGTGAAGATGACATAAACAAATGGAAAGATATACTATGCTCATGGACTGGAAGAACCAACATTATTAAAAATGTTCATTAGAAAAGTAAAAATGGAAAATAGTTGAAATTTATTATTATTGTTGTTGTCATCATTGTTTTCTGACAGTAACATGAATGACTAGCTCATGTCTGTAAGTGAACATTCTATGATGAGGACATGCTTGACATGTCTATGCTATCTTCTAAGTTATAACTAATATGTGAAAATCAGATCTTCCTTAGGAAAAAGCCACATTTTATTGTCACCCTTACATGATGTTTCTAAGGGTTTCACCTCTTCAGAAGTAAACGTGATCATTATTTGCCTGCTTATTTTGTCATTTTAATAAGGAAAAAATGGCTGTACTGAAGATTGTTAAGAATTATGCAACAAAACTCATTCTATCCTATGAAATTGAAAGAATTATTTTCACATGCAATCTTTTTTTTCTTTCATTTAAAGTGATACTTTTATCAAAAAAATAAAGTATTGTTGACAATGTTACATTCATTTCGGGTATACAACACAGTAATTGGAGAAGTCTATACCTATACTCATGTGCAATCTTTATACAGTGAGTTCCAACTGAAGGGTAAAAATTCTTGATGTGCCTGATAACTCCATAGAATCTATAAATGCTGAATCTATAGAAATGCCAATCCTTTTCAATGTTTGAAAAAAGACTTTGTAACAATTATTTTTTTGGAACAATTATTGATACCTAATACTATAATGTCCATTAGCACCTGGAATATTGAATTAAGTGTGGTATTATTAAATGGTACATGAAACTATTTAAAAAAAACAAGTATTACACAAAATAAGTACTGGCTTTAAATTGCTGTGAATAAAAACTCTGAAACACAGGGTGAATGTATAACAGTATGCTCCATTGCATCTCCTAGATGTTTTTTGGACCATGCAAAACCTTTCTTTGTGAATATATAAATGAGCAAAGTCAGGAAATAAACTATTCTATTCAGTGCCAGAGTGGTCAAGAACAACCATGTGGAGAATGCAATGAAATAGAATCCAATTTCATTTCTTCAGTTGAGTTGCAAATAAAATGTTTTCCAAGTGTATGCCTGAAAGCAGAAAGCCTAACAGCCTCTTCTTTAGTTGACTATGTTTAGTGCATATTTACCGTAGCTTTCCTTGCTTTATATCTAGCATCACAAATTGGATTTAGAATCTCTCAGGTAGGTTGTACTTCTTTTGTTTATCTGGTGTACTTATCATAAAATAATGCATTAAGTAGGCATTCTGTACATTTCTATTGATTTTGTGTAGAGTAAAAAGAATGCATTTCTACATTATCTGAATTGAATATTGTCCTATGATAAAAAACAAAACAAGTATATCCCATTTGAAAAAGGAATGGTACTCTATGTAAACACTAAGTGAGTTATTTTTTCAAGACTCATGTATATTGCCTATGACCTATTTCATTTTCTAACCCTATGATTTGGCTTAGAAATAACTACCCAGTGTTTCCTATATTTTATTCCTATAGTACTATTTGATTCAAAAGTCTATTTTCTTGCATTAGGTATTCAATGCATACTACAATTCCTGCAAATGATGAGTAGATTTTTTTTTTTTTTTTTGGCAAGCTTACCTAGGTAGTTTTAAAAATGAATCTAGCCATTGACTGGTGTGTTTTAATTGCTATAATTTGAATAATTAATTCTATGTTTAGAAAATGAGTTCAAGGTGGTGTGTGATTAACCATGTTTAATGAAGTCATTACCTGATTAAAACACATTTCATGCCCATGACTGACTATATCCAAATGCTAATCAATTTGATTTAAATTTGTCTCTATATATTTGAATTTGTTACACTTTTGGGTTATATCTACTGTCATGAGAACTACAGTGACATTCTATTATGGGTAATTTTTTACCCTTTCAGACTTCTTGTTTCTAGAAGTATAGTATAGGAAATAGTGTATCGATTCCACTAGAAAAAAAATCTGCATAAAACATTCTTGGCTTAGGAAATTATTTCATTTTGGAAAGTGGAGATTTTAATAAAAGGGACTAGTTTGATTAAGAAGAGAGCTCTTTAGTGATAAATTAGATGGCTGAATTTCTGAGGGGCTTTCTAATATTTTAACTCTAGCTCCAAGTTTTCACAAATAGAACATGCTAAATTTGCCATGTGGCCTTGAGAAAGTGAGTGATTTTAAAGGAAAGACATTGTAAGTTTCTTTAGTAATAGAACTCAAGACTGTGAAGAGAGAATTTTTAGAGGACAGGCACTGGCTGTTTTTCTTCTACACTGAGCACAGAACAAGATAAAATATAATTAAACTAAGAAATGCCGTACTTTGGTCCTTAGGATTGTTTCGAAGGTATAAACTCAGTCTGTCATATGTTAAATTACACTGCTGAGGTTAGACTATGATACTCCTTTGTAGAATTTTAAAAGGTGCATAATTTCTCATGTGATTTAGTTATATTACACAGCTTCCTGCCTGGGGTAGTCAATAGCTTTTTAAGGTTGCTTCCTTCAGCAAACAATCTTTTAATGCCATGGGACAAAATTTTCATTTTTTCAGTACGCATCAGGTTTCAAAGAACAAGCCAGAGTTTACACTGTGAACTCAGCTGTATTGACAATGATCTTTGACATCTACAACAAATAAGTAAATAAAAAGATGCCTACTTGCATACATACACATACATGCATATACAGTGAATCAGTGTGCTTCTACTATACTTTAAAAATGTGTTTCATTCTGCAAATTTTCACATCTGAAGGTAATAGGCTCTTCGATAGTGATTAATAAATTGTTGCTATTGACTGATGGACAAAAAAAAGATATATTTTCAAGGGAAACATGCTTTAGATTTGTTGTATCATTCACGTGACGATTTTGAAAATGTATAAGCAGATCAGGGGTTCTAAGTCTTGCAAAATTGACATTTTGGGCTCGATGACTCTTTATTGTGAGGAACTTTCCTGTGCATGCTATGGTGTTTAGCAACATCTCTGGCCTCTACCCAATTTATACTAGTAGCATCCTAATCCCCAAGTAATGGCCATAAAAAATGACCCCAGACATTGTCAAATGTTCCCTGGAGGGTGGAGAATGTGGTAGTGGTGGTGGTGACAAAGGTGCCCTCACCTGAAAACCACTGAGGTAGATAATGACTAGTTCATATCAGAACTGGTTTTGTTAATAAACATATGATCTGAAGTTATGGGATGATAATTAACATAAGGGAGTAAAACAAATATAGTCTCTAGTATATAAGTTCACCAAAGAATACTTTTATAAAAGTGAACAACTGGATAAATAAAATGAGTAAGTGAAAGAGAAGAAAAGTCATAATTACAATGAATACTACAATCTGAAAGATGTTTCTTAAAAGATACTGGCAAGTTTTGTATACATCACTGTTCAACTCAAGAAGAGATTGTCTTAATGTGCAATTTAAACATAAAATCATGTAAACACAATCAAACTGCATTTTTTTTCAAAATTTTCTAAGTTCTATAAACTTTCTATGTATTTTAAAAATAATCAAAAGTAATTTGAATTTTTTTACCATGCTTTACATTTTCAAATATTAAACACATTTTAATACATTTTTACAATAAAATTGATTTTCTTCTTTTTTAAAATTTTATTTATTTATTCATGGGAGACACAGAGAGAGAGGCAGAGAGACACAGGCAGAGGGAGAAGCAGGCTTCTGGCTGAGCAGGGAGCCCAATGCGGGATTCGATCCCAGGACCTCGGGATCACGCCCTGAGCCAAAGGCAGACACTCAACTGCTGAACCACCCAGGCAGTCCCTATAAAATTGATTTTCTTTTCCACTTTACTTTGCTTGGCACTGGTTACCAGTAGCATGAGATATACCAATGTGACTGATAAAAGGAAGGAATATTGATTAATGGTCATATGTCTGGCAACTCATTTTTTAAAACCACGCTTTTTTTTCCAACCAGGAATCTAGGCTTCCACATATCTAAGAATATCTTTCCTAATGCCTTAAAGAAGATTATAATAGTGACTCTTAAAATGACCAAGGATGATATTTTCACAGGTTGAATTTCTAGGGGCGCCTGGGGGGCTCAGTCAGTTCAGCAGCTGGCTCTTCATTTCATCTCAGCTCATCATCTCTGGATCCTGGGATTGAGCCCCATTTTGGGCTCCATACTCAGCGTGGAGTCTGCTTGAGGATTCTCTATCTCTCAAATAAGTAAATCTTTAAAAAAAATGGAGGATTTCTTCCTCCATGAAAATGTGCATTACCTAGAAAGTGGTCTAAATTTTTTAAAATGAAAGAAAACCACGTAGTTCCACCAGACCTAAAAAATAATTGTTTATCCAAACAGAAGCACATTCATTTCTATAGAATTAATAATGACAACATAAGTAGATATGTATACACATTGCTATAAAATATAATCTATATTTATTAAATTTGAACATATTAATATATAGCAGGCATCTATGACTATTAAAATTCTTTATTTTTACCAGTGTTGTTTTACAAAACTTTATAATTTTATTTTCCAGATAGAATGATTACTATATGATACAGTTGATTTTTTTATTTTTTTTATTTTTATTTATTTATGATAGTCACAGAGAGAGAGAGAGAGGCAGAGACATAGGCAGAGGGAGAAGCAGGCTCCATGCACTGGGAGCCGGATGTGGGATTCGATCCCGGGTCTTCAGGATCGCGCCCTGGGCCAAAGGCAGGCACCAAACCGCTGTGCCACCCAGGGATCCCTATGATACAGTTCTGTAGCTTAAGTATTTTCTGCTCCATTTAAAATAATTAAACTAGTTTTTTATTTAACTGTTCACAAGTACTTAAAAATCTAGAAACATTTAACCAAACACAACGGGGTGAGGATCATTTGGAAATTCTATCACTACATATAAGTGAAAGAAATATTATCTATACACGTAAGTTTAATCTTGTGACTATATTAATATATTATCAAAGCATTTTAAAAGCCAGTAAAGTTATTTCTCTATAAAATTTGAGATAGACATATTATTAATAACTAGAAATCACTAATACATTAGCAGAGTGCACATTGTTTATCATTGATTCCTTTATAATATTTTTAGTGTCAGGCTTTGGTAAAAGTATAAGAGAAACTAACTTCATAAGATATTTAAAAGGCATGGCATAGAAAAGCAAGATTTCAATTTATTCAGCTTTAAAACTACATGAATTAAGGTGGTATAAAGTATGTACTTGCTAAATATAATGAAGGAAAAATCTTATTAAGGATGTCCACAAAGTAGTGACAGAAACAATAATGTCTTAAGAATTAAGTTAAAAAAAATATATCCTCATGGAGTAGAAAATATTCTTTTCTTAGACTTAATAAACCTTATATTTTAGATCAATTGTAGATACACAGCAAAACTGAGCAGAAAATATAGTTTCCATAACCCTATGCTTTTTAGTACAGACATCGCCATCAGAGTGGTACATTTGTTACAACTGCCGAACTACTTCAACACATCATTATCCCGCAAAATTCACGGTGTACATTAAGGTCATTCTCGATGTTTTATGGGCATGCCTTATTATTCTGTTGCACTTCACTCTGTTGCATTTCACAGACATTGCATTTTTCACCGATTGGAGGTTTGTGACAAACCTGTCAAACCAGGCTATCCACACCATTTCTCCAATATCACTTGTTTGCCTCAAGTCACTGTATCACATTTTGGTAATTTTCATAATATTTTAAACTGTTTGATTATTATCATATTTGCTACAGCGATCTGTGATCAGTGGTGTTACTAGTATCATTGTTTTGGAGTGCCATGACCTATGCCCACACAAAACACCAAAGTTAATCAATAATTCTTTGCATTAGGCTGCTTCACCATGGGCTTTTCCCCTGTCTTTCCCTCTCTTTGGGCCTCTCCATTCCCTGAGACACAACAAAGTGGAAATCAGTCCAAAATGAATAACCCAACAATGGCTTCTAAGTGTTCAAGTGAGAGGAAGAATCACGTCTCTCACTTTAAACCAAAAGCTAGAGATGATTTAGTGAGGAAGGTGTGTTGAAAGCCAAGACAAGCTGAAAGCTAGACCTCTTGCACCAAACAGTTTGTGAAGCTGTGAATACGAAGGAAATATTCTTAAAGGAAATTAAAAGTGCTATTCCAGGGAACACATGAATCATAAGAAAGCAAAGCAGCCTTTTTGCTGATATGGAGAAGGTTTTGGTGGTCTGAACAAAATATCAAACCAACCATGATATCACCTTAAACAAAAGTCTAATCCAGGGCAAGGCCTTAACTGTCTTCACTTCTATGAAGGCTAAGAGAGGTGAAGAAGCTGCAGAATAAAAGGTTGGAAACCAGTATACATTGGTTCATGAGATTTAAGGAAGGAAGCCATCTCCAAAACATAAAAGTGCAGGTGAAGCAACAAGTGCTGACCTAGAAGCTGCAGCGAGTCACCCAGAAGACTAAGATAAGTAATGAAGGTGGCTACACTAAACAGCAGATTTCTAATGACCCAACCTTCTATTGAAAGAAGATGCCAGCAAGGACTTGCATAGCTGGAGTAGAGAAGTCAAGGCCTGGCTTCAAAGTTTCAAAGGCCAGGTTGACTCTCCTTTAGGAATTAACTCTTATGATGAATCTGGGCAAATGAATTGAATTGAAACTCTTCTGGAAATAACTTGTTGTATTTAGATGTTAATCGTGATCCATTGGTAAGAGGCCAAAATATCAACATTGACCAAGGTGTGGAAGATGTGTACTCTAAGCTTCATGGGTGACTTGGAGAGGCTCAAGAGCAGCAGAGAAGGAACTTGCAGATGTGGTGGAAACAATCAGAGAAATAGAATTAGAAGCAGAGCCTGAATATGAGACTGAATCGTTCGTTGCAATCTCATCCTATAAGTTGAACAGATGAGGAGCTGCTTCTTCTGAGCAAGCAAAAAGCAAGTAGTTTCTTGAGATGAAATCTACTCCTGCTAAAGATGCCTTGAAGATAGTTGAGACAGTAACAAAAATTTACAATATTACATGAACATACCTGATAAAGCGGTGGCAGGGTTTTGGAAGATTGGCTCTCATTCCGAAAGCCTTACTGTGGGTAAAATGCCATCAAAGAGCATCACAGGGTGCAGAAAAATCTTCCATGAAAAGAAGTGTCAATTAAAGTGGCAGATTTCATTGTTGTCCTAAGAAATTGCCACAGCCACCCCAACTGCCAACAACCACCACCCTGATCAGTCAGCAGCCACCAATACTGAGACAAGATCTTGTACTGGCAAAAGATTGGGACTCACTGGAGGCTCAGATGAAGGATGGGTAGTGCTTTTTAGCAATAAAATATTTTTCATTAAAGTATGTACATTTCTTATGCATAATTTGGTTGCACACTTAATAGACTATGGTTTAGTATAAAACTAGCTTTTGTGTTCACCGGAAAACCAGAAAATTCATTTCACTCACATTATTGCAATATTCACTTTATTGTGGTGGTCTAGAGCCAAACCTATGATACTTTTAAGGTATGCCTATCATACAAAGTTCTAAACATGGCAAGTAGTCATCACAGTCCCTTAAGATGAAATTATAAGAACTATATATGAAATGTGTATCTCAAGAACTTTAGTGAATTTATCTAAGGTTGCAGAAGTATATTTGGCATGTTTTCTAAAATGTATTAAATTACATTTGCATATGGATACAATTTAAACATTCACTTCACTCAATCTATCTTTATCCTTAGTGAATTGCAAAATAACAAGAAATGCTAAAAGATGCTTTACCTTTCTCTAAGAATTTGATGACTGAAACATACTTCATTGATTTGTTTGTAGTACATAATTCTATAGAATGTGTGCATATGTTTTAAATTTAGATACATGCTCAGGTGACACCAATACATACAACTTTAAAAGGCTTCATAAAAATAGAAATATTTAATTTACAAAGTTTTGATCTAACAATCATGATATCATAGATTCTTAGATGTTGAAGGGAGTTTGAAATCTCTATTTCAGTCCTTCAGTCATTTATGCATTGGAAAGCTCAAAACTTAGGTTTTAACTCATGCTTTGACAAGTATTTGATGACAATAAAGTAACTAATTCACTTGTTTTGTTTTTCAGACTAATCACTTTTAGTTAGCTCAATGATTATACAGGATTTTATGATTCATTAATAGTATGGGTAGAATTGTTATAATTATGGTGACATCCTTTTCAACATCTAGAAGCTGTCTGCATTCCTTGGCTAGTGGCCTTTTCCTTGCACTATACCAACATGGTGATTTATCATCACATCTCCTTCTGATTCATCATGATCTTTCTGCCTCCCTCTTACAATGACCCTGTGATTTCATTGGATTCATCCAGATAATCCAGGATAAACTCTCATCTTAAAATCCTTAATATATTCACATTTGTAAAATCTCTTTTTACAATGTAGGGTACCATACTCATAGGTTCAGGAGATTAAGATTTTATATCTTTGCAAGGGTGGGGGACTTTACTTGACCTACTACAAGTGCCCAATATGGACCTGCAATCTTTACTTGACCTACTACAAGTGCCCAATATGGACCTGCAATAGTCAAGAATCTGGAGATATGGTAGTAAACAAATATTTGAATATATGTTCATAGATCTTGTATTCTGGAGGATAGAAGTCATCAACCATAGCATAATGACTGCTTTTAGAGCTCTGAAATATTATGTGTGGGATAAGAGGCCTTTAAGATGGCCCTCAAGGACCGCCATGCTCTAACATTCATGCTTTCGTGTAATCCCCTCCAACTGAGTATGAGCTAGATCAAGAGACTCATTTCCTAAGAAGAGGATATATAAACAGTGATAGAACATCTTTTTCTAGATCACTCTACAAAAATCCCGTGGCTTCTATTTTGCTTCCCATTTTTACTCACTCACTAGCTTGCCCTAAGGAAGCCAGCTGACATGTTATGAGCTTCCCGGCCGAGAGGACTATCTGGTGAGAAACAGAGGAATGCTGTTGCCCAACAGTCAGTGAAGAACACAGGGCTTAATGTTCCTATAATACAGAAAGAAATAAATCTTGTCAATAGTCACAGGAGTGAGTTTAAAAGGATCCTCTCCTGGTTGCATTCCTGTGAGAAACCCGGAACCAAAGGCACCCCACTAAGCTGCACCCAGATACCTAAGCAATGAAAACTTTGAGATAATAAAAGTGTAATGTCTGAAGTCACAAAGTTTTAGGGTCATTTGTTATGTAGCATAGATATCTAATGCAGTGTTTATTTAAACTTGAATTTGAATGCCATTGAGAAGGGCGGGTACTGGGTACTGTCTAAATCATACAAAGTTCATGCCTTTCCTATTGTCTGACAACAAAACATCTAGTAAATACATATTAAATAAACTATCCAATTGTTTTTAATGTATTTTAAACATATTAAATTAATTAGAAAAAAATAATTTGCTATAAATACTATGAAGTGGGGGAAAAGAAAGTGTCCTGTGATAGCAGATAACTGGGAAACCTGAATAAAAATCAGGGAAAATCTCTCTGTGTATATCTTTTTCAAGGACCTAAAGGAAAAGAAGAATAATTTTAGCAAAGGACAGAAAGAATATTCCAGACAAAACAAATGATCGCACATAAAGGCCTAGAAGTAGGAACAGGCATGGTCTCCAATATCAAAATAAGACAAAATTGCTTTCCATTTGTATAGGGGCATCAGTGGGCAATAATGGGTTAGTAGTAGATGAAAGTGAGTGATCATTATTATAGCATGGCTTGGAACATCATGATAGAAAATGAATTTTCAATTCAGTGCAATGGGATTATCCAAAGGGAATAATTGAAGATGAATACAGATTTTAATTTGAGCACTTTGATAGAGGTGATGGCTAATTTTTGTATCAACTTGACTGGGCCACCAAGTGCCCTGACATTTGGTGAAATATTATTCTAGGTGTATCTGTGAGGGTGCGTGTGGTTGAGATTAACGTTTGAATCAGTAGACTGAGTAAAGTAGATCACCCTTCCCCGTGTGGTTGGGCCTCATACAATTCACTGAAGGCCCACAGAGAATAAAAAAGGTTGAGGCAGGGACAATTTGCTTTCTTGCTCTCCCTGTCTTCGAGCTCAGACACTGCTCTTCTCCTGCCTTCAGACCTGGACTTAGCCTGGAACTTATACCACCAGCTCTTCTGGAGCCTGGAACTTCAGACTTGGACTGGACTAGATCTTAGGATTTCTCATCTTCCACAATCATGTGAGTCGATTCCTTATAATCTCTTTATACATATCCTGTTGATTCTGTTTCTCTGGAGAATGCTCACAATTGCATGTTGTCCCATTTGCTTAAAAATTATGATGGAAAAAATGAATTCTAGAGCAGAGGGAAATGAAAACTCCAGCTTTGACTATACTATATTTGATTCGGAACATCCAATTTCAGATGTCAAGAACGAATTTTGTTAACAGATCGTGTTCTTTTTGTTCATTAATTATTTAACACATTGTGTCTTATGCCAAAGATGGGACAGGAAGTCTGGGAAGTGTAGTTTAAAAAGACAACAGTGCACAGATGCTGTATCAGTTAATTATTCCCTCCTTATAAGCAACAAAATGTCTGACAAATGATGAATTAAATAGAAGTTGTTAATTTTCTCATATAGTAGGAACTTTGAAAGTAAAGGCTTGCTATGGTCAAGGAAAAAGTAAGAACATTGGTTCAGGAACTCAACAATGTTAGGAACCTGTGTGTTTGTCTGTAGGTGTGTGTGTGTGTTTAATCTTCCTTTCACTGTTGCAAGTTCACGATAGCAGCTCCAAACACCACGCCAAGTCATGTTCAAACATGGGAAAACAGAGCCACACAGAGTGGAATCCTTTTTAGCACATGCTTCCTTCTTTTGAGAGATTCAAAATCATTCCCAAAAGCCCCTCAGAAAATTTTCTCTTTCCTCTAATTGGTGAAAAAAAAAAAATCAACCATAATTTCACTCCTAGACTGTGGGCTGGGTTTACTTTTTCAAAGATCTAAGGCTCTTGTGTCTCTGCCTCTCTCTCTCTCTATGTCTATCATAAATAAATATAAAAAAAATCTAAGGCTCTTGATTTGATACATGAAAAGAAAAATAACATTCTACTTGAGAGAGAGAGAGAGAGAATGATTTTAGAGTGGGCATCTAATAGAACTCCAAATTTATATAGGAACTAATTCAAGGCTAGGAAATGAATTAGTTTGACTTTAATTAAATTATGTTAAGCTTTTCCATATTGACAACAATTCATCTTTGAGTGAGCATGTGACCCAGTTCTGGCCAATAAAACATAAATATTTCTGAAAGTTTCTATCAATGTTATCCTTCCTGTTATATGAAGACATCAGGAAAACAGGTGTTTGTTGGTGTTTTTTTTTTTTTTCCAGCCCTTCCTCTTGCTTTCAGCTCAGGATGGTATTGTATAAAAATAGAATGATTCAAGGTGTGGCAGTTATCTTGTAACACTGAGATAAAAACCAAATACCAATGCTCCTTACAACACAGCTTCCCAACTCCGTTCTTTTACTCAAAAAATCCTTTATTATTTAAACTAATCCAGTATGGGGGCACCTGGGTGACTCAGTGGTTGAGCATCTGCCTCAGACTCAAGTGGTGATCCCAGGGTCCTGGAATCAAGTCCCACATCAGGGTCCCTGAAGGGAACCTGCTTCTCCCTCTGCCTGTGCCTCTTCCTCTCTCTCTGTGTCTCTCATGAATAAATGAATAAAATTTAAAAAATATATAAACTAATACATAATATAATATGGAGACTCTGTTCTTTGTAACTAAAAAGAGCATATATAATATAGATATCATTTAAATCTATAGAAATGAAGGTATTTGTGGCAAAGGGGAAAAATGCAGAGAATGAAGAAAAGGGTGTCATTACTGAGGTTTGGCAGCATTTAGGGAGAAATAGATAAGGAACCTGCTAAGGAGACAGAGAAGTGGCAAAAGGACAACCTAAAGAGTAGCGTGTTCTGGAAACTTGAGGGGATATTTCAAGAAAAGAAGTAAATGCTCCTGAAAGTCTTAACAGATTGAAAACTGCAATTTAAAAATAATTTTGGCAATATGGCGGTCTTTGGAAACTTTGAAAGGACTTCTCTGAGTTACTGGGAGAAAGAAGCTATATTAGAACACATAGGTTCAAGGAAGTGTGTCTAGGAAATATGTGTTCAGTGTTTGGCCATGAAGTAAAATTGATAAAAAGCAGTAAATGAGGCATGCCTTGTTGTTGCGGTTGCTATCTAGGGGAATGTGCTAAAGGAAATTTGCATGGGGATGAGGTTATAAGCAACGGAGAAAGAGATATTTATGATGCTGGAGGGGGAAAAAAAAAGAAACCACAGAAGTACTCTTGAGAGGAGATTATCTCTGAGTACAAGAGAAGAGATTAGCTTCTGATTGAGGATGGTTGCTTTATTGTAACAAGATGTGGTGATGAGGTAAAGACATTTCTTGGTTGGCTTGTGAGAGGCTGAGACACCTTTTCTGGCCCATTTTTCTCAGAGAAGGATCTGTTTACTCAGTTTACCAATTCAAATATTAATCTCATTCAGAAACACCCTCACAAAGACACCCAGAAATAAGGTTTAGCCAAACATCTCAATACCCCATGGCCCAGTCAAGATGACACATAAAATTAATGATCATGATCATCATGGAAGAGTGAGGGGAGCTTATGGAGAATGTGTGAGCTATCAGACTTTACTTAAGTTCAGCTAAAATGTCAGAACATTTTCTTGTGAATGAACTTGGTGTTAGGGATCCCTAATCTTGTACTGTACAGTCAACGCTTTGACATTAAAGGCAACATTTTCAATTTATTCTCATTAAATTATATATTCACAGTTTTACAGAAGAATACCTTTCTTCAAATTATTTTAATCATGGTTTTTAATTGCCAGTGTTATTTCTCCTTTCTAATTTCTTGGCTCTGCAATTCTGGTAAACACGTGTTTTCTGTTGGCTTGTCATTCAACATTAGTCAGCATTGGGCCCAAGGCAGAGGTAGGTGGCACTTTCTGAAACATTAGGATCATTACTGGTAGTAATATTGGCAAATATTCCTAAAACATTAAAAAAATAATATTCACTGTAGACCTCAAAATTGAATCTGATTCATAATTTCAGAAAAATCTAAATCTTAATAAATTTTTATCAAATCTGATTTAAAGATGAAATTCCCTCAAATTTTATTTAAATATCATTCAAATGTAGAAATTATTATAGGCAACATGAATCTAGTTTCTGTTTTGCAAATGGTTCATTCATCCACATTCAGTGCTTTTTATTTATTTTGTTCCATTTTTCTATACTATGTATATTTCACAGCAATCAATTATTCTTTAGTCTAATTTGAGAGTAAAATACAAATATTTCAAAGTCAATTCATATGTCCTGCTGCCTCGCTAGAGGTGTCATGGAAACCAAGAATGTAGGCACTGGAGTGTATCTACTTAGCTTACAGTTCTGGCTGTGACATTTATTAAATGTGTGATCTTTAAAAAACTTACTGTGTCCTCTCTGTATGAAAGAAAAAAAGAGTTAGTTGGTTTAGGCTACAAAGTAAAATAGATGGAGTAGTTTACAAACAACAAACATTTATTTCTTACAGTCTGGAGGCTGGAAGTCCAAGATCAGGGTACCATGTGGTTGGGTTCTGGTGAGGGTCCTCCTCCAGGGTGGACTTTTTGTATCTTCAAATGGTGGAAAGAGAGCAAGGTAGCTCTCTGGCCTCTTCTGGTAAAGTCATTAATCTTATTTCTGAGGGTTCTAATCTCATGATCTAATTACCTCCCAATGATCTTACAACATAGAAATTTTGAGACAACATAAATATCCATTCCAGAGCAGATAAACACTTCTCCATATTTATACCATCCAAACATCTTTCACACAGTGTTGTTAATCATGTAAAAATGTATTTAAAAATTCCTCTCTGCAGGGGCCCTGGGTGGCTCAGTCAGTTAAGTGCCTGCCTTCAGCTCAGGTCATGATCCTGGGGTCCCGGGATTGAGCCCCAGGTCAGGCTCCCTGCTCAGTAGGGAGTCTGCCCTTCTCTCCCTACTCATGCTCTCTCTCACTTTTTCTCTCAAATAAATAAAATAGAAAAATAAAATAAAATAAAAAAATAAAATAAAATAAAAATTACTCTTTGCAAAGCATTGTTCCAAGTGCTTTAAGTGTATTTCATGTTATCATCATAGCAAACCATGGAATAAATATGTTAATATTCCCACTTAATGGATGATAAAAATCTAAGTAACTCGCTGCTGGTCACACAATTTATAAGTGGTATAACTGGGTTAGACTCAAAGCAAAATTATGTGTAAAATTTAAATAATTCAATTATACTTAGAAATCCAGTAGGCAACCAATCCATTTATCTGTGATCTTTGTGAATTGAAGCAGATTTTGTAAAGCCATTAAGAGAAACAGCAATCAAACAAATAAAAAGCAGATACGCTGCAAGGTTCACTTTATACTTCACATCACATCATATTTAATGTATGATAATGTTAAGAAATAAATATAAATATATTAAATTGCCAGCTTATGGATCTTGAGGCTCATTTTAATCCTCACATATTATTTTTAATACATAAAAAGGTTATCGAGCAGTCTAAACTCAGTATATCTGTGACATAATTTTATATGCCTTCAAGGACCTCTCTTTAACTTTGCTTCCACATCGTTTAATTGCATTTTAAGCAAAACCCACAGCTTTGTGGTCATTTTCAGTTATTGAGCATAATCCAACATAGTTTAAAATATCAGTGATCACAGATAGGGTGAGCGAGCCATCCCAGTGCTGTAGCCTCTCTCCATTCTATGATGTCTCTGCAGTATGTGCTCAAATCGACCTGAAAAGAAAATCAGCAAACAGATTCTCAAACAGTGAATGAAATTCTTTTGTTCATTTATTCATCCCTTCAGCAAATATTGAGTAACTAACATTTGCAGGTACTAGGGAATTAAACGATCAACAAAACTAATAGAACACATTAGAAACATTAGAAAACTAATGGACCTTATATTCTAATGGGGGAACAGGGTCAATTGGTGATAGGTGTTTTGAAGAGAAACTGTAGCTAGGTAGGAGGAGAGAAGTTCATGGAAAATTATTTTTTCAAGCTTGCCAGGAAAAGTCTCCATTAATAGATAACAACTGAGTGGAAGTTTGTGAAGGAAGGGAGGACTGTTCCAGGCTGAGAGACGAGGATTGGAGGGACACCGTCATAAAAGCATGTTTGGTGCCCTAGAAGGTGCGTGAGTCATCAAGAAGGAAGGTAGGAGCTGATGTTCAAGAGATAGATAGGTCCTTTCCAACTGGACCTTCCAGATTACGGCAAGAGCTTTTCATGTTATTAGACCCCTTTAGAAGGTTTCAAGAAAGAAGGAATGTGATAGAACATAGGTTTTAAAAAGAATTACCTGTCCAAAGGTGAGTCATCAACTGGGGTCAAGACTGGAAGGATTAGCTAAGTGGGGAAGCTTTTGCATTCTAGGCAAAAGTCAGTGGCAACGTGGCCTGTCCTCAGTGTTGTTTTTTTTTTTTTTTAATTTCATTTAATTAATTATTTATTTATTTATTAAAAAAAATTTTTTTTTTTTTGTCCTCACAGTGTTGACGCTGGTGGGAACCTGTTGGATTTCTTGATGGATTTATATAAATGTGGGGAAAAGAAAAGAGTTAAGAATGATTACAAGATCTGTTTGTTTATTTGGAGGCTTAAGCAACAAGGTCAATGGTAGTGCTATTTTCTGAGATAAATAAAAGTTAGAATACAAATACCAATGGTTTTGTTTATAGCATATAAATTTGAGATGCCTTTTAGTTAACCTGGTGGAGTCATTAAGATTCCTACTGCCCTGATGAATATAAATTGGGTTAAAAAAAGAAAAAAAAAAGTATATTTAAAATATAGCAGGAGAGCTGTCTGGCAAAACTTGTTTGATTTTTTTAAAAACAAGCATAAAGTAATTTAGTAGAAGGGATGTTGGCAATAATTTATTAAGAGCAGATTTGCAATTATGCTAGTGTATTAAATGCAGTCACCCTTATAGTCATGTGCAATTGACCGATATAATGTGCTGCTTGCTAGGTCATTCCATTTAAGAGGGTTATAACAGCTAATCTTTTCAGCAATCAAAAGGATCCTACAACAAATAAACAGTCAGAAAGCGGGTGAATTTTAACTAGTAAAGGAAGTAGGGATATTATTTTCTCAACCTGGAAACAAGATCCACCTGCTTCCTAAATAAATAATTTCAAATGTGGAATTTTGATTTGGGGATTAAAGATAACTTTCTCTCTCTCTCTGTCTTCCCCTCTTCTGTATCTATCTATCGGTCTATCATCGATCTATCATCAATCTGTCATCTATCTATCTATCATCTATCTATCTATCTATCTATCATCTATCTATCATCTATCATTTATCTGTCTACCAATCTATATCTATCATCATTACTCCTTTTTATCCACTTGGGATAAGTTGTCCCTTTACTCATGTTTGAAGCAAATGCCTCAACTTGTGCTTTTGAAAAAAGCCTTCCTGCTTTGACTCCTTTACTCATAAAACAGGTCACCATTCATCACTCTTTACCTTCTTGTATATTTAACTCCTCTCTTTCTTTCCGTCGTCATTGCTTTTACACAGAAAACAAAGTGTTTGTCTCTGTAAATTAAAAAATAAAATTCTATTGTCCTTGAATGCTTTTTAAATTCTCCCTCTGCTAAAATCCTTGCTAAAGAGAGAAAGCTTGCCTTTAGTTCACGATGGGAGCCCTCATATTTCAGTCACTTCTTTCCTTTCTGCTATCAAGCTTCTGCCTCTGTTATCTCACTGAAATTCCTCTCTAAAAGGTGACTCATGGGCCTGCTAAATTTCAACAGGTTATTTTTGTCTTTCACATTACTTAGATTTGTTTAACATTAAACATTTTTTGGTCATCATTCTCAACTTTTCTCCTTTCTTGGCTTCTAGGATCACAATTTCTAGTTTAAAATCCTACTTTTTAAAACTTCATCTAAATATCCTTATTTATTTTTGTATTTTTCTTTTTGTGATGCCACTTCATATTCACTAAGATTCCATTTGCAATTTTTCTCTGCTCATCGCTTTTCTTTCCTTTTTTCTTTCTATTTTTTCTCTTTCTTTCTCTTTCTTTTTCTTTCTCTCTCTGTTCCTCTACCTTTCCTCTTTCTACTTTTTATAAAAATGACCATCCATCCCTATTAGGACAACTTCTGCCATTGGCCACAATATTTAGTCTAATTAGAGCAAATGTTCCTTGAGGGAGTCTTGCTCACTGTTGCATCCCCAGAACACTGCCTGCTACATAATGGGTGCTCAGTAAATTGTTATTAAAACAACCTATATTGACTGTGCAAAGGTGTCATCTAAACTCTGGACGTGTATACATAAGCGTATAGGGGATATCTGTAAATAGCCTCAAAACACCTCATCTACAACAAGACCTTAGGATAACATTATGTTCTCCCAAATATTTACCATTATTCACTCAGTTATCTAAGTTCTATTTAAGGGATATACTTTAAAAAGCCACCTCTCCCTTAAACCCGCAGCCAACCAACCACCAAGTCCTATAGATTCTATTGACTTGAACTCTAGCTCCTCCCTCTGTGTTCATGACTTCTGAGACAGATCATACACCCATCAGCTCTCACGTGGGCTGTGGTTGGGTCTCCCTGCCAATAGCACTCCCTCTTCCAATTCACATTCTACATGGCAGACAAAAGCTTTAACTGAAATACAGACATAACAATTTCCTCTCCTGAATAAAAATGTTTGCTGACATTCACTACTCAGGACAAAGTCTAGACACTTTGCTGCTTTATGCAGGACCCTCCAGGAGCTGTCATCTGCTTCAAGCTAACTTCCTCAGATTTTATAAGATTTTGCTTTTCTCTTACTCCTTTACAACCTATGCTTCAGGCAAACCAAATTCATTTACATTTCATAAATAAAAATCAGATTCTTATAAACCAAGATTTTCTTTTAAACTTCAGAGATACACTCTCATTGTCACGTTCCTCCCCTGCTGCCAATCTTGGCAATCTAGAGAACTTCTTCCTATTTTTAAGACACAGCTCAAGTGCCCTCTTCTATGGGAGGATTTTCTGAGGCTCTGCTCCACAAATAGAACTAGATGCTTCTACTTTCTCTACTTCAATCTTATTTTATTCTATTATTAATGCAGTTGCTCGTCTCCCGATCATCAACTGGAAACTCCCTGGGAGCGTTCTTACTTCATTAACATCTTCCATAGCGTCCAGCCCCAAAATAGAACCTTAATATAGATCATGAGTTACAGACGTCCAAATGGAGCTTGGTTTCTAATGCTCATCTTAGCTTTCTTAGTCTAGACAAACAATTCAGAGGGGAAAAATCTCTGTAGACCACTCAATACATTATAGATACCTTTTTTTCTTATTATAAGCATAGATTCAAGGTGCAGTTTGTGAAGATGGCACTTTTTTCTAAAGCTCATTTGTCTTCCATCTTTTAGGATATTTCAGAGAGATTACCCCTGCCTTTGTCCAAATTTATGCTCCACAAGTGACTTTGTGACTCAGGATGGAAATGAGAAGTTTATTCCGTGGAGGAGGAAGAATCAGGGATATCTTGAGAGAAAGTCTCAAAGATAGGATTAAGGCAAGGTCGTCTGATTTTGAGAACAAGTGTTACTGTCAGGACAGCTACCAGGGTGATTTCTGACAAGAGAATAAACTTATGCACACAAGCCTGTGCACACACATGTACACACACCACCACCACCACCACCGAATCCATAAGTCCTTTGAACATGTGGACAAACAGAAATGAAAAATTAGATTAAAATGGCATTTCTGTAGAAACTCCAGGGAATGCTTGTGAGAACTCAGATTAATTATCCTTCTAGTGAGCCCAAAGGGAATAGGATCATATCTGAAGACAGCTCTTACAAGGTAATGAAAGCTTACCAATAAATGTTATTTTAAGTTAATTTCTGATAATTACACATTAGGCAATATTAAAGAATCGTTTACTAGAACAACTTATGCAATTATTACCGAAGTGTTGTCTAGAGCATCCGAATGCTAGCAGGTCACGGCTATTGTTGCAGATTACAACTGATAACCTGCCTGCAATAAATATGGTTGTATTTATAACTTACAAGGCCAAGAGAGGGGGAAAAAGTAATTATATCATTTTTCATTCTGCACTATAGCTCAGTGCCTGCAGTAGGGTATATTTTCAGTTTTTTTTAGATGAATAAATAATTATTATCAAAAGATCACTTATTAAAAAAATCACTTATTGATATTGAAAAGTATATTCACCTGGTTAAATAAGGGAATGCGTAAAAGGATTATAATTACTAAAATTGAAATGTTATTGAAATTGTTATAAAACATAAAATAAATATTAACTAACCAATGGTAGTTGGAGAAAATGTCTTACCTTGTGGAAAACTTACATTAATTTCCATTCTGAGTCAAAATACTATGCTTCACTTTGGGTCTAATGTATGCTCTTCTCTCCTTCAGAGTATAGTCATACAATTCAAAGGCCTAAGTAATTTTGGAAATAATCAGAATACTTACGGGCTCACTAGAGACATAAAAGAAATGTTTTATTATTTTAATATTTCAGATCACATGATCTCTCAAATCAAGATCTTTGTTGCAGAGGGCTTTTCTTATTTGCACACTTGTGTTGGGTTTGGGAGTCTTCAAATGTCTCAATTATTTTGTTTTCATTTCAGAAGGCACCGCTAATGCCTCAAGCCTGTTCTGGCCTTGTGACTGCAACAGGAGCACAGACTAGGCCCTGATTTCATTTAGAGATCAATTCAGTTTTTCCTTTCTGTTCGTTTTCCCCACAAGGCCCACAGAACTTCGCTCCTTGCTAACTGACTCCAGGGCAGCATCGGTGCGGTGTCACATGGATGCAGGTGCTGTCCCTGAAGGTGGGCTGTGGGCAGGCCATGAGCATCCACCTGGCACCCAGGGCCTCCTTCTCCACCGTCTGCATGACCCTCTTTACCCCTTGCCCAGTTCTTGCTACTCGCCTGAAATCTGGACTGTCAGCACTCCCTTTCCAGACTTCTCAACTGGGCAGGCGTGTAACATCCACATGCATGAGCTTATTCTTTTTTTTTTTTTTTAATTTTTATTTATTTATGATAGTCACAGAGAGAGAGAGAGGCAGAGACACAGACAGAGGGAGAAGCAGGCTCCATGCACCGGGAGCCCGATGTGGGATTCGATCCCGGGTCTCCAGGATCGCGCCCTGGGCCAAAGGCAGGCGCCAAACTGCTGCGCCACCCAGGGATCCCTGAGCTTATTCTTTTTTATGATGCTTCTTTCAGTTTCCCAGGAGATTAAAATAATAAAACAAAAGTATTGTGAATGTAGGCCTCTAAAAGCATCTATTTCGGTCTCAATTATCCAAGGTAATAGCTTATGTAAAAAAAAAAAAAATATATATATATATATATATATGAATAGATATAATCCACAAAAGAACCCTTGGCTCCACGATTTAAAACTGCGGCTGATCACCTTTAGTAGATTGTAGTTTCATCGAGAGATGCACACCAAGAATTATCTGAATAATTAAGTTCATCTGAATAATATTCCCTCCATTTCAGGCCCTGTGTAAGGTGTATTTCTTCATGGGTTTGGATAAGCTTCAAAAGAGCACTATGTGAGGATCTATAATTTGAGGTGAAAATGGTGTCATAAATCCAGGCTCTGAGCCATGGATGGAGAAACGTGAACTAAATGCTGGGCAGGAGGGCAGGGTGGCCTGGTGGGCCTGCGGCCTCCACCCCGGAGGAGAGAGTGGGGTGGTCCCACCGTCCACGCTGCCCCCAGCACGGGGAGCAAGAGTATCCAGACCTTACACCACAGACCCCTGGCCCTTCTTCTCTCCTTCAAGCCACGTTGCAGATTCCATGTATCTGTTAAAGGTATTTCTTTCACTTTACAATAATTTGCCTTTCCAGGGAAGGGAAGAAAAATAAAGCTGAATACTCAACAGTTGTTGGAAGAGCCACAGAGCAAGATACAGAATAATGATCTCTTATGGATTAAAAAAGAGGCCTTTCTGGGTGGAGCTCCTGAACATTTTAACAATGGCTTTAGTGGATTATGGATTTTAAATCTTGGTGCAAAAAAAAAAAAAAATCTTGGTGCATTGCTCAAACATTCATGGACTACTTTGGTGTTGGTTTCCAACGTTGTATTTTTTTTTTCATTTTTTTCTTAGGATTTTATTTATTTATTCATGACAGAGTGAGAGAGGCAGAGACACAAGAAGAGGGAGAAGCAGGCTACATGGAGGGAGCCCGACAGGGACTCAATCCCAGGACCCCGGGGTCATGCCCTAAAGGCAGATGCTCAACCGCTGGGCCACCCGGGGATCCCAGGTTTCCAACTTTAGGATGTAAGTAATTGAGGAAAGTTTAAGGTTTTGGTTTTTTTAAAACTGTTTTTCTCACACTACTAGAAAAAAAATACATTCAAGATGCCAGAAAGGAGAGAGTTTTCTAAATATTTCGATACCATCAGATACATCACCACTCGAGATGTTCTGTTGGAAACAAAATTACCTCAGCCAAATTCCTTTAATCTAGTTTCAAAAGATGATTTCTCTTATTTATATGGGAAGACCAATACAGTTTATTATGGAAATTTTTAAAAATACAGGGAAGGGAAAATAATAAAAATTATCACCACTGTCTTCTTTTAGAAATGTTTTCATTGTTTCCAAATACACGTGCAAAAATACGTAGCGTGGAAGAAAAAAAAAAGAAATTTTAAAAACTGGTAACAGAACTTCCCTGTGGAAGGGAAATGTCTTTCTTCTAAAAGATAACTTGATGAGGGGCTTTTGAATCATACTATGTGAGTGCAGATCCCAGGCCGTTGTACGTTTGGATATGTTAACAAATCTTTGACCTCATCTGTAAAATGCACAAACTATTAGTTTTCTTTCCTTAGAGTTGATTTTAAATTAAGTGAAACAATCTCGTTTAGCCAGTACCAGGCCCGTAATAAAATTTCAATACACATTACTAGTCAGCAGCAGCATTTGGTGAAGGTCCTTTGGGCCGTGAAAGAAGTTCCCCAGGCATGAAGAAGGTAGTCTAGGATAAGACAAAGATTGTAAGGTAAGCTAGGCTTTGGGGTCTGAGAACAGGGGATTGGGAACTCAGTGATGAGAGAACCCAGATGGAGAGAAAGGGAATAACAATATAGTTGGAATTGCCCAGGCTGTGGAGAAAATATAGCAGGTTAGAGATTTCTTCTGATGGCAATGGAGAGAGTATTTCATAGACAGGCATGATCTATATTCGGTTTTAATTTCTGTGTCATGCAGCGACGCAGCCACCTTCCACTACTTCTGAAACGGGAACAAGACTTGCTGCATAGAAATTGAATATATAAGGATATTTTGAGAAAGTTAAGGAAAACGTTCTGGGTTTCATGTCGGCCTAGAGATGGGAGCTGCCCTACAAGGAATTAGTGTGATTGAGATTTCATCAGAAGCAGAAAATCACAAGATGGAAACCTTTAGATATAAAAAGAAGTTTGAGTGCACTGTCGTGTGCAAATGCATACAAAAATCCAATATTAGTTATTATTTTCATATATATGTAAATGATCACAAACCAACACAATAAAGCAATGCATGTATGTTTATTTTGCAGGTAAAATTTAAAATAGGTATCCTAATATAAATATTGCTTTGTAACCCACTTTTTAACTTATTATGTTATCCAGATCCCTCCACATCTCTAAATATTTTTTACAGTATTATTTTTAGGGACTATCAAAGGATAATTTTTAAAATGTAAAATTAAAAGAATATGACTCTTGATCAAATATGAAACTCCGAAGGTAAAGAATAACCTTTCATATCGTAGGTGAAGGCATTAACTGGTAAAGTAAGAAATCAGGTACCTAGAATTTGACCAAACTTTGTGAAAAATTTAACACATCTCATTGCTTTTCCCAGGCTCAGGTATTATGGATGGGGACAAATCAAATTCCATGTGTAAGTTTTGTCCTTAATTATGCTTCTTTATATTCTAGCACAAATTAACACCGTAGGACCATGATACTTGCTCAGTTGGTTAGTAAGGTTAAAATTATTTTGATTATAATGCTTTAGGTTTATACTGTTACTGTTTCTGATGAATCAATAAATGTATTAAAGTTTTCTGTTTTCATTTCTAATATAATAAATAGCAATGACTATAATCCCTATTTTATAAAACAATGACTTTTGGAGATCTTCACTAAATTTTAAGAGTGTAAGGAGCTCTGAAGACCATAAAGGATCTCTGTCTTAAGACAAAATACATACTGCTGTATTTTTTTGTTACTTATTGCTCCTATAATGGTCTCAACCGCTCATATTTATTATAAATGCAAAACAAACTCTTTATTATCTAAAATAAATAGAATATAGAGATAATTTCTTAAAATTTTTCCTCCTAAGAAAAAAAACTACAAGATGACATAAGAAAAATTATTACTTAGGAAGTGACTTGAAGCATGACTGAATTAGAAATACAGTGAGTTGAGAAATGAAAAAACTTGTTTTTTCATCATTAGATCATTACAGATAAATTATCCATTAACAAATGAATTTCCATGTAAGCTAAACTTACTCCCAAATACACCAGGCACTCTACCTTGGATTCCTATAAAGGACAGAACTTGCTGAAGAACACAGGACACATACAGAAACCACACCTCATACAGACCAAATGTCTTCACCCTGAAGATTGACAATTCAGGATTTGAAAGGAAAATGTAAAAAAAAAAAGGAAAATGTAATTCCTCCCTGTGCTAATAGCACAAATCAACCACCTATTAGGTGCCAAAGGCCAGACAAGTGTCTGAAAATGAATATAAAGAGGTGAATAAGTCAGGCAAATCTCTTTTCTTCCGAAATTCATATCCCACCAGGAATTGCCAATGTGCCAACTGCTCCAGAGAAGAAATGCTCAGAGCTCCAAGAACTGGAGACAGACACAATAAGGATGTCGGTCGGGTGAGGCAAAACCTAAAGGACAGATAGGAAAAGTGAGGCAGTGGAAAGGTGGGAGAAACATCACGGACCAAAAGCATAAAAAAGGTGAGCTGTATGATTTACATGAAACCTAGACCTTGACTTTTCACTCATATTGCTAAGGCCAAATAAATAGTCACTGCCTGGTGGACATGAGGGACTTTACTGATTTTTTCCCCATCAGAATATAAGCTCCAAGAGGCTGCAGGATTTGTCTGTATTGCTCCGTGCTCAATCCTCAGCTTCCAGAAGGGTGTTTGGCACATAAGGGGTGCGTAATATGCATATAGTGGGTAGGTAAACGGGTGGATGGTTGTCAGAACAAATGCATCTTGCGTTTTTCTGACATTGAGTTGGAAGTGAAATCATGGCTATAGCATACAGCTCTACGAAAATAGCGGCAAGAAGTGGTAATAAAATAACAGTACACCTGATGCTGTTCCTCTTCTTAATTGTGATGGATGTTTATAGGACTTTTTCTTGCTCACCAGCTCTTTGCAGTTCAGCTTCCTGGTCTACTCCTCACCTGGCTGGTCTCCTCCAGAGAGCCATCACCCTAGGACCCTGCGTCATCGGTACTTCCCTCTGCTGTAACGTTGCCAGGGTGTCCCTAAATTCCTTGGTGAGCTTTTCTGTCTTTTCTCGTAATTGGAGTTATTTGAGGGTAGAAAGATGCTCCCTTGTCCTTGAGCCACAGAGCTTTGAATTATGCCAGGGAAATACTCAGTGTCAAATACATGTTTGATGAGTGAATTAGCGATGGACAACTTTTTCTGAAATGGACTTTTTTTTTGTCTTTGTCTTTGTTCTTTTATTAATTAATTTATTTTTAAGATTTTATTTATTAACAAGAGACACAGAGAGAGAGGCAGAGACACAGGCAGAGGGAGAAGCAGGCTCCCCAAAAGGAGACCCATGCAAGACTCGATCCCAGGACCCTGGGGTTACGCCCTGAGCCGAAGGCGGATGCTCCATCCCTGAGCCACCCAGGCGTCCTTTGTCTTTGTTCAAACTGAACTTAAGTCTTATTTAAAGTACAAAAAAAATCCTTTTTTTTTTTCCTTACTGATTTTGAAATCTTTCTGCCATCTCAGATTCCTGCCCACTCGGCTTGCTCTCGCTAACCTCTTTGATTTTCAAAAATATATTTCTACTTTGGAATGTTTTGGTTTTGTTTTTGTCTTAAATTATCAGTTTTATCTCAACTAAATGAAAGTTAAATGTCCTGACCTTGTGAAATATTTATACTTCCGGGTGAAGTAAGACCTTTGCAGCATCACTAACAAATACTCCAGCTGACCTAACAGGGCACGATTTCATTGCTCTTTTATTTGCTCAATCACTCAATAATTTGCACAATGAAAGGGCTTGCTCTGCCTACATTACATCTTCTTTCTTTCTTCACTGACCTTTGGCTACATCAGTGTATTTCTTCTTTATAGGTTTTAGTCTTCTTGCCGACGAGGGTTATTCTGTGTATCGACGTGTCACAATACTCTTTCTTTGAGTAATTCCTATCATAGCTGACAATAAGAGTGAAAGAACATTCTCTTATGCCTGTAATAGTTTTCTATTCCAGAATGAAAAGTGATTATAAAGAGGATGGCAGTAAGTTATTGGTAGTGGTCATTTGTTGTTACTTGGTTCATCTCCTGGCCTTCCTCTTTCTGTTTTGAAAAGTTGAAATAGCTTGTGCTTTTTATCTTAATATTTCAAAAATTTATATTACTGCTCAAAGTTTCAATAGATATTCTTTGTTACAAGCTATAGAATAAGGCCCTGATTTATTAGGAAAGTAAAATTGTAGTAAAGGATATCCAGTAGGTCGCGCAATCTCTGGACGGGCCAGGGGGTCAGGCTCCTAAATTATGTAGCCAGAATCCAAATGCATTCTGAGGATGCTTCAGAAAGGACACCATGGCTGCCACATGGTAGCTTGCACAGAGCGCCCAATGTCCATCTTGTGCACATGACTCTGGGGCCACAGCTGGAGTTCACACAGGTGGACTTTGACACCTCGTCCACATCTGTCTATGTGAAGCTACTGTGCATGCTGCCACCTTCACTAAAACAGGGGTTCTTCATGTATCCACTTCTTCACATCACGTCACAGTCTGTGTAGGTGTTCATTTGCACCGGTGCCTCCTGGAAGCCTGAGAAAGAAAGCGTTCTGGTTTCCACTATGGAAAGTTGAGTACATTGTGCAAGAGATGGTCAAAAAATGGGAAGGCCACTCATAGATGTTGGTGGTCATACAAGTCTGTGGCAGCCACTCCTTACCTCCCTAACGTTGTCAGTATCTCCCACCACACTGAGACTTCCAAATATCAATGAAAATTGCATCATGGTCCCACCCAGATGTCCACATGGATAGGTAGCTATCCTCTTATTCAAAAGTGAACATACCCACTCTTTCCCCAAATAGGACCTACCGCTTCTGCTGGCCGACTGTAATCTGTTCTGGTTCTTATTCTCTAGTGACCGTAATCCTATCTTGACCTCTATAACCTGTGAATGATTCATCATCACTTCTGTATGACCTATAAAACAGTAGAACACAATAGGGTCCGAAAGAAAGAGAAAATTAGGTCAAATATATAAACATAAATATATAAATAGCACAACCAGAAGGGGAGTTGAGAAGATTCTATGCCTCTTGTTTCTGCTACCTTCTGGAAGGCCATACAGAGATTTCCTAACTTCAGTAACAACGCGATGTCTCTTCATCCTCACCTAGTGCCTCAGCTGGTCGTCATGCTTTACCTGAGGAGAAGATTGAGTTTTCAGACCTCTCATGGTCCTTCTCATGGTCACTGAAGTCATCCAGGTGATTTAACCTTTGGACATGGCAGTATTATCAGGTACCTAAGAGGAGCCCCGACCTTCTTGACATGTTCTTCCCTATGCCTAGAGTGTAACATCAAAGTCCATAATAATGAATAAATGAAGTTACAATAAATTTTTGCCAGTAGGTTAAGAGAAATAATAGTGAGAGGGCCCACTTTCCCTTCCACCCCTTGGATTCTAGAATCATGCATTTTGAGTATGGAAGAAGAGCAATATCATTCATTGGCCACCAGCTTAGGACACATGACATATGCTATTCGCAGCATCTCAGCTTCACAAGATGTCCAACAGCTGACGCACCTGTCAGTGACTCTTTCCACTCTTTCCACTCTTCTACAGTATTGGCCCCATGGAACAGTAGAAAAACTTACTAATGGGCGCATTGGCTAGTGGACATCTTGTGAAGTGTTGCTCATTGATGCTGGGGTATATGAGAAGAGAAAGAGAATCCCATAAAAAAGCAGCTCATTATCTCAGTTCTTTGTGTACAAAAACGAGTTCCTCGGACAGAGTGGATTGCAAGGGATATGAACATGGCAGCTTGGGTTACTTGAATGGCAGAAAATAATATTTTGCTTCCTATGGATGTTATGAGGACTAAATAAAACAAATGAAGAAACAAACTTGGTTACTCACACATGCTAAATATGGGTTACTCATTATTGTTGATGTTGTGGGAGGGAGAAGGGAGGTCAGATGAAAGAGAGTGAGAGGAGGAGGGAGGGAGATGATACAAGAGGAGGAGAAGGAATAGAAATCTTAAGTATAAAACAAGAGGAGGAGAGGAGAGGAGAGGAGAGGAGAGGAGAGGAGAGGAGAGGAGAGGAGAGGAGAGGAGAGGAGAGAGGAGAGGGAAGGGTAGCTTTGGACCTTCAGCAATTAGGCTAAAGTTTATGCAAGGAAGGAGATCTCCAAGATTTTAGTCTGGGGCAGCCCCGGTGGTGCAGCGGTTTAGCGCCGCCTGCAGCCCAGGGCATGATCTGGAGACCCTGGATCGAGTCCCACTTCAGGCTCTCTGCATGGAGCCTGCTTCTCCCTCTGCCTGTGTCTCTGCCTCTCTCTCTCTCTCTGCAGCTCTATGAATAAATAAATAAAATCTTAAAAAAAAAAGATTTTAGTCTGACTGAGTCTTCAGATTCTTTAAACATCGAAAGGCCATTAATTACATTTCATTAGATAACCAATACCTAAAAAACAAGGCTATACAATTCTATAACTTGAGACTGTAAAATAGGAGAACATAGCCAACAATTGAAGTTTAAGCATTCTTTTCTAATTGGACAGAGTCTAGGTGCTGGAAAATATTTGCAGGTCTGAGTGCTGCATGAGTATGTTGGAAGTACTGACAAGGTATAGGGAAAGCCCTTGCAGAGTGGGGTCATTGGTTTGTCTGCTGTAGGAGATCACTGTGGTTCAGGAGTCGGTTAGCAAAGTGCAATAAATCTAACTGACGTAGACTAACAGATACGCTCATGTGGGATGCTAGAGTAGATGTGAGAATGCTTGCCCTGTGGCTTAGCGCCATAGGACCTCTGAAATCCAGATCGAACTCACATACAGACCTAGAATACTGGATTGATGAATCCTTCAAATAACATATCATTGAATTCAGAAGAAAATCATTTAACAATTAGCTTGGTAGGTAGTGTTTTTATTATTAATTATTTAATTTCTTAAATCTATTTTTTTTTAAATTCATTTATTTATTCATGAGAGAGAGAGAGAGAGAGGCAGAGACACAGGCCGAGGAAGAAGCAGGCTTCCTGCAAGGATCCTGATGCGGGACTTGATCCTGGATCCCAGGATCACATCCTGGGTGAAAGGTAGATGCTCAACCACTAAGCCACGCAGGCATCCCTATTTCGAATGGAATATATATATGATAATGATATATTATATATAATAATACTATATATAATTAAATATTTATATATAATTATATATGATTATAATATAATTATTAGCATATTCCAGACTTTCTAATCATTTATTTATAAGTCTTATGAACAAAATTAATGATATTCCAAATGAAGTTGAAAAATTCAGTCACACAGTACTTAAATTTAACCTAAAATGCTAAGTTAATAGTTAATAGTGTTTTCTTTTTTTCTATTTCTTTTTTTTTCCCCTTGAGAAGTCCTAAAGCCCTGAGATATAATTCTAAAGCATTAACTAAAATTACATATTGTTGATTGTGAATGAGTAGACTATCCCCATCCCTATTGGCCAAAAGTGTAAGATCATGAGGTCAAGAGCCCTGCTAACTTTTGGTATGAAAGAAAGAGCCCTTTCCCTTGAATATTGAAACAGGCATCCTCAGTTTGCTAACGTCAATGATGGTAGCAGCTAACAGCTATTAAGTTCTTAGTTCATGCTACATATTTTTATATGTATCACCATAGTTCATTCTAAACAACGCCCCATGGGTTCATACAGCTATGATTACCAATTCACAGAATAGAGAACTGAGCCTGAGACAACTGGAGTCCCCTGCTCAAGAACATCCACCTGAGCTCATGCTCTTAGCCACGATGCACTACTTAGAGACTTCGGAGTAGTCTTAGGGACTCCTGGGTGGCTCAGTCGATTACGTGTCTTGCCTTTGGCTCCTGGGTTCGAGCCCCACATTGGGCTCCCCCCTCAGTGGGGAGCCTGCTTCTCCTTCTCTTGCTCCCCATGCTTGTGTTCTCTCTCTCTGTCAAATAAATAATTAATTTTTAAAAAGCATGCTTACTCAGCTCTGGCTGCATATTTTGAAAAGAATTTCTTATTCTTCCAGGAAATATTTATGAAATGTATTCTTTAGTTATAACAAGTGTACAGGCTGAGAATGCCATGACTTAGCATTGGGGTACGTCCTGGGAACTTGCAAAGACCAGCCTTCCTGAGGCATTTGAGCTTCTTATTTTTGTCAGATATAATATCTCTGCATGCCATATGTGGTTGGGTCATCATATGGGCCAGCTAAGCTATATATTTAGAAAGACACACAGGTTAAAAACGTCAAAGCGTTTCATTAAGATACTTTCATAGTGTCAGATGGTCTGAGGAAACTAATACTAAGTTCTGGAAGAGAACTTACTAACCTAAAAGTGTATACGGAAAGATTCTGGGATAGACTGACTTTAGATCCTGGCTTAAGTAGCTGGTTAAGCTGAGCATTAGCAAGCTACTTAAATTCTTGATGTCTAACTTTCCTCATCTGATCAACGTAGATGACGATACTGCTCTCTTCTGTAGGGTTGTTAGAGGATTAAATGGGTCGATATATTTAAAGCACTGTCTTTTGCATGCACAACATATTTTCTCTTAATAGTAACACAAATATTGTAGCCACTTAAGAAGATTCCAGAATTATGAGTGCACTGCAAAAACAAAGCCATTTAAATATTATTAAGTGGTATAAAGACAGGGCTCAGGGGAGCTCGGGAAAGGAGAAACCGAACCGAAGAAATGTGGTAGATGAACAGAAAGGTAAGGTTTGGTTAAAAAAAAAAAAGGAAAAAAAGAAAAAAAGAAGAAGCAGCAGAATTTGATGGAGAAGAAGGCTGTGAGATACTTAGACGTGAACCTGAGTGAAAACCCTCTTTATGACTTCATGTCATGCTGATATTCATGTTACGAGCTGCAGGCACTTTGCCAGTGGGGCCCAACCTCTAAATCATTCTATTACGGTGGCTGGAGTCACACAGCTTCTCCTGCTGAATCTACAAGTTTATGATAGCTTATCTCTGCCCTTTACAGCACACTGTTAATGGGGTCAATTCTTCATGCCGGGCAATACTTTTAGGTCCTTTTAAAAGGATGTCAATCTATCCAAGTTTTATACTCATGGAAGTCTACAAAAATTTATAACTCTTTTCCTCTCGCACTCTACAACTTCATAGCAATCCTACGAAGAGAATAAATGAAGGAAAGAGACAATTTGAATTATGGAAAAACAGGCGGTTGAGGTCCCGTCTTTGTAAAACACACTGCCAATATCTAGTTACATTACATTAGGCTCTGTTACAACAAAATGTTTAGAACACCATTTTGTCAAAGAAATAATATTAGTTTTAAGAAATCTATTAACTGTTGAATTTAATCCCAATGACTTAAGTGGCGAGTAACATTGCTGCAACAAACATTCAGGAAAGATAAAGTGGCAGAGCCAAGATACCCATCCTCTTTAGTCTCTCATTTTTCTATGATTGCAGCCATTACACTTTTGCTAAAGGGGGATGGAATTAACTGAATAACCTGTATACTGTCCTCCTGTCTCTTATGGATTAGGATCTTGACATATTATTTCTGTAAGAGATTTTCTAGGGAAAATAAGAGAGTAAAAAATAATAATAATAATCTGAAAAATCTTCAAGTTATAGACTTTTGGCAGCAGGGTATAAAAACAAATACCATCACCACTAATATTACTATGAATACTACTACTACTACTACTAACAGCTAACTTTGAAGAGTCCTTGCAATGTACCAATACAGCCCTAAACATCGTGCACAGTTACATAGCAACCTCTTTGGTCGTCACAACAGTCTGATGAGGTGGGAATTTGTATCAACCCCGTTTTTCAGATAAGGGAACAGGAGCACCAAGAGGTCAAATAGCTTACCTTATGGGATCTAGCTAATTGGTGGCAGAGTCAGAATTCGAACTCTGTCTCTTAAGCCCTAAAACCCTTGCTTTTAGAAACCACCACATTTTACTGCCTCTAGAAAATAGGCCTAATCCAGTTAGCGTGTCCTGTGCACCTTGTCGATCGATCCTTTGTCGTGACAATACCCAAGTGGCATTATTAAGTGGCTTCCTGGCATTATTAAGAGCTTCTTGAGGCTAGATCTAGATCTTCCACCTCTGTTTCCAGTATCTTTCGCAGTATCTGGTAAAAAACAAGACATCAACCCGAGCTAATAGGTTGTATAATTGATGTTCTTTCTGTATATAAGGGAGCCTTGCCTTAAATTGTGTGGGGCTTATTTTATCCAGGTATCTTCTCATATGCTACCTCTATGGAGGCAACTTCAAAAACTCTGGGTCACATTGAAAATTAGCCCCCAACACTTTGTTATGATACAGTTAATTCGATTATTCAAGATACGTTCAAAGAAAATCCCTATATAAGCAAATGTCATTAAAACAATCTGAAACTGTAGAGGAGTGGTATTTAATATTCCTTGTATATGGTAGACGTTGTGTTGACCTAATCCTACTTTGATAATCTTAAGGAATAGTTTAAAAATGAAATGCAATATGTAAAAATTAACACCATTAAAGAAACAAAGCTTGGTGCTATCTTATATTTTAAATGTTGTTAAAATGTGATTTACTGATAAGGTACATTAGGAAAATAACAAAATATAATTTCACACAAAATTTTATATGTACATATGTATATAATTATGCGTCTAGAACTAATGTGAGCTGAGAGCTGTTATTTTAATCAAAACTTGCAATTAAAGTCCCTCATACTGCCTAGAAAATCAAAGTTTTATTCCTATACTTTAATTTTCTTCACTAATTGTTTTCTCACTTCAATGATAAATCCATCTTCCAGTTGCCTTGGGATGTAATATTCACTCAATTTTTCTTTCACATAAAAAAACCCCAAGAATTATATTCATACACATATTTAACAATGTCAGTGTATTCATTCTAAACAGCCTTATTTACATAAACCAACTTTCATTACCAGGCCTGGAATACATTCATTCATTCACTCAATTATCCTTTTTATTCTTCATTTATACACTAATTCATTAATCCAGCCATTCAACATTTAATGAGCTTTTTCTGAGGAGACATATTAATAGAAATTAAAATTGTATTAAAAAAGGATCATAAAGATGTGTTTGAAGCAGAGTATGAAATTCAGGTTGTTAGAGTGAAGCCCGAGCATGGAAAATGATCCGTGATGAGGACTGACAGGGACCGAGAGCCATATTACCAAGGACCCTGCAGGCCTTAGTGAAAACTACAAGTATAGTACTGAGTTATAGGAGATACTATTACAAAATTTTCCTCAGAAGAGAATGGCCTGGCCTTTAGTTTCAAAGAATAACTCTAAATGTCATGTGGGGAATATACTGGCTAGGAAAAACAAGATACGATTCTGAAAATAATAATAATAGAGCAACAATAAAAATATCGGAAAAAACTACATAGTAAGAAAATCTATGTATATTAACTTGATTATCACCACAAAGAGTTAGCCAATTCGGGTTTACAAGCATAGCCCTCCACACCACCACATCTGCCCAAACTTCAGACACCAGCCACAAATGAGGAGGTCTCCAGGGTCACCCTCATTTCTGATCAGCTGACTATAAAGTCAAGAGATCCTATAACCACACTCAGTTTCCATAATTGTTTAAAACAATTCATAGAACTCAGGAAAGTAGTGTCATACTACTCAGGATTCCATTTTTATGATACCCGAAGGATACAAGTCAAAATCAGACAAAGGAAGAGAAACAGAGGGTGGAATCTGAGACTGAAAGTTTGCAGACACAAAGCCTAGTTTATGTCGTCAGGGAAGTATTGCCCTCCGGGCGTTCGTGTGTGTGGTAGCACACACACGGAGTATCGCCAGCTTAAGAAGCTCACCATAAATTCAGTGTCCGGACATTTTATTGAGGCTTTATTATATTAGTTTGATTAATTAAATCACAGTCCACGTGGTGCTTGAGCCCCATGCCTCCCTAGCAGTTAGGCTGGCATCATGGGCCTTGACGTCCCACTGCTACACGCCCATGAATGGTGACGGAGAGCCCTCGCACTGAGATTGTCAGAGGCAGTTGGCCCTCTCTTTAGTTATGCCATTAGCATTAATGATCAGATATGGTTTTATAGGTGCTATATATAATAAAGTCCCTCCTCTAACTCGGGAAATTCCAAGGGTTACTTACTAGGAGCTGGGACAAGGGCCAGATTCCTCTTTTGTTAGGATTAATTCTTGAGGAGGATGGCAATGGTGATGATGATGATGATCCTAGTAACAACAAAAGCAATCCTAATAGCAAATGATTAAAAAGCACTTACTACACACTCAGGAAATTTGCTTGTAGTAACTTGTTTATTTTCATAATAGTCCTATGAGGCTACAGTGTTCACATTACAGCTGAAGAAACTGAGGCCTGGATAAATGAACTTGCCTAAGGCCAAAGATCAAGAAGGTTGTAGACATAGGGTTGGAACTCTACGAAACAGTCCTTAAATCTATGTTTGTTTGTTTTTAAAGATTTTATTTATTTATTTATTTATTCTTTTATTTATTTATTTATGATAGTCACACAGAGAGAGAGAGAGAGGCAGAGACATAGGCAGAAGGAGAAGCAGGCTCCATGCACTGGGAGCCCGACGTGGGATTCGATCCCGGGTCTCCAGGATTGCTCCCTGGACCAAAGGCAGGCACCAAACCGCTGCGCCACCCAGGGATCCCTTATTTATTTATTCATGAGAGACACTGAGAGAGAGGCAGAGACACAGGCAGAGGGAGGAGCAGGCTCCCTGCATGGAGCCCGATGGGGGACTCTATCCCAGGACCCCAGGGTTACGCCCTGAGCCCAAGGCAGTCACTCAACTGCTGAGCCACCCAGGTGCCCCTAAATCTATGTTTTTAAGAACATTATGCTGCCTGTCTAAAATTGAATCTGGAAACAGGATGTCAGCATCAGGAGACAGAGCTACATAGGAAATGGGGGCCAAAGGCGCTGACCTTCTAAGATCCTACACTTCTGAGCTACAGAGAATGGTCAAACTATGAAAGAGGCTCTACACTGACTGATGCCAAATGCACGATGATTAAATTCATTTGGATTTTTAATAGTATCTTGATGAGTGTCTTGTGGTCTGGTCAGCTTTCTTTCACACCCCTCAAAACCACTATTTTATATGTTCTCCATACTCCTCTTAATGTGCTCAGATATAGCAATCACAAGCCTGTTTTCCTGATTTAAATAGGAGAAATGAATTCTGTGATCTTTAGATTTTTAAAACAATGCAACTGCTTTTGAAAAGAGTTTGAGATGCCACATTCCAGTCTCATTTGGAAACAGCCAATTTCCAAATTCCTCAGTTTACTAAAAGCAAACTTAGTTTATCTTTTCTAGATTACTCCAGGACCTAAATATGATTGGGGATGGGAGTGGCTGAGAAAGGAGGGAAGATAGAGATTTCAAAGCACTGATTATATAATTCAGAGTTCTACTTCCTATCCTTTATTCCTTGCAATCTGTACACTGTCCCTAGGAAATTTCTCAGATGCTCATAGTTTTAAAAACAAACTTTAGTTTTATTTTTTTTAATATATATATTTTTTTTATTTAGAGAGAGAATGGGGGAGGGGCAGAGGGAGAATATTTTTCAAGAAAATTTTTGTCAAAAAATTTTTTAAAGATTGTATTTATTTGAGAGAGAGAGAGAGAATAAAAGAGAGCAAGCATGAGTAGGGTTTGGGGATGAGGAGAAGAGGGAGAGGGGCAAGCAGATTCCCTGCTGTTCAGGGAGCTCAAGTGGGGCTCACCCAGTACCCCGAGATCATGACCTGAGTCAAAGTCGGACCCTTACCTGACTGAGCCCCCCCGCCAAGAAGAGAATCTTAAGCCGACTCTGCACTGAGCATGGAGCCCAAGGCAGAGCTTGATCTCATCACCCTGAGATTACAACCTTGAGATCACAATCTGAGCCAGAACGGAGTCAGATCTCTTGTCAACTGACTGCGCTACCCGGGTGCCCCTAAATGGAAGCTTTAGTTTTAAGGAAAAAGCGACAACTCCTGACACTTATCAGCTGATATTTGTCCTGACCGAAATAACTAGACCACTGTTCCCTACTTTAACATAAACAATTTCATAGAATATCAACATCAAACGAGATCACTGGGTGACTGATGAAATGAGACAAAACTAAGAGCATTTTGTAATCATGCTTGAGTGTGGACAAAAGCTAGAACACTGTGCAATCACAAAAAGGACCAAACACACCCCTTTCTGGGCTAACGGGAGTGACCGCTGCTTCTTTGCCGGTTAGCTCTAGCACCGTTCCATTCCTCCTACCTCATAGATAGGAACGACTAAGGTACTCAATCATAGACCTACCTTGCTTTCTAAAAGTGCCAGGCCCGGAACATACTCTTTGTACTCTGTCTAAAATTATTGCACACAAGATCTTTTAAAATATAAAACAGAATAAACTTTAAATCTGTAATAACATCACTTTCCAACCCCTAAGTCAAGCCCTTTCTAACGCCCTCTCACTGACGACTCCACATTTCCCGTGGTGCATGGTTTTCTTCACCGCACAAGTCAATGACTCAACCGCATCTGATGACAGATGTGTTTCTTGCGGTCTTTGTCACATTGGCATTGACAGTCTGCTAACCTTCCAGCATTTATCTCTAGTTTAGTATTCTTTTGTAAAAGCCAGAACCATCTATCAACTGTCTACTGTTCAGTCACAAGACTTGTTTCCCAGGTAGTGGATAATTCGTGAATTCCAAACTGAAACATTATATGTCTCCCTCACTTGCATTTTTAGCTTTATTAGTTATTTTCATTAAAGACACTACTTTTCACCAAGCATTTTTTGACTGAGTGTGTTTTATTAGAGCAGGTTTAGGTTCACAACAAAACTCAGGGGATGGTATAATGACTTACCACATATCCCTGGCCACTACACATGTATGACCCCTCCCATTATAACAATGGTGCCCAATAGAGTGGTACATTTGTTACCATTTATTGAACCTACATTGACACAACAAAATCACCCAAAGTTCACAGTTTACATCAGGGTTTGCTCTCAGTGTTATGTATGGGTTTGGACAAACATATAGTGACATATACCCATTATCGTGGCCCACCAAGTTTTTGTTTTGTTTTGTTTTGTTTTGTTTTTTTAAGACAGAATTATTGGAGTCATTTGTTGCTCTCCAGATTGGCACTGAGGAAATCCTCAGTTCCAGGAAAACCAGGAACATTGGATCAACTAAGACTGATTTACACTTGCTAAATATCTCTTGAATATAGATAGCTCCTTTATAGCAAATGCTATCATCTGAGTCCATACCTCTCATATCTCCTCTGTCTCCTAGGAACTTTCTTTCTTTTTTTTTTTTTTTTTTTTTTTACTTTTCATTACTCAGGCTGAACAAAATAAAGGTGAAATCAAATTTCAGTATTTGTATTTTAGTATCCTTCATTCTCCTCATATGACCTTTAGAATGGCATCCAAAAGCCTCTTCATCTTCGATAACAGCATCAAGTGCTGGCAAACTACAGCCAAATCCAGCCAGGCTGATTTGGTAAATAAAAAGCTTTATTGGAATCCAACCTCATCTATTAATTTAGTTAAAATCTAAGACTGTTCTCAAGCTACAACCATAGAATTAAAAAGACTTCATGGCACCCTGGCTTTTTATAGAAAATATTTGCTGATCACTACCACTTAAACTGTAGTCTTCAAACTCCTGCCAGTCCATGAAGTGTGATAAGACAAATACAAAAATTAAGAGGAAAGATCTAGAAACTCACATAGCAATTTGACAGCATAATTTCATGTCTGTTGAATCTAATAATTTAAAAAATAGTAATACTGTAAGATTTTATTTTCGATGTATTTTTTGTATTTATTCATATTCATTGTTTTATTGAAAAATAATTTGTTCCTGAAGGACCGTGGTGCGTGTGTGCGTGTGTGTTTGACTATGTGTGCAGAGGGAGAAGGGATGCTCCTTCATATTAGGTAGTTTGAGAAGCATTGCTCTCTGGCTTCTGTTATGTCAGTCTTATCTTGTATCATTTCTCCCCCCAGCTTTTGCATTTCAGTATTTCTGGACTTTCTTTTCTTCAGTGGACCATTCTCTTCTTTACTTCCGGATTTCTAGTATTTCATTCTCCCTACTAGAATCTCCTAGTCTCCTTCCCACCAAACTTTTAATCTAGCCCAGTACTTTTCAATAGCAACTAAAATATACCTTCTTCATCAATGTTTGTCTTTACCTCACCAACCAACTAATGCAAATTAAGGGAAGATTTCCTTCAATTCATTAAAGTCAAAAGTCAAACAAGTCAAAACAATTCATTAGTACTTTACACATACACCTTAGCAAAAACAATCACACTGAAGATATTCATATGATGACTACTGATTCCTTAGTAGATTGTGGATTTGTAAGTTTGTGAGAGTCAGGCAAAAATTATTTTGTTCATCACTGTCTATCCGGAGTCCTATAATTTAACACATATTGAATAAATATTTAATGAGTAAGTGAGCAGTTGAATAAGTGGAAAGCAAGTTGTGGAGGTTCAGTGTCTGGCCAAGGAAGAAAAGGAAAGGGACACAGACCCTGAGGCTTCTAGGGAAACAATCTTGGGCCGAGGCCATGGAGGATGAAGGTGTGGGAGGGAAATACAAAAACAAAGCCCATGATTGAATGGATGGGTTTAATGGCATAGAATGAAACAGAAACAGTTAACATGAGAGTAAAGAAGGAGGGAACAGTTGCAATAGTGTTATGTCAGAAGTAACTTTTTTGGATCTCAAAGCATAAAAGCCAAGATATTTGGTTAATACCAACACAGATAAGCATTTACTATGTGCTGGCCACTGTTCTAAGTGCTTTTCACTCATTAATTTACTTAATTATCAAGCAATGCCATGACTAAATATCATTACTCTTTCTGTTTTATAGATGGGAGAATTAAGGCAGAGAAAGGGCAAGTCAAAACAGTTACAGCCAGGCAGCTCTTTCTTCCCACAGGTCTTGTCCCCATCCTTTCATAAACTACCTTTTGCACCAGAAAACAAACAAAAAACAGAGTAAGAGCCATAATTGTTTGAATCAATTCAAACAGATACCTGGTCAGATACCTAGTGGGTTCAGACAATGGAAATAACTCTAGTTTTAAATCTTCCCAAATTGACTTCTATTTGGACCTACTTTTTCAAAATAAAACAAAAAGTCTGATATATTCTTCACTCCCCTTCAATCCATCAAGTGCTTTCACTTATTTGTTAGACATCATCTGCACCCATGTGCTTTCTGACACCTTCAACGTTTTCATCCAGCTCACAGTCATCCATATTACTGCTCCCCTTGAAGTCCTCTGGGGGTCATTTGTGCCTGCCCACTGGATGTCCCGGTACCCAAAGAGGCGGGGTGAGATGGGTTTTGTATGATCCTTTCACTAACTTGTGATTCTAAATAATTTAAATAGTTTTCAGAACTGTGTTTATTGCTTTTCAAAGGCGTAATTTATTCAATTTATCTAACTTTATGTGCCCACAAATTAATGACACTTCATAATTGTATTAAGATATGCAGACTAAGATATTAATGACAAAATCATAACTAGTTTTGTTATACCTGTCACATCTAAATCAATAAATATTTCATAGCATTAAAGAGAATCATTTGCTACTCCTCTGTAAATCAATTAATAGTGATTATTTTTATTAAATTAATTGAATTGTTATATTATACAAATATATATGTACATATTACAAACCAGTCAATAATGTTCATGATAGTATTTCTTTGCCAAATTATTGTAATTTTATTCTCCTTTTGCTTGTTGAATTATTTCATTTGGAATATGGAAAAGATACAGAAAAGTTATGTTAGTCAAGAAAAAGAAGTGTACTTGAGCTTAGAAATTTAGCTATTTAAAATGCTTTCATATCTCCCAAGTGGCAATTAATTCTGATACATTAGAGGAAAAATCCATCTTCACATTTTAAGAAATATCCTTGAAAACAAGTTTAAATTTGGATATCGATTCCTCTAGAAATCCATCCTGTGGTCTTCAGCTGTAGATTAGCAGTCCATCCTTTGTGCTTTTTCCTAGTTTCCCTTTTAAGGGCATTTATCATACTTGTGCAAGATATTGGTGAGATGTGAGTGTTGCAAGGGAATATTAAGTCACTACTCCTGTGAACAGATTAATTTTGATTCAGATAACATCTATCTCTCCTCAACATGGCCTATGGGGAAATGGCAAACAGAAAACACAGTAGCGGCTTTTTCCTAGCTGACCCTGAGCCACAGTGCCAATGCAGAGCACTATACTGAGCTGAACTGGAAGACAGGCAATAATTCAGAGGCCTGAATGCCCATAGTCTGCTGGAAAGATGAAAGTAAAGAGAAGATTTCTGGCATGGCCCAAGTGAGCTTCAGGTGAAGAAGATTAAAAATAAAGAAGAGGAGAGGTGTCTTGAACATGTCCTAAATGTATTCATTCCTCTCTTGTAGAGCGAACAAAATGTGTTGCGAGATTTCATTTCGCTAGATTTCAAAGATTTGTCCGTGGGAAAGAGACATGGTCCCTGCTCATGGAACTTAGTCTCCTGGTATTGCTATAGCATGTTTGCATCCACTTAACCTCAAGTTCTCTGAGGACATGATTCACATTTCTCCCGTTCACCAGGCTGCCTCAGCATATGGTGTAGCGCTTCAAACGCAGCAGGTACTCAGGGCACATTTGCCAATTTATCGTGCAGAATATACTGGGTGCTAAGGCCCATGTGCTCATCGTTAATAAAATATTTATGAATATTGGACTAGATTGAGTCTGAGGGAGTCTGCTGCAGATGTAGATAGGTACAGATGTGTCTGTGCAGGAAGTTGCAAATGCAGCAAGACACTCACTCGCCTGGTTTCTCCTCTGTAGTGCTCCCTGTTGGAAAGTCTATTCTCAGGTTTGTGAGCTTTGGCTGGGTAGACAACCTTAGGTTACATACAATAGAATTTTTATGAGGCTGCTTTGCTGCACATGAATATACATTCAAACTATTAACAAGTATAGGTCCTTAGATTCCTGACAAATTTAAAAATTAATTAAACAATGCCAACCAAATAGGATTTGAACTCTCATAAATAGAATCTTGGTCCACATTAATAACAACAAAACCTGAAAAAGTGGAAAAAATTAAAAAAATATATTTTTTCACTTTCGTGACTTCAAAGAATAGACGACTGCAACAAACACAATAGTATTTGATAAGGCATCACTAAAATCATTGAAATACCATCACTCAGAACTCTAATTTAAAGGCATTTTGTTGAACCTTCCACTAAGGTGAAATGGAATGCCACACGTCTACTGTATCCTTCCCAACTTTATTTTCTTTTACGTTGGAAGAATATTGTACTACTCTTGGGTAGTAAGTTGAAGAAGAAGAAGGAGAAGAAGGAGAAGAAGGAGGGGAGTAGGATGACAATGAGGACAAGGATGAGGATGAGCAGAAGAAGGAGGAGGAGGAAGAAGAGAGGAGGTGGAGGAGGAAGAAGAAGAAGAGAGAGAAGGAGGAAGCATCAGGACCCTAGTATGATGGACAGAGGTTGTGAAGTGTCACCTGAAAACATTAGTCTCACTTTCTTTTTCTATAGTACTGGTAAAACCCTTTAAATAACTGAAATATAAGCTGGGAAAAAAAGGAACTCTGGGGAAAGAAATTAATAAAGAAAATCTTTTATCTTGATAGAATGCAAGTACCTACTGTCTAGAGCACAGGAGTAACATGGAACGATTTCCAATCTGTTTCTTGTATAACATACAAAGGCGGAAAAACTAAATGGCCCTATATCTGCTAGTGCCATTTACTGAAAGCAAACTGAAACAAAAGAGGTAAATATTGTTAAAGCAACTTGTTGAAATTCAATAAAGAGTAAAATATGAGTGTTGTCAAAGGGACAATATAATTGAATATGGATTTTAGGTAACTCTTTGACAAACATTTTATTTTTTCTCATATCAGATATTTTAAGTGATAATAAATATGATCATGTGATAAATATCGATCACACAAATATTAAAAATAGGAGACTAAATTTATTGAGAACGCTTCATCTTAAGAAACATATATCTTTATGTTTTTGTCACTCTTGAGTATGCATGGTTTACTTTAGGAAAGATTTTTAAAGGAAGAAAAGATTAGAAGGTAATGAGTGAAATAAAATCGGTTTCTTACATATAGTCTTGCTGCCACAAGAAGGGAACGATACTGCTTCATGTTATTAGCACAGTTTACTTCGTGAGGCACTTCACATTCACAGCCTCACCACAATTTCATGACAAGTAGTGGCCTAATCTTGGAGATAAGGATGGAGAGGCCCAGAGAAATAGTGACCTGTAAGTAGAGCACTTGGTGATGGTGCCCAGAGAAAAACAAAGTGGTGTCTCATTGTGAGAGAGACCAACTAATGGGGTCTCTCAAGATCCCAACTAATTAGCAGTGTATATTGAATGCTCCTTCGTTCCCACAATGTAAAAATACAGCAGACTAACAAAAAAGGTCAGTGTCTATATTCCAATTCACCATCTTCCATCTTCTGCCCTAAGGAAATGAATAGACTTGACGTTTTAAAGCTTTCCTCTTTTCACATGGTACTACAAAATAAATCTCAGAGACATTGAGTCTAGAGAAGTTTCTTATCCTTAAGATCCTCAAGATGTGTTGGAACAAGTCTTACCAAGGGATCAGTGTTTCCCAGACTTTGCTGTCTACCAGAGTGATATGCAGAGCTTAAAAATCCCCAATGCCTTGGTGGCACCTTGTACCAATTAAATAAGAATGTCTGGGGAGAAGAGGCATTAGTACTTTTAAAAGATCCCAATGAAGATAAGTTCGGGAACTACTAAAATGTCTCAAAGAAGTGGTTAATCATACGTGGACCCTGGGTCACCGTCTCTGTCTCTCAGTGTCTTTCAAGTTTCCCTAATGATAAAAGTCATCTCAGACTCTACTGAACAACTGATCACTCCCAACTCCTCTCCTGGAGATTCTGATTTAGAGGGTTTAGGGAGGATACCTAGGAATATGTATTTTTAACAAGAATCTTTCAGTGACTCTTAGCTCAGTGAGGTTTAGGAAACATTAAGAGATGATTATAGTAGAGAACTTATTGGAAGCCAGTACCTCTTCTGAGCAAAAATCCCCACAACTGTTATGCTAATCAGTTGTTACAGGTGCATATTGATCTCAGCAGTTTTAATCCTTTTCCAACCTTCACATTGTGTCCATATCACCCCAGACATCATAGGACATAAGAAAATATTTGATTGGAGCACTTGGGTGGCTCAGTCAGTTAAGCATCTGCCTTCAGCTCAGGTCATGATCCCGGGGTTCTGGGATCGAGCCCCACATTGGGCTCCTTCCTTAGCAGGAGCCTGCTTCTGCCTCTCCTCTCCATTCTGTGTTGCTCTCTCTCTCTCTCTCTCTCTCTCTCTCTCAAATAAACTTAAAAAAAATCTTTAAAAAAGATAATAATTGATTAATGAATAATACTTATACTAATTACATCATTTTTCATCCCGTTCATATTGTGTTGTGCAAAAATTACAGCATATCGTTCACATCTACTCTGTATCCTCAGACAAAAATATTAATAACATCTTTTACAGTCTTATTTTCAAGAGGAATAAAATGAGAAAACAACTATAATCTCATGAATGGGAAGTTCTTTCTTCAAGGGAAGAAAATTACAGCAATTTTAAGTATCAAAATACTTTATTACTTGCTTTTTAATAGATGAAAACTTTTGCTACAACTCTCAGGTGTTGTCTTTCAACAGTGTGGCTTCACATTTGCGAAGTTGAAGTTGTGCTTTTATCCAAGCTGTAACTCATAGCAACCTACTGTGCCCAGTGATTCTGCAATAAATAAATTTGCATATAATGATTTCTCTGAATACAAAAACCTTGATTCTCTGTTGTTTTCCAGTTCAATTTCATTACATTCAAAATTGATTTTAATACACTCTATGAATGTGCTAAAATTATCCAGCATTTTAAAAACTCAGGATAGAATGTGTTAAATAAGTCACAGAATTGAAAAGGACCTGAAGAGACATGTTTCCAAAGAAGACATACAAATGGCCAACAAACGCATGAGAAGATGCTCTATATCACTAATCTTCAGGGAAATGCAAATCGAAATCACAATGAGATACCACCTTACATTTGTTAGGATGGCTAGAATCAAAAAGGATGAGAAATAGCAAGTGTTGGCAAGAGTGTAGGGAAAACAAACCCTCATGCACTGATAGTAGGAATGCAAATGGGTGCAAGTCCTATGGAAAATAGCATAGAGTTTCCTTAAGAAATTAAAAATAGAATTATCATAGGATCCAGTAATTCCACTCTTGGGTATTTACCCAAAGAAAACAAAAACACTAATTTGAAAAGATCCACACACCTCAATGTTTGCTGCAGCATTATTTACAATAGTCAAGAGATGGAAGCCACCCTGGTGTCCATCTACAGATGAATGGGTAAAGAAGAGGTGATATGTACATATACAATGGAATATTACCCAGCCATAAAAAGAATGAGATCTTGCCATTTGCAACACCATGGATGGGCCCAGAGGACATAAGGTTAGGGGAAATAGTCAGACTGAGAAATACAAATACCATCTAATTTCACTCATAGGAGTAATTTAAGAAACAAAGAAAAAAGAGACAAAACAAACCAGAGACTCTTAAGTACAGAGAATGAACTGATGGTTGCCCGAAGGCGGGGGGGGGGGGGGGGGGGGGGGGGGGTGGAGGGAGGGAGATGGTTGACATACATAGATGGGGTTCAGAGTACTCTTAGGATGAGCACTGAGTAATGTAAAATTATTGAATCATTATATCACACACCTGTTATGAATTATTTTTCTTAGTTATATCATGTAATGTATTTCCTATAACTAAAAGCCAAAATTGTCAGTAAGATATTTCGAGAGACTTTTGTTCCAATGGCTTTTGATGAAGAAGGCAGATAACTTTACACGTTGTGTTTCCAATGGTTCATAAAAACAGGAAAATAATCACCAAACTCCAGCAGATGCTCCTGCCAGAGTCCTTTAAATACCTCCGAAGGTGTAAGCCTCTAGGGAGGCATAGACAGTTTCAAGAAGGATGATTGAAAGTGGGGTTGGTGTGATTTTTTTTTTTTTTTCAAAGAAGTGCAGCTGTTCTAGGAGTTTCACACACACAAGCGAAAGGAATATTGGCGATGGGTAATTCTCACCTTAAATCTACTGAGAACATCTTCAACGAGGCTACCTGGAATTCAGGGAGAAAGGATTAATATATTTTTCCTGGGCTCCAGGCATGAATCATGAGGAAAGATTGCCACCTGGTGCAGTTTGATTCTTTCCTGTAAAAACACCTGGTTGGGCAATGGCCTAAAAGTAAATCTGAATGAAGTTGGCTTCTAGTAAACAAAGGGGAGTGGTAGTCCAGGAGAAGGAAACAGGGTCTCCCTCCTGGGGAGTCGCAATCAAGAGAGGGAGGGAGCGGGTGGGGAAGCTCTGTCAGCTTCTCATGCAGAAACAGGCGGATTCCATCCTCAAACAGGTTTGGAGGACATAAAGCCAATTTAGCAATCCAGGCGAGGAAGGGTGTTCAGGCACCAACTCTCATCTCTCTCGGCCAGAGCTGGGCCCAAGAAGAATCGGAGAAAGAATCCTTATTTTTTTTTTTAATTAAGATTGAAATAGTAAACAAATATTGTAGACTGGGTATTCTAAAGTCTTCATTTAGACTATATTTTAAAACTGGGAATGACCATTGGATTTCCTTTTCCCTCCTTATCACCAATAAATTCATGGAGCTTACTGGGATCTATGTGACAGGAGGGGAGAAATTTCCTCCTCTATAAATTTTCAAAGGAGCATTGGAAAAAAAATGCAGTCGCATTCTTCTCATTTCACAAATTAGGTACTTTTTGAAAGACAAAAAGCTAGAAAAATATTTAAAAAGTTGGTAGAATTTATGGGAAGAGTATTATGGAGAATTTTAGCTTTGTATACTATTGCTATTTTTCTAATTATTTTTGTTAACACTTGATTTTCACATGGCTTTGTAATTTTAAAGCGTATGAAGATATTTTTAAAAGGTAGACTAGGTGAGTAGCAAAAGGAATAGAGGGACATGGTTGTATTTAAGGAACGATTGACTCTATAGCTTCTTCTTTCATGTTTTCCTACCTCAGTTGATAGGAAAATCCATTGACCATCCCAATGAACTCTGTAAGCTCTGCTTTACCCCATCACTCCATACAACCCATCACCAATTCTTACTGATTGTACCTCCTAATACTCCTTCAAAGAGATTTCTTTCTCCATATTTTTGGTACCTCAGTCCCAGATCAGGCTCAGACCTTCAAATCTCATATTCAGGCTTCGAAATATGTTTCTTGACCGTTCTCCACCATCACTCATGATGTCTTGCCCCTCTCTCCTGTAATCCATCCAAATGTAAAATAAATTTCATAAAAAGAAAATGTGACCAGTGCCATTCTCTAGGTTAGGCCGTTTCAGTGGCTCAGTCCAAAGAATAAAGTCCATGCTTGTTAAAATGGCTTCCAATACGCCATTGCTTCATAATCATTTGCCAAATAAATGAGCAAACCAATCAACAAATGCATGAAGACGTTAATCTCTGGGTTATACAATACATTCAAAGACATCATTCCTCTTCGAGCATGATGTGGATTCTTGGCAGAGCAAACCTTCTGCGTCCTAATATAATGATCCTCCTAACAATCTGTCTATATATGCTTCTTTCATAATGAAAGAAAACCATTGACAACCTTCTGTATTTTATATACAGAAAATATCATTATGTAGCATATGTTTAAGAGATATAAATATCAAAAAAAGAGACATAAATATCTAATTTATCAATTTGGTGATAATTCTGCTGAGGTTTAATCCATAGAAAATATATACACTGAATATTGTTTTCCAGGGGGACAATTCTCCAGAGCTATTTTTAAGAATTAAGGAGGACTCTCTCTAGTTAAAGTCATTTATTACCACAATTTAATAATTTTAAGCAGTAATCTCTAGGATAACTCTAGGGGGAGTTTCACTTATGTCTTTAAGTAAGAGGCAGCATTCATGATTATGTCTTAATTTTCCTATAAAAATTCTTGCAATGTAGGCTGAATAACCATTCATCAGATCTCTATAAAACGTAAACCAATCCTAAGAGTTATGGTCCCTGAATCAAATTGGCTACACAAATCATTTAAACAAAGAGGTTTCTGGGGGGGAGGGGGGTTAAGATGGTATAAAGTGGTATTTAATATTGAGTAAACTGAGAGATAAAATTGTATTTTTCCTTTTGTACTGATCTGTGGAGTTGTTTTCCATCTAAATATATAACATGCATGATATAGTTCACGTACACTTTTACTTAATTTTTGTTTTATTTGGCTTTGTTTTTATTTGGATAATACAGCCAGGCTGTTCCATAAATAGCCTTTTTTTTTTTTTTTTGCTAAGGCCTGGGATGAGTCCACCCTTACCCAGGAGGACTATGTATTTTCTTTGCCAAGACATCGGTTTCCTCCTGACTCCCTGCCCTTTTCTTGAATCTTTTAAAGGAATCTTCTGTTTATTTTATTTGTGACCTCTGAGGGTTTTCAAATTTTCCAATATTTGTCATTTATACTTGACATTTTAGTGTGTAGTTTTAAATTAAACTCTAAGATTGATGAATATCGTTACCCTCCTGGAGAACAATAAAGATTCTTTTTCTTTTTTTTTTTGAAGACTTTATTTATTTATTTATTTATTTATTTATTTATTTATTTGAGACACAGAGACAGAGACACAGGCAGAGGGAGAAGCAGGCTCCCTGCAGGGAGCCCAGTGTGGGACTTGATCCCAGGACCCCAGGATCACACCCTGAGCCAAAGGCAGATGCTCAGCTGCTGAACCACCCAGGTGTACCAATAATAAAAATTCTTAAAACACTTTTCCTCTAATAACTTCTTCATTAATGTTAGGTATCCACGATTTAATTCTGTCTTTGTTTTCATGAACTCCACAAATCATTGTGGTTATTCTTAAATTCTTAAACAAAATAGTTTGTTTAGACTTAAGTGTTTGCTTAACACCTGAGGAAAATTTTGCAATTATTTTTCTTTCATGATTACGCTTTTTCTTCAAATATATACTGTAGATATTTCTTTACTGTAATCAATTGGTAGTAAAAGTTTTAAATTTTTGCTCATCCGTACCTGTTTGATTTGACTCTTGTTATAGAATATGCTATAGAATTGTAGGTTGTTGGCAGATATTTTTGTGTAGCACTTTTAAAATAAATCCTACTGTATTCTGGCTTCTAAACCTCTTGTTAAGCCAACTGTTAGTCCAATTTTAATTCCTTTACAGGTAATTTGCCTTATTTCTGGATCCTAAAATTCAGTATCTTTGGTGGCCTCCAACTAACATTCGCCTAAGTGTGGACATATTCACATCTATCTTGCTTGGGATTCATGATTTTCCTGGTTTAGATAATCGGTGTCTTTAGTTAATTATAGGGAAATTATTGGCATATATATTTTAATGTTGTCACATCTCCTCAAGGAATCCTGTGTGGCTTTAGGTCAGAACTTCTAAAGCTATCCTCTGTGTTTTTTAAACCACTTTCTCAAATTTTCCCTCTCTTTGTGTCTCTGGGTCACCTTCTGTGTAATTTTTTTTTTTTTAAATCTATTATCCAGTTTGTTGGGATCACATTCTTTTTTATCAGCTGTGCCTTACCTATTTTTCATTTTTAGAAATAATATTTGATTTCCTTTAATTTTGTCTTTATTCCTTCTTTTCATTTCTCTAAAGTATATGAAATAATCTTATTCTTAAGTTGTTTTGTCCATTATATTATTTTCTGCCTTTGCTGACCTGATTCTGTAGTCAGTTGATTGTGTTTATTCCTATTTATAAGGGCTTTTTTTTAAATAAGGGCTTTTAATTTTTTTCATTATATTAGAAAAAATTAAGAACTTTCTACTTGTAATTTTTTTTTAATTTTTTTTAATTTTTTTTTTTTTTTTTTTATTTATGATAGTCACAGAGAGAGAGAGACAGAGACACAGGCAGAGGGAGAAGCAGGCTCCATGCACCGGGAGCCTGATGTGGGATTCGATCCCGGGTCTCCAGGATAGCGCCCTGGGCCAAAGGCAGGCGCCAAACCGCTGCGCCACCCAGGGATCTCTCTACTTGTAATTTTTTAAATGAGACTTCTTAAAGGACTGAGTTTAAAATAGTTGCCTCCAGAAAGGATATTTTGGTTGCTGTTTCCCAGACTACTGAGAATAACAACTTCTAATTCTCAAATGTCCTTTTGGCCACATATATTGTATGAATTCTGACCCCAAATTTTTGTTAAGTATAGACCTGTCATTGGGAAATCTTCTGAGAAATTATTTTTGTCGTTCCACTTTACCAGAACCAATGGTGGTATAAGCGTGTACTCCAAGCCACCATCTCCAGTGAGGAATTGTTTTCACTCCAGAAGGTCAATTCATGATGATCCAAGCTTTATACAAAGCTCTCCAACCCAATCTCTCACTGAACTGAGGCCACACAGATTTTGTACACTTTTTTCCCCCAATATATGGTCAAACTCACGTACTCTATAGATGTTCCAGTCAATGCTAACTTGTTTCCCTGTATTAACATTTTGTTATTTTTACTGTTCAAGGAATATTAAATTCACTACAAGAGCTAGAATGGTCTTTGGGATTTAATATTTGACAGAACACAGATAAGGAACATATTAGTTTATAGATTGCTGACTGATAGGAAGAAAACATCAAAGATGATGGTTTTTCCTGCCCTATAAAAAAAAATCACTGGTTTTGTTTCTAACCTGGGAATCTTATTCTGACTTAAAAAAAAAAAAAAATCCACGTTCACAGCACCCGGGTGGTAGTCAGTTCCGTGTCAGACTATTGGTTTCAGCTGGGGTCATGATCTCAGGGTTGTGGAATAGAGGTGTGAGTGGGGCTCTGCCCTCCGTGTGGAGTCTGCTTAATCTCTATCTCCCTCTCCCCATCCCACCCCACTTGTGCACTCTCTCTCTAAAAAAAAAAAAAAAAATCATAAATACTGCATTTCAGTGGTTCCTTCATTAATGATGTGAATGCATTTTTATATGTGGTCATCTGAATTTGTATGGGAATCATGTTTTCATCCGTTTGAAAATGATATTTTGACAAAAGCATCCTTTCCATTTCATAACTCAGGAGTTTGTTCTTTGTTTTTTGAGGCAATTACAGTAACATTCTGTTCCATTGCTTCAAGGAGAGAAGACTTACACAACACGACACAAAACAAAAATAATAGCACAACATGTCACTTTGCTTTTTTTTACAGCAGCATTCTCTGGTAACGTTTGTTGATCCTACAACAGTTTATTGACAAACACTTAAAATTTTCCTATCAGAAAAAAGAAAATTATCAAGGAGAAGGACCACACTAAAGAATAACAGAGCTCAGTGCTTTTGCTAGCTTTGAAGTGCAGTGTTTAAGATCACCAGGGTAAGTAGATTAAAGTTATGAACAGAGCCCTGGTTTCCTGATTTCTTTTCAACCATAAATTCATTATAAGGGTTTTTAAATAGTGATTCTGGATTTATCTGAAAGCATAAGACTGTTAAATTTTGAGTTACCTTTCAATATGATTATTCTCTAAAGTAATGTTTTATAACACTACTAAATACAGTATTGGCTCTCTTTCTGAAGAGCGAAGCATCTAATTTTATTTGTGCAATGCTTATGCCTTTCGTAGGAAATATTTTATGTCCACAGTAACTACCATATATTGAAAGATGCTTATTGGTTGCTGCTCTTGCTACATTAAAAAAATATTCCTGTGAGTCAGCTTTCTGGTCTACTAAAAGCCAATGCTTTGGATATTGAAATGTTTATGACACTAAATGGGGTATTTTGCTGCAACTGATTAGATCAATGCATCTGTTGCAGGTTTTAGATCATCTTCTTTATGACAGATTTATTGAACAGCTCAAGAAACTTGGTATGAGGACACTTGAATGCATCGATTCAACTGGAAAGTAAAGTGTGAAGTTGCAAGCCTTAATTCTGATGGCATTTAAATAGGAAATGAAACTCTTAAAAATACGTAGGAAGAACGAAATTTTAAAACTTCTATTAGCTACCACATAGTTTGCTATATTTGTTTAGGCAAGTGTAGGAGCGATATAGTGGCTCACCGAGATTTGATTTTATTACTTAGATGGTTATACTTGAGCTTCATTTAAATTTCTTTCTCTGCACTTTGTAACTTTCTGTCACATGAACTTTGTATTACTATCTATGCTTTTCCGTGTCTGTACTAATTCTAGTTTTCCACAAAAATATTTGGCCATATTTTATTATCCTAATTTGTTTTACCCTTCAGTTTCCATAGTCTATAAATATTTTAGTTTAGCATAATACGTATCCTATACTGATGTAAGCCATTCTAGCTTCTTTGAATGTCTGACTCAAAGACAAAATAGAAAGGAAATCAAATAAAGATTAGTGCCTATGAAGCATTTTTATTTGAGCTAAAGACATCAACCTCATAGTAGTAATAAAAGCTCTTCATGATTAGATTTAAGAGTACAAATGTGATTACTTGCCAAAGTGTGATTCCCAAGCAAGCAGTGCTTGACACTCACTTTTGGCTCATTACCAAAAACCATAAGAACAAGGCATAAACTAAACATTTTGGAAAGGCTTAGTGGGGTCAAGGTCAAAAAGGTTTCTACAGGTAACTTCTTGGAATAGCACTGAAAAGAGATTAGAGAAGCAATGAATAAAAAGGAGCATAACTGCAATTGTAGCGTGACTACCACTTTGTATTTAATCTCCTAGAATTTTAGGCTCCTTCTGTCTCTCTTGTCAGGGGCCGTAGAATAAGGCTTAAAGAAGCTGTGTTGAGACTGGCTGGCTTTGAGGCACTGCCCCATGACTTACTGCCCGTGAGACACTGAGCATGTTACCTAATCTTTCTCTCCTTATTTTCTTCATCCTTAACGTCGTGAAACTATTACCCACCCTGCAGAGTTACATGAGAATTAAATGAGGTATTAGGTATTTGCTAGTTATCAGGGGCTGTTTGCCAAGTATTTCTGGTTTTCTCTCCTTCTGGGAACATAATAGGATTGACTTTCCTGGTCTCTTCCTGATTGTCATGGGCTATATAACTTTTGCAGAGGCACTGTTACCTCTAGGCCAGAACATGTCATTGCTCATACAAGCCCCAACATCTTTTCCTTTGCCATGGAAACAGACAATATTTTTATTTATTTTTTATTTTTTATTTTTTTGCAACGGACAATATTTAAGGTGGTTACTATTCTGTTATTCTTTCGTCCTTGAGTGACCATAACAACTGAGGGCCCCTTGAAAACTCATGATGAACATGCAAAATAGATGAATGACAAACTTCTGCTGAGTTAAGCATCCAAGTTTTCTTACTTTTTATCACCAGGTAAACTTCTCCTACCATGACTAATAGGACTATTGATAGCTAGAAGTGTGTGATCCCATTGAAAAACCCTAAATGTGGGGATCCCTGGGTGGCGCAGCAGTTTGGCGCCTGCCTTTGGCCCAGGGCGCGATCCTGGAGACCCGGGATCGAATCCCACATCGGGCTCCCGGTGCATGGAGCCTGCTTCTCCCTCTGCCTGTGTCTCTGCCTCTCTCTCTCTCTGTAACTATCATAAATAAATAAAAAAAAAAATTTAAGAAAAACCCTAAATGTGGCATTGACATAGAGACTTGTTAGCGGGTAGTGAAGAAACAATTACCAGATGCTAGAAGGGTGGAGAGCCTTCTTCTGCAGTGCAAAATCTCTTAAAATTGGTTCCCACAATAACGTGGAGAGGATACAATGTCCCTAATGAGAACAAAGTTTTAAGGAAAGAAGTTGAAAAATAGCATATTTTAGACACTGTTGGTTATATTTGACAAGGCATTACAGCATGGAAAGAAAAAAAAAAAGCACAATTTGACAGAGACTAAAGAGAATAGAGAGAGCCCAGAAATATGGAGACTTGCAATAGTCAGAGGCAAGACCAGAGACTCCTTATCATCCACTTGTTAACAGTAAACTGAGAATTCTTTTGAAAAATTGAGACCAATTAGATATCGTTCATTTTACAGGAATCAAATCAAAGTACGAGTAGCTCTCTCATTGTTAGAATCCCTAGTTACGTTAAAGCCCCCTCCCAAAATTCTTTCAGTTAAACGAAATAGCTGGGGAAGGGATGAGGGAGACAAAGTATCTGCAATTAATTTGGAAGTAACTACCATTGTGGCTTCTGGAACAAGGAGGAATGAAATGTGTGACCCCTGTTTAAGTTTTGTACAATTTGTGCTATAAGGGAAATCATAAACCTGGGCTAAAAAGAATTATTTGTTCAAGACATAAAACAACATAAAACAATCCTTCTACAACATAAAACAATCCTTGGGTTCCCAACTTTCTAGGCATAGAAACTAGGCCCAGAAAGTTGCACAGCCCCCTAGAATAGCTTAATCTCCAACACTGTAGATGTGGTAAGGGAGTGGAAGACTTGCATTGGAAACAGAATTTTTCCAAGGTCGTCATAAACAAAAGAGTGAGATGCCCATCCCAGAAATAATACTAAGAGTACAGTTGAGAAATAGTCTACACCTCAAGGGTAGGGAGTCTTCACAATATCTGCCCAAATTTTTTAATTCCTGTAACCAAAACCTGCTGTGTCTTCATTTTTATCCTTCCAGATAGTATTCTTTGGAGTTATCCTGTCCTTCTACAACAGCGGTAGATGGTTTTGAAATTGCTCTCGAGGATCCCTGCCCTATTGATACTCATGCCCTTGTAGATTCCTCTCTCCCAATTGATACTCATGCCCTTGTAGATTCCTCTCTCCCAATTGACTCATGCCCTTGTAAATTCCTCTCCCCCTGACTGATGACCGCCTTCTAATAAATAGAAGATGGAAAAAGTATTTGGATATTAATTCCAACATTAGATTATAAAAGAACGAGACTTCCATCTTGTTTGTGCTTTCTCTTGTCTTTTCACTTGTTAATTTACACTACTATATATATGTGTGTGTAATTTTAATAATCTTAAAGGTTGATAGAATCAACCAGCACTTTTTCTGAACTAAAAGCTTAAGCATCATCTCTCAACTGCTACTCACATGCTAGCTTTATTGAAGTCAGATGCCATGTTTATAGCTACTGTACAAAGCTCTACATGGTAGGGAGTCGATGGAGATTACCATCAACAGCTTGAAGGAAAACAAGACCCTTGGTCCAATGACCCAAAATGAATGAATGTTTCCAACAATCCCTGGGTGAACGTGAAAGTCATCCTGTCACTAATGAAACCTTGAAGGCTGTGTCTTGCTTGAGACATTGGAGCTCATAAGACTCTGAGCTAGAGAACCCGGTTAACTCATTCCCAGATTCTGGACTCACAGAAACTCACAATGAGATAATAACATTAAGTTTTTAGTAGTTTGTCATTCAGCAATAGATAACTGATAGATTTTGTATAGCAGGTGTGTAAAAGGCAGATTAATGATCTTTTAAATCACTATGTTTTCAAATCATGACATGCTCCATCTAGACTTCTCACGGAAACAAGTGATCATTTCTCAGAAGTGCTAAACTTTCAATACAGTTTCATTTTTGAGTGAAAATTACACTGTTAGTAAGAAAAGGAATAAAATAAACAATAAGAAGAGAGGACTCTGGTAATCAATAGATCCATTAACCAAATATTTTTAGTTCTTTCTTCTTCTAGGTGCAAGGCTGAACTACTTCTGAATCTAGACATCTATAGAGAGATAATGAAGCTATAAGACACTTGAAACACAGAATTTCTTTTCCTTTATGGTTCCTATTTAGCAAAATACCAATCTATACCTGAAATTTAATAATTTTTAAATAAATTTCATACAAAACTATTCTAAATGGAAATATAAAATTGTACAATTACTTTGGAGGAGATTGAACAATTTAGTAAAGATAATCCCCAAAGACCCAAACAATCCAGCTTCTAGATACCTATAGTTTGTTCCTGTTTTGAAGATAATTGGCCCCTGACAAATCTCCCATAGAAAAAAAATCTAAATAAAAAACCCAATGACCATTTTATTAAATACTTAAGAAAGTATTCATATGGTACAGAATTTCACACACTTAACAACAACAAATATACAAAAACACAAAAATCCACCAAGTATTACAAATTTTGCAGATAATCACTGATAGAAGAAAGAATAATTTGATAAGATGATATAATGCACCAAGTTCTAACTAAACAATTGCATTAATAAATCATGTGATTACCCTCAATTGCTCTATTCAGCTGTATTAAAAGTGAATTGAATCAAAATTGTTTCTTAAAAATTTAAAGACATGACTCATACCTCAAAGTTACATAATTTTTAAAACTTTTATGGAGTAAAAATCTTACAAGGGAAAAAAATCCTGTTTTGTGGGTCTCTTATAAATGTTTCTTTTGTTTTCTATTTCATTTCTATTTCTATTTCATATTCCACCCATCTTATAAAACCCTTCAATTTTGCTTAGGTATAATTTACTTCTCTTTTTCTATATTTTTCATTTTAATGAAAAATGCCTTTTAAATGCATTTTAGGTCATGAATTTAAAGATTTACTGGTTAAGCTGCATTCAGTATGTTTTGATAGGTAGTGCTTCATTAACATTCATCTAAAAATATTTTGCATTTCTTGTTGTTATCTTCTCAAATCCCATAGTTATTGTAAGGTGTGTTTTTTTCCCATTAAAACAAAAATGTTTAAGTATGTTTCATGCTTATGTTAAATATAATTTAAAATATATTTTTATGGCTGCTGTTTAATTGTCAAAAAACTCATATGTGTGATGAAATTATTTGAAGTTTTATTGAATTTTAACCTAAACCTTAAGGAATCCATTTATACTTAAACATCATATGTAGTCTCTATGTGCTGCTAACATGCATACATTTATCCATGTGTACATATGCAACTACACATATATCCCCCCATATTTCACAGTTTTACTGGTATTTGCTGCATGATATATTCATTTCTGATAAAAATGTGTCAAAATATGTCATTATATGGCATTCTTAATTTCATTTGTTCTTCCATAACTTCCTACTTTATATATTTGAGGCTTTTTTTTTGCAAAATACATATAAAATATTTACTTATAAATACCATTTCTGAATTTCTCCTTTTATTGCTATGTATCCTTTTGCACACATTTGTGATCATTGTATGATATATGTTATTTTTATCGCTAATTTACCTTATTTAGTAAAAGTTTGCCAGGCATATTTTAAGCCCATTTATATGAATAATTTAGTGTCATTTATTAAGTCTGTTTTAATAGAACATATAGATATATAAGTAGACTTACTTAGCAAAATGTATAACCTATGTATTTTATTGGAGTTTTTTGTTCTGCTTATGTTGATCGTGTGTGTGGCAGTCATGGTGGTTGCTGGAAGAGAAATTGCTTTGGGTAACATAGTTGACTGGTAACTCCCAAGTGCTACATGTCAGGAACTACTTTGGGATTCACTTCATTACTCTTCCTCTACACTGGTCCCAGTCAATGACTGCATGTGGTACTGTGTACTATTGTGAGGCCATCTCTGTTCAACAGAGAACCACTACAATGGACAACTCTTGCTGGAAGGTTCACTAAGGCCCTGGTCAAGACTTTTTCAGAAGTACCTTATAATCTATCTCTTTTCCAACATTATCCTCCTTTCACATGTTTTGGTCTTCAAACTAAAGACTTTCCTCTTATTCTTCACAGCAATTTCATAAGTAAATCTCTTGTATGTCTAATCTTATTTAGGAATCAGCTTTTTACATGATGCAAACTGACAGGTGATACAGGTGCATGGAGACTTATTTTTACCTCCTAGCTTGTGCTTTTTAAACCTATTATTTATTTGCTTGCTTATTTCACCCTTTCCCACTTCTGGATGGATTGATAACGTTTTCTATATTACATATATTTTCTACCTGTATTGAAAAGCTATGACAAAGACTGCTATTTTCTCCTAATTTCTGTTCTTCTATTCTTTAATAGTAGTGTAAACTACAATTTTTATCTGGCTGTGTAATATACCCACTAAAGAGACAAAAGAAGAAAGAAAGGAAAGAAGAAGGAAAGAAAGAAAGAAAGAAAGAAAGAAAGAAAGAAAGAAAGAAAGAAGAAAGAAAGAAAGAAAGAAAGAAAGAAAGAAGAAAGAAAGAAAGAGAAAGAGAAAGAAAAATACATTTCTCAGCTCCCTCTAAATTAGAAGTGACCTTGTGACTGTATGCTGAGTAAAAGGATATTACTAAAAGTAGTAGTGAAAATTACCCTCTCCATGACCCAGAAGAAAATAGAATGAACAAACTGAAATGAAAAGACAATAATCTTAAATTACAAAGATGCTGACTAGGGCAGCCAGGGTGGCTCAGCGGTTTAGCGCCGCCTTCAGCCCAGGGAGTGATCCTGGAGACCCAGAGTCAAGTCCCACATTGGGCTCCCTGCATGGAACCTGCTGCTCACTCTGTGTCTCTGCCTCTCTCTCTCTCTGCATGTCTCACATGAATAAATAAATACAATCTTCAAAAAAAAGATGCTGTCCTAGATAAATATGAATTAAAAGGACAATAAAATCACAATATCTAAAATAAAATCCTGAAAAGAAATGAATAGCAGAAAATAACACGCACATTTTGTCAAATGCAAGGTAGACAACAAATCTGAGAATTGAAACCTTTAAAACTCAGAAGAGTGGTAGATAGAAAGCATAAGAATAAGATAATAGCTGTAAAAAAAAGAGAATAAAAAGTGGCTACTTCGCCTAAGAAGTATAGGTATTCACCTACAGATAAAGCCACAACTCAGAAAAGAAAAAGAAAATGATACTATGTTTCTAGAAAAGTATTTTGAACTAAAATTTGAATATTTGAATAGGAAGTATTTTCTGCAACATCATTTGATAATGTGATATGTCTATGGATTGCCTAAAACATTTTTGATTTTAAAAAAGGAGAAATAAAACTATCTTCAAGATAAACATCAATGTGAAATAAAATTTCTATGACTAGATATTGGAAGATGATGAAACATATACTGCATAATTGAAAAGGAGAAAAAATTTGACTCAAGAGTTTTTTATCTAGCCAGATTGTATATTTCACTTGCAAAAGCCATTTTAAGAACAATCAGATATGATATAGCTCACACCTATGTAACCTCCTTGGAAAAAAAATCATTATATATATGTATATATACATATATATAATGATGCAATCCAGAATGCAAAGGAAAGAAAACCAAACCAAGATCATAAGAAATGAACACAGGGCCAGAAATCGCAGGCACTTAATTTTGAATATTCATTTACATCTAAGAAATTTTTATAGCTACAAAGTTGATAATATCAAAGCCCAGAAGTCAGAAGTGGGAGAAAATACAAGTTGCCTGATATACCAAAGAGATATTAAAAGACCCTTGATGATTTTCAGGAAAACGTAGTCTGAAAATATACCTTGGAAATCTTATAGTCCATTAATCTATTCAATCAAACAATACTAATGTATATTTATTATGTTCTTATTAAATGCCAAATAATGTTCAGTTGCTAGAAAGACCAACATAAATAATATCAGTTTCATGCACTCAAAAATTTCACAGTTCAGTGAAGAAACTGACATAAGCAAGTTAATTATAAAGCAGGATATAAATAAGCACAGGAACTAGGGAACACCGACGAACACAGAGCTTTTTTTGAAGGTGTCTGGGGAACTGAGATTGTAGTAAACAAAATTGAAAAAAACATTTACAAAATAAACATAAGTTAAGCCAATGTCGGTAGTGAGCAAAGTAAAATTCCAGGTAAAAGGTATAATAAAAAAATACATAGAAGCAGGAAAGAGCATGGTAGAGAAAACAAAATGAAATTGTTGATTCTAAATGGTCAAGGGCAGAGTAGCTAGAAATTAAAATGGAGAGGATAATCAGTGGAAGGTCTTGCATTTTTTTTCTTTATAATGTCCATTATCACAATTCTGCATAGATCTAATGGAATAAGACAGTTCACAAATTAAAACACGTTGGCAAGAAAACAATAAGCATAATAAAAGATGACAGAAGTAAGCCTGAATACATCAACTCAGAAAAAAAAAAAACACTCAAATACGTTAAAATGCCAAAATGGGTTAGCAAATACAATCTAACTTCAGACTGTATAGAAAGCATAGCTAAAACAAAGTATTGTGGAAGCATAAACAAAGAATGAGTGAACAGGAAGATATCAAGGAAATGGTGACACAGCAAGAGTGGAAACGTTATTTTTAGATGTAATAGAGAATATATGTGAATAGACTAAAGAGTCAAAATCAGCCCTTGGAACAAGTGAAATATGTAAAGGAAACTTGAGAAAGAAAATTATGGATGAAAATTAAAAGTAAGAACTAAAAAATAATCAACAGGAAGCAATAGATAACTCTAAAAACTATTATCACAGACCCATACTCTATGATAATCATTTTCCTCAAATTTTAATTATGAAAAAAAAAAACTAGAAAAACACAAATTACTTGGAGGTCAGGAATAAATACACAAATATACCCATTTATGCTTGTTACTTATAATTCTATCTTAAAAATTTTGAATATCAAAATGAATTAATGGAATGATGAAAAATTATGTCATGAATCCTTAATGTCCAAATCTATATCTCAAGACAGACCTCACTCCACGAATAACAGATCCAATTGCCCACTAGGGAATTCCTTTTACATTCCCAGAAGCAATTCAGATCCTATTTGTTCAAGATGAATTTGTTCCCTTCTTGTCCCTACACATCACTCCCACCCAAGCTCAGTTCCCTTCCCCCGTTAAACACAAAACTGTCCTTGTTTTACTCACTGAAGAGAATATCACTGACAGATGTTCTGTGCACTTGGTTTTAAGGGAGGAATTGTATCTCATCACTATTTTACCAATAGTGGCTGTCATAATTGACCGATATATTAGAAAAGTTTTTGCTCAAAACTTAGGTTAACTATTAGAAGGAATTTAAAATGGTAAAAACTTTTTTTTTCTGAAATTTTGACACTTGACTAACAAAAAAAAATGTACGCATCCTAAATATACCATAATATAATAAATGTGACGACTCAAATATGCTATAACTAGATGTGAAACCTTACATTGCTATCAATAATCACATATTAAAGCCCTTGCTGCCATGTATTGCCAAGTTTAAAGAAAAAAGGATGTTTAAATATATTTATTTGTATGTGTATAAGAATTATTCTTATGATTGTACATGTTTCTCCTGCTGTCTGAACATAAAGTGTCTCTATGAAACCTTTCATAAGGCAAAAAAGAGCATAAAGCAAAGAAGCAATCACCATGAATCTGTAATGGAAGCTTTTTTGGGCATTCCCAGACCCCAAAAATAATCTCTCATAGGCTTTTCTGATACCTTAGGATACATCTTGTTAATAGATGTGTAAAAGGAATGAAGGTAAAGCACAGATGTTCACAGACACAGTTCGAAGTTAGGGTGGCTTGCTGATGAGATGCTGAGTGTAGGTCCAGGGGAAGGACCTGGCGGGGTGTTCTCACACTCAGGGTCTGCGCTGCCTCTGTAACAGTCAGTCCTCTGCAAAACACGCTGCAAAATAGATGTTGAATACGATTTTACTTTTCACTTTTTTTCATAAAAGCAAAAATCCCCCTTTGGACTTTTTAGTTAGCGAAAATAGATACTAATAATATAGGTCTTTTGTAATCATGAAGTGGCTTATTGTAAAGTTTCCAAAAAAAAGGGGGGGGGGCTGTATTAAACAAATTCTGAGTTCTGACAATGTGCCAGACATTGATGTGTGAGACCCAGAACCCACCCTTGGCTTCAGGCTCCACTGGGTATCACTTCTTAGCTTTGCGATGATTTGTTAAGGAAATGAATGATATTTACATTTAAACTCATTTTTATGCCTGCATGATTGAAACCTGAGTCCTCTTGAAATAGTTCTTACTACTTTAGCATTTGGGCGACAGAATGAGTCTGTGTCCTGATTGAATATTGATAGACTCATATAGTCTTAGATCATTCTTCATTCAAATCAGATTGACTGAGGTTGAATCCATTTGCCACCACCCTCTAGATCTGAGCCTTGTACAAGTTCTTTCCTCTCAGCTTCTTTCCTCTTCAGAAAATAAAGGACTAAATAAATTTATATTAGCGGAATCATAGGATTTTTTAATGAAATCATGTGAGTAGTCACTCCATCACCTATTACATCATGAATTCTCAGATTATATTATTTTCAAGACTTATTAACTCTTAGAAGAAGTGCGGTGGAAAGAATGGAATAATGAGGAGAAACAGGCAGGAAGTATGGATGAACTTTGGAAATAACTTTGAGGCACATGGAGTATTGGATTCCGCGGTTGGGGGATTGGGGACGACATTACCAAAAATTCCTTAGAGCAGATGGATTTGGCTTTGGCCTTAAAGACAGGATTTTGCTCTGTGAAAGAGTGGAAAACGGGCATTTTCAGGCACAAGTATCGTTTTTGTGGATACAGCTATGGCTAGATCATATGCCCATGTGGGGGAATGTTTTATTTTAAAAAGGTGGTTTTATGAATCTTTTTGGTTTAAAAAAGACAATGTTTATGGTATTGTTAGTGGAGGTATTGGCTTTTCTTTATTTTTAAGGTTTCTCTTCTTGCCTCCCCTTTTCCCTTTCTTTCTCCACCCCCCCTCCCCCGCCCCCTTGCCCTAAACTAAGGCTAAGTCAGTTAGCCTAAGACTAAGACTGTCCTCTAAATTAGCCGGGGCCTGGATGCATCAGGTTAAAAACAGACAGATTAATTCACCTGGTTTGTAGTGCTGCAGTTTAAATTTATGCTCAAAACTCTTGTGGGTATGGAATGTGTGACGAGTTTTTAGCAATATAATTTAAAAGATTTGGTAAATAGTTCTTGCTCAGGTCTCATAGCCCTTGAATGCCTGGTCACTCCGGATTAGTCCTGACAAAAACTTTGACAGCATCTTAAGGAAAGGACCCCAGGGCTCTCCCTCCCTCTGGTACAGTCTAAGAGAGGTAGCCTTGTTTAGAAACAAGAACACTTGCAGAATTGTCATTTCTCCCATTGTGAGATGAAGCACATTCTTTTTAAGGGAAATTTTCACCTTCCATACAATGGCACTCCTCCAACTTCAGCTTCTTCTCCATCTGGGGCTGTGCCTTCTTGCAATGGATGAAATGACCCTGGAATCATTTGCATGTTTGGGACGGGAGGCAGCCTCCATCGTGGTGTCCCATGGCCCTTGCCTCCCGATACTCATGTCCTTGTCTAATACCCTCCCGTTGAGTGTGGACTGGATTTACTGACTGCCGGCTGCCAAACAAAATGTGGAAGTTATGGGACGTCATTTCTGTGATTAGGATATTAACAAGATCATGGTCTCCGTTTTTTGGGCATCTAACTGAAAGTGAAAGGAATGGGGCAAGAAAAAGGCCTGGTCCTATCATGGTAGGTAGGAGAAGTAAAATCCCTGAAGAGTGGAGAGCAGAGACAGGGGCAGGCAGCACTGTTACTTCAGGAGTAGGTTTAATTCTGAGCATCTAAATGTGGAAGAAGATAAAAAAAAAAGTATCTTAATTTACAGTTTGTATACTTGCACGTCCTATGAGTGATGTAGTCTCTTGCCATTTAAAAAGTCAATATATTAGCTTTTGTAAACCTTAGTTCTCTCATCTGTAGAATGGGGATCACGTTGGCTGAACCCACCGTAAGATTTTTGTGAGGATCAGGTTAAGCAACGTGTGAAGAAACACATGGCACACTCAAGACTGATATGGAAATTCATCTGAAGCTCAATAATGGACAATGTGTTGTGCTAGGTAATGTTTATTGGATTATTTCCAGTCTGCTTACCTCAATTTCCATACAAGGCAATTTCAAATACCCTGTTCCAACTTTGCCTTCATCGTGTCTTGGTTAGTAAAGTTAAATTTAATTCCATTTGCTTCTGTGTTAGAAGTGCAACCTTATCTTTATCCCTGTGTGGAAGTTCATATTAATATGTAATGCCTGGTAGCTCAAAACTCACAGCTATATGAAAGGCTGGAAATCTTTAATTTCGTTCTAGACCTTGATGCTATATTGATGCCAGGGCTGTATGCCAGCCAACTGTGACAATTATTTCTGTTTAATTTTCTAATTTCAGTCAGGACTACTTAGCTTGCCAATGAAGTCCATCAGTGTCAGAAGCCAAAGCAGTTACTTATGAGCAGTAATAGCTTGTAATAGTTGCTTTAATGCCCTGGGGGAAGTAAAAGCCTCTATGGGCTCTTCAATAATTAATACAGATTTATTTATGAATTTACTAAAGCAAAAAACACATGGGGCCTAGAAGAGGGGTTGGCACATGGTAGGTACCAAAATGTTTGTTGACAACATATGGGAATAAATAAATAACTGAAAGCTAGGGCATCTACATGCATTATTTTCTAAATGGGACTCTCTTTTTTTTTAAGATTTATTTATTTATTTGGGAGAGACAGAGAGAGAGAGAGACAGCTCGTGAGCAAGGGAGGGGCAGAGGAAGAGAGAGAGGGAGTCTCAAGCAGACTCTTCACTGAGCACAGAGCCTGGCATGGAGCTCGATCTCACAGTCTGAGATCACGACCTGACCCAAAACCAAGAGTCAGATGCTCAAGTGACTGAGTCACCCAGGTGCCCCTAAACTGGGATTTTCTTGAGTCAAAGAGAGATCTATCAGTGAAAGTGACATAAACAGATCCAAGGTGAAACAGGATGTAAATTCATGCTCATAAATATGGTACTTTCTGTAGTCCATGCCTTTTAGTCATCAGATAACTGTGCTTTATGAAACCCAAATAATTAAATAATATGGACTATTCCCTTTAGAGCTAGTGGTTACTCTGAGAACTCAAAAATTGACAGGTAAGAAAAAGATGTGGGAAACAGTATGGAGGTTCCTCGAAAAGTCAAAAATAGAGCGACAGTATGATCCAGTAATATTCCACTACTGGGCATTTTCCCAGAGAAAACAAGAAAATTAATTCAAAAAGATATATGCACTCCTCTGTTCCCTGCAGCATTATTTTTAATAGCCAAGAAATGGGGACGGCTCAAGTGTCCATTAATAAATGAATGGATAAAGAAGATGTGGTACATATATGTTCTTTTAATATTAGCCATTAAAAGAAAAATGAAATTTTCATATTTGCCACGACAAATGTCATGGGTATACCTAGAGGATATAATGCTAAATGAAATAAGTCAAACAAGGAAGGACAAGTACCATATGATTCCACTTATATGTGGAATCTAAAAAACAAAACAAAACAAAAAAACACACAGGCTCTTCAACACAGAAAACCTGGTGGCTATCAGAGGGGTGATGGGTGGGGATTTGGGTGAAAGAAAGAGAATTGAGAGGTACAAGCTTCCATTTACAAAATAAGTCACAGAGATGAAAAGTACAGGGCAGGAATTGACATTTATGATTTTCAGGTGTTCCGGCTTTCAAAGGTAGCTCTAAATTTATTATGTAGAACAACATGATGATCATCATTGTATGAAATGAAAAAAAAATTTTTTTTGAAAGATTTTTTTAAATTTATTTGTGAGAGAGAGAGATTGGCAGAGACACACAGAGAGAAGCAGGCTCCATGCATGGAGCCCAATGTGGGACTGGATCCCAGGACCCTGGGATCACGCCCTGGGCTGAAGGCAGACACTGAACCGCTGAGCCACCCAGGGACCCCTGAAATAAAAGTTTACCTGAGTAAATTGAAAGATCAAATTGGCTTTATTCAATGATTTGTGAACCAGGCAGGATCCTATCTAACAAATAGAAAGGAGCTTCATCAAGCTGCAGAAGAGGAAAGGCTTTTAACGGCAGAAGGGGAGCACACAAAAAAGGAAATTATTAGCACAGAATGCATTGTTTTAGACAAGGTTGCCCTCCCAAAAAGGAAGGAAAGAGATATATCAGTAGATTACCCTCCAGGGCTGACTAGGAAATTTGGGGTTGGCTGATTCAAAACCACATTTCTGGGAGTAGTTGAAGCTGCAATTAGGTTACATAGTAAGTCTTGGTGGGCTTTAGCATCAGTGACTCCATTTGGGACTGCTGTCTCCTTTTTAACAATTTTAACTGAACATCATTGAAAATATCTAAAATTCAACTTAAAAACAATTTATAGAGAGCTCGACTTCAAATCTTTGGGCAGTGCACGCTCACGGGATGAGTGAAGCATAAATCTTCAAAGCCATCTAAACGTTTTGCACATTTTCATGATTAGTTAAATCAATTTGAATATAGGTTTCCAGGGGCTTGGTAATCAAATTATTCAAAGAAACAACTGTTCCAGATAAAAAAGAAAATTTAATCTTCCACTACAGATGTTTCTTTTGGGGTCTTTCCTGATCAATAAATTTCATTCCAGGAGAAATAAACACCCTAATTAGTGCTAATCCTTATTTTCTTTTTAAAATATTGCTCTTGTTACACAATTTATACATTTGATGGGTAAATTTGCAACTGAAAGTTAGAGGGCTGTGTTGATTTGGGGTTGAACAATTTGCGGAATACAGTTATTTCGTGACCATTTTGGTAAACTGCAGCCAGGATATTACCTAATTATGGAGCAGTCCGAAACTCTGCTCCTAGAGGGGAAGGAAATATGGCACCGTGGGCCTTTAAATCCTGAGGCTCTACAACTAAAATCACTGGCACTATTGAAATAGGCAGTGGAAATTCCACCACCTGCCACTTCATGCTTACAATTTCAAGTGGTTTCCATATTTTAATTATGAAAGGCAAGTACACGTAGAATTATCAGTGACATTAAAATCTTATTTTGTATAATCAGCTGCGATCACAGTTTAATGATACTTTCCTCCTACAGCAAATATGACTTTTTTTTTCAAAGTCTCGATTCCATCTCAGTTCAACGGACGTTTCTATTGCTGCCCACCTTACTTTTGCTTTTTGACGTCATACCTTTAATACAAAGGGACATTAAACATCTTTCCAGAGCAACTTACCCTACTCATCACATTTTAATTATCCAATTCCTTTGTTTTGTAACAGGCAGACTGTACTGCTCACGCTTATTGCAGTCGAGGTATCTCCACACTAATATTTCCTCGGAGTGTTATCTTCTATGGTACAGAGGAGCTCAAACTCGGAGTTATTTGCGGGCCCTGAAAATTCTTTCTTGAATTTTCTTTTTTTTTTTTTTTTTTTTAGATTTTATTTATTTATTCATGAGAAGAACATAGAGAGAGAGAGAGAGAGGCAGAGACACAGGGAGAGGGAGAAGCAGGCTCCATGCAGGGAGCCTGACGTGGGACCCAATCCCGGGACCCTGGGGTCACGCCCTGGGCCGAAGGTGGTAGCGCTAAACCGCTCAGCGACCCAGGCTGCCCTCCTTCCTGAATTAAATATGCCTCAATGGAGTTACTGATATTGAAGGTGTATTGATGATTTCAAAGTACTGTCTTCATTTTAAACTAAGTCAACAACAAAAATCAGCTGGGCAACTCCTCTAGTTAAGGCCTTATTTGGCACTTACAAATTAGGTGCTATTTGAAACATTTTATGTACTAAACCATTGGGTGACAAACTACATCTCAGGAAGCCAACCCAACCCCACTGCTTGTTGCTTGTTTTTGTAAATAAAGTTTTATTGGGACATAAGCACCCCATCAGTTTTCATACAGTCTATTGCGGCTTTTACACTGCAGTAACGGGGTTGCCTCGCTGCCACAGAGACCCCAGGTCTAAGGAAGCCCAAAATATTCACCATTTGGTGCCTTGCAGGAGTTTGCCATTAGAACTTTTGATCTCCTGGGCATCGCTCTCACCCGAATTTCTGTTTTAAAGATGAAGAAAATGGGCTGATGGGAGGTTAAGTAACCTGTCCAAGGTCAGACGCTGCTAGGAAATGGGGAAGCAGGGTTCGACCCAGGCAACTGGCTCTGCAGTCCCCGTTCTCAACTCCCCTGACCTGCGCCTCAGCGGGGAATTGTGTTTGCTGCCTATGAAGGAGCAATTATTCAAACTTATTTCTGTCAACAGAAATTGGGCATTGACAGTGTTCTCCCCAACATATCAAATGCCTTGCCAAAGTGGGCTGATACAGAGCCTAAGGTTCAACCTCTGGTCACTTTCTGTTTGTAGAGATTTCAGACAGTAAAATCCCCCCCTCCCCTTTGTACTACAATGCAGAACTTCTCCTAGGGAGTCTGAAGAACTTGATATGAATGTTATGCATGGCGTGGAGTTGGCCAAAGACAAATAACAACAAATAAAGAGATTATAGAGGGATTCTGCGTCCTCAGATGTGTTCTTGTCTGTCCTCTACAGCAGTCACAGGAGGCATTTGGAAAATGACGCTGATTAGAGGAGATAAGAGAGCATTCTGTCATCAGGACCAGAGTTTTAGATAATGACTATCACTTTTTTGGGGGTGGGGGGGGCTTTATCACTATTAAAACCATTCATCCAGACTCAATCCCTTTGGAAAATTAAAATTTTGCACTAATCAGAGCAGGTTTCCTGCAGCTGCCAGCGCATGATGGACTCCCCAATAACAGGCGGACGGATGTTCTTTTTCACACTTGGAGCAGGGTTCCCATGGCAACACTCCCTATCTGCACTCAAATGAAACTTCTCTTTTTCCCTTCAAGATTTTTTTCCCTTTTCTTCTCCTTACCTACCTTTTTTTTTTTTTTTTTTTTTTTTTGTCAATTAAAAATAAGTACCTTGATCTTTGAGAGGCTAACACCTGCCAGCGGGCCCCAGCTCCCCATTTGCCCCAGAGGATGTCTAGAGGGAAAGCAATACAGGCGCCCACACACAGGGACACGCACGACATTTCACTGGACGCTGACCCTCATCTTTATGACATTGCACGAGGAACAGTCAGAACTAGCTGTGGACTGGGAGGATGACTGCGAGGGTTCAGACTTGATTCGGAATGAGCAACCTGGCCCAAGGTGGGGCCTGTGGGTTTTGCAAGCAGGCAGCAACAGTCTAGGGATTCTGCGGCCTGAGGGTGACGCAGGTCATGGGGGCTGCGCTGCGAGCTTGCTGTGCTCTGCACAGCGGTTCATGTGTCGCCAAAGCAGAGGTCCTGGGGGCAGGGCCTGGCCTCTCCTAAAGGCCTGAGCCACTTCTGGTGAACATCAAGCTCCCTGGAAGAAATCCAGGCCATGGTGGATTTGCCAGCATGGGTTTCCCTAGAAAGTAATCAAGAGAAAAAAAAAGAGAGAGAGAGAAAATAAAGACAAAGAGAGAGGGGGGAGTTAGCTGATGGATGGAGAAGTTAGGCCTTGCGGATACCAACCACAATGAATAAACCACAACCAAACGCGGCGGCGTGGGCCCTTCCGTGGGTGGCTGCCCACCGGGCCCTCCTGCCACTGGCTGCCCACCCGGGCCTGTGCAGTCTCTGCTACTTGGCAGAGCTCACTTCCATCTTCCAACGTGTGTGTTTCTTTTCTTCTCTATTATCATTATTATATTTATTGAGAATGCACTTGTGGAGACACTGGCTAATGATAAACATGGAGCTTCGATTCTGCATGGCCTTGAATATTTTCTGAGGATTCACGTCTGCTGCATCACCCCACAGAGGCATGGTTGCAGGAATCTCACGGTGATACTGGGATCTTTTATCTACTGTGTGGGAAGCGCTGGGTGGCGGCTGCAGAGGCCTCTGGACCAGCAGCTTGAGCTGTGGAAGCCCCGGCGAGGTAGCAGGGCCCACCCTGATCCCCCGGCTGAACGCGGGCCCAGGGGAGGACCCAGCTCAAGACAGCCACACACCCTAGCTGCCCAAGGGGTTACCTGGTACCATAAAAGGAAATTCCATACGTTTCCATCCACCCCCTCCCTATGCAATCCCCCTTGAACTGGATCCCCACCCCGGCCGGCCTCAAGGCCAGCTATCTCTGGTTGTCCCCCCTTTGGCTTCTTCACATCACATTCAACAACCTTCCAGCTCCTTGCTTCTGCCCCAGGCGAAGTCTTGCACCCCCTGGGCTGCAGATCCCCATCAGATGGGGAGACCTCATCAGGCGCCAGATTGTCCTGGGAGCAGGGGCTCCTCGGTGGCTGTGAGCTTGAAGGAATCAGTGGTACAGATGGGGGGCGGGGGGGCGTGCGTTGTGCACACGCTGTCTCCTGTCCTCTTTGCTGCCCACCAATGAGATGGATATTTGGCCCATTTTATAGATAAAGAAACAGATGCTGAAGAAGATCGAAGTACCTTGTATCCTCAGGAAGCTGCTGGAAATAGACTGCAGCTTAGAGGATTTCAGGTATTTTAGTGAGGACGCATCCGGGGGCTCCATCGGTGAAGCGCCTGCCTTGGGCTCAGGCCATGACCTCGAGGTGGGACCCAGTCCTGCATCCCGCTCCTTGCCCGGCAGGGGCCCTGCTTCTCCCTTGGCATCAGCCTGCTGCTCCCCCTGCCTAGGTTCTCTCTCTCTCTCTCTCTCTCTGTCAAATAAATAAATGAAATCTTTAAAAATATATATTTTAGTGCAGGGACTCCTTACAGAGGTGTGAGAAGAATCAAAAAACTTAAGTTCCCATTAACTGGCAGAAGCAGGCAGGCAGTTGGAGCCCTGGGCGCGGCCTGGTCAGGCTGCTCCTGGAGAACAGGCCCCGCGGTCTCGCGACGGCCGCGGTGGGGACCGGGTGCTGCCTACTTGCAGGCTGGCGAAGGGTGGGCCTCAGTGACAGCACCCGCTCCTGTCCTATGGGAACCAGGGGGCCCAGTGCGTGACAGCAGGGGCGACAGCCCACAGCGGCCACCACGGGCAGGGGCAGGCCAGGAGCCTGGGCCCAGCTCGTGCAGCCCGTGGCCTGACGTGGCGGCCTGCACCTGCCGAAGGAGCTTCCCCAGGCGGCGACCTGCACTTGCCGAAGGAGCTTCCCCAGGCGGCGACCTGCACCTGCTGAAGGAGCCCCCCAAGGCGGCCTGCACCCGCAGAAGGAGCCTCCCGAGGCGGCAGACTGTACCTGTTGGTGCAGGTGCTTCCAGAGGCGCCCAGGACTCAGGGCCCATTAGACGACGATCAGGAGCTCTTCCCAGGGTAGTGGCCCCTCAGCCTCCGCCCCCGGCCCCCAAACTGTTCCCAAACACCAGGGGCCTGCACCCTCTGCCCTCCACCCGGCAGGTGCACAATGGCCCCTCCTCACCCCCTGGGCCTGTGCCCCAGCTTTACCCAAACCACCATTTAGCACCAAAGATGTGCCAAGAATTCCTGCTTGGCCTTCGCCTTCGAATCTGACATCTTTCCCCCTTCAGCTCACCATGAACTCTTCCTCCTGGCTCTCTCCCTTTCCCTCCCGACGGGCGGTGGTGTCCCCGGGGCGGTGGGGGTGGGGTGGGGGGGTAGGGACACCTGTGGGGGGACCCGGGGCGGGGAGGCCACTGGGGGGACCGGGGCGCAGAGAGCAAGGACACCTGCACCCAGGCTGGGGGCGCTGCTATCCTGGGGTGTAAGCTTGGGTCCCACAGGACGTATGGAGGTTTCTTAAAAGTCAAATCCTTAGGGCAACCGAGGAAAGCAGCAAGGTCAAAGTACCGACATCCGTCTTTGGAAAAGGGTCCAAATCTTGTCCTGGAGGCCTGAGCCCCACCCGCGCTCTTTCCCCCGAGGGCCTCAAGGAGCGGAGCCTTGGGTAGGCGCGCAGGCGGCCTGCGCTTCTCTCCCTCATCCCTAAGCTGGTGCGCCCACTAGCAGGGGGCCCAGAAGAGTGCACACGGAGGCTTGGAGGGGCAGAGGCCGGCTGGGGGCGAGGAAGTCACTACAAAGGAAAGGAATAGGCGTGTTTCAGAAAAGGTCGCCTTCCCCTGGGGTGCCCTCCTTCTCCTCCTGGGGATGGAGTCCCTGGGCCTAACCTGGGAGTCGAGGCTGGCGCTGCCATTCGTGTGGGTGTTGTGCTCGGTGGAGCCCCACTGGGGGCCTCCCGCTGGGGCCTGCTGCTTCTTCTCACCAACAGTCTTAAATATATACCAACCCAGCCCCCAAATTTGTGAGATCAAAATAAATTTTTTATTTTTTCCTTTTTTTTTTAAAGATAGATAGATTGATTTGAGAGCGAGAGAGCGCGAGCACAAGCAGGGGGAGTACAGGCAGAGAAGCAGGCTCCCTGCTGCAGGGAGCCTGAGGTGGGGCTGGATCCCAGGACCCTGGGGTCATGACCTGAGCTGAAGGCAGGTGCTTCACCCACTGAGCCACCCAGGTGCCCCGAAAGACACTTTTCTAAACCCTTTATATAGGTAGAAATAAAATTATGTGCTGTTCAACCGCACAAGAAAAAACACAGAATTCTCTTTCTATGCTCTCTAGAGAGGATGCTATTATTGAAATCCCCTCCATATGAAAAGTGTGCAGGAGGGATAATGTAAGGGAGAAACACTGAAGACACAGTTAACACAAAAATATGCTTTTACTCCCCCCCTATAGTTGGTGATATTTGTGGCATTTGTCGTGAACATTTCTTTAAGAATTTGTCCTGTGTCCAATTTAGTGATTCAAGGTTTCGTTTTATTTTATTCTTTTTTATTTTTTTAAAATTTTTATTTTTATTTATTTATTTATTTATTTATTTATTTTTGATTCAAGGTTTCCACGCAACACCTGATGTTCGTCACGGCCAGTGCCCTCGTTAGTCCCCATCACCTACCTCACCCCCCCCTTGCCCTCTGGTAGCCATCAGTTTGTTCACAGGGAAATGTTGACTCGCTGACTTGTATATTTGAAGCTCCTATGACTGTACGTTAACTAACTGGAATTTATATAAATACTAAAACAAACAAATGCATTGCAATCGGAAGCATATGGACGTGTAGAATTTTTGTAGAGAAAGTGTTCTTCAGAGGAAACCCATAAAACATTTTAATTTTTTGAATAATAATAATAAAAAAGACCCCGTCCTCTGTGTTCTTAAAATGCATGACTTAGTGTGGTTTCAATGCGAATCAGTACTTGCTTTCCTACCTGATTTTGTGCATATAGTTTTGTATTCTTCTTCTCTGAGGGGTTACTCACAGTTTCAGGCCTCTGCGGACATGAGGCGCCCCTCCTCCTGAGTGAGCCCACACGGAACAGAGGGACCCGAGGGTCACAGGAGGACGTGAACGGTGACCAAGAGTGAGAAAGACACAAGGCCAAGCCTATCATCCAAGGTCACGACGCCACGGAAGAGTGAGGTCAGGGGTCAGACCCCAAAGTCCCTGATCCTAGAGCACTTGCTCTCTCCTCCCATCTCCCTAGAGCTCCGGGAGAATAGAGAAAAATCACTGGGACTGGCGGGGGGGGTGGGGAGATTTAGATGGTCTTCCTTTCGGTTGGTCTCAAAATGGTAACATCTGATCGTTAGTTTTAGAGCCTATGAGAGGTAGTAAGATTTGGAGGATCATGAATTTAAAAAATGAAGTTATCAGTGTCTTTTAATCTCGGAACAATTATTTTTTATTCATTGTATGATCCGCATGGCTAATAGCTCGTTTCTGAAATAATTGGTTAACTGTAAACAAATCCTACGTTTTGAGGCTATTACTGATTAATAAAGGGGGATGATTATTTTCAAAGACATTCTTTGACGTAGCCTGGGTTTAAAAAAACGAGTCTAAGAAATGTTCAGAATAGAATAAAATAAAAATAAATTACCAGTCGAGGTTTATTGTTGTCCTTCCCCTGTCTGAGAGCAGCACCGCATCCTGACACTGGTTCTCAGGCAAGCTACCTCGTGCTTTCAAGATCTTAAATTCAGGTACCACGGAACATCGCCTCCAGCTGTATATTCTGAAACACGCAGGATATTCCTCTCATGTCATGACTGGAAAAAATGCACATACTCTATGGATGAATTTCTGTGGATCTTATTTCCTTATTTGGGGCGTCTCCTTGGAGATAGTGATCTTTGGCACTGTAAAAAAGATAAATAAATAAAAGTAAGGCTAAGGAGAGCCAAAAGGAACATCTGCTAATGGCTCACGTGCCTGAATTCAGCGGCTGGATTATGCCCGTGATAAGGGTCATCACTTCCTGAGCCGTGAGAACTCCTACTTCACCTGCATGCATTTAGCTCCGTTATCAACCCAGGACGTATAAATCGCATTTACAGCTACAATAGCAACTGAAGCAAAATGATGATTGTACCTAAAACAGTACAACCAGGGATCACCATGGTTCTGAAGGTCCTATGGAAAGGAAATAAGGCGAATTAGGCTATTCGTGTCTATCTGGATGGTCTTCTAGAGGATCCCATACCCTTTCACATTTCATGGACCCCCACATGAGCCACGAACAATAGGAAGGCGTCACAGATGCTTCACACACCTGGCAAAGACGTCTTCTTTTGCCCTCCTATCCATCCTCCTTTTCCTTCCCTAGTATTAGAAACTTTGCATTTTAGCTAAACACACAGCTGCCCCAGAACAAAGCCAATGCGACTCAGATTACATCGCAGCCACGCAGCTGCCCTTGGAAATATGTTCTTATCAATGAATGAGCTGTGAGTGGAGCTGATGTACGCACTTGGCAGAGGTCAGAACGGAGCCCCTCATGTCAAGCAGGGGCCTGTGTCAGCCAATGACGCAAGCGGTTAAGGTACTGCAGCTAGGAGTCCAGAACCAGCTGACATTCCAGGATTTGGTGTCGCCTCAAGTACCAGGTTCTTGGCCATGCTTCTTCGAAGAATGAAGAGGGAGCCCAGATGAAGAGTGGTGGGCACCAAAGCAAAGTTCATTGAGCTCCTAGAGACGGAGGGGAGTCCAGGAGGGTTGCCCTATGAGCTTCCAAGTGTAGGGACTTCAGTGGGGTCTTTTGTGGAACTCTTAAGCCACCAGGATGTGCTGAGTCAGGCCAATCAGGGCTTTGGTCACATCTCTGTCTACCTATTGGGTTAATGTCCATGTGCTGATGGTCCTTTTTCGCTGACATCTGGGCGCTGAGGTCCTAACTGCTCCTTTTCTGTGACAGAGACAGATGCTTTGTGGTTAGTTTTCTTGTTTTAGGGATCTCTGGGTGGCTCAGCAGTTTAGCATCTACCTTCAACCCAGGGCATGATCCTGGAGACCCAGGATCAAGTCCCACATCAGGCTCCCTGCATGGAGTCTGCTTCTCCCTCTGCCTGTGTCTCTGCCTCTCTCTCTCTCTCTGTGTCTCTCATAAAAAAAAAAATGTTAAAAAAATTCTCATTTTTGGATGTTTTGCCAAAGTCATTTCTGCACAGGCTGCAAAGCAGAAGGCCAGGGTGGTCCTGTCCAAGCTGTGGTGCAGGATATCCATGCTGTTTGATCTCAACTGTCCCAACTCCATGCTTCCTTGTTGGGAACCCGGGCCCTGACTGCCTAACTGTGCAACCAGCTCCTAACACTGACGCCCTACAATTGGTTAGGGGAAAAACCAGAGCACAACTTGGACAGGGGTTCGAGCCCAATTAAATCCCTTTAAAAAGGAGAGGATTTGGCCAGCCAACCGTCAGGCTCTTGAGACCTGACCCTTCTGTGTCTGACCACTTAAAAAACGCAACTGCCGCTGAAGGCTCTGCTCCATTCATCTCCAAATGGAACCAAGGTCCTTCACTGCTTGAACGTAAGAAGCAGCAAGTGCCAAGAGCTGACCCGGACCAGACGGAGGTCTTATCTCGACTGTGCACCCATAGACTGACTTCGGATCTGGGTCATTAACTCCCTGCACCCTCCTGTCATCTTGTTTGTTGTGTGGCTTGTCCTCTGTCCCAGTTGCGTGTGCTGTGTAAGAGGCCGAGCTTAACCACACGGGGAAATGTCATTGCATTTGGAATCCTGGCCCTGCTTTATAATTGTGACTTGACTTTGCTTTATGACTGAATAGAGCTGACACTGTGGAAAGACACAGGTCGTGCTGTGGGTCTCCACAGTGCACTCATGACACATCTTCTCCATCTTGACTTCTTGACTTGACTTCTTGGAGCTTCTCTACTGAATTTAGTAGTGATCCACCTTAGACCATGTAGACAAGACCTTCGTTTGAAGAAGGGCAGAAAATGGAATGCACTTGGGACCCTATCACATCAAGCCTGGATTACATAACTTTAGGCTATTAGGTAAAAAAGAAGTGAGCTTTTCTCTTGTAAATTAATCCATTATTTGTTATATTTGATATAGCAGCAGAATCTATATTCTATTAAAAGAAAACTTTCATGATTCTGGTTAAACACTTTCAAAAATATGTATTTCTACTCTTCTCAGAAAGGGACTTCCTTTAAAATCCCCATTCCTACTTAATCAATTATTCTAAACCTCTTGTAATCAAAACAGGGGATCTCTACTGTGCATGACTCCTAGATGTCTCTCTGATTATAATATGGAAGTAAAATAGTTAGTTAACAACTCTGAGTTGCTTACTATGTGATAGGTACTATGCTAGTTACTTCAAACCTATGAACACATTCAGTCCACACAGCAATCCTGTGATAGAAAAGCTATAATTATCTTCATTACAAATCTTTTGACCAAGATCACATAGCTTGTAAGTATTTGAACCAATATTCAAATCCAGAGAGTTGAAGCCTGAAGACGCCAGATCTTACAGACTCTTTAAGGGCCAACTGTGTACATTCCTCTCACCTTTATATTCAGCTTGAGTGAAGTCAGGTTCGTTACTCAATATGTGTCATGGTGGGAATATTTATATCTCAGAAATCGGGAAATGCAACAAATCAGAGGTGTTTTGTTTCTTGGTTTCCTTTGGAGAACTGCAAACCACTTATTTAAAAAAGCAGAAAAAATCGTCTAAAATTTTATATTCAAAAATGATCATATTCTGGCTGGAGATACTAACATCTGAGTATAATTACAGCACAGGATAATATAAGAATATTATAAAAATTATACAGAATTGAGGGAACAATTTAGTTTAAGTACGCCGGAAAAAAAAAAAAAAGACAACGGAAAAGTGGCATCTGAGCTAGACTTTAGTTCAAATATGATGAAGAGCTGGTATTAAATTTTCTGTGTGATTGTGATAGAATGATTGAATATAAGGGAAATCTTCAATTCTGTTTGTTCTTACATATTAAGATGTGTGACAAACTTAACTTTCCACTTAAGAGAGTGGTTATCTGTGCTTTATACGTATCGAGTACCTTGATAAGGTTTCTTGCTCATAAATATCTTCATCACTTCCTGATAGTTTCAACTTTAAAGATTAATTTCTAGAGTACTGAAGATTCCTCTTATTAAAATGCAAATATATCTGGAAGTCATTTTAATAGAACATCTTATCAGTTATTGGTTCTGAAGCTCTGACTGATTGGTAGTCCACAGAACTAGCCTCCTTGACCCTGGACTGTAAATTCAAGATAATCAGCACTTTAGAAATAATCATGACCTTGGTTTAGTATGGAAAGGGAAACTTCAATCAATACTTTAATGTCTCACCTTTTTTTTTGGTCTCATTTCTAATCACTAATTCAAAGTACTTAAGTCCAATGGCATTTCTCCTTGTCAAGCTTACATAGCACAGTTTATACATTCGGTAATGAAGTAAATTCCATAGCAACAATATGTATTCTAGACTTCATATATTTTGTGTTTACCTGATTAATAAGTTAGTTTTCAGTGATGACACTCAGTCTTGATATTTCTTAATATTTACCTGAAATACACGGCCAGTAGATTGTTATCATGTTTTGCTTTGACCGGTCTTACTCTGATTGCCATGTTTCCTTCCGCTGGTCTGTGACTTGGATCTTATTTCTGTTAGCTTGCTGAAAGTTGAAAAGTTGATTCCTAGCTTGCTGACCTGAGCCTCTGTACATTGCCTACTTCTGAATTTGCCATTACCATGGTCCTTCAACTCTTGGGACATACTCATTCTTTGCTGGACTTTCCAGAGGGTAATTTATCCACTTCTCAGCAGTCATCAAACCAGTGAGACCTACCCTCCATCATGTCTTGATTCCTCCTCTACCCTAAAGCTAGTTTTGTGCCTTGGGGCTGGAAGCTGAGTGGCAATTTCAATTTCTTAGCTAAGAAGACCTCCCGTTTTAGTTTTCCCCAGTGCCTACTCAAACCTAAAAAAAAAAACATGATATTGGTCAAAGATGCCAGGTAGAGGGAATAAACAGGACAAGTGAATGGGATGGTGATACAGGCAGCAAAAGAATGGAAGTGGAAAGAACTCTTGAAAGCAAAGACCATTTCCTACTTCAAAATTTTGCCTGGTCCTACATTCTGCCGAAAGTACTTTGGAATAATCTGCAGCATGCTGTTTTCTAGATGTTAAACAGCTTCCTCTCACTAGTATGACAGAGGGATGAACAAATATGGACAAATGCCTCTTACCAATGGAGCTGTGCAAGTGTGAAATTAGCCACCTTATACACATAAATGTCATAGCAATATACAGCCTCTCAGTTATTGTGCCTGCATGGTCCAAGAGATACTTGACTTGGGGCTTTTGGTCCAGTGGGCAAAAGCCACTTAAACATTTTGTATTTCAGGTAAATTACTGTAATACCCCAATTCACCTTTTTTTTTTTTTAATAGGACTAAAATGAATGAATATGCGCTATTTTTCAATTTGTCTTTTGGTGCAGTCAGAATGGGTTGACTGCCTATGAAATAATTTTTTAGATTCAATAAAAAAATGAAAATAAATTTCATAGCAATGGCCTATTGTACACCTTTGCAAGTTTTTATTTTGATGGATCAGAATATTGAACTTTAGAATATTGAGTGGCATTTGCCATTTGCCTCACTGAAAGAGAATAAAATTTGTAATTTTTTTTTCAATCTACTTGTCCTTTATGACATTAAACAATATTTTAAGGGCCAAGAAGTATTTTCAGCTTCAACTTTTTAGGAGACAATAGCAAAGAAGAGAAATTGTTTAACTAGTTTTGTTTCATGTTTGAATGTTTTGAATAGTTTTCCCTGCATTTGTTCAATTTTATGCATCTACCAAATTTTATTCATCCACTTGCCTATTTACGGATACCCAGCTGATTTTAAATCTCAACTACTGAAATTTCATGACAATGGATAGCCTTTTATGAACAACCTCAGAGACCCAGGCAAAATTCCCTCTGGCACCCATACTGAGGAGTAGCCTTGGTAAAATGATAAAATTTACATATACTTGATTTCCCTAAATGGTGATAGATTTCATTATATAAAAGCTTCACTCTATTGCACTCTTGCCAGCACTACATAAGATTCCCATTATCCCACATTTTTACCAATAATTGGTATTATCAACCATTTAAAACAACTTTTTTTTTTAATCTTTTGCCAATCTGATCGGTAAAGAGTCCTTTCTGTTAATTTTAGTTTTTCTTTCTCTAATTACTAGTAAGGCTAGTCATGTGGATTTCTCCATCTAAAATTTCTGTTTTCTTAAAATTTCTGTTTTCTTAATATTTTATTTCTCCATTTGTACTATATTTATTTCTGTCATTTTGGTTGTTATGTCGATTTACAGGAGCTCTTTGTATATTTTAAATATTCCATCAATGTTTAGTTATCAAGATATTTTTTATTTATCAAAATATTTCTCTCCCAATCTGTCAGTCACTTACTATGAGTTTGATGTGCTAGAAATAATTGCTGCTATAGTTTGAATATTTATGTCCCCTCAATATTATTTTGAGATCCTAACCTCCAAAGAAGATGGGATTAGTAGGTGGGGCATTTGGAAGCTGCTTAGGTCCTGAAGGTGGAGCCCTCATGAAGGGGATGAGTGCTCTTTTAAAGAGAACCCAGAGAGTGTGTAAGCCCCTTCCATGATGTGAGGACACGCAGGAAGGCCAGTTATGAACCATTAAGAAGGCCGTCACCAGAAAGCAACCGTGTGAGTGCCTTGACCGTGGACTCCTCAGCCTTAGAACTGTGAGAAATTAGTTTCTCTTTATAAGCCACTCAACTTGTTGTATTTTGTTAGCAGTCCAGACAGATGGAAACATTTGTCTTTGTGGACCTTTGCTGATGTCTTCTGTGAAAGCATGTTGACCTGACCTGTCATACAGGTTACTTTTAGTAGCAGAGAAGCAGAAGCTACAGAAAAAGCACCAGAAGGAGAGGTTGAGAAAGAAAAGCCAGAGACAAGTTAGTTCAGAAGCAAAGAAGTAGATTCACTAAAGGAAGGATGGTACATGAAGAGGTGCGTGAGGCTGACTGCCTGACCACAGGCTCATAGGTGGTGCTGTTAGGAGTTAGTTGGACAGTTAGGGTGTCAAGGCCAGGTCCCCAGCAAGGAAATGTGGAGTCAGGGCAGCTCCAATAAACCAGCACTGACATCCTGTTTTGCAGTTTAGAGAGGACCACACTAGTACCCAGCTTTGCAGCCTTTGCAGATACGACTTCTGCAGAACAGCCTAAAATAAGAAAATTAACCATAAAGTACCTGTCACTCTTATAGGCAAGGGGCAGTTAAGACCTCAGATCCCAGATGTCAGCAAAAAAGAACTATCAGCACTTGGACATTAACCTAATAGGTAGACAGATATGTGACCAAAGCCCTGATTGGCACGACTCAGCACACCCTGATGGCTTAAGGAAACTTTACCTGTTCATTCTTCGAAGAGGTGTGACCAAGAACCTGGGCACAAAGGGGACACACATTGCCACTGGATCACTGGAGTTTCTACTTGATATGAATACCCGTGAGTGAGGTTACACTTCTTGAATCTGCTGAATGAATCTCTTGTTTTCTAGCTTTTCTATGATTTACAATAAGATATCAACAGAAGTAACCAAAATCTGTATCTCTTCTTTATAATTTGAAGGAAGTGAAGTACAAAACTCTACACCCCAGAGCTATGTCTCCACCACCACACAACAGGCGTGTTTTATGTGACACGATACACTCCTTTATAATTGTTAGAACCTTCAGGAGAATTCAAGACCAAAAGAAATCGACTTTGATGGGCTCAGAAAAGTGAATTAGCCAATTAGAATGCATTAGTATGTTTCTCAGAATTTAATTCTCAATCAACTATATAATATCAGACCTATGTAATACAGCAGATTGTTTTCTTCTTTTTAGGAATTTGCATAGGATTTCTGGCAATCAATTTTAAGGTTCTATCCTTATATCCAAGGACATGACACTCATAGCAATCATAAATACAAAATTGCAGCTGGCAGTGGAGTCTATTATGTGCCACAGACTCTCTTAGAACAATTGTTTATTAACACATTTGATAGAGTGGAGGCAAAGCAATAGCTTGCAGTGTGATTTTTTAAATCCAGAATCTTCTACTTACGTTTAAACTTAATGAACTCTTTGGAACTAATTGACTTATATCACTAAACATCACATCATAATGACAGCCTCATTGGAATAGACTCTCTACAGAAAGTTGTTTCAGACTTCCCAAGGCATCTTTGGAGCTATCAGTAGTCACAAATTCAATTTAAATGGAACTTAGTTATTGAACAACATCAACAACAACAACAACAACAACAAAATATATATAGCTAAAAAATAAACCTTGTCAGATAGTTCACATTTGAAGAAGAGTTTATGAATCAAAGTAAACACGATTTTTTAAAACTAATATTGAAAAGTCAGTTGGCTACACCCATGCTTTTGGCACAAGACTCTAATATTTATGAAAGCTACTAGAGCATTGTGAATATGAAGTAGCACCAAGATCCAGATCCTGCAGCTCCTTATGTCCCTAATATCTTGGGGTTAGGGGAAGGCCTTTGTACAAGTGGCTTTGACAGTTCGGAGGCTATAACAGAAGATCATAAATTGGAGCACTTAAATAGAAATTTATTTCTCAGTTCTGGAGGTTGGTAAGTCCTAGGTCAAGGTGCCAGCAGATCCAGCATCTGGTGAGAACACTCTGAGTTGGGAGAGCTGTCTTCTTATTTTAATTTCACATGGTGGAAAGAAAGATTCTTTCTTTTCTTTCTTTCTTTCTCTTTCTTTCTTTCTTTCTTTCTTTCTTTCTTTCTTTCTTTCTTCTTTTCTTCTTTCTTTCTTCTTTCTTCTTTCTTTTCTTCTTTCTTTCTTTCTTTCTTTCTTTCTTTCTTTCTTTCTTTTTCTTTCTTTCTTTCCTTCCTTCCTTCCTTCCTTCCTTCCTTCCTTCCTTCCTTCCTTCCTTCCTTCTTTTCTTTCTTCCTCTTAAGACAGAATCACATTTTATTTTTATTTTTTTTTAATTTTAATTCTCATCTCTTTCATTTATTATCAGAACATCAATCCCACTCAGAAGGGCTCCACCTAATTACTTCTCAAGGGCCTTACCTCTTAATATCATTACACTAGCAGTTAGTATCCAATCTATTAATTTTGGTGTTGGAGGCAACACAAACATTCAGTTCATGCAATAGAGCTAATTATCAGATGACCATCAATGATGCTACTGCAGATGCCCAAATTATATTAGTTCATTGAAAAATAGAGTTAATCATATACAATTCCATATACTATTTCCCTGGAGATCCTGATTGATTCAAGATGTTTAATATGCTCTATTAGTAAGATTAGTAAGATAATTGAGTGGTAAAAGAAAAATATATACAATATAAACCACCAATGTTTTGCACTACTTTATCCATGCTTCTCTTATTCTCCCCACTGAGTTAAAACACTACTCATCGATGTAAAAGAAAGAAACAAATTAAACATTTTGTAGAGACACTTCAATATTATACATATATATAAGAAACATCAGTTTCTTTTAAAAAGTTATTTAAAGCTAAGGTCCTTCATTACCAGAGAAAGGACATATTTTAGGATTCGAATTCTCAGCATGAGAAGGCTGCCCAAATGTCCAATACTTATTGGTGTGCAGGTGCAGCTTTAACTGTTCCATACCAGAGTGGTTCTCACAACTGGTGCTCCTCACTTTAGTGTGTTTGTATGATACTGACTCAGGAAATGGTAGATGTTATTGAAAGACTGACTGCTTAGTCTAATGAAGAATAGCCTTATATACAAAGCAAAACAAAAATCATCAGACCAGCTCTTGTGCTGTTATTTGAGTCAAGATCAAAGATAAGGCAAAGATTAAATATGTCCTTGGGTCATCAGCAAAACCTAAGAACTAACTTTTTAAAAAATTATGTGAACAAGGGTTCTTTTTTCTTCACAACCTCGCCAACATTTCTTATTTCTTGTCTTTTGATTCCAGCCACTCTGACAGGTGTCAGGTATCATCTCATTGTGGCTTTGATTTGCATTTCCTTGGTGATTAGTGATGTTGAACATCTTTTCACGTGTCTGTTGGCAAATTGTACGTCTTCTTTGTAAAACACCATGGAGGTTCCTCAAAAAAGTAAATCTCCTCCCCTTTAAAAAAAGAATTGATAATTTATATTTTATTTCAGTTATATTATAGGATTTTCCAGGAATTATTTATAATAATGCCTTAGCTAAAAGATTTTTATTGTGATGTTATTAAAAAGTCCAGAAGAGATTTTAGTTCCTATGAGAATAGTTGTTATAATTTGTTCAGATTTTAAAAAATCTTTTCATGGAGCAAAGCAATGAAGACTTAAAATTTCATATTAAATATTCTCATCTGTCCTAAAAAAAAAATTATGATTGTGACAGAGTCCTCAAGATAATATGAATTGATTTTAATCTGAAATGTTTACTGTGCTTATCCTGGCTCACTTTGCCACGTATGTGTTATTGGGCACTATCTTAGGCACCGTATGACAACAGGACCATTAGATTGCCAAATACATACAGGAAGGAAAGGAGTAATGTTACATTCTAAAATTCCTATACTATCTACTTTATAAACAATATTGTAATAATCTCTCAGGGTGGCTAAAATATTTAGTTTAAGAAGCTGTGATTCTAGGGACACCTGGGTGGCTCAGTGATTGAGCGTCTGCCTTTAGCTCAGGGCGTGACCCCGGGATCCCAGGATCGAGTCCCCCATTGGCCTCCCCACAGGGAGCCTGCTCCTTCAACTGCCTGTGTCTCTGTGTCTCTCTCTGTGTCTCTCATGAATAAATAAAATCTGAAAAAAAAAGTTGTGATTCTTTTTATATAACAGATCTCTTTTAATGCAGCAGATGTTTGCTTCTTTTTAGAAATTTGCATAGAATTTCAAATTTGAGCCACCCAGGCTCTCAGAAGTTGTGATTCTAGGGAGCTCTGGAATGTACATCTCATTTTCCCTCTTGAACAAAAGTCTAGTTTTGGTTCCCCCACCCCTTCTTGATCCCAGTTGAAAAATGATAAGGAATCAGAGTGAAGTCCTTCAGTAATTTTTATCAGTAAGAAACTATTATGCTGAAACATTCATATGCTGCCTTCTTACCATTGCCACAAGTGCCACAATGTATTTGTAATCAGATAAAGTTGGGACATGTGTCATTCATTACTGCATTTGTATTGGGCATCTACATTAGATGGGTGATAGGAATAAACAGTGGCCAAAAACTTGCTCTATTTCTATCCTGGAATAATTGAAAATGCAGTGGGAGAGTATCCTGGAATGAATATTGTTTCCCCCAGATTTATGTCAAAACAGATGTGAATTTATTTGGAAGTAGGATCTTTGCAGATGCAATTGGTGAAAATGAGGTCATACTGGATTATAGTGAGCCCTAAGTTCCACCAGTAGTGTCCTTATGAGAAGGCTATGTGAAGATACATAGCAAAGAAGGTCATGTGATAATGGAGGCAATAAAGTGGTATTTCTACACACCAATGGATGCCAAAGGTTGCCAGCAATGCACATCAAGTTAGGAGAGAAGCATGGAGCAATGTTATGGACTAGATATTTCTATATCCCCTCATAATTCATATGTTGAAATCCTAACCCCCAATGAGATAGTATTTGGAAGAGGGTCTTGGGGAAGTAATTAGGTTTAGATAAGGTCATGGAAGTGTCATCCAAATGACAAGAGCATTGTTTTTATAAGAAGAGAAAGGCATTAGTCTTCCTATCATGTGAGGCTATAGCAAGAAGATCACAGTCTGCAAAAAAGGAAGAGTATTCTCACTAGACAAGAGGTTGGCCAGCTCCTTGAACTTAAACTTTGTAGCCTCCAGAACTGTGAGAAATACATTTCTGTTGTTTAAATCACCTTTTATGATATTCTGTTGTAACTGTCCTAACCAAGACAGACACTGGCACTGAGAAGTGAGTGTCTGTTTGAAAGCAGAAAATGTGAAAGCAGCTTTGAAAAAGGGTAATGAGTAGAAGCTGGAAAAAAAATTGAGATGCATGCTAGGAAAAGCTGAGATTGCCATGGAGTGACTTTTAAAAGTGACTCTGATGAGAGTTTTTTTCTAAGGAGGTGTTGTAGGAGTGGCTTGGTTCCTAGTAAAATGCAAGAAGAAGGAAAGGAATTGAAGAAGGAACTGTTCAACAAAGAATGAGAACTTAGAGATTTGGAAAATTTGTATCCAATCCATATTGCAAGAAATTCTTATTTGCAAGGATTTGCAAAATCTTGCAGAGAAAGCATTCTCTCTCTCTCTCTCTCTTTAAAGATTTATTTACTTATTTGAGAGAGAGCAAGAGCATGAGCTGGAGAGGCAAAGGGAGAGGAAGAAAGAATCTCAAGCAGACTGCACCAAGTGGCAGGATGCAGGGCTCCGTCTCACTACCCTGAGATCACAGCCCTGAGATCATGCCTTGAGCCAAAACCAAGAGCTTAAGGCTTAACAGAACTATGCCACCCAGGTGCCCCAAGAAAGCATATTCTGACGAGAGCATCAAGGGTGTGGCTGTGCAAACATTTAGGGGATTAGTATGGATGTGACCCACGAATGTCATGAGCAACCCTAGCAGGAATGGAAAGGTATTGAACTGAATGGAAAGGTATTGAGATAGATTGAAAGAAGGCTGTCACACTTAGACTTTCCAGGACAAGGTGCTAAGATTATTGTTAGGAGTCAGTTGGATAGGTAGTCAGAGCCAGAGCCTCCAGCAAGAAAATACGGAGTCAGGACAGCTAAAATAAAATAGCACCAACATCCTGTTTCATAGCTAAGGCAGGACTGCACTAGTATTCTCTTTTGCAGCCTTTGCAGAAATGACTTCTACGAAACGTCCTAAAATAAGATACTTAAACACAGAAGCATATGTCACTCTCACAGACAAGGGGCAGTTAAAACTTCAGCCCCCAGATGTCAGAAAAATTACATATATTATTTTCAATAATCTCTAGGCTCATATTTTATGTAGAATTGCAATATTTTAAAATAGTAATTCTCAATTATCTCTTTTATTGCTTCTTATTTCAGTGACACAACCAGAATGACACAAATCAATGAAAAAATAGAAAATGATGAGACTATAGACAAATTTTTAAAGTTCTAGGCTAGCTCTAAAACCCATGTAACTTATTTAGATGATATGTTTGAATATTAAACGTGCAAAAATTGCCTGATTTATTTTCAATTTGGTGTCTAATTTCAATTGAGAAAAATAGTGCCAGAGAAACTTTATGAGTTAGCTATAATTATCTAATTTATTTTATTAGCTGAATATGACTGTGGAAAATTTAAATAAGACACTTAAAATAGTTACTCTAAAAATATAACAAATTAGCATGACAAATAGCTTTTCTACAGCTAGGCAGGGTGGCTGCCAGAAGGACTTCCTTTCCTGTAGAAGGATTTTCCCAAGAAGTTGTTCGTTTCCAACTAAATTCTGTGCATTTGAGCAAACTTTGGTTGTTTTTCATCAATAAAAACAGACATGTATACTTTATTTCAAATTGTCACAGTCTCATGGTTTCCTAATTGATGTATTTTAGTTTATAGAAGCAGTAGAAATAAAGTCGGAAGAAGGTCAACTTTTTCTCACTCTTGGTTAAGAAATTACTGAGACTTGTTAGTTTTTCTGTGACTTGAAGGTATTCAATCCCATGGGGTTAAGGCCACATTTATTAAAATTGATTTTTATGAATAAAAAAAATTAAATAGGGCATAAATCCAAACATTTTCAGAGATCTTTCAAAAAATAAAAAGAAAAAGAAAGAAGAGCTAAGAAAGACACATACAAAAGGTAAGGAATAATAGATAAATCCACCTAAAATAGAGGTCTACAAGAAAACTGGAGAACAGAGAACACGAGATAATTTAATATCATAAATTTATATTATATATAAATAGGGAAAAATATAATCAAATCCATCAGAGCCATCTCCAGAGCCCATTATGAGCACAGACTCAAGTGGAGACTTGGTGAAAAGGAAAGGCAAAAGTCTAATATATAACAGATAAATACATCTCAGCAAGAGAACAGCTTGCCATGCACTGGGAAATACTGGGATCACAATCAAGAACTGATAGATCAAAGGACCAGCTTCTGAGAAATCCAAAGGCAAGTTCTTGAAGCGCACAAGAACAGAAGCAGCATGTTGCTTGGAATGAGGAGACCAGGATAGGACTTGGATGCTGTATCCCTTTGATATGTAAAGAACAGTTATTAAATAATAGAAATTAAGATTAAGAAAGGAAATTCAATTACAAGGTTAGAAGGTGTACCAACCTTCCTAAAGAAAGGTGCCCTTGAATAAAACAACCACAACAAAAAGCTAGTCATTTACTAGCTTAAGTTGGGTTTCCTAGATGAAATGGGCCCAAATGAGAATCCCTGTGCAAGTGAGATGTGAAATGAGTGGTCCCAGGATAAACTGGAAGGAAAAAGCTTCAGAGCACTGGAAGGAGACAGGAAGAAAAGCATGATCGGGAAGGGGAAGATGTTAAGCAAGGCTGTAGTTTCAAGTGATGTTCATATTCATCCCATCCTACAGGAACTCTGGTGCATAAATGAACCATAAACTTATTGTATCCCTTGAGGGTACTGGTTTGCTTGCTGTAGGTCTTCACAGATCGGTCATTGGGTTAGCACGGGGAAATGGCAATTTCCAGGTGATACAGCTCCAGTTATCCGAGAGCAAGCCCCTTGGAGAAATTTGAAAGTGTGAAATTTGAAAGTGTGAGAAATTTGAAAGTGTGAAAGTATATAAGCAGCAATACCCACAGCGCCTAAGGGAGGATGCACCCAATCAGCAAAGAGATTCTATGATATCTAAGCAGAGCACCGAGAATGGCTACTGCAGGCAAATCCCTGACCACTCTCTACATAAAAGTGTATTGAGACATTTGAATATAAACAGGAAGTAAAAACTAATAGAAGATAGATCGAAATATTTTAGCTGATGAAAATGCTTTCCATCAAACAACAAAAAGCAGAAGAAAACTATGACCACAACACTTGAATAGAATTAAATATCGTTTATCAGGCACTTACAGATAAGAAAAAGTAATTGAACACATGAATCAAAGTTTATAACATAAGTGGAAAAAACCCTCAGAATCTGTGAAATGAGAGCCCATTTAGACTCAGGAAAAGAAATGGGAGAAAGAGAAAAAGTAACTTTAGAAAAATTAAATTATAAGGTGTCAGAATAAAATACATTTGACTGAAGATATAATAAGAGTCTTGAAAAATTACATGAAAATATCTCTGAGAACAAAATGAAATAAATAAAAAGGTGAAAAGATTCAGACAAGGCAATTGATGCAGAGAACAGGAAAGACAGTCCGTTGTACATATAATTTTAGTTCTTAAAAAGCAAAAATAATGAGGCAGATGTAATACTTAAAACTTTAGTTCACAAAAAAATTCTGGAAATAAATGACTCAATTTGAAAAATCACCATATACCTGAGACAAAAATGTACTAGAACAGAAAGTTATGAGAAACAGACTAATAAAACTATTAGACTTCAAACATTAAGAAAAAAAATTGACCAAGTTGCAAAAGAAAGGACACTGGATTTTCTTCAACTTCTCAGTCATATTTTAAAAGCAACCAAATGTGGGCCAAGGATTTTATAGTGAGCTACGTTGTTCTTAAAGTATCAAGTACATAGGAAAATAGCTTTAAATATACAAGAGCTCAGGAAAGACTGTCTCAGGAGGCATTCCTAGGAGGAGGAATCGCTGTTAGAGGAGAAGCTTTATTCAAACAAGAGATTATCAAACACCACAAAAGACAAAGAAGTAGACTTGGACAAATGAAGATATAATTTTTATTTAAGTACGTTGATTTCACATCACGAAATGCCAAAATAATAAATAAATTTCACGTCACAAAATGCCAAATAAATTTGGAATGGGTTTTGCTCCAGAGCTAGAAAAGTGTATTCTAAAGTTTAAATTTAAAAAATAAAAAAAAAAAATAAATAAATAAATAAATAAATAAATAATAACATGCTACTAGCATAACACAGAAGGAACTGGGGGAAAAAGAAGCATTGAAAGAGCTCTGTCCATAGAATTAGTAGATTTTGAACATATTATAAATCCTCAATTTAAAAAAAACAAAGTGTAGGGGCACCTGGGTGGCTCAGTGGTTTAGCATCTACCTTTGGTTCAAGTCGTGATCCTGGGGTCGTGGGATAGAGTGTCCCTTAAAATATGGGAAACACAAAATCGCACTGTGATCATCTTTCCCAGCTATTAGATTGGACACAGATTGGCAATACCCTGTGAGGAAACAGGGACTCTCTTACACTGATGGGACTTTAAAATAGTGTCTTTCTTTGGAGGGACGTTCAGCAGCATATAGCATTAAGTATGTAAGTATTTATCCATTTACTCAACAATTCTGCTTCTAGGAATTGAATTCCGTCAGTTTAAAGCAACAAGAAACTAAAACGACAAACATTATGTATAATGTTAATCATTTTGAAATTAGTTATAATAGCAAAAATGCTGAGAATATCCTTAATTCTCATGCGGAGAGCAGCTGACTCATCTGTCCTTTCTGTACGTCCTTTTGTCCACAATGGCGTACTATGTGTCTTTATTTTATTTATTTATTTATCTACTTACTTATTTACTTATTTATTTTTCTATGTATCTTTTAAAAAGAAAAGAAATATGAATATTTTGTGTTTGTGTGTGTGAAGAGAGAGAGAGAGAGAGAGAGAGTTTAATGGTTTAGAATAATGGATTTAGCAGATTTTGACAGACCAGAGATGATAGATTAAATAGATGATAATAGATTGAAGATAGATATACAGATAGGCAGGCAGGTGAATAAATGGATAGACACATGAGTGAATAGATCTATACATCTATATCTATATTTATTTTGATATCTAGAAGGGTGACCAATTGGGCAAAACATGAACCACTGGTGAACCTCAGCAAAAGGTCTAGGCGTATTAGTTGTATTTACTTCAAATCACATGAAACTGCAGATATTTGAGCAGTTTTAACCTATAAAAATAGCAGTTCCATAGAGTTCAGCCTAGGCAGAAGGGATGCTCCTATACTTTTCACCTAGTCCACTGATGTTTTTGTAAATTAAAAACAGTCTTATACGCTTCACCTACCCAATTCTTTCAACTTTTCCAAAGGTCTGAAACTTTTCAAACAAAATGTTGCAGACCTTAACAAAAATGCATTTTTCTCAAAAGGTCTGAATATCCTTAACTCTATGGGGGGGTAATAAAGAGGGAAGGGAATCACAGTTGTAAAGGACGGGCTTTGTCCTATGAGTCCTTTGAGCCCTTACCTTGATGTATAAAGGGATGATTCAAAGGAATTAAGGGACATGGGTAAGTTTCTATACTTTGAAAAGTTTATGCAGCTAATAAGTGACAGGAAACTCTTCCCATAGAATCATGAATAGAACACGGTTCTCTATTAATTTTTGTTTGTGGACTGGAAATTAAAGGGCTTGATGATAGAAACCTAAAGCTGAAATGACGTTGGGAAATTTCCGCAGTCATGGACAACCCAACCTGTAACGGCAATCATCTAAATTTTTCTAAATGCGTTCCAAATTCATTTTATGCAGTTTAACTTTTCATCTATTGATCTTAGATTATATCTCACATATTTCTAATATTGAAAGCAAGTCCTTAACTGATGCGTTGTTCTGGGTGAAAAGTGCTCTGGTGCATCCTCACTGGCCGTCTGCTTTCCCGGCCCTTCTTCCCCACTTCACACCTAGGATCCTCAAAGTACACGTCATTGGCCTCTAGTCGGAGAACGGCAGTCTGCTGATCAAACACTCAGTGTCATTTACCATCTGGCAAATTCTTCCATGGCTTACAAAGTACAGTTTCTTTTCTTGTCATCAATTTCTCAGTGTCAGAACAAGATCTTCTAGGAATGGGGAAAAAATATTGCCGTTCGCACAGAATCTCAAGTGTCAAACAGAGAATGTACATTTCAGCCTATTTACCAAACTTGTAAAGTTTTGAGATTCTGGAAATTCTCTTTTAATGTACAGGTGGCTAACTGGTGGGTGGTGCAGTAGGAAAAAGAACAGAAAGAGAAAAGCAGGTCGTACCATCCAGAACCCAACCCAGACCTTCAGCACTTTCTCCGCATGGTTGGGGTTACTAGAATCTAATAGGTTATATCTAAGGTTGTAAAAAGCCTTACTCAGATAAAAACCCTTACTCTTTTTAACGTTGTTTATATTTAAAAAGCAAAGAGTATGGCCGGAGATCTATTTCAAATGCAGTAAGCTTCATACTGATTTTGATGTGTCTTGAAGTTGAAAATGATATGCACATTGAGAATCTGCAACTGGCATGTTAATGTTGCATCAGCCAACATGGGCACTCATGATGCAGAGACGCAGGCAAGGGTCAAGACTGGGAAGAAACGTCCTTGCACAAAGCCTTAAAGTCATGGCTCCGGGTAACATGGAGAAAGTTGAGGTAGAGAGACATACAAAAACCTGAATATTATCTTCTTGTAAAGGAACATCCTGGGATGAGGAGGTATTGATTCTGAATTTAAAGTTCCTTGCAGAGTGACGGAAGAGGTATTTGATGCATCAAGACATTCTAAGGGAACAGTTGCTCTAAGATAAGTTACAGACTCATGAAAACACAACCATTTCATCCCAGGTGGTTAAAAGGACCCTAGTTCTTGGCTGTGCAGCCAACATGGGCAGTCCCTTGTCTTTAGGAAGCCACTTTTCTCTTGCAGCACATGATTGCTCTAGAGAAGCCTTCGGGAAGTCATGGCTGGTTGCGCGGATCGCTTTGTTACCTGCAGATTTGGGGCTTTTGTGGAGTTCTGGCCTTTTGTCATCATTTGTGTTTGTTTGGCTGCTTTCGGGGCCGGCCCATTGCTATCTGCCAGGCCGGTGTTGACAGTGCTCCCTGGCGTTACTCATGTTGGCTGCAGAGTTCACGTTCTCACATATAAGGGTTCTTCTTCCAGGGCAAGACTTGCAACAGCCATGACTAGTTCCTAAAGTATTAAATATGCAAGACTTGAAATTTTAAGGTGATCCATTGACATTAGTTATCAGGAATAGTATTTTTTTTTTTAGAAAAGAAACATCAGAACCGACACAATTTTTGTTCCTCTTCAGTTGCTTCCACTGAGTGATAAGGGGATTGTCGGTCCTGGAGAGTCAGCAGCTCTGTGGGAGCAGTCGAGAGGGCCAGGGGAAGCTCTAGTTTTAGGTTCTAAAGAAGCAGCTTCCTTCCTGAGGCATCTCTTATACCCCCAGGAAGCTCCTAAAGTGCTCTTCCTCCTCCAGACCATCGCCCTGGTCGGTGCCCCTGCTCTCCTCATCTCTTAACAGAACTATAGTTCCTCGGGAGCCCAGCTCACACCATGTAGTTGCATCCCTGAGAGATAGAACCTAGACATGTTAATTAATATGAGCTTGGCAATGGACAACCGTTTGATGACTTAACAAGACATTTCAGTACCCTTGTAAAACATTTGATTAGGTCCACAGTTTTCTAAATTACAAGGTAAATGGTCATGCTTTTGAAGAATCCAGAAGAGCTCTATCTTCCTTGCTTTTGTTTCCTATTTCCCTCTATGCCCTGAATACGTGTGAACTTTCAGAAAAAGTTATATTTTCCTTGCGTCACGTGGATATTCTTATTAGAACTTATAATTAAATACCTCTTCGGCTTTGTAGCTAAAGGAGCTTGAAGCCATGTAGCAGTGTACCCAATTTCCATTAAGTTGTCTTGCTCACAGCTTTTAATATAAACAGAGTAACATATTTTCCTCCGGCAATTTGAATGAGTTTTCTTCAATTTACAACTTCAAGAACCTGTATATGAAATTCATATATGACCTGCTTGCTAGTCTGCCGTAAATCCAGAGTTTTCTAAGCAATTTAGATTTTATTTTACTTGACAACTAAATTTTATTTTAATTTTAAAAGGTGTTAGCGAGGCTGTTTGACTACTCTTCAAAAAATTTTATGCATGCAAGATGTTATGATTATCCATATTAAGGGAACAAGTTCACCAAGATGCCATATTCTTGGTATCCAATTAAATAAAAAAAAAAACAAAAACATGTTTTATACTTTCATTTCTTTCATAAAAGAGAGTTCTAAGGAAATACTATTTGGAGCTAACTTATATTAAGGATAAAAATATATCCACAAATTATTTTAAAGTTTCATTTACAAATGTGAAGATTTTATTGAATTCTACTGTAAAACTTGAAGATCTGCCTACTATTACAAATCGCTTAAACATGTTTATTGAATGCCTACTATGCAAATCATAAAAGTACTAATTCTTACAAGTGTAATTTTTTCTGACAACTAATAAAAAAACTGAATGTTTTTGTGTTTTATTTATTTTAAAATAGCATGTCCTGGAATATGAAAACCAAAATTTATTTTGTAATATATTATTCATATAAGCAATCGATTAGACACTTATCCTTTAAAATTGAATAAAATATTTATAGCATACTTGGTTCAAAATGTTTTATAAATACATAGATAAATATGTCTTAGAAAAATATTAGGGTAATACTAATGGAAATAAATCTTACGTGGACCTATTTCCAGGAAATGTTTCAAAAGACCAAGTAGTTGAATAATTTGCCCATGGATGTCTTTATCATTTAGTATCTTTCCTTTTTTCCTCCTTGGTAAGTCAGCTGCCAGTCCCAGGTTAAGATTGAGAAAAATAATCTCCTGGGAGTCCTTGGGTGTTGAGTATATTGGTCTCACTCACAGACATATCTGAAAATTAAGGCAAACTTTCTCTCTTCCCTGCTTGCTGAAATGAAAGGCTAGACAACTTCAAAGTACATGTCTACTTTCCTTTCCAGCCAATCAAGAGGAACATCTTTGTGAAGATTATGCTGCATTTCCCAACCTTGGATTATTTGATAAATCTATGAAAATTGTATACATTTAGAAGATTTTTCAAAGCTTAGCATAGAGTATCAAGATGCTTCATAAAACACAGTATCTTCCTTAAGCACAAAATGCTAAAAGTGATGAAATTACAATGGACTCTGGGATAAGGCTGCACAAAAGATGGAGATAAGCTCAACAATATCACCCTCTAAGTAGTTTCCTCTGCTTATGATTCAAGTTTTTTTCTTCTTTTTTTAAATTATGAAATTATTATTCATAATAATAACAATATTTAATGAAATATGAAAGTTAGTATATCTGGAGTTCATTATAACATTTTGGAAATTTCTCTGGGTTACTTTTAGCCTGTTACATGCTTATTTCCACAGTGGAAGATTTCATGTAGACAGTCAGGCTTCCACCTAAAGATCTAAGGACTGATCGTTCCCATTACTGCCAATGCAGAATGCTGAAATAAATTATTTTTATTTAAGATGGAAGTAGCAAAGTTTTAGACCATATGACAAAGTTCAAAATGTACGGTGGTATCACAATTAACTCCAGCCTAGCTACTAGGCTGGATAGAGTGTTGTTCAAAAAAGCAGTAAATATGACTCTAGAAGTGAGTGTGAGAATTAAAGAAAAAAAAATTATAGAGAAAGAGTATGCAAGAAAATCCCCCCCTCCATTAAAACTGCTCTTGAATATCTTTTCTTCCACTCTGACTTTCATCTTTAGGCTGACACAAAAGTATCAGTAACTTTAGGTTACCACAAAAGTGTTTTTTTTTTTAAGTTTTATTTATTTATTTGAGAAAGAGACAGAGAGAGAGAAAGAGTGAGTAGGAGGGAGAGGGAGAGAGAATCTGAAGCAGACCCAGAGCTGAACACAGAGCCCTACAAGGGGTTTGATCTCACTACCTTGAGATCATGACCTGTGCAGAAACCAAAAGTTGGATGCTTAACAAACTGAACCAGATGCCCCAAAATATTTCTTTAATATTTGCTTTAAATGAAGTCACACAAGGTTTCTTTTTTCTTTTCTTTCTTTCTCCTTTCTTTCTCCTTTCTTTTTTTTTTTTCTTTCTTTCTTTCTTTCTTTCTTTCTTTCTTTCTTTCTTTCTTTCTTTCTTTCCTTCCTTCCTTCCTTCCTTCCTTCCTTCCTTCCTTCCTTCCTTCCTTCTTTTTTCTTTCTTTCTTTCTCTCTTCTTTCCTTTTTTTAACATAAGGGACATAAAACTCAAAAAAGTCAAATAATTTGACAAATATATTTTATGAAATATTCATTTAAATTATCACCATCTCATAAAAACCAGCTCTCTTGAGTTTGTAAGAAATATCATGAGTATTTTTTACCACTGGAAAAACAGGGTACAACTGAAGATTAAATAAATATTTGTCAGTCACACTATTTTCTTCATCTTTGGTACTGGGATATTATTGTAATCTATCACAGGGTCTGTACAAGTCACTCTTTTGCAGTGGAATTGAGAATGCAAAAGAGGAAGTAGAAGGATAAAATAAATAGTTGGAAGAAGAACTTAAAAATATGAGATTACTGCAGGGAAAATCATTCAATTACTTCTTCTAAGGACAAAGAAAAAATAAAATGACATTTGAGATTTAAATCTGAAATTAAGACAATATTGAGTGTTTTTATGGAGCAGAATAATATGCCAAGATGGTGCTTTAAGTCCCTTTCTAAGGATTCCTTAGGAGTGAAAAAGATTGTCAGGCACCTATTTTAGGAATAATTTTGCCTAAGATGCAGGAGATAGACTAAATAACCTCTCAAGGTCCCTTTGTTCCAATCTTTAAATAATTATTTAAATGAAATCAAGAATTAAATGCCTGCTTTGACTTGCAATATCTCGGTGCACTGACCTGGGCTTTGTAACTTAATATCTATGAGTACTAATCTATTTTAACTAGATAGGAACAGAAAAAATGAATTGCAAAACATGTTAATGAGATCAAAGATCTCAATATATCTTGCATGGTTCCAAGACCCAGAGGTCAAAATCCAGAAGGAGGAGGAGTGAAGTGGAGGAGAATGAAAAGGAGGAGCTTCATACAGAGTTGAGCTTTTAAATGCAGATGCTGTGAATGAGGGCTGAACCTAATTATATTTCACTGTGTACGTGATGAAAATGCACCCTTAGTTGAAAACCCTCTTTTCTATGGGTCGTTATAACTGAACAAAGTTACATTTCAACTGAATGAAGATTTTATTTCCTTATTGTGACCTCACAGTAGCCACTTCCAATTATAAAAATTATCGTCTGAATAACAGTGACAACTCATTAAAACTGCCATCCCTACATGAATAAGTACCACTAACTTTTATTCATATCCTTCACATTATCAAATACAGTTTTTTTTTTTAAAGTATAAGATTTCGAGATTCTTCTTTAACCGTCATTCGTATCATAGGCTGATACTAAAAGAGGAATGAAAATTCAGTTTGGGGAGATGAATCTGTAGTAGACACATCAATTTATAATTTCACATTAAAAAATAACGTTGGTGATGCTTCACAATTTGATTCTTAGATTACTCTTCCTTAAATCAAACTGACTTCTCTCTTTTTAACTATTGTGTGAATAGTTCCAATGATAAATTATAACGTAAAAAAATTAAACAGAATATCCAGAAATTGAGAAGTTGTAGGGAGGAGCAGATACCTGAAGAAGCTGTGCACTGAGTATTAAATTGATTTGCCTCTGTTTGCACTCAAGTCAATTTGGTCACCTGTAGGTATGCACATGCGTGCGCCTATACCTGGGACCTAAACACTGTCGTTAAGGATTCTCTTCATAGTGGGGAATCTGGAGGGCTCAGGCGGTTAAGCCTCTGACTCTTGATTTCGGCTCAGGTCATGATCTCAGAGTCTGGAGAGAGAGCCCCACATGGGACACTGACTCAACACGGAGTCTGTTGGATATTCTCTCTCTCTCTCATTCTCTTTCCGCCTCCCCTTTCTGAAAAATTAATATATCAATCTTTCCATAGAATGTTCTCTAAAAGGACAAGGACAACATCCTTAATCCTTTAATCCCTTAATTCTTAATTTCAATTCAACTTCCTAGTTGCCTGCCTGGCAAGAATTCTGCTTTTCTAAAAAAAAAAAAAAAAAAAAAAAAAAAAATTTCCTCTCTCTTCTAAAGCTTCCAATATCTAAATGTCACGTCATTCCTTCATTTCTACTGTTCCCTAGACCTGCACTATTCACATCTACATCTCTTGCCTTCATTTTCTTTTGCATAAACAGATTTCTACATTCTTGTAGCTTGAATCTGCTAGCTGATAGTTTGCTCTGGGCCAGAAACTGTTCCGAAGCCTTACGTGTATTATCTTAATATTCGCAGCAAGTGTACTATTTTTCATCTATGGCTGAGAAAACTGAGAGGCAATAGTGTTTATTTAAGTAACTGGGGTGAGGTTACCAGCTTGCAAGTGGAGGAGCCAGGATGGAACCGTGGCTGAGTCGAATTCCTTGCTCCACGGCTCATGGCCCTCCTACCACCTCCTTCGAGAGCAATGCAAACACAGTTTCAGTAGAAGGGTCGAAAGCTCAAATTTGGCAAATGACTGGCCGTGAGTTGTAACTGTGAATCTGGAAGAGAACAAAGTTAATTTCCTGGATTTGAATCAAAACCACCGAGCTGGCAAATCTAGGATAATGCTTTCACAGGTTGCTCTCAACCTCTCTTCTCAAGATCTCCTTTGTTATTATTTTCACCATTTTCTGCTCAGTGGTCACCGTTTCCGATATGTCTCTCTTTGCCCATCCGCAGTGCTTTATCTCACTTCCTAGACCTTTTAAACCGCTGAATTCTCTCACCTAAAATTCCTGAAGAAGGTGAGATGATTTTAGCTCAGTCTCTGAAATTATTTTTATTATTGTTTTGAGAGTCAGTGAGGCCTGGAGATTAGAACATTGGATTTGAAAGGAAAATCTGTGGATCAAAAAGCTGGATCTGCCATCAAGTGCTGGGTGACATTAGGGAGGTACTTCTTAAAAGGAACTGTCCATCTATAAAGGACAGGGAAAACTAGCCTACTTCACAGGACTGTTATAACTTTCAAATTCGACAGAGCACACAAAAGCCACTAGAATAGTCATAAAGTTTTAGAGCTATTCATATTGGTCTTGTTATCCTGCCATGGGTTATCTGTGCTATGTGATCGTGCTGATATTAATCTGTTTTAATCTTTGTCAAAAACCTACCATCTGAAAATATTGGTTTTTATAAATGTGTTGCATCAGGGTATTTAAAGAATTAAAAATATGTGTAAGCCTGAAGTACTCTCATTGCTGTTTCTTATAATGGGGACAGTAGTGAGATAGTAAGATGGCCTTTAACTCGCTCTCTACGTCTGTGGTTTGTCTAGATGTGGGTTGGCTTACGTCATTTGTTTACTGGAAATATGTGGAAGAGTTGTTAGTTCAGAAACTTAGTTTGGTTTTCAGAAATATGATCTGAAGTTGCAAAAAGCCAAAGTTAAGTGAATTAGCCCACAAATGGTACTATTAGCACGCTTTCCACTGTTACGTTGTAGCCCAGGTGGAACAATTAACAACTGCTTCGAACACTTTTACAGGTGTGTTTTATTTATGGGTTATACTCGATCGCGGCTCAGTCACATTACCGTGCTATTCACGACCAATTATCCTGAGATACAGCGAACTTTTAGACCAAATTGAACCATCTGTTATATATATAAACTCTGAATTCTTCGAAATGTTTTCAGCTCAGAAAAAAAAATGAATGTTTACATTTACTGAAAAATGTTTGTGATTTGCAGCAGTCATTTAAAATCTGTTTCTATCAGGCTGTAGTGTATATGGAGTAAATGCATTCAGGAGTGTGCTCTGCGCTCAAATAATCTTGTTTCTTGGTGGAGGAGTAGTAGAGAAGTCCCCAAACAGGTTTCAAATGGCCAAGATGTCAGGGTGGAAGGGGAGTAGAGAAGTCCCCAAACAGGTTTCAAAGGGCGGAGATGTCAGTCCTAAAAGTTTGAGCAATTGGTAAGAACATTGCTATAATCAAGCTCACTTCGAAATTTCTACCAAGACAGACACATAAACAAATACCATGTACGGTGACAACTGTCAAAATTGAGGCAGATCTAAAGAGCCCTGGTGCACAATGGAGGGTAGCATGGGTTTTGGTTGGAGTGGTGAAACAGGAAGCTACTGTTTAGCGCACAATCCAGCAGGCATGTAAGAACACAATCCAGCAGGCATGCAGAAGAGCGTGGTCTTCTGGGAAAGGAAATTAATCTAACGTGGAGGAGATCAAGTAGGACCATGCCAGAGAGTGAGCCTTGTGTTTCTCCCAGGGCTGCCTTTCAATGAGGGAATCCACCCTGTGGCTTTGCTGTACTGATGTTCCTATTTTCTCAGTCCTTCCTATGTGTCTAGAGCTCCAGGAGTCTCTTACTACGATTCTTTCTTTCTTCTTGTCTCCTAGCCTGCAGCCTCTGTTCTTTCCTAACTGATTTCTATCTTTTTAACCACGTCATTATCTTGGCCTAGCATTACATCAATTAAAATCAACTGCCTACCACCCTTCAGTAACCGTTCAGAGATGGTTCTCTGTTGGTGACATCCCATCTATCTCACTTTAGAGTAATGCTTGTCACTCACCTATAGCATCCACCGTACTGTAGACTCTGGGAGGGCAGACATCAGATCGGTCTTGTCCACAATTGCAATCCCGCTATCCTGAATGACGTCAAGCACATACCAAACTCTCAAAACATTAGTTTTAAAATAAATGCTTGTTTATGTTTATCTTTCCAATTGATTCAACTTTACATTCTTCCTTTCATAAAAAAATATCTATTTTCTCTCCTCTTGTTTCTTCTGTTTCCATCCTAGTCTGATGGATTTAGCCCACCAAATTCTCATGTCTCATAGCTTAAATTATGTCTTAATTGAGATGTGCATTCAATGCTATGGGACTCTTTCTAAATTACTGTTTATTTGTTCATTTCCTATCCTGATACACATTAACCAATTTCCCTCCATCACGCCAGTGGGAAGGATTTGAATAGAAGCCAAGGAAGATTTTTTTTTCTAATAGTCTTCTGTGAAATACTTCAGGATAATCTTATAAATTCTAAACACACACACATCCTTAAGTTTCAGTAAATGGTCATAAATGAATGAGAATAACATAATCTGCTGTGCCTGCATGTTATATTAGCCATCTCAGGCTTCTGTAACAAAATACCAAAAACTAGGTGGTTTAAACAGCAGATATTTATTTCTCATAGTTCTGGAGGTTATGGAGTCTGAAATCAGGGTGCTAGTGTGGTTGGGTTCTGGTGAAAGCCCTCTTCCTGGCTTGCAGACTCTGCCTTCTTGTTGTAGCCTCACAGAGCAGAGACAGAGAGAATTGTGTTTTTTGTTTGTTTGTTTGTTTTTGTTTTTGTTTCCCTGTAGGGGCTCCTATGCCATCATGAGGGCTCCACCGTCACTATCTAATTGCCTCCCAAAGTCTCTGTTTCCAAATACCATCACATTGGGAGCTAGACCTTCAACATATGACTTTTAGAGGGACCCCATTCAGTCCATAGGACATATTTATATAAATCTCATGCGTGTGAACATACATACATATACATGTACTTTTTTCCTATGTTTGTACATTATATTTGTGTTAGTTATGTGTCTAGAACAGTGTGATCAGTGAACCCTTTGGAGTCTCTGATATATATTCAAGGGGTCTGTTGGGTTAAGACTACTTTTATAAGTCAAGTAAGACAATGATTTTTTTTCCACTTTATCAGCATTTGCACTGATGGCTCAAAAGAATGACCCATAAAAATGCAGATGGTTTAACATGAATCATGACTGTAGTCTTGGTATGAGGAGATGCAATTGAGTCATGACCTGAGGAACTATTTTCTCATAGGGTACCAAAAAGAACAACTGCCATAAACTGGTTAATTACATTTGGGTAACTGAGCAGATATTTTGCCAAAAAGGTATCAATTAGGCCTGTCACTTCAAGGAAAATAACTGACAAGATTTATTGCCAATGATAAAGTTCAAATTTTCAAGCAAGTTAGAATTTTGGAAAACTTCTTTGCATCACCATAAGCCTGACAGCTTCAAGATTTTCTGATGGGTGATTTTATTAATGAATGTGATTTTTTATATTGTTGTAATGAAGTGGGTCAGCAGTTGAAAAACTTGCATAAGATATTGAACCAATATTTTCCGATCAATAAGTGATGTAACAAAATCAGACATGGGCACAAAATTCATTCAAAGTGCAAAAATAAAAATAAAACCAACCTGTAAGGAACTACTACAGGTTGAATTTTGGTGCAGTATCGAGGAAAAACACCCATAACATTATTCTCTTTTCTAACAGTATATCAGTAGGGGCAAGATATTATTCGTAGACATCCACCAAAACATATTGAAATACGTTGACCAGAAGGAAATGTAAGTATTAGCTGTCTTGAATTAATTCAGATATTAAAGAGAAATACAGAGATAACATACAGTACTACTCTTCTCAAAAATTTTTTGGTTTGGAAAATGAATTTTTAATAAAAACAGTATACCTACAGGTAATGGGTTTCTTATTGTTATACTTAAATAAATTAATTAACAAGTATATGTTTAAATCTCTCAGTTTTAGTCTCTAAAGCAGAAAATATTGTGAGGTATAAGCCCCAAAATAGAAGTTTTTGAGATACTCATTACTTTTTAAGAGTATAAAGGGTTTTTGTGATCAACATTTAAAGAATCTCTAGAAGAAATTTGACTTTGTGCTAAATCTAACAAACAGAGCACTCATACATTTTATTCCACTGCCAAGAACTGCAGAATTTAACCAAACTCCTGGGGAAAAATGAATAGAATATTCTTGTATTTGCTCATTATCTTAACTGAATGTATTTTATTCTCTCTTTTTTCGCAAATTTTCCAAATCTTTTCTAGCCACTCATGTCTACCATCTGTATTTCTAAAATGTGATCAATATTGCTTTTTGTGTTTGTGTATGTGTATTGGTGCGTGTGTGCATTGTGATTATTAATCCAAACTCTTTCCCAATTTTCACATACTTTACACAATTCATTAGACATTTGGATCTAACTATTGCTGACATTTAAATATTTCAGGGCTCTTGGCCAAAGTTTTCTTAAAACATCAACTTTACTGTTCCTGGAAAATAAAACAGTAGCCTAGCTACTGTTGTTTTTCTTCCTCTTATTCTCTTCCTTACTTTAATAATGCAACCCATCCCTTCTTACCCACAACATGGCAGTGTGCTAACATTGCTAGCCCACTATGAACATGACATTTCCTGCGTCCTATGAAAATTTTTGTAATTTTATATATCTCTACTCATAGATAAAATTGTAAACTTGAGAATCACAAAAAGATAGGAGAGAATAGAGATGATCAGTTTAGCCTTTTCTTTTGCAAAATTGCTTTCCTGGCTTTTCTGTGGCTGGTCTCATGGTTTTTTTATGCATAAAATTCTTCACATTGTGTTTTCCTACTTTAGTTTCTTTTTTTACTCATTTACCTTCTCCGTCAGAAGATTTTTGGACCATAGATTACATCTTCTTCCTCATTCAATTCCACATTCTAGTACAGAACCTGGGATGTAGACAGAATTCCATAATTATCACCATATTCCATAAAGAAATGGTGAAACAAGAATTGAATTGGATCATCCAATATCAAAGCCAATATTTTTTTTTTTTGCATATTTTTATGGCTTTTATTTCCTGAAACTTTCTTGGGTTCTGTTGGGCTCTTACCAGCCACAGGAAGAACCTGAGAAATGCACATTAAACACATTAATAGGGAGCCCTGGATGGCTCAGCAGTTTAATGCCGCCTTCCACCCAGGCCCTGATCCTGGGGTCCCAGGATCGAGTCTCACGTCGGGCTCCCTGCATGGAGCCTGCTTCTCCCTCTGCCTGTGTCTCTGCCTCTCTTTCTGTATCTCTCATGAATAAGTAAATAAAATCTTTAAAAAACAAAAACACATTAATAGAATCTCAGAAGTCAGATACTATGTGAAGCTCTCTCAGAAAACACACATTGCATTCACCTCTAAGGCCTCTATAAGCTAAACAAAAAATTCCTACTGGATTAACATTCATCTTTTTACTCTTTGCTTTAAATATTGAAATTAGATCTGAATGACCCCCAGTGTTTTTTTCCCCCACAAATTTGCTTGCTGATGCTAAATTAATTGTTGTAAAGCGACTAACAATTTTGTGTGTACCTCTTTCTTATGCCTTTCTAATAGTTGTCTTCTAGGCTTTTTCCCCCTTTTTTCAGGAATATCTGTGAACTCCCAACATAGTCCTTCAACTGACAATTATTAAGATATTCATAGTATGTGAGAATTTTTATACTAATTACTGTGCAAAAATTGGGGAAGAAAGATTGGCACCTCACTTTCCACCAGAGTCCTCAACCTTAGAGTTCCTTTCAAAAACCTTGGAAATTTTAAAATCCTCTGTCCAGTCCATATTTCAGATCAATTAAATTGAAATAGTAGTAGATATAATTCTATGATGAGTATTTTTAAAGTACCCAAGTGATTCTAATGTTCAGTTAAATTTGAGAATCTGGAGGTATGGAAGGAAAGATAAAAATTACCATCTTCTGTTCAATATCTAAGTGGAAATGTAGACTATGGGTTTCAATTCAAGCCTGTCTAGCTTTAGAAATATTACACCTTTCTGCCACTCAGAGTGAAAGAGAGAAGTGAGGGACAGAGATACCTATAGTATCAGGTAAAAAGCATTAAACTTAGTAAGAGAATAAAAGAAAAAAATATTAAATAGCTGTGTATGCGCTATTGATTTGACTATTTCACAGAAGGCTCATAGTATAGTAAGTTTTTATTTTTGGTGACATACTAAAAGAAGAAGAGAGAAACTAAGGTAAAAACAAAGAAGGGAAATATTTTCATGTATTTATTGACATTTTGAGTAATTCTGTATGGGAAAGAAAAAATAAACTAAATGTGGATTATCTATAAAAGTCGGATCTAGAGACTCTTGGGAGTTAGTTCTGTTCAGGCTGCTGTAATAAAATACCACAGATGGTATTTCTAAACAATGGAAATTTATTTCTCACAATTCTAAAGGCTCAAAGTTCAATAGGGTGTGAACATGGTCGCTTAAAGCGCTCTCTTCAGGCTCAAGACTTCTTATATCCTCATGCAGTAGAAGGGCCTAAGGACTTCTGTTGGGTCTATTAAAAATAAAAAAAAAACAAAAAACAAACACTAATACCATTCATGAGGGCCGCAACTGTGTAATCTAATCACCTCCCAAAGACTCCGCCTTCTAACACTATCGCACCGGGCACGAGAATTCCAGCATGTGAATTCTGGGGCAACACAAACATTTAGACCAGAGCATTAGTTGCAGAGATTGGAGATTTCCAGTAGGCCAAAATTCTGCCTTAGAGTAAGGAGAGATGTCAAACTGCCTATATGATTGAAGTCATCTTTAAGGAGGTAATGGGCTAACAGGTGGAATTAGGTGGCAATGAACTGAGAAATGGGGGCAACTTGAGAGGGGGAGGTCTGACGATGAGAGAAGAAATCTACCATTGAAGAAGAGCACATATAAGATGAACTTGACAGTGTTGTGCTATCACAGATGACAAAAGGGAGTGATAATTGGATATTACTTGGTTTGTTGACAAGATAGTGATTTGTAACATTTTGTGATTATTGTAGTATGAGAAAAAAATTGGGGGTGGGAGTTTGACAATATTCTTAGGAATTACTAACTTAAATATTACTAACAAATAATAAGTAGACAATTCTATCAAAAATATTTACTGTCAAGGGAAAATAGAACATGGTAACCTAGTAAGATAGCGTGTTGATGGAAGAAAGTTTTTAGGAATTAAGGAAATCACTTTATTTTCTTTTATCTCTCCCCCACATACATAATTATGTTCATCTGCAGCCATGTATTATAACCATCACTTTTATCCTCTCTTTGTACACATGAATAGAAACTCTATTTTATTTCCAAAGCAGCTTGGATAAGCCCCATGTTTTTAACTTGCTTGTTTCTATGTAGATTTTCCCAAGTAGGCTATGGACTTTTCAGTACAAGTTCTGTGTTTTATTAACCTCAGCAGCCATAGAAACTCATCAGAGATCAATAAATGCCCAATGACCTGATTAATTATTTATTATATGTCTTATAATTATTTCAAGTGTTTATTCCAGATAAGTGTTCACCAAAATGGTGAAATGAAAATGAGGAAAGATGCTGTGTTTCTGTTGTTCTATTTAGATGCAAAAAAGTGCCGTGATACAGATTATAAAAGGAATATGGGGTTGGTAGCACTCAAAAACATAAAACAATATTTTTGATAAACTATTTGTCACTTCTAATCTACATTTCAGTGTTCCCTAAGCTACATAATAAATCTAGAGGTTCTATTGCCTTAGATATTGGAACTGCTAACCTTGGTCTCTCAAGAAATGGCATTCTGTAATAAAGCTTTTTTAAAAACATTTTATTTATTTATTCATGAGAGACAGAGAGAGAGGCAGAGACACAGGCAGAGAGAGAAGCAGGCTCCATGCAAGGAGCCTGATGTGGGACTTGATCCCGGGACTCCAGGGTCATACCCTAAGCCGAAGGCAGACGCTTAACCGCTGAGCCACCCAGGCATCCCTAAAGGTTTTTTTTTTTTTTTTTTGTAAGATTTTATTTATTTATTTTAATGAGAGAGAAAGAGAAAGAGAGAGAGCACAAATGGGAAGGGCAAAAGGAAAGGGAGAGAGAATTTCAAGCAGGACTCCAACATGAGTGGGTAGCCCGACTTGGGGCTCGATTTCATGACCTTGAGGTCATGACCTGAGCCAAAGCCAAGAGTTGGACACAACTGACTGTGCCACAGAGGTGCCCCACAAATAAAAAAAGGTTTCGAAAAGATGATTAAAAAATGCTTACAGATGTTTTAAAAACACACAAAAACACTAATGTAATGCAATGCAGTATTGATTCTGGAAATCTAAAAAACAAACAAACAAAAAAACAAACCCTGAAGTCTCTTCATGTTGACAAGGTAGCTTCAGGGAGGAGCTGGCTCCAAATGACTTAAACTGGTATTACATTTAACAAGGGGGAGAGAGATCTCTTGGTAGAGATAGATTTGGCAAGAATTTATAAATAACAAGATGACAGACTCCTAGATTGATGAAAGAATACTGGAAATGAGGCAGCAGTGTCATCATCATTTACCATCTGCTCCTCCCCATATGTGGTTGGATGGAACATGACTGAATTGTGATAACTCCCATGAGCATTAAGTCTAGGACACTTGTATGGTCCTTACTTTTAAATATTGTAACTAAGAGAGCAATGGACTCTATGTAGAAGTTTACAATGCACCCATGATCTATTGACTGGGATTGTTTTTGCATTAATGGAAGAATTTAGAGAAAAATATTATATTTGAGGTAAAATCTATATCCAGCTTTAAAGGCTTCCCTTAGTGACTGGATGTGGACTGTTCTGCACAGGACCACTTACAGTAAAGGTTAGTTGATTAAATACTTTCAAAAGCAAACAACTGATTGAAAGCTTTTCTATGGGCTGGAACAAACTATTCTCATTTCTGTATCCTCAGGACTCCAATTTAAATTAAAATTACAGAAGTCAAATGTAAATATTTGAACAAAACGAAAGTTATGATAACTGTGGTGTTTGAGAAGGAACACTCTTCCCATTATTTTTGCTGCAGGATGTACTAAAGTAATGGGAAAAGTTAGTGATTGTCCGGGCAAATGTTTCTGGAGGTGAAGAATTGTGGGATACAAGATTTATGATCATGGCAGGGCTTGATGACCAGCTGGATGGATACAAGGGGAAAGAAAAGCAGATCATCAAAGAGAAGGCCAAGTTTACTACCACGCAGTAAGCCATTACATGTGATTAAAAAATGATGAGTTGTTCTAGTTTGAAAGCAAAAATATATGGAGTCTGTTTACAAGAAAAAGTCTGTTAAGTCAAAGTGAATGTCGTGCTATCAGGGTGCTGTAACCAGAAGCTGTCTAATGCGATGACAAATGTCATTTGACTTCCTGGGTTCCCAAACTAAGCCCACCCCTTATCAGATGTGTGACCTTGAGAGAGTTGCCTGACCTGTCTTTGATTCAATTTCCTCATTTATAAAAAAAAAACTGTCTGTTCCATTGGCTTGTCAGGATCAAAGTTTTAAAATCCTTGTAATGGATTTACTTGAAAATCTAGCCCAAGGAGGTACCCCACACATATTAACCATTGGAGCATATTCTCATTTTCAGATCAAACTCATGGAGATGTTATTTCCTTTACTTCCTATAATCTTATTTAGTCTTGAGCGTCCACTTTGCTTAAGAGCAGAGTTAAATTAATCTGGCCCGCTGCTTGTAAACTCAGTAATTTCAGTAGAGAATGAGTCTTTGATATTCAAAAACTGTCTTCTGTCTTATGGTGGTTTGTGCTGCTGAGGTCAGTCACTCTGTATCTCCCACTCTTTTTTTTTTTTTTTTTTTTTTAAAGATTTTATTTATTTATTCATAGAGACACAGCTAGAGAGAGAGACAGAGACACAGGCAGAGGGAGAAGCAGGCTCCATGCAGGGAGCCCGATGTGGGACTCGATCCCGGGGTCTCCAGGATCACACCCTGGGCTGCAGGCGGCGCTAAACCGCTGCGCCACTGGGGCTGCCCTGTATCTCCCACTCTTAAAAACAAAACAACAACAACAAAAAAACCCTCCATTGCTTCTCTAATGGGACAGATTTAATGTTCTCCACCCAATCCCATTTTGGTAGCAATTAACCAGCTGTGTAAACTCTTCACCAAAAACTCGAGACCCCTTCATGATCACTGGTCTCCATCAGTCCATCACAACCAGAATGATGGGGGCTTTAAAACCTCAAATAATCATCATTCTTCTCCCACTTTAGTACCATGATGGACACATGGCTTCTCAAAGAATCTTGGAACCCCTCCAGGTTATAGCACGGGAATTGAGATAAAAGTCCTGACTGCTCTAGAATTTACCCAAACCGAATCCATGTGAAACCCTTCTTGGGGACATCTGATTATGCCTGTTCCTATTAATCATATCTCTGTCTCTGGGAGGGGAAATCCCTCTTTTTAGAGAAAAAAATCACTTTTGCTTTCTCTTCTCATTGTGGTTGGTAAAAAAAGAGAATCTGATAGACATTCTTTTTCCAATTCTATTTTAAATTTTATGAAAAATCTTGTGATGCAAAAGATGTATGTGCCTCCAGACTTCCTGCCTCAGTACCTTCAGTTTTCATGTTGTTCAAGCCAAAACTCTTGGATTTATCTTATACTTCTTTTCGTTGTCCACCTCTTTTATCCAGTCTGTCACTAAATCTTTTTTTTTTTTTCTTTTTCTGAATATACGCAGTATCTGGCTGGTTCTCAACTTTCCATCTTTATACTCTAAACTGTCCCCTATCTTGACCACTACAATGTTTTCTAAACTGTTACCCAACTTCCACTCTAGCATATATTTAGTCAGTTTGCTACCCTGCAATCCCAATCATCTTTTTATTTTTATTTTTTTGAGATTTTATTTATTTATTCATGAGAGACACACAGAGAGAGGCAGAAACACAGGCAGAGGGAGAAGCAGGCTCCATGCAGGGAGCCTGACATGGGACTCGATCCCAGGACCCCAGGGTCCCGGGATCATGCCCTGAGCCAAAGGTAGACGCTCAACCACCGAGCCACCCTCAATTGAGGCAACCCTCAATCATCTTTTTAAAAGCATGGTCAGGCTGAGTGATGTCCTGGGTCAGACTCCTCAAGTAGCTTCAGATTTTACTAAGAATAATAGTTGAAAATCCCTACTTTACCAGTGTTCTCACAATGGCTGCTCTGTAGACCCTCCCTTTTTCTTATTCAAGTCACACCAATCTTATTGCTGCTTCTTAAACACACCAACTACTAGCTTCTGCACTTGTTGCTGGAAACTTCCTTGTCCAAATAGCTACAAATTTCACCCTTCACATCCTTTAGGTCTTGCTTAAATGCCACCTTATCAAAAAAAGATTGTTTTCAATTTCTTTATAAAATAGAACCTTCTCATTATATTCTTCATCCACTTATTTGGCTTTATATTTCTTCATGGTGGTTATTGCTTCCAGACATGATTTATTGTATGCTTTCTTGTTTATTGTTGTATTCCCTCCACTATGAAAGTTCCCATAGAGAAGGATTTGTGTCTGTTTGCTGACTGCTACATCTCCCCACAGTACAACAGGCACACTTTAGGTTCTTAGCAAATATTTGTTGAGGGAATGAAATGCTCCTTGAATGTCTTACCTCTTAATTTTCAAAACCATTTTTCTGAAACTATAACCATCAAAACAGCTTTCTCATAAAAAATACTGATGGAGTTCTTACAAGCCAAGATACCTTAGTTTTCAAGACACATAAAAGTTTAAAGAAATCTGTTTTAGAAGTTCTAATTACTATTACTTTTAAGATTTAATGAGTTTCTACTTGTCTGGCATAATCTGAGCATTAAATTTAGTGCTAACTCACTAACAACATATGCTATTTTATGGTCTTCTATTCCTGGGACAAATAAATTCTCCAGGGGAAAAAAAAATGATACCTCTAGACCACTGCAGGAAGGTGTGAAAGGCAAAGTGAAAAAAAAAAACAAAAACAAAAACAAAACAAAACAAAAAAAACACAAGAAATGAAAGGTTTCTGTACCCTGAGAAGACTGTATGAGATTGAGGAGACTGACCCCTCCAACCTCTCCCCTCCCCACCATTTACTAGAGGAGACTCCAGTTCCTAAGGTCAGCTTTCTACTGCAGGAGAGATGGAAAAAGTGCCAAGGAATGAGCAAGAATGAATCCCTGATGCAGCAGCTTTTGATTAAAAAAAATATATATATATTTTAAATAAAATATATTTAAATAAAAAAATATTTAAATATATTTAAATAAAAAATAATATATATATTTATATATGCTTGTATTCTCTCTGAGGGACCTCATACAGTTCTGACTTCTTGCGGTGCATAGAACTTTTAAGGATAAAGGCATATGTTCATTCAGGCGGAAGATTGATGATTACTGGCTGAAAATAAGCATATCTGAAACCATAGGAGTCCACCACTTAAAATATCTAATCAGAAAAAATCCTGGCACTGTCACAGAAGTCCCTAATTAGCTACCGGGTGTTTGAGTCCAGTATCAATGTATAGAGAAGTGACGATCAGTCTACCTGAAAATTTACTGGTGTTTTATTTCATTAATATATCTCCCGTTATGCTTTAAAGCCAACTTGGTTTCATTTTTTCCCCCTTCTTTGTTAATAAACTGTGATTGTGCCTTGTAATGAATATACCCGTAAACCATCTGGCAGTTGTCTCACGGCTCATTACGTGCTATGGGCCACTCTGAGAAGCTGCCTCAGGTGACATTTTAAACTGGTACATGCAGAGAAAAATCGCTTTTTATTATTGAGATCAAATTTTGGAAAAAGCAGAGCTCTCTCCTTCTTCTTGCCATCAATATCTAAGAGGAAGACGTGGTTAATCAAATGATAGGCCAACCATAGTTCTCATTTGGGGGTTCTGAATGACAATTCTCTGCATGTACATATCTATATGTTTTTACATGAGCCAAGGAGATAATGTTTTACACACTAGGGCTGTTGTGATTTCTAATACAATTTTCATTTCTTAATGATTGATTATTTCCATATTAACCTCATTGTTTTATAGAGTTCTGTGAATATTTCATAGGTACTAGGAACTTGGCATTCTGACAGTCTTCTTGGGATAAAACTGTGCCCTGGAGACCTCATCACCACAGATTTTTGGAGTTGGAGTTTCTTTCCAACACATGCTACCACATTTTCCTTTTTTTTTTTTTTTAATTTTTATTTATTTATGATAGTCACACACAGAGAGAGAGAGAGAGGCAGAGACACAGGCAGAGAGAGAAGCAGGCTCCATGCACCGGGAGCCCGACGTGGGATTCGATTCCGGGTCTCCAGGATCGCGCCCTGGGCCAAAGGCAGGCGCCAAACCGCGGCGCCACCTAGGGATCCCACATTTTCCATTTTTGATTCAGGTTGTCCACTTTTAATATTGTGCTGTCTCATGTGAATAGTATTTCATTTTGGCAAAATCACAATTAGTGCTCTAAATGGCAATCTGTCATTCTGTTGCTACTTAATGCTAAGTTTACTGTAGGTAGGAAACTGTGTGGAAACTATATTTTCAAAGAATAAATCTTAGAAGGAAAAGTGTTTACAATGCACAAATGAGATATATTGAACTCATGATTCCATTCAGGCAGATTATGTCATAATTCTGCTTCATAGCCATGAGATAGATCCATAATCTGGGAAAATGAAAACTCTGCAAAAAATATGCATGCAAATGATTTTTAATGTTTTCTTCTGATGGAAATGAAGCTTTTAAATTGTTTTGTTATTACCAGACAGCGCATAACTTTGCTTGATTGAGGAAAGGCAGAGAACAGTATTTAAAGAAATGGCTCAGGATATGGACGCCTGGGTGGCTCAGGGATTGAGCCTCTGCCTTTGGCTCAGGGTGGGATCCAGTCCCACGTGGGGCTCCCTGTGAGCAGCCTGCTTCTCCCTCTGCCTGTGTCCCTGCCTCTCTCTCTCTCTCTCTGTGTCTCTCATGAATAAATAAACAAAATATTTTTTAAAAAATGGCTTAGGATAATGAGCATTGAAAATAAATTTTGAAATTTCAGGGAAAGAGATCTTGAAAAAAAAAATTCTCCTAAAATTTAACCAGATGCTTAGAAACACCAACTTAACAAGCTTCTCAGGACACTGTAATACTTGCCAATATACTTCTATTTTGATTTATTTTATGAGACAAAAACCCGAAATAACTATAGTTACAAGAAACAATGGTAGTTTGTTTTGAGCATCATTTTGTAATTGGTTTTTAAAGAGATGTTAAAATATACACCCATGCTGATGCAGAGAGAGAGAGAGAGAGAGAGAAGAGAGGAGAAAGAATATGCATGTCATTAGAAAGATTTGAGTTGGTTAATAATTATTGGAAAATAGTATTCTTGAAGGAATAAGTTACATTAAAAGGGAAAAGACAAGGTGGTTTTTCTCTTGGGGTCAAATGATGCATGGCATTTCTATAGATACATGGAAAATATTCTTTACTGTAATGAGATTTAGTGCAAAAACAAAGCAAAAAAACAAACCCAAAATTCTGGCCTGGGAATCATGAGACCATACAGCACCAGGAGTCAGCCTATGGTACCAGCACATCTACTGTATTGCAATTACTAGGTTGCATTGTGTCTCTATCAGATTCTAAGTTCCTTGAAGGGGGGGGGGAGGTGTATTTATCTTTTTTTTTTTTTTTTTTTTTTTTTTTAGATGCAGCACTGAAAGGAAGCACGATGTTAAGTGTTCTTTACTCTCCAAAAATATTTTTATTTTTTTATTTTTTTAAAGGTTTATTTATTTATTCATGACAGGTACACACACAGAGAGAGAGAGAGAGAGAGAGGCAGATACACAGACAGAAGGAGAAGCAAGCTCCATGCAGTAGCCTGACATAGGACTCGATCCCGGGTCTCCAGGACCAGGCCCTGGGCTGAAGGCAGCGCTAAACCGCTGAGCCACTCGGGCTGCCCTCTCCAAAAATATTTTAATACTTATTTCCAAAAATCTAATGCTAAATTTGGACAGAAATTCCAAACGTATAACACTGCATTAAAGGGTTTTTATTTTTTATTTTTATCTATTTTTATATTTATTTTTTTAATATTTTATTTATTTATTCATGAGACACACACACACACACAGAGGCAGAGACACAGCAGAGGGAGAAGCAGGCTCCATGCAGGGAGCCTGGTGTGGAACTCAATCCCAGGACCCCAGGGTCATGACCTGAGCCCAAGTCAGGTGCTCAACCCCTGAGCCCCCCAGGGGCTCTGAAGGGTTTCTATTTCTGATGTACTTATGGCTTTGATACAGTTCATCTCTTGTTTCAAAGAGTAAACATTAAAAGCCAAACACAATTCACAAAATGTCTGACTTTTCACAAACACACAAAATGTCTGACTTAGTTTGTAAGAGCAGTGCAATCTTAGGTGAAGGTTTTATGTGGAGTCTGAGTTTTCTCTTACACTTAAGCTTGCACCTCTTATTGGCCAGCATTAGTCACAGATGGAGCCGTCTACCTGAACACACATGCTGCCAAGGAAGAGGCCCACTGAGAACACGTTTCAAATCCAAGACTCCACAAAAGATTAAGGTACATATCTGTGAATTACAAGGGGGCATCAGAGCAAAGGTGCCCATTTTCTTCAACGTGGTCAAGCAAAAACATGTGATTGTTATGATCTTCAGTAGTCCAATGGAACAAGGCCCAAACTCAGAAAAAAAATCAGAGCTTTTAAATTATCCTTCATGATTAGCCTTCCAAATAAGATGAGAAGAATTATTTGTAAAGGTATTTTTGAAAAAGAGTATACTGGGTTCCTAAGAAATGGTGGAAAGTGAAAAAAAGTGTGATGGAGTTTTCACATAACTTACAATAATAGTGTTAGAGAAATCACACATCCAATAATTGGATAATCATTATGAAACAAAGCATTCCATAAAGATACTAAATTATTCCAAGATATATTTAAATACAAGATACTTTTGAAGATACTCGTATACAAAGGAAATCTTCAAAATCTCCCACTGGGACATCTACTTTTTTCTCTTTATTATTAAGTGCACATGTTCTTTTTTTTTTTTCATGTTCTTAATAAATAGGTAGACTTATGTAGACCAAAGAGATAGACCCCTCCCCCCCCCAAAAAAAAAGAAAATACTGAAATACTGTTCACATACACACAGAATCAAGTTTCCGATAGGCCCAGGTAAATGTCTAGTCTAGTAGATGTTCTAATGATTCTTTCCCACTGGCTGCAGATCGCTGTTAAGAGCTGCTATAAATCCTTATTCTCAGGCATAAAAGCTAATTACTATCATAGGTTAGGAATGAATTTTCCTCTTCCCTCTGTGCCACAGTGGGTTATTATACAATTAGCCACATAAAAGAGATGTCATGCTTTATCTCAAAGCAGTAATTCTTGTCCACAGTGAGAAGCAGCCACATTATCGTTGGTCATTTGTGTTGTGTTGATTCTCTTACTCACAACTCTGCATAATATCTGTGCCTTGATGCAGTAAATGTGATTGGAAAGGATGTCCTGGAAGATAAAAAAGGAATTGCATAAATGAAGATTTCCAACATCAACAGAGGGCACTGCAGAGTACATGGCATGCAACTGGAAGAGTTCACAAATGAGCCACTATTTGGATTGACTCTGTAGGGATGCCTGGGTGGCTCAGTGGTTGAGCGTCTGCCTCAGCTCAGGTCATGATCTGGGGTCCAGTATCAAGTCCCACATCGGGCTCCCCACAGGGAGCCTGCTTCTCCCTTCTCCCTCTGCCTGTGTCTCTGACTCTCTCTGTGTCTCTCATGAATAAACAAATAAAATCTTAGAAAAAAAATAGATTGACTCTGTGACTCAATGTCTCATGTTTGTGTTGAAAAATTCCAAAGCAATATCTTTTTAAATATTGCTTGTGCTTTATTCTTGTTTTCTGCTGCTTCTTAGATTTTAGAACAAAGTATATTAGATCTTTCATCAAGTTGCATATGGCTATTCTACTCTTTCTTTCTTTCTTTTTTCCTCTCCTTCTTTTTTAATGTCCATGCTTCAGTCTAGATATAATCTGTAGTCCTATTTTCAAGTTCAAAAATGTTTTCTGCTCTGTTTAATTACTCTCATCTGTTAATTTATTCATGTCAGCCATTGCATATTTTAGCTCTAGTATTTGAGTTTGTTTTTTTTTTTAATTTTTATTTATTTATGATAGTCACAGAGAGAGAGAGAGAGGCAGAGACACAGGCAGAGGGAGAAGCAGGCTCCATGCACCGGGAGCCTGATGTGGGATTCGATCCTGGGTCTCCAGGATCACGCCCTGGGCCAAAGGCAGGCGCCAAACCGCTGCGCCACCCAGGGATCCCTAGTATTTGAGTTTTTATGGATTCTAATGCTCTGGTGAAATTCCCAATGTTGTCTTTATTTTCTTGAACATATAAATTGGTATTATTTTAATGCTTATGTCTGAAAATTCTCACATCTGGATCAAAATGGGTTTTTTTGATTGTCTACTTTTCCTATTTTCTTTTTGATCCTGTTTCCAGGCATCCCTTGGTAATTTTAGATCACTATATAGGAATTATTGCTATATGGAAATTCTAGATGATATAATCTTTATCAGGGGATTTTCTTTTGGAACATCAATCACATATGGCCAGATTATTTTGTAGCAATCTGAAAGTAAATGATTTGAGGTAGGGTTTTAAATTATTGAGGTTTAATCTATTTCTAATGTGCTTTTACTCCTAGAGTGGATATTGGAGATTGCAATTGACAGCCTGGGGTATTTACCACAGTCCTTTATCTTGGGTGGGCTCTGAACTCACAACTTTATCTCTTCAGCATGGCAAGATTGCCAAGAACTCCCCTTAGCTTCTGATTCTCCATATTCCCTTATACTTGTCTACTTGATCTCTCCTTTTATAGAGAGGTCTTCTTCAAATCTCTAAGTATAAAGAGAATAGAAGAGCAGGATACATGGGCTTCCTAATGCCTAGTTGTATTGGTAGACCAGAACTCCAATTTTTGTCTCCTAGTCCCTAGGAGGTTGATAAATATTTTGAGCCATCGATTTCTGCTCAACTTCTGGGCACCGCCTCACTAAAGAATCAGCAAATGCTTTTTCCACCTAATTTTATGACATTTCTCTTCTTTGGAAGAAGAGAATTTGGAATTTGACCACTCGAGTCTTGACTATCCAGGTTTTTCTCTTATGGCTTCAAGCAACAATTTTGTTGTTTTTGTGTTCATATTTCATGCATCATTTATAGTTGCTACTTTCAAAAGGAGATTGGTCTTGTAAAATACAATCTGTCATAGTCAGGAATGGAAGTTGTATAAGCCTCTCTTTAAAAGGTCCTAAATAAGACTTTTGATTAAAAAGAAGTATAAACAGAAAAATTCAAAATGGAGGGAGCATGAGAAAAATGGGTAAGCAATTACTGGGAAAAAAAAAGAGGTAAAAAGGAAGAATGGCTTTAAAAATAGTTTACAAAGAAATCAAACTGAGATTTTGTGTGTTTGCTTTGGGTAAAAAAAAAAAAAAAAAAAAATCCAGTTAAAAACGTAAGTACTTGTAAGATGTTTTGCAATCCAGTCAAGTAAAACAGATTGATTTTTATCTGTAAATTGTTATTGACTGTGAAAATCAGGTAGCTTCTGTTGTTAGAAATCAGAACACAGTGAACTAGACTGAATAAATGTGTTGCCTAGTAAACTTGGTTGGTGCTAAATTGCATTCAACTAGTGAATAGTTTAATGATTTTTTTTCCCCTAAGAAGTGAACATGTTAGTATGTCTCAAATGGTCTGTTTTACTCAGTCGAATTTGTAGGCAGAGAGCTTACATGCCTCACAAAAAGATAAGAGAAGCCATAAAAGTGATGAGGCAAAACAGATATCCAAATGGCAAACGTGATCTAATTTATCTGTGAACATTTAACTGAAATTAATTCTTAAGTGATTGATCATATTTTGTGACAGCAACTGTAACTGTCTCTACGCATGAGTTAGAGTCAGTCATTGTGGGGATTATAAAGATGATCAATGACTTGGCTTTCTGACAAATCAAATCACAAATGCATTAAAATTCCCTGTGCCCTTCATGAAATACCTACCCGTGAACATGCAAGGCATTTGGAATTGTCAGGTATAATTCACATATTGATTTTAATGTAACTCTCTGAAACACTGTCAACCAATGCTTATTAGGTCCCCTCTGACTATGTGACGAATTAGCAGTGTGAACATGTGGAAAATGTACACATCTGTCAGGAAAGGCTTCTTCCACTCTTGGAAGGGAAGATAGCGAGGTTTATAAAGTCATCTGCTGAACATAATTGATCAAACACATAAAATGTCTCTGGCATTTGGTGAAGACAAAGATCACAGAGACACAAACCACTCAACCCTTCTCTCAAGGGAATTATAATATAGTTGAGCAGCAGATAAATAAGTCATCATAAAGGATAGGATGTGATAAACCCTATTCATTTATTACCTCAACAAATCTTTTTTTGAGCAATTTTGTGTACTAGGTTTATGGGAATGAAATCCGAGCTAGTAAGTCAATAATTTATAAACATGAGCTACAGTAAATCTGAGAGTCATTTGCAAAGTTTGCTACAAGATTTATGAGGATAGACGTTTAAAAGAAATTGTGGGTTTACAAAGAGATTCTCTGTAGGGAAGGAAGTGCTACCTCAAATAAGTGACGATTGAGGTGATGGGATTCTCCAGGCAGAGAAGAGAGCAAAATTAGAGGGCGGTGGTTTTTCGTTGTTGTTGTTGTTGTTGTTGTTGTTGTTTTGAGCGTGGTGGTTTAATCCATGACAATATTGCAGAACCACCTTCCCTGTATGATTAGGGTTGGACACAAAGAGATTCAAATGAGCTTTGCAAGGTACAAGGGAAACAGAGGCCATTACCTGAAGAGGGACGCAAACCCCCATGTGCTGCCAGGGCTTGGCTCATCCTTGTAGATCCACTGTCTTCTCTCACTGGTGTACATAGACCCACAGCTCCTTCACCTGCTCTCTTTCTTCAGCTTCTCCAAGTCCTGGGCCAGACAGAGGTGGGACTCTGGGATGAAGAGTTCCTGAATTATTGGACTTAGAGGCAAGTTCTTATCTGTCCTGGAGGACACCGGTTTATTTTCAACACTTCTCGTTTGTCTTTGATTTTTTTTTTTTTGAATTCAGTCTCACTTAGAGATATTTTCCCTGACAGTCTAACTACTGACCAAAGTAACTTCAGACCCACGATGAGGTGCAGAAACAATCCATTGCACTGACTTCTTCACTATTCTTCACTAGTCTTCCTTCCTGGTCTCTGGTTAGTGACTTTTCTCTGATGCTCCAATCATCTCCTTCTAGAACTTTACTTCACCAACCCTCCTCACCATTGTGAGAATCCTAATCCTTATAATAAATGCTTCATTTCATGTTACTTCACAGTTGTTCTTGTTCCCCGATGGAATCCTAATGTTTACAATAAAGATTTTTTTTAATAGCTTCATCCAGCAACTATACATAGATGATGGGACTGAAAGAAAAAAAAAATAATGTGGAGAGTAGCAGAAATTGAAACCAGAAAAAGATCCTATTCAGATCAATTTTAGAATATAGAATGCATGGCTAGGTTTCTCAAAATCTCACTTGCTGCTAGTGAAAATGGATTATAGTGTCTAGATCGAAGACAGAAAAAAAAAACAAATAGGTTAAATTATTATGTATTTAAGAGGATAATGCTAAAAATCTGTACACAGGTATTAGGGGTGGAAGGCAAGAGAAGGATCAGAAGTAAATACAAATGATTTTTCTTTTTAAGTTAACATATAGTGTATTATTAGTTTCAGGGGTAGAATTTAGTGATGCATCAGCTGCATACAACACCCAGTGCTCATTACATCAGGTGTCCTCCTTCATGCCCATCACCCAGTTACCATATCTCCCCCCCCACATCTAACCTCCAGCGACCCTCAGTTTGTTCCCTACAGTTAAGAGTCTCTTATGGTTTGCCTCGCTCTCTGTTTTTATTTTATTTTTCCTTCCCTTTTCCTATGGTCATCTGTTTTGCTTCTTAAATTCCGCATAGGAATGAAATCATATGGTACCTGTCTTTCTCTGACTGATTTCATTTAGCATTAAAAAGAATGAAATCTTGCCATTTATAATGAAGTAGATGGAAATAGAGGGTAGTATGCTAAGAACAAATGAGTCTCAATAAATGCTTTAAATAATATTTGTGTTCCTTCCTGTCATTAGTCTTTGCATTAACAAAGGTTTTCCAAACCTAGGTCCTTAGCTCTGTTGTTCAAACCATCTACAAATCAGAGTACTTGAAGAGTCTGTAAAAGAATAAAGAAGCACACAAGTGAAAGTTTCAGAAAGCATTATAAAGTGAAGGTAAGTATTGTTTATAAAATGTGCTGTGTGTAGATGGATATGTGTATATATACGAAATAAAAATATTTCTTAATATGTTGGTCAAGAACATTTGAAATTCTCTAGTTTATGGGAACCCAAATATGGAGAGCTCCTCATGAACTGGCCCCGAATTTTCATTGTGGGAATTTGAGGTGGATCTCAACAAAAATCAAGGGAAAAATGGAGAAAAGAGCTATAGTGTAATACACATTGCTGTCTTTATATTTAAATGAAAACAAAGGACAACTATTGTTAGTTTTTCTATTCTCAAAAATTGTTTAAATTACTGCTTCTACCTTTGGACATTTGTTAATCACGCCATGTTTCCTTATATGAAAAAGTAATAACAGCCTTTAAAAATTAAAAGAGTAATGTGCTTGTTTTCAAGCCAAATCCCAAGTCTTCCAAGTTTATCCTCATATTTTTACTTCTGGATACACGGTTCGAGCAATCAATAAAATCAGAATTATTTACCTCTATTTTCGTGAGAGTTTTTGCCGATTTCTTTCCCTTTGCTGACTTGAAAAGCAGCCATTTTCAATATAGCTAATGGTTACTCCAGTATGTTCACAGATGGTTGTAATGCAATATATACTGAACTAGAGTTGAAAAGAATTTAAATTTTAATAGTGAACAGTAGTTCACTATTCTAGTAGTTCTATATCCCTGCAGTAATCAAGGTGAATAAATACTATCTTCAGTAGTTAATACATGTGAATCTATTAATAATGACAGATAATGACATTGATTACAAGTGGTGTTTATGCTGAACTTCTTCCATTGGCCCTTCCTGATCCACTTTTCCACCTTCTCCTCCCACACAGTGCCATGAGGTAGATGAGTGTTATGGTAGGAGTATACACTGAATGAAGAAGTCTCCCTTGCTTTCTGGCTTCCACTTGGGTTTGATCAATGGTGGCATGTGCAGGAGGGTGGAAGGTGGAAGGAAAGTGAGGTATGATATATTTACTGCAGACTTTTTGCCTGCTACATTAGCTTCACTCCACCAAAGTCTACAACTTTCATAGAGCAGATTTCTCTGATTTCTTTCTCTCTAGGCTTTGGAAACCATTCCCTTCCTGTGTCCCCTTCTGATAGGGGTTGGAAATATCTCCACTTAGACCTAGTCCTGTGGTACTGAATTTTTCCAAATTGGTTTCCTAAAATCTGGTCCACACCTTTATAAACAGTCCTTGAATACAATCTACTCAAATTATCCAGTCTGTGTGTACTGTTTCCTGACATACATAGATTTCCCTTTTTCCAAAAGTTATTTCATGCAAAATATTGGAAATTGAGAAAGTTAGACATATTGGCTTATCAACAGCAATTAGGAGCCACTACTTTTTATTTATTTATTCAAATACAACTAATTGACCACATATTTACAAAGCACTAATGAGTTGATTTAAAAAAAAAAAAAAGAGGTCCCTGTCCTCAGGGACTTTACATTCTAACTGAAGAGATGGACATTAGGTGAATGATTGGAAAATTAATTAATCATTTAAGTACTTTTATAATAATTGCTAAATAATTGCTAACTTGTACAATCATGTAAAAGAGGGATCTAACAAATTATTAGGTAAGGGGAAGAATGGGAATTTTTGTTGCTGGTTTTGTTTTGTTTCTAAACATTTAAAATGGAGTCTAAAGGGCAAATCTGAATTTTCTAAGTAAAGAAAGAAAATATGAGGAGAAAAAAACATTCAGAGGAGAAGAATTAGCCTCTGTTATGTTCCTGAAATGATTAGAAGTCTCATATTTTCAAAGAATGAAATGAACACAATTGAGTGAGGTCCTGTGGAGGAGAGAATGGTTAAAGTCTTCTATTAGAGGCATGGGCTGGTTCATGCAGACATATAGGAAATATTAAGGATTTGAGGTTTTTAAAAAATGAAAACAACTGAAAGGTTATAGGCTGTGCTTGATCTAATAACCAAGTGTTTAAAAATGGTATCATTGAATGCCCTGTGGGAAGCAGCGGAGAATGAAGTGGCAGAAAGTGAGGAGAGTATGATTACTTGGAAGGGAATGTTAGACATCTGCAAAAGGGATGATGCCAGCTTTAGTGTAATAAAAAGTGATGCAGAGACACATCCGTTGGGTCTTATGGAAGCAGATCCTGAGAGATACCAGGAGTGCAAGAACCTCTGAAAAATACAAAGGGAAAGAGGAATCAGAATTAGGTATGGGGAACCTTCAGATCCTAATGCGTATAATGAACATTTGAAAGGATGCCAACCTAGTCCACCCTCTCTAGTTCTGAAAGTCGTCCTCAGCAATAATCCTACGGAAACCTCTGCCCAGCTTTCACGGTTGGCCATAAAATACACTGTGCTCCTTTCTTTTAGTTTTCATGAGATGGATCTGTGTCTTCTTGCAGCAAACCACTTATGTGTGTGTGCACATATATGTAATGCCTCATATGTACAAAAGATAATATAAGATTTCATAATTTTGAGAAAATGATAAGAAGAATCCAAATTTTATATTTGTTATTTCCTTACTTTTCTTTTTAATTTCTCTTGCCTCCAGCTCCCCACTGTGGCAAGCTCCATTGCAGTGAACCCACTCAATTTTCCTCCTTTTCGGAACTACAAAACATATAGTCTTGCGCGATTTCTTGGCCTATGATACAGAAATACTTAATTTCACAAAAGAACTGCCAACTACATTCTAGAATGGCTATACTATCTGTTAGTAAACTGTTTAGGTTTGCTTTTACAAATGAATTAATTCTCAATATCCTTTCTAATCTGCTTTTTGCACTCTATATGTTTTTTTTAAGCTTTACCCATGTTTATGTGTGACAAAAGTTCATTTATTGCCATAGCTCCGTATCATTTCATTCTATAATATATCACAATTTATTAATCTATTCTTCAGTAGATGAGCTGAAGAATATCAGTTTCTCCCTTTATTTTTATATTATAAACAATACTTTGAATCTATTGATCTGTTTGTGGGAAATTGACACCTTTACTTTGAGTCTCCTTAATGTCTTTCAGTAAAATTTTATAACGTGTCTCCACCTCCTTTAATCATATGGAGGTTGAATACTTGATTTATTTCCTTTGCATATTCATACACTTTACATATTAAACTGCTTTTTTAACATCAGTATCTACTTGTAAGTTTATCATAATACCAAACAGAGGAGTATCCCAAACTCTATGGGGAAAAAAGTCGGAAAATCACCTAAATTAGTGACATATTCTTTTGATTAATTGCTGGCATAAATGAGACATTTTTTCTGTTCCCACCATCTCCACACTTTTGATCATCTCCCCTCCAGCTCTGTAAGGTGACTTATCTATTTAAACCAGGCAGTATCCTTATGTCACAAAGCACAACTGAATCTATTTTGCTGTGCTTATCTGCTTTGACCTGGGTAATTTCCATCACAGGATGATCTGATCTGAAAAGATATTCAACTATGTGAGATTTAGATAGCTTCTGCTCCTCAGAAATGAACCCTCAGAAGCCCAGAACTCAAGAGAATTTGCAGCATTCTATATCACTGAGCATGAGAAGAGAGAGAAAGACAGATAGAGAAACAGAGAGAGAGGGAGAGATTGAGATTTATGCTTATTTGCAGTAAAGGACATTTGTAGAATAGCCCACACACAACTTTTATCAACATGTATTACGCTGGAGGGGAGGTGCATGGAAGGATGGGGTATCTGGGTGATGGGCGTTAAGGAGGACAGGTAATGTAATGAATCTGATATTCAACTGATGAATCACCTAACTCTACCCTTGAAACTAATAATACACTAGATGTTAACTAAATTGAGTTTAAATTTAAAAAATTAAAAATAAATTTAAAAGCACATATTACAATGTAAATCATCTTTAATAAATATTGAACTGAGTGGCTCTCCATGTGCATGCATGCATGCAAAAGAAAAGCTCTTTTGTATATGTAAAGCCAGGCTGAACAACCAACAGATGGTTTGGACAAATGTCTCTTCATTACCTGAAATTTTCCACTGTGGGATGAAACAAGGATTTTATCCACATTTTACTCCATGCACAGCTCTATGCTTTCTCATTTGTGTTATTTTAAGATTAGATTTAGAATGCAAATTCGGGAAGGGGTATCTAAGAGGATTTCCTGGTCTGTAATCATTAGAATATTCTCTCTCTATAAAAGTTGACTTGGAACTCTAGGTCCTCTTCTGCACAGGTGATTTACTTCTTTACATCAAAGGATTGAAGCAACACTCTTAAAGTAACTAAAAATACCCTTTTTATACTGGTAGTCTTTTTGACTAAGCATGTTTTTTGTTTTTCTGCATGATTCTAAAAACAAATATTAACTACTATATAAATGTCGATCAGTAATACTTCATGATATTCCCTTTTAAAACGTGTATGGTTTGGCAGGCATGATTTAGATATTTTCTTTGATTTTTGTTGTTTTAAATCAGTGTTTTAAGGTGGCAAAGTCAAAAAATAAAGGACCAGTATAGTTCTCTTCCCTACCTCTTCCCATGGTCCCCATGACTTAATAAAGGGACAAGCAGAGATAATAAATAAAATAAATTTAAAAAGTGGAAAAGCAACAAACAGATTGAGGAAAAAAACAAACTGTATTTAGTTTTATGGCCTTCCCATAGAAATTTCTCAATTCCCATCCTCACTCCCAAGGCCTGCATGTGACCATCACTGTCAGTGAGTTGGGTCTCCTCTCTTCTTTAAATATTATTCAAGTGTAAAATTTGGTATATACTCAAATTCCCTCAACTCTATTGCATTTGCAGATCCAACACGGCCCCTGCTGCGTGAAATAAAAAAAAAGATGTGTTTGATTCCATATTCTATTACTTAATGGATAGATAATTTTGAAATTCAAGGAAGTTTCACTTTAAATTAGTTAACATCTGCCATTCACTATTACGTACCTTACACATATTATCTCATGTAATTCTTAAAAAAAACTTCATCATGAATTTACATGTCGTAAGTGAGGTAGCTAAGATTTTGAGAGTGTTCATTCTGGGTAGTAAAATATTTCTTTAACAGGCTCACAGGAAATGAGCTACCAGAATGGTGCTGATGCACTGGTTTTGGTTGATGCTCACTTAAATTTGACATGAGATATGCTCAGTCTGTTGGCTACTAAAAGTCCCCTGCCTTGTCATGGCCTTCAGCCATATGTGTGGACCTGAGTTTTAACACTTTCCCATGTTTTGGATAACCACAATGTCATCTCCATCTTCAATACCTAGAAGCAGTAGGGTTCATGATAGGTATCGTTTACCATGCACCCACCACCTCCTTCCCACTTGCTTTCAAGGTAGTGATCCTAACTTCTCTATGGGCTACTTTGTACCGAGCATTGGCCTTCTGGGTGAACCTAACTGGGATTGGCCAAAACTATCTTCTCTAAGGTTTCCTAAATCCATTCCAGGAAGGGAGGTTTGATGCAAAGGTTTTGAAAACCCTCGAAGGATATGGGTTCAGCCATTCCCAAAAATTTGACTGACATTTGAAACCAAACCCATGGAAGGATTGGGTGACCATTCTGAATACCATTTCGGGGCAGGGTGGTACACACAAGGGAATGCCTATTGTTAGTGATGTGGAATCGAAGATGGCAGTCAACATCAACAGTTCAAGGCCTAGGAATGTAGTGATTAGAGTCTATAAAGTTCAAGAGAGTACACAGTTGAATAATGTGCTATGTTTACAGTATTACATTCCCAATAGAAAATTTTACATGACCAGAAATGAATTCTCATTTACATTTCCATACATTATCTAGGTAAGATTTGGATTTGAGAGAGTGATTAGATGCCAATAATCATGAGTCATATGATGGATGATGGATGATGCAGCGTCATGAGTAAGGATGTAATCAGCATTAAATAAAAGGCATTGAGAAACTGCACAGAGGAGAAGACCCAATTGTTGCAATACAAATGGCTTCTGACAGCATTGAGAGCAATTACAGCATTGCCGTGTTTTTTTTTTTTTTTTCCTCATGGCTGGAGATATAAAGTTAGTTAGAAATATTGCATTTGAAAGTAAAAACCATGAAAAAATGGTTCCAAGTCATGAACAGGAGGTGAAAGTACTTTGATGCTATGAACAATTTTTATGTATACTAACTGGAAAATAAACAAATACATAAGTACCTCTTTTCCAACCGTTATTCTAAATCATCATAAATATGGGCCATGATGTTGTAAATTTTTTTTTAAGAGGGAAAAAGACAAAGAGTAGAGAGTGGGGAGAGAGAGTGAGAAAGAGAGAGAGAGAGAGAGAGAGAGAGAGAGGGAGAGAGAATGCTAAGCAGGCTCCATTCCTGGTGCAGAGTCCAAAACAGGGCTTGATTTCACAACTCTGAAATCATGACCTGAGCCAAAATTAAGAGTCCAACATGTGGGGCGCCTGGATGGCTCAGTCAGTTAAATGTCTGCCTTTTGCTCAGGTCATGATCCTAGAGTCCCTCCAGTTCCCTGCTCAGTGGAGAGCCTGCCATCTCCTTCTCTCTCTGCTGCTCCCCCTGCTGATTCTTTCTCTCTGAAAAATAAATAAATAAAATCTTGAAAAAAAAAAAAAAAAAAGAGGTCCAACACTCAACCTACTGAGCCACCCAGGCACCCCAATGTTGTAAATCTTTTCAAACCAAATTGTTTATATAGAAAGGACTCTGCAAAAATACGTGACTGGGATCTGCATACCCCATGGGAGATCTTGGTCAAGACAGTAGTGAAACGCACCACCATTGAACAAGTAAAAGCAGAAGCAGAGATGGGCTCTCCTACCTGCTTCAACCCTTCCTCAATTCCTTCTTCCCTTCTTGCTGGGGGATTCCCAGAGACTCACTAAGGCTCCAATGAGAATGGGAGAAAAACAACACATCTTTCATTATCAAAATTATTTCTAATCAAGGTAGAGGAACGGTATAAATTAGGACTTTCCCTTCAATTAATTAAAGTAACGAAACAATTATTACATATGACTGGATCATTGGAAACTTTGAAAACATATTTCTGTATTGATGTTTAAAACTCAAGCAGTAAGAAAAAAATTACTTCATGGTTTTGGTTAATGTGGAAGGCATATTCGTTATGTTACTTTTGCAATTCATAAATTAATAATTGCAAATATTTTTATTTAACCAATACAGGTTTACTTGTTAGTTTTAATGATATTGCCTTATTTCAATTTTAAAACTAGAGTTTGGGATCCCTGGGTGGCTCAGCAGTTTAGCGCCTGCCTTCCGCCCAGGGCGTGATCCTGGAGGCCCGGAATCGAGTCCCATGTCGGTCTTCCTGCATGGAGCCTGCTTCTCCCTCTGCCTGTGTCTCTGCCTCTCTCTCTCTGTATGTCTATAGTGAATAAATAAATAAATCTTTAAAAAATATATAAATAAAAAAATAAAACTAGAGTTTGATCCTTGAAAAATTAAAAAAAATATCAAAAATAGAAAAATAAGTTGCCTCAGTCTTACCTACCAAGTGTTATTATGAATAATTTATTATTGAATTTTATTTGACACTTGATTCTATGCATTATATGGGTGCCCTTTAAAAAGTAAATGTAAGTGAAGTAGCAATTGAAATGTTGTACCAAATGATGCAATTGGATTCTCTTTAAGACTATGGTAAATGACATTTTTCAGATATAAATCATAAACAATCAATAAATAATCAAACATTCTAAGAAATTCCAATGGATCTCCAAATATTTAGGCAAAGGTTACTTTTAACTTAAATAATTTTAATTTCTCTGTAAATAGATTTCACAAAGTACAGTGTTTCATTTATTTGAAAATGCATGGCCATGAAATCAAGCAATAGTTACATTTTCTTCCAAACTTAAACAAATCAACCAAATTTACCTAAATTTTATATCAGACTACTCAGTGTAAAGATGTGAAAAAAATAAAAATTAAAATAATTTTTTAATGATTTATACACAAATTTTTGACTTTATTCATGCAACTACTTAAATTGCCAGCGATTTCCCATATGTATAAAAATCAATGAACAAATCTAATACTAATTAATCAAACACCTCCAAAATTAGTTCATACTTTTTAGGTACACTTTGTTCACTATTCATACATTATCTATTACCACAAATATGTAAAAGAAATAATTGTATATAAATCTCTTCTTTCTACCAATAGGTGGCACTGAAAATGTGTATATTTCCACAAAAAAGTGTGTTCACCCCTATGTTGCAGATTCCTTCTTCCTATAATGTAGCTTCAGCTGTGGTTTGAATGAAGAACACCCATCTACCATAAAATTACTCTGATATGAGCATGAGGAGTTCTATTATGCAAATAGGATGTAAAATGTTTATAATGATGGACCATTACACCGAGGATATTTTACTGGTATTATAAAATTTACATTTTGCTCAACCAAAATTGTATTATGTTTAGCAAAATCAATATCACATTTTTCTCTGTTATTTCATTATTCTTATTTGGTAAAATTGTCACTTCCATTTTAGTCTGGGGTGTTGTTTACCTGAGTAAACAATACATGCAGAAGAATTTTGCAAAATTTGGAAGCATTTTAGATTTGCTTAGACTGCTAATAAATATATCCTCTGATTTGTAATGGTTAATATAACTAGGAGCAAATATCTGAGTATTTGTATTTGCATTACTTTTATTAGTAGTGCTCTTCATTTTTCCCATGTGTATATAGTTAAAATGCCTCACCTCCATTTCAACAGAATTCTGTTATCTCGGTCATTTAGAATTCTTTTAAATCTAGTTCATTCAGGAGGTTCATTTCAACAACTCATTGGGAAAAAAACCAAAAGCCTTATGACATTCATTCTGCATTTTTAACAGCAGTTTTATTAAAATGATTTATTGCCATAAGACAAATCCTAATGATATTCCTATTTTATAACTGTATTTTATTCTGGGCCTGGTTGGTGTGATTTATTCACATTTCCTAAGAAAATCTGAACCACTGTGTTGCTGCAGCTATTATGTAGCAAATGTGTTTTACATTATAATAATAAACATACATTTTTCATACCCGAACTCTCCAATAATCAGATATTCTTGAGTAGTTTCAGTGTTTTTATTAGATCCCAGTGAAGTCTCATTATCTTGTACAATATGTCTGAACTATGCTTCCCCAGATCCCTACTATTTTCAGCTTTTTAAGCCTGTGTGGGAAAATAAACTTACCTGACATGGGGGCTTTATTTAATTATATTTCCATTGTCTCATCTATGATCAGAGATCACTCAACATGAAACACTTTTCTTCCTCCTCTTTGTTATTAGAATTTAGCTTACTCTTATTTTTCTGAGCTGCCAACACCTTATTTCTTGCTGCCCTCCACCATCCACGACTACTTGTAGAAAATACCGCACACACATTAGCTCCACCCCACATCAGTTCCTTCCTTGATCACTCTCTTCTCTTGAAAGCACTATGCTTGGCTTGAATGTTTTTAGGGTTCACAGAATAAGGGAGACAAAACCTTAATCCTTATCAGGGACAAAACAAGCTTAAAGAGAAGATATTTGTTACTTCAACCTGAAAATGCAGGAAAGGATTCATAGTCAAACAGGGATCCATCAAGGATCGTGTGGTAACCAGGTTCCAAGGTGGCCCCCATTGATTTGCTTCTTGGAGTTCATCCTCTTGCATAGTTCTCTTCCACATTGCACCAGAGCTGGTCTGTGGGACCAGCAGTGAACAACAAAAGTGATGGCATGTCACTTTTAAAATCAGGTTATCCGAAAGGTGTGACTTCTGCTCGAGGTACTCTGTTTCTGTTTCACCACATCAGGTATCATGTCATACAAATTCCACTCGGGGAAGAAGCGGGGTCTCCAGTCAACAGCCCATGGAGAGTTAAAGCCTACTGAAAAACCATGTGAGTGAGTATTTATTTATTTATTTATTTATTTATTTATTTATTTATTTTTCACGTGGATGAGTTTAAAAGCGGATCTTGCAGCCCCAGTTGAGCCTCATGAGAGACACTAAAACTGAAACGTCAGCTAAGGCACTTCTGAGTTCTTGACACATAGAAACTAGAGGAAATAACTACATGTTGTTTCAAGCTAAGTTTGGGAGTCGTTTGTTATGTGGCAAGAGGTAACTAATAAGGATCTCAAATGATATTATCAGACCTCTCTCAGAATTTCTCTGTGCTTGTGTCTGATGACATCAACTACAGGTGAAAATGGAAATGGTGCAACCTTGAAGTTTCTCTTTGTCATATGGATTCTAGATCAGTGATCCACAAAGGTCAACCAGGGCCACCTCTTTTGGGCGAATAAAGCTTTATTGGACCACAGTCACTTCAAATTGTTTACATTTTGTCCATTTTACTGTTTTCCTGCTACAGTTGTAGGAGATGAGTAGTTAAGATAGAGGCCAAATGGCTCCTGAAGCCTAAACCCCTGTCCCACATGGTGGGCAGTATACACTTTGGCTTCCATCCTTCCAGATTAGCAGTGACTGCAGAAAGAAAAGAATAAAAAAAATCATAAATTGTTAAAAACAAAACTTTAAGAGAGGACTCTAACTTACTGGTCTTGAGTCATGAGCCTTTGTGCCAATTTTGTAAGTAGGTGGGAATGTTACTCCAATCAATTAAGCCTAGGTCATGTGACTATTCCTGCTTTTAGAGGAGTCAGAGGAGATGTACTCCAGTCAGTGTACAATTTTCAAAAGGGGAAAAAAAAAAGGATTTTGTTACTAGAACAAATATATTAGTATCTAGGTGTACCTGATGGGAGTGGGGAAGTTGAATGCAATACTCACATAAAAACACAACAGAAATACACACAATAGAAATTATAGAAAAATAGCCACTGGGGCTCCTGGGTGGCTCAACCGGTTAAGTGTCTGCCTTCAGTTCAGGTCATGATCCCAGGATCCTGGGATTGCAACCCACAATGGACTCCCTGCTCAGTGGGGAGTCTGCTTCTTCCTCTCCCTCTGCCCCTTTCTGCCACCCCACCCCCCCCACGGACTTGCTCGCTCGCTCTCTCTCTCTCTCACACTCTCTCTCTCTCTTTGTCAGATAAATAAAATCCTTTACAAGAGAAAGAAAAATAGCCTCTTAAATGAAAACGACAAAGTAACAGGGATTTCAGAAATATTCCAAAGAATCATGGTCTTTATCCCTAAAGACTGCATCAAATTCCCTTTCCTAGTAGAAAAAGATCTCCTGTTGTTTCTTTTTATTCCTGAGGATGGAAGTCACATTGCCCACCCCCTTGCTCTTAGGTACAGTTAGGGTGGGGAACAATAGGTATTAACTCTAGGCTATGCAAGTCTCATATAGGTCATATGTAAGTTGGGTAAACTTCATGCACTGCTCCACCCTATTCACATTCAATCCTTGAATAATTATAGTGATTTCAGATTCTTGTGCACACTTTGGCAATTTCTCATGTGAGATGCAAGTAAAAACTGTGAGATAAATATTTTATTGACATAGTGTCTCTGGTCTCCCAGGCAAGTGCTAATTGGGGTTTATCCTCTCAGGAAAATCTAACCATTTACCAACCTACGATCTCGTCCGATTACTGGCACATGATATGGGCTCATTATTTCTTAAGAAAATGAAAAACTCACACATATAAATTAGATGAAAACAGCAAAAACAAGGACTTAGGAATTAGACCTAAATCTTTATTTTACCATTTACTAGCTGTGACACCTTATATAAGCTAATTGACCTTCTGAATTTGATTTTTCTTCTTTGTAATACTGGATCTGGCAGTGGATACTTTACCAAATGTTTTGATTCCATAAATCAAAGTGCATAATACATACTAAGATTCTATAGTGCCAAGTTGTTTGTTTCCTACAATTCAACCATCTTATATAGGAACTTGAATGTTACATTCCTATTTTATAAGTAAGACACACCAAAGTTTAAACAGAATAGTGGTATGTACCTACTAGAAAAATATACCATTAAGGCTTTGAGTTTTGTAAAAAAAAAAAAAAAAGAAAAAGAGTTTAATTTTCTTTTATTATTTTTTAATATTTTATTTATTTATTCATGAGAGACAGAGACATAGGCAGAGAGAGAAGCAGGCTCCCTCTGGGGAGTCCTATGTAAGACTCGATCCAGGGACCCCAAGATCATGACCTGAGCCAACGGCAGATGGCAGATGCTCAACCACTGAACCACCCAGGTACCCCTAATTTTCTTTATATAAAATATTCACCTCCCTGATTAAGTTGATGGAACTCTATCAGTTAATTCTGTCTCAGCTGGGTTAATTATGGCCAAAATTTCAAGCTACTATTTATTCATTAGTTAATCTTTGACCTAATGCTGGCTTCTTTACTCTGTAGAGACATAAGGTGATTTAGTCACTATGAGGACAATTGTTTTCCGTCATCTTAATTTTACCCTTACCATGGTTGACAGTAGATTGTCCTCTGCCACCATATTCTGGATTCCAATGACCAGTTGTCTCTTGCAGCATTACATTTTGTAACAGCATTCAATTTATCCCTGGGACGCAAGGGTGGCTCAACACTCGTAAAACAATCAACATGATAGATCACTTCAATAAAAGAAAAGGCAAGAACTGTATGATCCTCTCAATAGATGCAGAGAAAGCATTTGACAAAATACAGCATCCTTTCCTGATCAAAACTCTTCAGAGTGTAGGGATAGAGGGAACGTTCCTCAGCATTTTAAAAGCCATCTACACAAAGCCCACAGCAGATATCATTCTCGATGGGGAAACACTGGGCGCCTTTCCCGTAAGATCAGGAACAAGACAGAGATGTCCACTCTCACCACTGCTACTCAACAAGGTACTGGAAGTCCTAGGCTCAGCAATCAGACAACAAAAAGAAATAAAAGGCCCTCAAACTGGCAAAGAAGTCAAACTCTCCCTCTTTGCAGATGACATGATACTGTACATAGAGAACCCAAAAGGGGGCAGCCCGAGTGGCTCAGTGGTTTAGCACCACCTTCAGCCCAGGGCATGACCCCTGGGGTCCTGGGATCGAGTCCCACCTCGGGCTCCCTGCATGAAGCCTGCTTCTCCCTCTGTCTGTGTGTGTGTGTCTCTCTCTCTCTGTGTCTCTCCTTCATAAATAAATAAAATATTTTTAAAAAAGAAAAAAAAGAAAACCCAAAAGTCTCCACCCCAAGATTGCTAGAACTCATACAGCAATTCGGCAGTGTGGCAGGATACAAAGTCACTGCCCAGAAATCGGTGGCATTTCTATACACTAACAATGAGACTGAAGAAAGAGAAATTAAGGAGTCAATCCCATTTACAATTGCGCCCCAAACCATAAGGTACCTAGGAACAAACCTAACCAAAGAGATGTAACAGCATTAATATATAATGCAGTAGAGGAGTCTCTCTTATTGCTAAAGAAAAACGAAACAAAACATATGCTTCATTTTTTTGTGTGCAGTAGGAACAAAAAAGGAGGAGAAATGAAACCCCCACTTTCAGTTTTCATAGTATTTGATGAAATGTTCACATGTTCAATTTGATTCTTACATATTCTCTTTGGTTTTCTTCTTTCTTTCCTAGGCTCCTGATCTCTCCCTTTTTTGGCCTTCATTTGCCCTCCCTGGCTCGTGTTCTTGACTCTTGAATTTTCCTCCTTTATGACTCTCAGCGAAGAGCTCTTCTAAGAAAGCTCATTACTTGTTTTTTTTTTTTTAATAATAAATTTATTTTTTATTGGTGTTCAATTTGCCAACATACAGAATAACACCCAGTGGTCATCCCGTCAAGCTCATTATTTTGGTAACTCTCTATGCTGATCGAGCCACAAGAAATTCTGGAACTCACATCTCTCTCTTCTTTCCTATTGTTCTTCTCTCTCTCTCTCTCTCTCTATATATATATATATATATATACACACACACACATATATACATATTACATATATATATACATATATATATACATATATAATTACTTATTCTTAGAACTAGTATCTCTGAGAATATAAACATCTGCAGAACTTACTGTCTCAATTGACATGATTTTACTATTCTACTATCTTTATCGACGTAACTACTTTTCCAGAAAATTTCTTGGCTAAGAAGAGAATGTTCCTTATGGTGTTATTATTCGTTCTAGGAAAAATCTGAAAGACCTATCCACTTTTCATTGGAAAGCTTGAAGGGCAGTTTAAATGCTGATCCCCTGATCCCTTGTTGCAACATCCCTACCTTCCCGTGTCCACCAGTCATGAGTTATTATATCACGATTCTTACCCAGTCCTGGCAGAGCTCTGAACTCCCTCACTCCATTCTCCATTCTCGAATTGAAAGATTCACCTTAAGCTAATTTTTAAAATTTCATAAATATGCCAGTGTTGCCCTTTTTCCTCTAGGATGCTACTAAGACCGTGAGGCATTGCTCTCCCTTACCACAGCAAGCAGTAAACTCACCTTGGTCTTGTCAACATGTTGTTTTGGTGAAGTTTGGGGAATCCAGCACCCCACATATCTAAAATCAAATGTGTATCTCTGCTCCTCTTTACTCTTTACCATAATTATACTAACGGAAGATTTGACTTCATTAAGACTTCTTGGCTTGTTTCATGGATTTGAAGTAGTGAACTTGTATGTCTATACTTAAAATAATACCAGCTCACAGTTATTAAATTTATCCTTTTCCAAGTACAAGGTTAAAAATCTTAGTTTGATTAAAAATTTATATGTTTAATTAGTTTTTTCTTTATATTGGTATGCTATAATGTTCTATTTAAATCCCATATTGATTATTAACATTGATCTCAACATTCACCAATAACCAGATAGAAAAGCTACCATCTTAACCATCTTTCTTTTCCCAACCACCTTCAGATCCTAGCATTTCTATTTTGAAAGTATAATTTTGACCTCTTTCCAACTTCATAACAGCTTCAATAAATTTTACCCTAAGTAGTTTTGATAAGTTCTTTATCTCTGTTCTCTGGCTTTAAAATGGTTCTTAACAATATTAATGCCACAAATGAGGTGGTCTTTTAGATGTCAGTTAACTTTAGCTCCAATGCATAAAGTCACAAAAATAATCAGAAGGATAATAAGAACAAACATAACTTTATTGGGAATAGCAAAATAGATTCAGATGCTATTACTATCAGGAGAAGTGTATGAGGAGTACCTGGCCCATGATGAAATTTCAATAAGTGTTTGTGGAATAAATACATGGAATTAATTTGTAAAAATAAAAAATGTATAGCTCTTCTGCTATACATTGCTCACTCCAAATCAACAGATTCTTTTCTTCCTTGTCAAGAAAACCCACAATAAGCATAAAATATCATGACCAGAAATAAAGGTTTTTACTTGCAGTTGGTTGTCATGTGACCAAGACCCATTCAAGAACATGCAGATGAAAAAAAATAATAATAATAATAAAATAAAATAAATTAAAAAAAAAAGAACATGCAGATGGATATGTTACTGGGGAATATGGGAAGCTTCCTTATACATAGACTTTTTTCTAAAAATAAAATACCCTAAAAAACAATAAAGCTTAAGCTTCAGGACCCCTCATTCACTGGATTTCTCTGTAAATTACATATTTGTAAATAAATTTTCAAATTATCCTGATTTGAGTGTACCATTACTTCCTATCAGAATCCCAACTGACACTATACTTTTGAAACATAACTTGTCATTCGTAATTTCTTTCCTTTAGATTTAGTTCTGAATTAAACTATCTACTTTAATCTGAAAGGTCATTGCTTACAATTTAGCCCTAGTTTATGATTTTATGACTTTTCAGATTCTTTTTATGCTTGGTGAACATGAAATTTTTTCTGCCTATTATGTTTGAATCTTTTGGCAATTTTGCCCATTTGATCTTATTAGAGACATCAGGTGGATTATTTTTTAACCAACTGAATGATATAAGTATCTGAGCATTCCAATAAAAATGACCAATAAGAATATGTTCTAAACCTAACAAATATAATAATAAACATATAATAATAAATATACTATAGATGTATAATACACAAGTTAGTATAAATATAAATGTAGTAATATATCATGTTAATTAATAATAAAATGCAACCAATTAGCATGAGCACATATCATAGTGCAATATTTTTTAAATGATACCTGTTATAACAGGTATGTGATTACAGCAGTGATGAGAGTAAACCACAGAAATATTTAATTAAAGATTTAGAAAAACATTCATGAGGGAAATCCACTGCTTCAGAATTAGGTTATTTCCACACTGAACAATTCATCAATGAGATTGATAAATTGCTGAGTAAGATAAAGTAGAATGTGTATGCGGCACCTGCAACATGCCGTAATTAAAAGATGCCAGGGAAATTAAAAATAGAGTACTTGCCCTGAGGACGTTAAAACCTAGTTAAGACGAAATTGGTAACATTCTTAAATAAGATCGAATCTGAATTATAGTATATGAAAAAGGCTATTACAGATTGATAGATACTAACCATATCAGTATAAAGAAATAAAATTTAGGAAGAAGACTGAAAGAATTTATAGCAAATGAATGGGAGCAAAGATGTGAGAAAAATTTGTTTTGTAGTAAAAGAAGCAATTAAACACCATTAATTCATTTGCAAATTTTAAAAAAAAAATGAGTTTGATCTGCTTTAAGTATACATATTGAAGGGACACTTTCTAAGTTTAAATAATGGACAAGAGATACTAGCATTAGTAGATACAGAAAATTTGAAGTTTATTTCTCTGGAAGGTTTTTATCTGGAACTTACTGATTATTCAAAAAATATTGAATGGAAATTTTCTAACTCCTTTGCAGCATATAAATCAAAACAAATTTTGTTTTTTCTTTGCAAGATGTTCTAACAATTTACTTATTTTATGAAGGTATTTATTATGAAAAGTTTTGTTCCCGAAATCCAGATCCTCTCCTTCTAGATAGATCATAAGTCTTGGCATCATTTAATTTAACATTTAAGCTAGATTAGAATACATGTGCCATTGTTTATATTGGAAATCATATTTTTCACTACAATAATGCAATTATATTCAATACTTGCAATGAGATTCCATGCTGAGTATAAACTTAGCTTATCACAAAGGTATGATTTAACAGATGCCCAATACCAGAAAACCTGAAAGCATACAAAGGAATAAACAGTTCTCACAGGTAATACAGCAAAGCATTTTCATTTTACGAAAAATTCTAGTTATAATCTGGACTCCATCTCTACACTTATTTTAAATTACTGGTATTATCACAGCTTTCACTTTTGGTTAAAACAATCTTGCAAGTAATCATCAAGGCCCAACATACAAATTTCTCATGAAATCACGGTAAACATATGAGAAACTGTGTCTTAAGAAGAAAACACCAGTATTTTTTTTCTCACCTCCTTTTCCTCTCTTTCTTTCTTTATTCCTTTTTCTTTCTTTCTTTCTTTCTTTCTTTCTTTCTTTCTTTCTTTCTTTCTTTCTTTCTTTCTTTCTTTCTTCTTTCTTTCTTTCTTTCTTCTTTCTTTCTTTCTTTCTTCTTTCTTTCTTTCTTTCTTTCTTTCTTTCTCTCTTCTTTCTTTCTTTCTTTCTTTTCTTTCCTCTTCTTTTTTCTTTCTTTCCTTCTTTCATTGTTGTTCTCAAAAGAGGCAATAAATACAGTGGAAACAAACTGGGAGGGGACATTGAGAAATGGGTATGAGTCCCTGTCCTGCCTCAATTTAATATTTGGTTTGACTCCAATCAATTAACTTTTCTGCACCTCATTTTCCATATCTATAAAATTACGGGATTGGAGTAGGTTCTACTGAAGTTTTCCTCTATATCTAAAAGTATGTGATTCTAACATAAGCATTTTAAAAATATTAGCTAATCTTTGAAAAGTATGTATACACACATCATTGCCAGTTATACTATGTAATTAGTAGACAAGCCACTTTAGATTCCAGTCTTTAAAAAGAAAGAAACTTAATTTAAAAAAAAAAAAACAGTACTTAGTTGAGGTACAATTTACATACTATAAAATGCACACAACTTAAGTGTTCAGAATGATGAAGCATATGTATGCCTTTGTATTAAAATCTCCCAAATTATTTCCTTCATCCTAAAAATTTCCTGGCATCCTTTTCCAGTCAACCCCTCCCTCTATCCACCGCTCCAGATGCAAGCATTTTCACACTACTCTGATTAGTATCACCGTAAATATTTGGTCTGCTCGTGAGCTCCATATATAAGAGATCATACAGTATATACATTTTTGTCTTCTTTCCTTGGCTGATCATAATGTTCCTGACATTCCTCCATATTGTTAGGCATATCAGTGCATTGTTCCTTTTGTGTCGGTGAACAATAATAACCCATTTAATAAATATTACATAGTTTGTAAATCCAATCTACTGATTGAAAGACATTTGGGTTGTTTGCACTTTGAGTTATTACAACTAATGCTGCAATGGAAATACATTTACAGGTCTCATTGTGGACATATGCTTTATTTTTCTTGGGTAGATACACAAGAAAGGAATGGCGAAGTAATAGAAGAGTATATTTACCTTAGAAACTACCAAAGTACTTTTACAAAATGGCTGAACAATTTTGCATTTCCACTAACAATGGGCAAAAATTCCAGTTGCTCTATCATCTCACCAATTTTGTGTTTTATCCATTTGGATGTTACATAGTCTTAAGTTGCATGTCCGTGATGACTAATGATTTTAGATCGCTTTTCATATATTTGATAGTCACTCATAACTATTTCTTTGTGAATTGCTTGTGCAACTCATTTTATCAAGTTGACAAATTGATTACTAAAAATATACTAATCAAGGCACCACTAAGAAATGAAGGAGCAAGCCACAGATGAAAGAGTCAGCAGTACATATGTTACATACAGCAATACATGTATGTAAAAAAAACCCCACTTTAATCCAGAATACATAAATAATTACTACATATCAAGGTGAAATAGGTAAACAACACAATTTTTTAAATGTGTAGATTCTAGTCCTCTAGAATATACTTTTGGGTAGCCTTTCACATGGAAATAGGAGCTTGGGGATTAAAAGATTAGATTGAAAATACAAAAATGCTTGTCTTATTTCTATAGTCGGTATTTTAGATACTCATTCCATCCCTCATAAATTATCTGAAAATAAACATATTAACAAACATGCAAATATCAAATATTTTCTCATGTGAGGCTTACATTTTCATTTTTGTCATATCTTTCAAAGAAGCAAAAGATTTTAATTTTGACAAAGTTCACTTTATCAATAAGTTGCCTTTTGTGGGGAGTTTTTATTTTAAGCAAGCTTTATTTACCTTAAATCGGTAGAGGTTTTTTTGTCTAGACTTTCAGGTTTTGTTTTGTTTTTATGGCAGAAGGTATACTCCTTCCCATGATTTCTACAGTAATTTGTTGCTATTCGAAAGTTTACTTTTTATGTGGCATCTGGATATTTCAGCTGATGCCTTTCTTAGCGTCTGCAGTGTACCCTGCTGTCCTGACGGTCACAATGGCCTGGGTAGAAACTTGTGGTTAAGTGGCTATATTTTTTTCTAGTGTAAAAATATATTTATATTTATAATGTAGAGAAAATAGAATCAAATTTATAAAAAGTGCTACAAAGCGTATAGAGCCTCCAAAGATATTTCTAAGGACAGAGCTGCATGGGAATCCATTTAGCTCTATCCTACGAAGGCATTAATTACTAGGAGTTTAGATTTAAGACTCGATCCATTTCTTCTGTCTGCTAGGTCTTGAAGTGTCTTTCTCTTAAAATCCATTTAGCTGTTGTTTAAACTTCAACTTGAATTTTATTTCCTCCTAGTAGTCTGCTTCTCTGTCCGGCTGAGGAGCTCATGACCTTATGATGCTGGCATATATCAGATGCCTCTATCATATTCAGGACTTCTCCATCTTAGGAATCTTGCCTACTTAACTTTACAGTGGGGAGGCTTTAACTGACTCTTGGGAATACCTCTTCTTTCAGATGAGAAACATAGGTTCCCAGGTAGTACTGCTGGCGTATCATATCATCTGTAAGTCAAATTTAGTTCTATCTTTTCTTTTCTTTTTTATTTTTAGTCTTTTATTATGAAAAATTTCAAAAACACACCAAGAGCAGAGAATGGTATGATCAACTGCATTCACACATAACCCAGCCTCCACAATTATTAACAGATGGCCAATTTTATATTATCAATATATACCCTCCTATTGCCCTACCTCTCCACTGAATTAGTTTAAAACCAAACCTAGCCCCCATATCATTTCATCCATAATACTGTAGTATGTACCTATAAAAATGGGAACTTGTTTTAACCTATCATTATCACACCAAAATATTTTATAATAATAATTCTTGAATATAATAAATATGTACACGTTATAACAACCCACATTATAGCAGAATTGGTTTATATGAAAAATAAGGGTATTTGGAACATCTGTTTCTTTAAAAAGTTTTGAAAAACATGTGTTTACCTTTGCTATGAATTTTATATGACTTTATTGTATTCAATTTAAGATCTTGGGGTTAATATTTTAACATTCTAAATATATTTTTATTTCATAAGGTGAATTCTATATAACTAAAATGAATTGAAAGCCAATCTAATTTTATGTAGGTTTGTAGTCATATGAATCTTTCTTTCAGTGTTAACACTACTTGTTAACAGGGCTTTCAAAATAACTATATTCACTTGGAATCTGAGTAAAGAGGATGTTATTAAAGTCATTCTGCAGAAAGGAAACTGAGATTCAGAGAAATATTTGATGAGAGTCATAAATGGAGGAATTAGTATCTGAATCTGATATTTGGGCTTTTTCTAGTAGACGATGATAGATTTTTCTTACATAACTATACTAGGAATATTAAATCCAGGGTTTCTACTATATCAGCCATGGTACCAAGTAACATCACATGGAAATTTGTAATTGCCATAACTTCAAAGGTAGCCATTCTGTGATGAAAGCAAGATTCTTCACTATCATTCTTTACCTTCTAGTATTTATTTTTCTTAAAAGTAGGCACTAAAGAGATGTTAGCAACTTAGCTTAGCAACTAAAAGTCTAACAACCTAAATAGTACTAATGTCTGCGGTGATGAGTGCATCCTTTTCCTCACCATGAAATGTTTGCACTGACTTCAGAATCAACTGATGTACCTTCCAGGAGTTCCCAAATCCTCTCAATTATATTTCTTCAGTATGTTATGAATGCATCCTCCATTTCCCTAAATTTATTCAATTATATATTAAGAAACAACTAAATACAAAGGAAAATGATGTGCATACAAAGATGGCATAGCATTAGGTGGTATACGAGATGGTTAAGCATTTTCATGGTCTTCAAGAGAGTTTACAAAGGAAGTTTAAAAGAAAGATACACAAATGAATACCATAAAAAGTAAAAGAAAATAAAAGAAATAGTCTTAAGAAAGACACAAAGAGGGGCGCCTCGGCCGCTCAGAGGTTGAGCATCTGCCTTCAGCTCAGGGCGTGATCCCAGGGTCCTGGGATCGAGTCCCACATCGGGCTCCTGGCATGGAGCCTGTTTCTCCCTCTGCCTATGTCTCTGCATCTCTGTCTGTGTCTCTTATGAATAAATAAAATGTATAAAAAAGAAAGGAAGACCCGAATAAAGTAATGTGAGAATTAAAGAAGCCCTAAAACTTCTAGAAGAGAATAGAACAGAGGTATACAAGTGTGGAGAGATGCTCTGTAAAACTCAGAGTTACACATGGAGAGACCAGAGTTGAAGAGGTGAATTTATCAGCATGTAAGAAAAAAAAAAAAAAAAAAAAAAACATGTACTTCTCTCTCCCACCCTTACCTGGCTCTCAAGTCAGTCTCCATCTCTCTACTTCCTCCACGGGGTCTTTGACATAAGTAGAGTGTCTGCCGTCATGCTCAATAACTGTGATCGTAAATGGCACTATTAACCTATTTACACTTTATGCACAATGAGGCTGAGTGTCAACCTATTCAGGAAGGTTCATGAATTAACAGCAAGTCCTTTCATTGGTTTTCTATCACAATTACTGCTTTGTGGCTCTCTTCCTGTATCACAGCTATAAAAGCAAGTCCTACTTCATAAGATATTTCAATCTGCATTACAATTCCAATATCTTCATGAAGTTCAGTGTCTATGGATATAGTGTAATCTTTGAAAATTGTGGAGAGAATCATGTCAGCACAGACTTCATTTCTTGAGGTTAATTAATGGATTAATGTGGAATTTTAACTGATGCAAAAAAATTGCTCAAATAGAATTGGGAAAGGAACTGAATAGGTGGTATTATTACTTTACATTCTTTGTAGAAAACTATGATCCGACATTCTAGGAAATCTCCAACTCTAAAGTAGAGGAACTCCTTACCCCTGGCCAAATAGTCTGAGCATTATTCTATCTTCACTTCCTCATCTGGATGGCTCTTTAAGTAACTGTGCCAATATTCATGCTATATAACACCATAGACATAGTACCCACACATGCAAACAGGTAACAGAATTCACTTGAGGCTTTTAAATAGTTTAACTAAGTGTAACCTGATACTTAGCACAAATATTTTCTGTTATTGGGACTTCAGTTTTATTAACAAGATTAAAATTTAGAGGGATTAGTTAATTCTGAGGCAAATAAAATGTTTGCTTCTTTGTAGAGTTTATTTTAATTTGCCATTATTTTAATTTAATAGTTTCGTCATGTAGTATTTGATAGAATAACCAGTAGTGAATATTAAAACTATGACACTTTTAAATGAATGATAAATCTTTAATTGAAGAATTACAATAATAAAGCTCAGTATTCATGATATTGGATTAATTCAGAACTCATGTTGCAAATACAAAAGAATATTTTCCTTATAATCAGATTCTTTTCAGAGTTTTTTTTTGGTTTTGTTTTGTTTAATTCTATTAAAAAAGTCTTAATTACTTTACATTTTAATTAAAAGAGCCACTTTGCTTTTTCTTCATGGGGAATTCAAATGGTAGAACATAAATGCCATTATTAAACATTTGTCCCAAAAATGATGATTCTCTAAGTACTTGCTTTGGTCACCTGGAGAAATATTAAATTAGATAGCTTATGATGGAGTCACTTTATGTGACCTAAATTTAAATTTTCTGTTTTCTGTACCAAAAGGAAAATAAAATTTAATTGGGCTAATAAAGAATTTTAAAAATTGAAGACTCTTCTTAAAATTATAATTATGCCTATTAGTAAGCTTTCCATATGAATACACCAGAAAAAATAGGACTTGGTATTGAGAAGATGAAGACTTGGAAGTGGGTAAAATTGAGCACTATTGACTTAGAAAAGTTACATTTGAGAAGTGATTTCAGGGTTTGAGAAGAGCTTTTATCCTCCGCCAAAAAAATCTCAAATATTACTGCTAAAATGTTGAATCTGGACCAAATATGAGGAAAAAGTGAAACAAATAGTTTTTAAATTTATGCAATGTACTACTTTAACTCAGAGAATAAAATAATTCTAAGAGAAATAGAAAATTCGAAGATCAATCCTAGTGGTTCACAGCTGCTCAGGAAAGAGGAAATTAGGAATATCAGAATGACCCCAATAAGCATTTTCTGAATCATACGTACACTATTTTTTCTTAAGCCCCTTCTCTCCACTTGACAACCATTGTTCCAGTCCAACCGTGTGACATTTAATTCTCATTATAGAACACCTGCCAAATTTTAACTTCTTTCTCATTAATTATCCAACAAATATACCCAGTCAAGTTTCGACAACTCTAAAAACTTTCTCTAAGGCCAACTGAAATCTTTATGCTTCTGTCTTTGGCATAGTTCTATCATGTGGAACCATCGACTATGACTTACTCCACTTCCATTTCAATACCCTTACGCTTGAAACTACCTGTTCTCTATGCCTTCTCAACTAAAGTTCTACTTTACATTTATGTTCAAGAAGTTGTTAGACAAATCACTAATGAGTGTACAAGAGAAGCTTGAATGCTTATTTTTGGGGTGAGGAGATTCTCCTGTTGGTGTTAAGAAGAAAGATAAGGTGATGATGTCAGAATTTAAATGCTAGCCTGAGTGTACCATTAGTCTGGCTCAGTACAGCCATTCTCCTACATTTATATGCTAAAGTAAAATATAAGTCGCCATATGATAGAGAATTCAACCTAAAAGAGGTGTCAGTATTAATTATTAACAGAGTTGCTGAGACAGCTATGTCAGTCACAATCTGTTAGCATAAAGGAATGATCTGCTTGTTACAGGTGGCTCCTAGGAAAGCATGAGGATTTTAAAGACATGCTCAGGAGTGCCTGAATGGCTCAGTTGGTTAAGCGTTGCCTTTTTTCTGGTCAGGTCATGATCCTAGGACCCTGGGATGGAGCCTGGAGGCAGGATGCCTGCCCAGTGGGGAGTCTTCTTCTCCCTCTGCCCTTTCCCCCTGCTGGTGCTCTCTCTCTCTCTCTCAAATAAATGAATAAAATATTAGAAGAAGAAGGAAAAAGAAAGAAGAAAGAAAGAAAGAAAGAAAGAAAGAAAGAAAGAAAGAAAGAAAGAAGAAAGAAAGAAAGAAAGAAAGAAGAAGAAAGAAAGAAAGAAAGAAAGAAAGAAAAAAGCAAGAAAGAAAGAGCCCAGTTTCTTCATATCAAACAAGGAAAAGTTTACAACTTAAGAAATATATGAGTAATATATACAGTTATGTAGGATACTCAATATTCCTTAAAGTATTTTTATTTGTAGTGCTAGAAACAGAAAACATATTTTAAGGGGTTACATACATATAATAGGAAAATAAGCTTACCATTATATAAAAATGCAGCTTTAACTAAAAAAAAATTAATTATGTAAAAATATATTTGTACATGTGAAATATATATTTAGAAATATAATAAATATTTAAAATTATACACATGCACATTCCTCTAGTCTTTATTAGAATAAGAGTTAAAAAAAATCAACTATTCATTACATATTCCTTAGTGGTTTATTCCTGTAAAGGTTTTCTAATTTTATGAGTACCGATGTCATTTAAAATCTCTTTCACAATGCTGTCAGTGTTACCTTTCAAATCATGAACTGGAAAATGTTACTACTTTGGGGGAAATAAAAGAGATGTGAGAGTTTCCTATCCCATTACCTAAAGCACAAAATCTCTGGCATGCACTCACTATAGCATGGGAAGCATTTTGTTTGTTTGTTTTTTTAATATTTTATCTATTTATTCATGAGAGACAAAGAGAGAGGCAGAGACACAGGCAGAGGGAGAAGCAGGCTCCATGCAGGGAGCCTGATGCGGAACTCGATCCTGGGACCCCAGGATTAAGCCCTGAGAGGAAGTCAGATGCTCAACCACTGAGCCCCCAAGGCATCCCAGCATGGGAAGCATTTTGTAATTCCTCTTCCAGAGTCATCTGCATGCTTCTGTCATGTTGGCTGCTCTAAGAATCCACTGCCTCTTCCTGAAACATACTCTTCCCTTTGGCTCCACGTAACTCATGCTCATGCTTTTGAGACCCCATTCAAACCATCTCCTCTTGGGTAAAAGCTTTCCTACCTTTCCCTAAGCATCAGCAGCCCTGCTGTTCCCTGATCCCATAGATTCCACTAGTCACATATTGTTATTAATAGTATGATTATATTTCCCACCAGGCTGAGATTTTTTTTTTTTTTTTTTTTTTAAGAGGAAAGAATGTGTGCCATTTATCTTTGTTCTCCATGTCCGGCAGGTTGCCTGATATTTGTTAGGAACTGGACTTGAAGATTTTTATCTTGGCACCTAATCTTATCTTTGTCTTTAAACTAACTCTTTAATTTTAATCAAGACCTTTAACACTTTTGGTCTTTGAGTATCATGTTGATGGGCATGGCATGTGCACCTTCAGTCAGTAAGAAGACAATAAACTATAAGAGAAATAGTAGAGAATTTGGAGTAAACTAATTTATTAAGTTAGATCACTATTATCCCAGTTATCTCTGGTACAAAAGTGATTAGTAATTACTACATTATGGGCTTATGGTAAGGATTGAATGAGGTAAGGCATATAAAAAAGTATCTGTCTTAGGCTTGAGTTCATGGCTCCTAAAATATCTTAGGAACTGTAATAATCTATGGATTAAAGAAAATCTTTTAAAAACATTTCTAAGTACAAAAAAAGTGATTATTTTCTCACAGTCAGTGTTTTATCAAGTGAAAATGAGCTTAAGATGAAGTTTCTCAAAGCAAAGCAGTAAAAATAACAAACTGCTGAAAGGGTTGGCTCTTGAGAAAGTGTTGGAAGTATTAACTAGAGTTGCATAAAATTTGGATCTAGTGGGGGTGTTACTAACAGCCACCAGAATTTAGAAGATATATGTAAGGAAAAGAGAAGAAAATTTTATTAAATGTTTTACATTGGCATACAAACTATAGGCCAGGAGAAATTAAAAAAAAAATCCTATGATGTGAGAATTGAAAATGTAGACTAGATGTAGCATCATTGCCATGTGGTGCTGGTATTATAGCAGAGGAAAATCAAAGAAAAATAATTTTTATCCAGAGCTGTTTTGTTTTTTTTTTTATTAAGCCATTATTATAGAAAGTGAGATCTGGATTTCAAAATTCTAGTAGAGTAAATTTAAAGGATGAATTAAAAAAATATTTTTTAATTAAACTGCATATAGAATATTGTGCATTGCTTATAGAATTTGCCAATTAACTCTAAAAAAATCAGTCCCTTGATCTTAATAACAATTTTTTTTAGGTTTCACCTTTTTGAAAAATCAAAAATTCTACTGACTCTGTTTCCATTAGAAACTATATTTGAACTATATTTCAGCAATATATTTGAATATGAAGTATCTTCTAAAATCAATAATTTGACAATGGTGATTGGAGTCCTCTTGTTCTCTAATGAAATTTATTTAGAAGACATAAGCTGTTATTTTTCATGTCTTTATTTTAAAAATCATAAACATTTGGGATGCCTGGGTGGCTCAGCAGTTGAGTGCCTGCCCTTGGCTCAGGGCGTGACCCAGGGTCCCGGGATTGAGTCCCTCATCGGGCTCCCTGCATGGAACCTGCTTCTCCCTCTGTCTGTGTCTCTGCCTCTTTCTCTCTGTCTCTCATGAATAATAAATAAAATCTTTAAAAAATAGAATAAAAATAAAATAATAAAATAATAAATAAATAAATAAAATAAAATAAAATAAAATATAAAATAAAATAAAATAAAATAAAATAAAAATGGTAAATGTTTATGTCCCAAATTTGGGATTATGAGAATAGTGATTGTGTACCTCAGTTTCTGTGTGTATGTGAGTAAACAGTCCCCCACCCCAACACACACAAACAGCACATACACATTTTATTCGCTTCCATATATATTATGTCACTGAGTAATCTGGTTACTGAAAAATAGAATAAATTGATTAAGCATTCATTTTGGCTCTGCTGGTCTACTGAAAGTGTGTAATAGTGAGATATTACCTATTAAGTCTTATAAATTCACAACTAAATTAAATTTCCTGTCTTCCTTTCAGTTCTACCACCAAATTCCAGAGTCTCAAGCCAAAGGATAGTCATACTGATAAGAGAAATTTTAAAAACATCCTCCTTGTTTAAGTTATGAAAATCATTTCCTAGATCAAAATAGATCTAGTTTAAGTGGCTTTATGTATAAAAGCTTAAAGATTATATTTAAATCTATGAAAAGGAACTCACTCCGAATGATTTCTACATAATGAGGTAATTTAGAAATTGAAAAAGTAATGCAGACTTCCTAATGACTTGGTCAGCAAAGTGCTGACCTTAACAATCCCGGTACATTGTGGTGATAACAGAAGTTGACAGGCTCAGGACACACGTGTTTGAAAAATGCTGTGGTACTTTTTGTCTTTTGTTTCTGTCTTTTGTTAACTATTTGGTACTTAATTTGCAAGGAAGTTCCCACCATAAAGATTGATGACCTTTTTGACAACTTGTTTGAGAAAATGTATGTTAGAGTCTTGAAAAGTACAAAGTTCTAGACAAAAGTCGCGCACTACCACGAGCAGCCTGTAGCAATGGCTGACTGGGATCTGATTTCAATTTGATCACCTCATGACTGTGTGACCTTCAATGGGCGCTCAGCTTTCCCTGAGGCTTTGACTTCTCATTAATCCAGCAGTAAAATAATACCTCTTGTATTTTCTTCCTAGAGCTATGAAGAAAAAAAGAGTGCTTGAGAAGAATATAACATTTAAGAGCATAACACTCTGTTCTTTGCTATCACACTAAAGATAATAAAAATCTACATTATGAGGACTATCTAGGTGGACTGTTAAGCTTGACACCCATAAACAAAAGACGTGAGTTCTAATTATGCCTCCTGAATTAATTAATTGGTTGGCCTTGGAAAACCTACTTAATTTCTCTGAGTTCCCTTTATTTCTTTTGTTAAAGCAAATGAGAAGGTAATACTTTGATCGTGACAAGGAACTGGCAATAAGATTCTCTTCAAATTAAAATTGCATGTTTTAGCAATGAAAACTTTCATTCTAGACTTCTTGGAGATAGTAGATAAAAATCTCAATAATAATAGTTCATTGTCTATAATAATAATAATTAAAATTCATCGAGTTCCTATGTTTTCCAGAAAACATTTTATGTGTGTTATTTCATTTAATCTCTTTTTTAAAAAGGTTTTTAAAAATGTATGTATTTTAAAGAGAGAGAGAGAGAGAGGGTGTGCGTGGGGGTGAAGAGGGGCAGAGGGAGAAGAGAATCTTAAGCAGACTCCATACTGTGGACCCTGACTTGGGTCTCGACCTCATGACCCTGAGATCAAGACCTGAGCTGAAACCAAGAGGTGGACGCTAAACCGGCTGAACCACTCAGGTGCCCCTTTGATTATCTTTACAAAGTCCTCTGAAAGATACTCAGTATCATTTTACACTAGGGAAACTGAATTTTGAAATTTTAATAATATCATCAAAGTCATAAACTAGTGCTAAGTTTGAGATTTAAACCCAGGATGAAAAATAAATAAATAAACAAACAAACAAACAAACAAACAAACCCAGGATGATTCTAAAGCCCAGATCTTTCATCTTCATGCTACAATCTTTTGAATATAATAAATGTAATATACTTATAAATAATTTATAAATATTTTTAGAGACATAAATATAATGAAGAATGTCAGTTTGAGTCTGCTAAAGGAAAGTGGTAATACGATCTATATACATATATATTTCAAAGAACAAATGTATATGTGTATAAATTTCATAAAAAACTTAGTCAATGTCTATAGGATGCAACAGTTGTGTCGCACTTGGTGATATTTCTCTGTTCATACTTTACTCTTGCCCAAAATACAGAATATGGACTTTAAACCGCAAACAGGGTTATCTCACTCAGTTATGTGACACATTAGCCTATGTGTCCAGTCATCTCACCGAGAGACCTGTGGACATCTCTGCCAAAACAATCATTTATTGGAAAAGATGTATTAGAATACTATGGAGTGAAGGAAACAAAATCAATTTAGGCCTGAAATTGTTCTAACTGAGAATCTTACCCCTCAAAATTTTAAATAGATATAGATCTATTCCTCCATAAATTGGAAATGTTTCTGGTTTCCTTTATAGCATCTCTTCTCTATTCCTTAATTTAGAAGGAGAATTAAATTGGAAGACACTTCTGAGACCTATGGCAGATTGTACTTTCCAATATGGCAGCAATGACATCTTTCGTCCCTCATGTTCATCTGCAATATGATCTTGTCTCTTTGCAAAACGCAATGATGGGAACATGGGCAGAAAAACTGTTAAATATGCTATGTGTTCAGTGTTTGAGCCATTGGGTGAGGCTATAGTGGATCACAGTTTACTTTTTCCTTGACACTCTGAGACTTGACTCTACTGAAAACATTTTCTAGTAGAATAAGCAAAGCAATCACGGAGAACTGGTTGCTGCCAAAAGTTGGTCTAAGAGGGGTCTTGAAAAGTTTTCACCTCCCACATCCAGCTGGAGCAAGAACAAGGACATTTTTTACTTTGGAAACAGGAGCAGGAGTTAAGAGGGAGGAGCAACTGGTGCCCCTTCTGCCTCTTCTTTTTATCCACAAGCTCAAAATTGTGGGCTTCTCTCATTTTTTTTTTTCTTTTCAATGTCTGTGGTTTGAAAAATAAATGCTTCATTTAGTTTAACTATGTAGATAAGCTGAAAAAACGAAGACACATTCTTGAAAATTATTTTAATTCAGGAGCCATAGATTTTATTTGCTGCTGTTCTAATTTGTTCTGTTACAGATATATGACATATCTAGTAAATGTTTGTGGACAACTTTGCTAGCCAGGCATTGTGTTAGGTAGTTATGAATCAGAAAGACCTGATCCTGGGGTGCCCGGCTGGCTCAGTAGGTAAAGCATGAAATGCTTGATCTGGGGGTTGTGAGTTTGAGCCCTATGCTGAGTGCAGATATTACATATAAAAATAAATGAAAGACCTGATCCTACCTTCATGTGGCAGATATTTGAGCAAAGAAGGTAAACATAAAGTTAAATTCAAACTATGATTTGTGGAGCATCTGGGTGGCTCAGTCGGTTAAGTGACTGACTCTTGATTTTGGGTTAGGTTATGATCTCAGAGATGGAGTTCCCATGTCAGGCTCCACACACTGGGCATGGAACTTGCTTAAGATTTTCTCTGCCCCTCTCCCCAACTCTTAATAAAAAAAATAATAAAAATTAAATAAATAAATAAATAAATAAATAAAATTATGATTCGCATTTGGAAGAAAAGACTGGGTTCTATTAGAGTGTATAGTGGAGTGCCATAACCTAAACTGAAGTTTGGAGAAAATTTTTTTAATGATAGGGACATACAATCAGAGAGAAAAGGGATCAGTGGGTGTTTATAGGGTCAGGTTGAGGAAAAGAGGACCAGAAGAATTTCAGTCCAAGGAAGAGCATGTGCAAAGGTCTTTCAGTGGAAAGAAACGGGACACATTAAAGCAACTGGAAATGTTCTAAGAAAACTGTGAGATGGGGGGGGGGGGCAGGCAAAAAAGGTGAGCAATGAGGCTAGAGAGAGAGGTAAGAGCATGCCCTGCAGGGATATTAGGCCTCCTTAAGGATCCTGCACTTTACTTGAAATGCACGGAGAAGCCACTAAAGGTTTTTACAGAGGAAAAATGTTAAAACCACGTCTAGTGTCTGCTGGTTTGTTTATTTTGTGTTTTAATGATCAGGGCAGCTGCACTATGGATAGAGGATTGAGAGAGGCAAGAGAAAATGCTCAAAACCACCTGAGGAGGTTTTTCAGACAAAGGTGGGTGATGATGGTGGCTTTGATTAGGGTGCAGGGAAGATGGGTGAGGCTAAAGACTATGTAGAGAATTAAAAAGACTTTATAACAGATTGGCTGATAGGGCAGAGAGGTATCGTGGTGCTTCACATCAATCCCAGGTCATTTTCCTGGAGGTCAGAGCCTTTTCCTGAGACAAGGTATCCACAAGTTTTGTGCATTACTGACTTTGAGATACCCAAGGAGAGATCATGATGGGGGTACAAATTTGATGGCCACTTTCAAATAAGTGTTTCTTCTGTGCTACAAAACATATGCTTTATAACAGAGAAGAGGCTGAATAAGTAAGATACGATTTAAAGAGGATTTAAACCAAAGCTTGTGTTGGGACGATTGAGTGGCTCAGTGGTTGAGCGTCTGCCTTCAGCTCAGGCCGTGACCCCTGGGTCCTGGGATCGACTCCCGCATTGGGATCCCCGCAGGGAGCCTGCTTCTCCCTCTGCCTCTCTCTCTGTGACTCTCATGAATAAATAAATAAAATCTTAAAAAAAAAAAAGTTAGCTCAGCCAAGTGTGTGATATTGTGATCTATCACTGGAGAAATTATTATGGATTTGCTTGGCTGAACTGAAATGCCTAGATGGTCCTTCCTATCTTCATTATGGATCCAAGGGCTCTTCACGTTGTGTTCACTCTGGCCTCTTAGAGACAAACTCTGCTCTATCTCCTTGAACACTTCTTGATGCGCAATGGAATATATTCTCCTCTGAAGGTCTTTTTTAAAAAGATAATAATTTACAACTAGTGCAGCCTTTACAATTTCAAATGGGCTTTTCCAACTTGACCAAACATAAAACATATGCAAAATGCTAGTTATTTTAAACCCAAGGCTTACAGTAATAATAAGTGATCACTTCATCTCCACTTGATTAATGAGCCCAGGCTTGTACATCCATAATGATGAATAATTATGCTCCATCTTTCTAAGCTAATTCTCACAGGAGAGTCAGAGTTATGTTAAACTGTTAACCTTCTTGTGGTAGCAAGTGGGGTATCTTTCTTGCCTTCTCCTGAATTAATAGGGGTATTTCCCTCTAGTGTTTAAAAGGACATTAAAGCATGACTTTGATGTAGATATGATAGGGATGGAGAAGATGATTTGCATTCCCATTTGGTATCTGTAGTCACTTCTTTTCAGCTGGTGCTCCTCGTGCAGGTGGTTTTAAGTGATATTATTGCAACTGGAGAGAAATGAGGAACCCACACTTTAATGATTTTCAAGAATCTTAACTTAGAATCAGAATTAAAATCTTGAAGCTTTTTCTATGCTGAACGAAAAGTGTTTCTGTTTCAATGCAATTTTTTTTTTTATAATTTTGCCTAGGTTTGTATTTTTTGAGTGTTACCACAATCATGACATTTCCTTATTTTCCTGTCCTGTATAACTCTGTCTTCATATAATTTCAGTGTATTTATTCTTTTTTTAAATTTTTTTATTGAGGTATAAGTGACATACAATATTATATTAGTTTCAGGTGTCCATCATAATGATTCGCTATTTGGATAAGTTGTGAAATAATCACCATAATATGTCTAGTTAACATCCATCACCACTCATAGTTATAAATTATTTTTTCTTGTGATGGCCACTTTTAAGACTTACTCTCTTAGAAACTTTTAAATTTGGAATAATGCATTATTAACCATAGCTCCTCTACTGTACATCACATCTTTATCCATGACTTTTTTATTATATTCCTGCAAGTTTGCACCTTTTTTACCTTTTGACTACCTTCACCCGTTTTGCCTGCCACCCACCCTGCTGGCAACAATCAATCTGTTCTCTGCGTCTACGAACTTATGTGTTTGTTTAGGATTCTGCATATAAGTGAGATAGCATGGTATTTACCTTTCTTTGTCTGATTCATTTCACTTAGCATAATGCCCTTGAGGTCTATCCATGTGTTCCAAAGGACAAAATTTCATTAGTTTTTATGGTTAAATAAAATTCATATATGTGTATATATATGCCACGTTTTTTATCCATTTATTCATCACTGAACACTTAGGCTGTTTCTATATCTTGTCATATAAGCAAAGAATGTGACAGTGAGCATATCATTTTGAATTAATATTTTTGTTTTTTCAGATATATACTCAGAAATGGAATTATTGGATCATATGGTAGTTCTGTTCTTAATTTTTTGAGGAACCTCCATACTGTTTTCCATGGTTGCACAGTTACTTTCCCACCAACAGCGCATGAGGAGGCCCTTTTCTCCTCATCCTCACCAACACTTGCTATTTATTATTTTTTGATAATAGCCATTTTATTTTTTAAAAGATTTTATTTATTTATTCATGAGAGACAGAGAGAGGCAGAGACACAGGCAGAGGGAGAAGCAGCTCCCTGTGGGGTACCGATCCCAGAGTACCAATGTGGGACTCAATCTCAGAATCCCAGGATCACAACCTGAGCCCAAGGCAGACACTCAACCACTGAGCCACCCAGGGGTCCCCTCATTATGGTTTTGATTTGTATTTCCCCATGGTTAGTGATGTTGAGCATCTTTTCATGTAACTGTTGGTTTTCTGTATGTCTTCTGTGGAAAATGTCTATTCAGATCCTTTGCCTATTTTTTAATTGGATTGTTCGGTCTTTGCTATTGAGTTATGAGTTATTTGTATATTTTGGATATTAACTCCTTGTGAAACATAGGATTTGCACATATTTTCTCCCATTCAGTAGCTTGCCTTTTCACTTTGTTGATGGCTTCCTTTGCTGGAAAGAAGCTTTTCAGTCTGATATAGTCCCACTTGCTTGTTTTTACTTCTGTTGCTTTCACTTTTGGTGTCAAATAAAAAATATATATATATATAGTCAAGAACTATGTCAATGAGCTTACCACCTACCTTTTTTTTTCTAGGAATTTTATGATTTCAGGTATTACATTCAAGTCTTCCAACCATTTTGAGTTAATTTTTTGGTCAGAAGATCCAGTTTCATTCATTGGTGTGTGACTATTCAGTATTTCCAGCAGCATTTATTTATTAAAGAGACCTTCCTTTCCTCATTGTATATTTTTGGTTCCTTTGTCATAAATAAATTGACCATATATGCATGAATTTATTCCTGGATTTCTACTCTGTTCCATTGATCTATGTGTTTATATTTATGTCAGTACTATATTGTTTTGATTACTATAGGTTTATATTACAGTCTGAAATCAGGGAGCATGATAACTCCATTTTTGTTTTTCCTCAAGATTGCTTTAGCTATTAGGGGTATTTTGTAGTTCACACAAGATTTAGGATTTTTTGCTCTATTTCTATGAAAAAATGCTAGTGGAATTCTGATAAGGATTTCATTAATCTGTAGATTGCTTTGGGTAGTATGAATATTTTAATATTATTAATTCTTTCCAAGAGCATGTATTGGAATATGAAATATCTTCCTATATATTTGTATCTTTTTCAAATTTCTTTTAACAATGTCATAGTTTTCAGTGTACAGATCTTTCACCTCTGTGGTTAAATTTATTCCTAGGTATTCTCAGGCATTCCTTTCAATGCACTTATAAATGGGATTGTTTTCTTGATTTATTTTTCTAATAGTTTGTCATTAGTGTATAGAAACACAAAAGATTTCTATTTATTGGTTTCATAAACTGCAACTTTACTGAATTCATTTATTAGCTCGAATAGTTTTGTTGGTGGAGCCTTTAGGGATACCTACAAACCAAGAAACAGACTCTTAACTATAGAGAACAAACTGATGTTTATTTGAAAGGAGGGGTGGGAAATAGGTTAAATAGGTAATAGAGGTTAAGGAGTTCCCTCATGTGATGAGCACCAGGTAATGTAAGCAATTCTTGAATCGCTATATTGTACACCTGAAATTAATAATGTATATTAACTAACTGGAATTAAAATAAAAACTTTAAAAAATAGTGGCAGTTTTGCTCATTTCTGTCTCCCCAATAACTATCATAGACATTGAGTCAGTTGGTGCTCAATAATTATGTGTTGACTATGTATATTGAATTCTCAAATAACCCCATGTAGGAGTCATTACTTGCCCTGCTTGATTCATGGAGAAACGGAGTCTTAGTGAGTTTTAGCTCACTTAGTGAGTTTTAGCTCACAAACAATGATGAGAGCCCTAGAACTGGTTAGACTTCAAAGGCCCCTTTTCTGATTACCATGCTTGTCTTTAGTTTTTCTTCGACTCTAGAGTCCAGTATATATCACACTAAATATTTAAAAGTCCTGAAAACAGCTTTAGAATAAATGTTTGTTCACATGTAGCTCATTCTATATTTTAAGTTTGCAATGTAATTATCAATTTTATTTATTTATATATATATATATACATATATCCCCCTGGACTTGGACTTGAAGCATTGTTTGTCATTATCTTAAGGAATCTGTATTGTCAGTGATTATTTACTTTGAAATAGAAACAATGAAATTTGATATTTCCCAAAAAGTTGTTTTCCTCAAATTGATACATTTCAGTTAAAGAGAGAGGTTTTTTTTAAGAATAGATATTTTCTTTATATATATACTTTATAAGTTTTTCCTACTTACCTCTCCAAGAAAATCCAAATAGTGCTATGTAGCATATCAAAGCCTAAATTATTTGAGTACTCAAGTCTATCTTCCCAAGGAAAGCAATATATCACCCACACAAGAAGGCCATCATTTTGACAAATGGTTTAACCAAAAAGAAATAGTATAGAAGATGTCCTCTCAGTATTCACATCATTTACAGACACATAAACCAATATGCTTAGCATGTGTCTCTCCCCACCTTTGCTCTCACTCACATACATATATGTGCCATTATTAGAGGAGGTACTAACCCCCTTTGTTTATAGAGGTGCTGGAAAACCTAACTGTTTTTTTTTTTCTGCAGAGTGTTTATTTTTTAAAATGTATGAATAATTTTCAGGGAGCCTAAGTTCAATGTTGTTTTTGTTTTCGTAAAGTTACCAACAGACCATAATGCTTGCTAAAATGATTCTACTCCCAAATGAAGAAAGATTGAGGATTACAGAAAGATGATGCTTTGCACATCCATCAATCACAAACTCTTCTTCAACTTGAAAATTTCATAGGATCTAATTTCAATAGAGCAGTGTTACTGAAGCATGCAGTTTTGTGATTTTTAAATTGAAGAAGACACTAGATGTTCTAAGCTGATATATAATTTCAGTGTTTTTGAAATAAATGAACATTTCAAGGGATCAAAGATATGTTTCTTCTGCCCTTCCCTTGAAAACTACACACTATATGTCCAGTACATTTTTTAAAAGTCCTTATATTTACTTATTATTTTATTAAAATCCACATAATCTCTAGGCACTGAAAAAATACTCCATATGAAGTTTCAAATACTTTAATTTACTGTACTTGATTGCAGGTTGGTAATTTTTACCTAATAGTTAATTATTATTTTAATAGAATTCTAGGACTATAGAAGTAAAATCATTTTCTGGTACAATCCCTTCTTCCAGTAAAGCCAAAAGCTAAGGGGCTTTGGGAGAGAAGCCCAGTCTACATCCTTCACCAAACAGGGCTTGTGTATTTTTTTCTTCAAGAGAAGCTACCTACTAGTCCTTTACAACTTTTTTTTTTTTATATCACTTATTTCCCACTTGGTAAGACCATAACATTTTTGTACAATCTCAGAAAGAAAAAAAATGGAGTCCTAGCAACAGGGTTCTCTTTTGAAATGCATGTATTCCCCACTTCTCTCCACAAAAGACACAGTATGTCTTACATATGATACAAAAGATAAAATGAATGGGGTTTGCAATGTAGGTTAAAGGAAGGTAAATTTAAGAATACAATATGGCTGAGAATCAGATCAGCACAGAGAATTAGAGAATTCATATCTGGTGATCCTCAACAATCGTTAAAAGTGGGTCCCAAATATGCTTCACAGTACTTCACAGATTGACTGACGTTTAGGAAAAATGTCTTCTTTTTCCAGTTTCCAGCAATTCTGACCATCTGTATGGAATGTGGTAGGTGGAATTCTGAGGTAAAATTCTTAGACCCCCATGTATTCAAAACGTCTCTTGTTTATTCAATTCAACATTAATCTGGATGTTACTGTCAAAAGATTTCCTGGATGAAATTAAGGTCCCAAATCAGCTAACATTAGGATAGGTAGATCGTGGGTGAACCTAACCTAATCACACAAGCCCTTTAAGTCTGAGTCTAAGGGTTAGGAAAAAAAAAAAAAGAAGAAGAAGAAGAGATTCAATGTGTGAGATGGACTCAGTAAGAGGGAGGTTCTCAGTAGCCAGCTCTGAATACGGAGAGGATTACATGGTCAAGAGATGCAAATTGTAGGAACTTAAAAAGGCAGATAGTCCACGAGGAATTGGGTGGGGGCTACCAGAATCTAGTGAACAAATGTTGCTTTAAACTGCTAATTTGGGGGTAATTTGTTTCACAACAATAAAAACCAAATAGGCTGCACAACTTTTGGAGCACAAGAAAACCTACTTGTTCTTGTAGTGCAAGGTACATATCATTGTTTTTGACAAGAAACAAAAAAACACAAAAAAACAAAATCAAAACAGAATCTTATTTCCAGGGTTTTCTTTATTTCATATGAATCCCAAGTTGGACATGTCTCCCCTTAGATTCTTCAACTTTCTGAAGAGGATGTTAACTCGATTGACTTTCACATACACAACATTCTGCCTTTAAATACAAGCATGATAAATCTATATTTAGAGACTTTTGAAAACAAAAACTTCTGACTCCCAGCATTCCACAAACAATAAATTGAAAGAAACAGTACTCCTGAAGATTGCCTGAAATCTTGACCATGCGTCTCTGCTTCTGGATGCTTTTAAGGAGCCCCCAAATTAAGCTTAACATTCATTCACAAAATAGCCTGACTAGATAATTATTAACCTTCCACAATGAAGAATTACTTTTAATAAACTGTGCTTTTGCCTCTAGTTGTTTTATCACTGGGACAATTTCAGCATCAATTTTTTTTTTCCCCTTTTGTGCTCTGTACATCAACCTTCAAGGACCTATGTTGACAGAAGTTTATCCATCTGCAATTCTTGGCTTTCAAGGATTCCCTGGGCATCAGGATATAGCCAACAGATTGGGGAAAATGGAGCATGAAGATGAGAATGGAGGTTTTAGGGCCCAGTCTTGAACCGCCATACCTCATTTCTGCTCACATTTATTGGTCAGACCTCAGTCCCCTGTTGATACCTTACTGCAAGAGCAGCTGAGAAGTGAAGGCTTGCTTCGTACCACATGAGTAAAGAGGAAAAAAATGAGCTTCATAATTAACCAGTCTCCGTTTACCTATTGAAAATGATAATGACCCTTTTTTCTCACTCAAATATATATATATATATATATTTAATTTACCCTAATTTTGTCTTTTATTTCCTTTCACCTCATTGTATTATGCATAGCTTTTAAGTAGCTTTAAGTTTTTTTGAATGAAGTATGATATGAATCAAACATCAAACTGTAGGTTAGAAGATGAGAATGGTACTTATTTCACAGGCTTTATGTGAATATTTAATGAATTACATATGTAATTCAAAGAATAGTGCCTAATAGAAAATAGAGAAAATGATGACTTTCTTAATTTTGTTGGTATTAGTTATGGTGACATAAAATATATAAGTGACTGCTTAGAAGAAAAACAGATTTTCCTAGAGTTCTAAGACATTATGTTTCTTCTAGGTTATCATAAAGTATGTATGGTGCTCTTGGCAACAAGAGATGTGAATAGAGTCCTTATTCACAACATCTTCCATTAGACACAGACTTAATGCTCATTTCATTGGAACCAATATTAATTAGGAACCAAGCTATGAGGCCCAGGTTTTTCATATTCTAGCTTTATTTTATTTTATTATTTTATTTTATTTTATTTTATTTTATTTTATTTTGTATTTTATTTTATTTTAAGTTTTATTTATTTTATTTTTTTCTACTTTGATTTTAGGATTGCATTTTGGATGTCTACAGATGTGAATCCCTTCAGGTATCTACCATTAAATCAATTCTCACAACTAGAATTTTGATGAGCTAAGTAACTAAGAATTCAAGGTTTTCTTTTCCTTTTTTCTTTTTTAATTTAATTATTTATTATTATTATTATTTTAATTTTAGATTTATTTATTTATTTGAGAGAGAAAGAGAGAGAGAGAGAGTGCAGGCATGTGCCCAAGTTGGCAGAAGGGGAGAGGAAGAAAATCTTTCAAGCCCACTCCCCACTGAGCTCGGAGCCCCAGGCAGGGCTGGATCTCAGGATCTACCCTTGAGGTCCTGCCCCGTGCCAAAGCCAAGAGGCTATCACTTAACTAACAGCTACCCAGGTGCCCCTGTAAAGATATGATTTAAATTACTTTAAGTCCCTGATCCATGGTATTTAAGCTCAAGATTGACATAAAATCAATTAGCAAGGGAAAGTCAGTTTGTAACCAAGTTATGTATGGCCTTATTGCCAACTGCAATTTGATACACAGCACCTCCTCACTAGTATGTTATAACATTCTCATGGCTATTTCTATTCCAAGGAAGATTATAAAAAAACTTTAAGTTCACTTTATAGAGTACAGGGAGAAAACAAGAAGTAAATGTCCTCCACAAACCCACAAAAGAAAATTTTAGGCAAGTAAGACAAACTCTCCCTATAGAGGGAAGGGCTGGGGCAAAATTGAGAAGTAACATGGAAAAATAAATGTATTTATAGTTATGATAAAGACATAAATATCCCCAAATATTTTTATTATATTAGTTTTGCTGGTTAAACATAACACTTTCCATAAGTACTTATCTGATGATTTTAAAGGTTTGATGTTGAAGAGTAGTTGCAATTATTTAATACATATTACATAAGGGTGTAAACTTTCTGCATATCTGATGTTTTATTGTTATATAAATATTTGAGCAAATAAACTACCCCACTATTTTATCTCTAATGATTCATGTCTTTTGGCTAAATTCTCCCAGAGGAGATACTAAAGTGTTTATGCTAAAATGCTTTATTACCATGTCATCCAAGAATATTGGATTTCATTCTGAATATTAAAGTTTATACCAAGTTCAGGCAAATAGAAAAACTTAAACTCCACTGTAATTGTTATTACAGTTGACCCTTGAATAACAACATGAGTTTGAATTGCATGGGTTCACTTATACATGGATTTTTTTTTTCAATAAATACACGACAGTATTATAAATGTATTTTCTCCTTCTTGAGATTTTTTACATAACATTTTCTTTTCTCTGGTTTACTTAATTGTGTGAATACAGAATACAACACATATGACATATAAAATAGGTGTTTGGAAGACATCTTAGCAGTTTATTACAAAATTAAGCATATTCTTACCACACAATCCAGCAATCACACTCTTTAGTATTTACTCAAATGAAATGATAACATGTTCACACAAAAATCTACATGTGGATGTTTATAGCAGCTTTATTCATAATTACCCAAACTTGGAAGCAACAAGAAGTCTTTCAGGAGGTGAACAGAAAAACTATGGTGCATTCATAAAATGAAATATTATTCTGCAATAAAACGAAATGGCCTATCAAACCACAAAGAGACATAGAAGAAGCTTAAGTGCATATTACTATGTGGAAAAAGCCAATATGAAAAGTCTACTATTGTCTGATCCCAACAATACAACACTATGGAAAAAGCAAAACTGTGGAGAGAGTAAAAAAAAAAAAAAAAGATTAGTGGTTGTCAGGGATTGGGGGAGGAAGGGATGAACAGGGCAGTGAAATAAATCTATAGGGCAGTGAAACTCTTCTGTGTGATACTATAATGGTGAATGTAGGCCACTATATATTTGTCCAAACACTTAGAATGGGTAACACCAAGCGTGAATCGTAATGTGAACTATGGATTCTGGGTAATAATGATGGGTCCATGTTGGTTCATCCATCATAAATAACAAACATACCACTCTGGTGGGGGATGCTAATGGTTGGGGGAGGTGTGGTAGAGGTGCAGGGAATATTGTATGTAGGATCGCTCTGCTCTTTCCACATGATTTTTCTGAAATCTGCTCAAAAAAAAAAAAAGAATCTGTGTTGAAAAGGTCAATTTGACTCTTTAGAAAAAAAATCGCTGCGGCCAATCCATATATTTCCTATATTAAAGACATTGCCTTTATATCTTTGATGAATTGTTGGATGACAATTCAAAGAAATTGGAGTAATTTATAATAGTTCCAAGATAAAAAACACTTTGCATTTAGAATCAACAAATAGTATATAAATATCCATGATTTTAATTTCTTTTGGTTTTCTTTTCAATTCAGTTGTAGATAAGAAACCAAAGTGGTATTGGAAAAGATAACAAGAAAGGTACAATGAAGTTGAAATACTTTAATGGAGGTTGACTCTCAATATCCCAGAAGATGCTCACTGTGAGCACACTGTGATATCATGAAATGATAGATACATTCTATGTATAGAAAATACTGATGCAGGAATCTCATTTGTGTGAATAAAGAATGCAGATACAACACATTCTATGAACCTTTAAGTTCAGAAATATTCTAGCAAGTTTCTCCTTTATACTAATTCAGAAAATCAGAGCTACAAATAGGCATCAAGTCTAAAAAGCCTGCTTTTTTTTTAAATTTTTATTTATTTATGATAGTCACACAGAGAGAGAGAGAGAGGCAGAGACATAGGCAGAGGGAGAAGCAGGCTCCATGCACCGGTAGCCCGACGTGGGATTCGATCCCGGGTCTCCAGGATCGCGCCCTGGGCCAAAGGCAGGCGCCATACCACTGCGCCACCCAGGGATCCCTAAAAAGCCTGCTTAAACCAGTGATTCCAGTCTTTATATTTCTCTTACTGAGATACATTTAGGTCACACTTAGAATGGAACTGTGGGTTGCACGGTCTTGGAGAATTTGCTTAACTTTACCTCTTCTCTTTCACTGATTCTTATACTTGAGCCCTTAGGTCAATGAGTCACTGATCTTTAGTTCTGTGATAAATACTTCTTCGACAAAATTTAATGTGTATTTGAAATGTAGTTCTGCTTTGCTCTGTTTCAAGACTGTTCAAATATGTATTGTTATAATAATAGAATTATATTTGTTGAACACTTTTACTTGTGTCAGACACTATTTTGAATACTTGTATGCATTTTCCCATTTAATCCTAACGACAATCAGGCAAGATAGATACTGTTATTTTCTTTATTATGTAGGTGGTAGAGTATTTGAGTAATTTGTCCAAGGTCACTCAGTTGGTAAATTCTAAGACTCCGAGTTCCCCAATGCAACTATTTTAATCATCACACTGACTCTTAAGTCACTATACCACACTGCCTCTTAAAAATAACCTTGATGACTAGAATAGGTCAATAAATAAGATAGGCAACTCTAAAATAAATTCCTCATGAAGGAAGTGATAGTAATGAATTTAAAGAAGATTAATCCAAGGTAACAGAGTTATTCTTTTAAGTATGAGGAGATTGGTATGGGGATCCCTGGGTGACTCAGTGGTTTGGCACCTACCTTTGGCTCAGGGTGTGATCCTAGAGTTCCGGGATCGAGTCTCACATCAGGCTCCTGGCATCCTGGCATGGAGCCTGCTTCTCCCTCTGCATGCGCTTCTCTGTGTATGTGTGTCTTTCATGAATAAATGAATAACATCTTATAAAAAAAAGTATGAGGAGATTGGTAAATTATTAGTGAAATGAAATATCAAAGGAGGGGACTAATGCACATTTTAGAACCTTTGTTGAAACATTAATTAAATAAGAAACTTGAGAGTCAATTATATTTTAAACTCTATGCATTGTTATTTCTTATAAATAATAATGATTCTGTCAAATTTATTGTTCAGGAATTTATTTGAAAAGTTGAGTTAAAAGCACCAAAAGCGAGATCTTCCATTTAATGGAACTCACACATATACATACACTTTTTGGAAAAAAGATACCCAGGTTCTCTAACTTTTACATTCTTCATAATTATTTTGTTTAATTGCTATAAACACGTGTTGAATACATTCCTAGTAACTGAATTATTTTTTGCTCTAGTTTAGTTTAAAGAATGCCAAATATTCCAATAATGTCATTAAACATGTGCTTGTTTAACTCATTAAAACAAGAGAAACCCATATCCATCTAATTAAATATTTTAGAGTAGACACACACAAGTTACTGTCTCACATTGTTTAAGAAGGCTAATGCAAACAAGTAAAAACAGAGAAAAGTATGCAATTTCACAGTCCAATTAAGAATTGAGATAAAAACAAAACAAAACAAAACAAAACAAAACAAGAATTGAGATCAAGAAAGGCTAATACATTAGACTTACACTACTCTTAAACTAATGATGATAAATGTTGTAACAATTGTCATGACACTAATCCAAGTGCTCAAACTATTATTCTTCCAGAGGTAATTACCTGATTCTAATGATCTATTTCCCAGATATGTATGGGAACTCTGTCAGTGTGGAAACATACCTCAAATCTAATTTAAGTGTTAGAAATATAATGCAGTTTGCACTACAATACTGACTTCCTTCCGTTATCCTATGTTATATCCACTATCATATGGAGACTTGTAGATTATTACCATCCAGTAAATCTGGAGAGTTGTTAATCTTTGAGTCCTTATTAGTCTATTTAGTATGATCCACAAGTAAATCAAAATTGCCTTTTCTATAGCAATCTCTTAATCTCCTCCATTGGCAGCCATTTATTGAGCCAGGATGGAGATGTACTTCTGCATTAATAATAACCCTTGCTTTGCCTGTTGCAGGACTTTTATTTTAAACAAGCATCATGTTTTTTTCTAGCATGACTGAGTTTTTCTGATATGATTCCAGAGAAGAGAATTCATGTTTATAAGAAACGTGTAGAAAGTGAGCTATGGCCTCATCTCAGTATTTTATTAGTGGTTTAAATCATGTTATCTACATTTCTGCAACTGAACACTACTTTTCTATTCATTCTCTTAACACTTTCTCATTCAAGTAAGAGATATTAAAGTCAGAAATACTCCACGTATCAATTTTTGACTTTAATTGTGTTCTGAATTTCTACATGGCACATTTCTTACATGTAAATGGAAGGAATAGCATGAGAATATTTGCAGAAATGATTGAGACATTATTTACCATCCACAATATGGTACCTCCTGGGCATTGATATGATTAATCTTCATCACCTGCTAATAAATTACGTTATTTTTTTGCATTTTAAGGATGAAATTATAGAAATGCAGAAAGGTGAGATATGGACATGAAACCATATAAGTAATGAATTTAGAACCAGTGGTTTTATCATCATAAAAATGGCAAAAATAATCCAGGCCATTACCAACAGACATGGGGGAGAAGCAAGTAGAGAAAATAATCATTTCTCCTAGATACAGGCTTCAAAATGATATCTATTCAATACCCATTACAACTTTGCTGGGAATTCTTCATGAAGATAAAAAGGAATTGAACTCACTGTGTTTGGACGTCTGTTGGCATCTCAGCATCATTTCCACAGCCTTCTCTGTGCTCCTCTTCATTATAAGGATGGGAGAGCAGAAGACTACATTTTCATACTGTCTTACTAGAAAAATTCCTACTTATATGTGGTCATGAAAAGACTCCGATGAGCTATGGAAGGAGGAAGAAAAGCAGGAACCATTCTTCAGGCGGTGCAGGAACTCCAGAAGACACAGGATTCTGCTGCACTTTGGGGCATTGTTCTGGAAATCAGCGTGCTCAGGAACGTAGGCAGTGGAGCTGTTCCAAAATGTCTATAGTTTGCTTGTTCCTTGGAAGCTAGCAGATAACTTCAAAGCTAGCTGCAGAGTTTCCCATCTTTTCAACCATTTTTAAGTGCTTATTTTAAAATCCCTTCCTTTTTGAAATATCTCCAGCTGATTATTTTTTCTGACCAACCCAAATACACGTAGTGAGGTATTTAATGAAGGTTAGCAAAGGATGTTTTTTATGCATCATCACTTTTACAAATCAATGAGTCCTTGCTGGGGGCCCCAGGTGGCCCCCAGGCTTCCTTTGAATGTGAGAAGCTATTCAAGTCAGAATTAAAATACTTATTTTAAATTTATCTTTCTCCTCATTCAAAGCCTGGATTTGTTAAGCAAGGTGCTCCTTTGCACTGTCTGTTCCTGATGACCTAGAACTTTTAATTGCCTGGTCACGTGTAACACAGTGTGGCAACCTGCATCTGATAGATTAGAGAGACTCACGTCCAGTGTCCACCAGACAAAACGTCAATGGCCTTAGGTCCATATTTCCAATGCATTTTATGCAGAGACACTGAGTTACAGATACCCGGGATCTCACCAACTGATCTGACAGGGGCACAAAAGTAATAATGTATTAGAGATCTAGTATTTGGGTCTCATTTCTGTCCCTGAAAGTGAAAAGCACCATTTGAGTTATTGATCCTGGAAAAAAAAAAGTGGTTTTGTAACTTTCTCACGGTGAGAAAGTTTGCTTTATCACGGTGCACTGAGAGTAGAAATCCCCAAATAGCTTTTCGGAATAGCCTCTTCTAAAAGAAAAGGGAGATATGAATTATAAAAACCTCTTCCTTGTAAAAGTTACAGTTTCTCCTATTGATCTTTCTGAGTATTTTCAACTAAGAAGTGTAAGGAGTAGAAAATGAGTTCTGGAAAGATGTAGTGTACCCCAGCATAAACTGTCCCCAAACAGACATTTGTGTAAAGATGAAACAAAACAACACAACTAAAAAATAGCAACAAAAAAATCCCCAGCATCACTGAAAATAAAATGTGTTCAGAGATCTTATTCCCCTGGCCAAAGTATTAGTACTGGATCATTTTCAAGTATCTCCATCGATAAGTTCAAACTGCACTTTCCTAGTTGTAGATTAAAAAAAAAAATTACCCAACAAAGTTAGGGGCGCCTGTAGAGCTCAGACGTTTGAGGGTCTGACCCTTAATTTCAGCTTCGGTGGTGATCTTGGGGTCATGATATGGAGCCCCAGCACGCTAGATGCGAAGTGTGCTTGAAATTCTCTTTCCCTTTCCCTTTGCACCTCTTTCCACTTGCACGCAATAAATAAATAAATAAATAAATAAATAAATAAATAAATAAATAAATAAAACCAATAATATTAGGCTGCACATTCTGAAATTAATTTTGAGAAATTCAACTTGGTATAATCAAAATTGTCTTTCATAATGGCAAAAATTTTATTAAGACATGAGTTAAAACAATTTAAGCAAAAACTAAAACTGTTGGCTTCTTTTTTCTTTTCTTTTTTCTTTCTTTCTTTCTTTCTTTCTTTCTTTCTTTCTTTCTTTCTTTCTTCTTTCTTTCTTTCTTTCTTTCTTTCTTTCTTTTCTTTCTTTCTTCCTTTCTTTCTTCCTTCCTTCCTTTCTTTCTTTCTTCCTTCCTTCCTTCCTTCCTTCCTTCCTTCCTTCCTTCCTTCCTTCCTTTCTTCTTTCTTTCTTTCTTTCTTTCTTTCTTTCTTTCTTTCTTTCTTTCTTTCTTCTTTTCTTCTTCTTTCTTTCTTTCTTTTTTTTTTTTTTTTTACTAAAGTAACCAGTGGCAATTATGTCAGCCGGCATTTGTTGGACACTTGTGGCCTTCTGGGTATTTCACATGACTCATCCCATGTAGTACTCATGGCAGGCCTGTGAAACACTAATAATTTTATTTATTTTTTATTTTTTATTTTTTTATTTTTTTATTTATGATAGTCACAGAGAGAGAGAGAGAGAGGCAGAGACACAGGCAGAGGGAGAAGCAGGCTCCATGTACCGGGAGCCCGACGTGGGATTCGATCCCGGGTCTCCAGGATTGCGCCCTGGGCCAAAGGCAGGCGCCAAACCGCTGCGCCACCCAGGGATCCCACTAATAATTTAATGACTATTTCACAGTAGGGAAAAACTGAGACATAGAGAGGTAAAGTATTTGCTCAGGATCATACATCTATTAAGAAAATGCAGAATTAAAAACTGGAGAATATGACAAAGAGTTTCCATTAGGAACCATTACAATATATTGCTACCCACCAGATTTGTAATATCAGCCAGTTCTCTCCTTATTTGCAGTTATTGGAGGAGCGATGATAAACCATATCAATGCAGTAAGATTTATTGAGCATTTACTAAATGCAAGAAATTTTACCAGATGTTGATGATAAAACTTAGATGTTTACTATCCAATTATATTATTGTCAATCCATTTCATCTCTCAACCCGTAACCCAAGTTATGATTATAACTTCCATATTATAGGCTCATAAAATGAGACTGTGCTTCCTAGACATATTTAATTTTCTAGCCAAATAGAATATCTATTCCAATCCATCTTGCATTACTTCCACTTGGCTATAACTAATTAGTCCAGGGCCAGAAAGCTGACATATCTGAGCCAATCAGTGACATTTTCTAGGAATGTAAATTTGGAGTTGGGGGTTCTGACTCTTTGCTGGAGGAGATGACAAGTAGATTCAAGAGACTTGGTGGTACTATTTTCCTGCTTTTATTCAGGACAATAGCCTGTCTAAAGATGAAGGATGAAGCTGACTAGCAGCAAGAAGCAATAGGATACATAGAGAGACTTGGTGGTTTATTTTCAATTGTTTCTGGGATCCAGCTGCATCTCTTTGTCCTTGAATTCTATGAAGCACTCTTATATCCCATAAAAATGCTTTTTTCTTTTCTTTTTGCTTTAGCCAGTTCCAGTTGGGTTTCTGTTACTGTAGGTCCAAAAGTTTCTAACTAAAACAGCAGAGAAAATATGACTTTTCAAGCCATACTCACCTGTACTTGTAAGAAGGATTGTACCCAATTTGTGTTTCTGGTAGGCACATTTTAAACATGTGAAAATATAGAGTTAATTCTTTTTTTGCAAAAAGTCAAAATCTATTAACCTTCTGGAAAGAATTCTAATCAGATGTCTTAGAATTCCCTACAAATATCTCCAAACTTGAGACCCAATTTATTTTTCCCTTTCATCTTCCTCTATACCCTCTTACTTAAACTCCAGCTGAAAAAACTTGTCCTCATCACCCAAGACATAAATCCTCTCAATTCGACTGATATTCAGCCGGGGTTAAGTGATATAATGGTTTGGTCAATGTCTGACTGCTAAGTCAATGCTCAGATCATGTCGTTTGGTTAATATTTTATTTTATTTTATTTTATTTTATTTTATTTTATTTATTTTATTATTTTATTTTATTTTATTATTTTATTTATTTATTTATTATTTTATTTTTATTTATTCATGAGAGACACAGAGAGACAGAGAGAGAGGCAGAGACACAGGCAGAGGAAGAAGCAGGCTCCATGCAGTGAGCCTGATGTGAGACTTGATCCCAGGTCTCCAGGATCACATCCTGGGCCAAAGGCAGCGCTAAACCACCAAGCCACCCGGGCTGCCCTGGTTAATATTTTAAATTTCACTTTTAGCTTTTACAAGTCTGACTTGTTACATGTGTCTCCATTGGTCTAGGATGTCCTTCTCTGTCTCAGTGGCAAATTCCCACTCACTCATGCATTCATTCAACAAATATGAAGCACCTATGAGGCATACATTATTTTACTAATTTGGGAAATTAAAGCATGGCTTACTTTTTTAAGAGATCATTTCTCTGTGTGAGGAAGACTCTAGAGGCAAGAATGGGGCAGGGAGACCAGTTGAGGCACTATTGAGACCCTAGTCAACACTTGATGGTATCTAGGACAATTATAGTAGTAATAATGCAGATTGTGAAGAAGAGTATGTTCTAAGATGGTGCCGGAATTATTTGTATTTAAATATCACCTTTTCTACGAAGTTTTCTGTGACTCCTCAAGCAGAGTTATTTGCTCTATCACATGTACTTACGCAATGTGCTATTAGCATTTCTACTCTATCCTTTATCAAATTGTGATGCAATTGAGTTATAGAAGATTGACTTTCCATTCTGACTTTAAACTCTTATAATCGAGGCATCTTAATGTTTTCGCCTTTCTTTCTCATTGGCTAGTACAATGTCTAGTTCATACTAAGCGATTCATCTTTCCCAATAAAGAGCAAGAGAGTGAAATTACCTGGAAATAAACAATATTTCTAAATTAAGAACACAACACACATATTATTTATTTGATTTCTCTGGTGTTAGCAATTCATTCTTAACTAATATGTAGAATTGGTCTAATAATGGTATGGAAAAGCAAGAGTTAATGGAAAATGATTCCTTTCCATGTATCTTTCATATATTATACATATAAAATACATTATACATATAATATAGTATATGTTGTATATAAATATTATACATTTAGATATTATATAAATATTTTATATATATGTATAAAAGGTGATCAAAAATACATTGTTTCTATGGCCAATTTTTCAATGATTGCTGTCCCACTGCATTATATTGGCTGAAGAAAAAACAAAAGAAATCTGGTGAGAAATCTTCTCAGAAAAAAATTCCTGTTGAGTACATGCCTAAATAATTGGTAACCAGAAATCAACATTTTATTCTTTAGTCTTGCTACATTTTGTAGTTCAGATGGGAGTAAGTGGCAGCATAAGGAATTAAGTGAAGCTTATTTACCTTCCCAAATGAGTAATCTACAAAATAGTGTTTATTCTCAAAACCAGTTGCTCCACACAATCAAAGTATTGGGTGCACCAGTATGGTAAAGCGACGAAGCATTATAATATGTGGGTGTCTGAGAAGTGGCAGCTTGCTAGTGATATCTACATCCCCCATTATCTAGAAGCTGTGACTTGTTCCTAACTTAGCTCAGCTTGTGACAATGAGGAAAGATGGGCTCCCAGAATTTGGAAAAAGTCATAGGAAAGACAGGGCTGCCAATTTGACCTTTGACCTGTGAGTTTCACCCGAGCACCGGGAGGGGGCTCTTCAGTCCTTCCCCTGTCTTTGGAATGTAGGTTCTGTGCCTTTCCTGCTCCCAGAGGCTGCTCTGAGGACACAGCCTGGACATAGTGAGAGGGTGTTACAAGTACCTGCATGGTATAAGTGACTGAACCCAGTTAAGGCCTCTTTATAGACTTTTAAGATTTGGCGGGTGGGTACACAGACCCATTTGTCTTGCTGCTGCTCAAGACAAGCCTTGTATGTAAACTCTTTTTGCTTATTACAATTACCACCTCCTGAGGCACTTGCGTGGCTCAAGCAGTTACACTCTGATCTCAGCTCAGGTCATGATCTTGGGTTCCTGGGCCTGTGCCACCCCCTCTTCCCCACTCTGCAAGGAGTCTGCTTGAGATTCTCTCTCCCTCCCCTCTTCCCACACCCCGGAGGGGCCTGTTCTTTTCTCTCAGTTTCTACTCTCCACTTACTGGTGCTGGTTTCAGATTATATTCAGCTTGAGAAGGTTGTGAACCAACACCAGAGTTTGAAAAGGGTCATCAAATACAAAGAAAAAATATTAGCAGAAATTATTAAGGCTGAGGTCCAACCAAGCATAAATATCTCCCTGCACCATCCCATGGATCTCACACAAAGCCCCTGGAATGACAACAGAAACAAACTATAAAAAGCCTACTTGTTGCATTCTAATTTCCAACTAATTTGCTATCTGAGATTTACCCTTTTTCCAGAATAAATTGTCTCTAGGCATCAATACATGTCTTAAGAGTACTCTTAATTAAAGAGGTGTCATATAATAGGTAGTTTGGTACAATTTGTAACCTTTGCTTTTTATTTCATCAAATGTCTTGTGTCTTTCGATTGATGTTTTAGAATAGACAGCAAGCCATCCCCCCGCATTCCTCTTAGCTGCTACAAAAGGGTTCTTACCCAAAATAATCTTCTGATGCCTATCATTTGTGCAATGCATGTAATTCATTTCTGCATATCAACACAAATTGGCCCAAGACCTAAAAGAAATTATCAAGCTTAATGCAAACCAGGAAGCCATCAGGTAAGCTTTTGAAATGCAAATCAAAATGGTCCTTCCTTGAGCTGATAATAAATCACCTTGCCCTCATATTGGAGATTTGCCAGGTACTAAATGAGGAAGGCTAAAAGATAATTTTTGCTGGAAGATTTCAACACTTTTTCGGAATTATTTTCGACTCTAGTTCCGGGCATCTCCTGTGGTTGTCAGCAAGGGATCTTGAATGTAAAACTCACATGTTTGTAAATCCTTTAGAAAGCCACGTAAAGCTCTTTCCATTAACTGTATAATGGAGATATAATATAAAAATTATACTTTTTATTTTAAAATCTACTGCATATAAAAAAGTACTCTATCCACCAATATATGATCACTATTATTATCTAGATGATATAATCCCAGACTTTCCTTGCATATATAGTGTACATATGTATTATCCCCTATAAAAATAAGTTTGTGCAGATATGTCTCCCTTTCTAAAAGTTATGCCACTTTGCTTTTATGAAAGACCTACGTTAGTATTATAACAACTTTTTTCACAAAAACAAAAGTCCTGTTCAGATTTCTTTTGGTTACCCAAAACAGGTACTAATGGAAGTCTTCCGTAAAAGTGAACTGACGTAATAGAAACTTTCAAAAAGCAGGGTGTACTCTTCCCATTGAGCCATTTTGGTTTATGAAAACTTTCATGGGAATACTCTACTTTCAGTAGCAGACAAGCCTATACTCTATGTACTGTGTTAAATATATTATAACTTTAAAGTCAAAAATTGCCATTTTAAAGTTGCATAGTACAAAAATCACATGAAAACCATTAGCTAATTTAGAATAAATTTAAAATATTAATAATTAATACTTGTAAATTGTTTACTAGCATCAGGTACTATTTTAAGCACTGCACACAAGCTACATTTCCCCATTGTGATCTTCACAACACCATAGAGTATATTGTTCCTATTTTAAGAGAAGAACAAACAGGAATTAAAGAATCCTCACCTGCCTAAGGTCAAACAGTAAATGATGGACAAATTTTGCTTTACTCACACACTGCACAGCCAACATAAAATCCAGCACAAAATAGATTTGAATGCAATCCCCAACACCACCATTCCCTCAAAACAAACAAACAAAATCTTATTCTCAAATGGCTAGTGAGGGAGAATTATAACATCATTCTTGGCCACAAACTTCCAAGGAAAGAATCACCTAAATTTAGCAACTTTTGACAGTCTCATAAAAAGAGACAAGTACTCCAAAGCTTCAACCAGAGGAAGCTGAAAAATTTTACTAGATGATAAAAACACAAACAATGAAAATATCACACTTTCTAAAGGTCTGCAGAAGTGAACGGTACTGAGCTAGCTTTCTTGCTTTAGTGAGCATTACAGAAACATACCTCCCATGTATTTGAATTATCCAGCATCTGGTTATTAATTGATAATATTGAATGAATATAGCTATAAAAGGCCTGAGTATTAATCCTATGCCAGAAACAATAGGTACATGGTATGCGTGAGAAGTATGAATATCACATGCTGCATTAAATGAGACGGTTTTATTTAATCTCATGGATCCCTGTGAGGTCAGAATTAGTATTCCCATTTTCTGTTTAGGGCTCAATTACTAAAACAGACAAACAACTAAATCTCTTATGCGATCACGAAGATTATTAAAGTCTAGTTTTTTCCAAAATGCTGACTGGTCTCCCCAAAGGTAGAAAACATCCAAATACGTAGAGAACTGTAACATTTCCACTGAGTCTGGCGACTTTATCTGCCTCACAATATTTCAGTTTATTATGAAACACAATAGCCTAATTACATTCATTAATCCACAGAACAAATGTTTGTGAAATACCTACTTATTGAGATCTTTAGCTGAATTGATCAAGAGCCAGAGTCCTATAGCTACTCTGGCAAGTTATATCAAATCTACTTACTTAAAACATCTGTTAGATAAGGAAACACAATTCATAACTATATCAGTCTGGTGGAGATGCATTTTTGTCAATGAGGCATAAAAGTGATTCCACTTCCGCTTAAGGGAATGAAACAGTAGTTTAAAAATAAAAGTAATCTAAAAGGAAAAATCGTCCAGAGTAAATTAATTACTCTGATAGGTTGCTAATTTATCTCCAAATCTTTATATCTTTATAGTTTCGAGAAATGTTTACATTGAAAAATTCCTGTAAGACAAATGAAGATTATTTTACCAACACACAAATATAAATTATATATATATATATTTGAAACACTGTTATAAATCAGAAACTTTTATTCTTATATAACCTGTATATCCATTTAGTTATCTATTACTTATATAAATAAATAAAAATTAGAACATAGAACAATTGTAAAGGAAAGCCAATTTCTATTCCATGATATTCTAAAAATAATTAGTCTTTTCCTCCTAGTTATCTGTATTAATTCAAAATCTAGAGTGTATAAAACAAACAAGCTGCCTGGAAATGTTAGTGATAGAAATTCTGCTAATGAAAGTTATGCAAGTTTTACTGATGAAAATTTTTCTATTTTGTCAGTAATTTTCCCGATGAAAATTCATTAGTTTCTCTCAAACTCTACAAATAGAACATGATAAACCTCTGACAGATATGAACACTTGGCTCTCTTTAATAGTCCTAGAATTCAATTATCTCATTAGATTTAGTATGTTTTTTTTTTCTTTCTATAAGCTCTTCCTTTATTTTAGAGAGAGAGTTTGTTGTTTTGCAGAAAATTTGTGATCACAAATGTTGGCCATGTAAGAGTATTCAAGGCAGGGCTCAGTTTGTTAATGTCTGAAATGACTGTTGTGAGCCAAAAAATACACAACTTCCCTGGGTTCCCATTGTGAAGCTTGCCCTCGCTTACCTCAGCACTGTTCATCACACACCAATGTTCATCGCTTGGAAAACTCATTAGTTAGTAGTAAATTTCCACTAATTTATTATTTATTAATTATTTATTTATTTATTTATTTATTTATTTATTTATATTTTTACTTTCACTCATTTTAAAACACGCATCTGCCATTGACTATACGCACTATCCAGCCTCCACATAAATGATCAAAGCCAGGGTTCAGTTCAAGGACGGTGCTGTATGGCTGCTGGTTGAAAAGTCAATGTTCATTATAGATTTTTCTGCTGAAGCATCATTATTTCTGTAATATTGTAAGTCAAGTAAACTAAGCTTTATATCTTCTATAAACTTTCTGGATGTCTCTCTAAAAAAAAAAACAGCAAATATAAATGAAAGTTTTTATTTTAAAATGTTTTAATTCATCTTTTTTACTCTCAGATGAGGCAGATGACAAAATCTATATGTTTGTCCTTTAGCATCATTGACTAGCTCATGTTATCTATAAGGAAAGTTTTATGCTTATTTTAGTTGAGTATGCAGCTTAGATCAATTAGAAAAAGATAAGTTATAGAGCAAATTAAGCCTTAAAGCAATTATGCAACTGAAGACCTCAGCTTTTCTGGCCTTTAAATTTTTATGGAAACTCTTAATAAGTATATAACATAGCACGGAACTTTAGCTAATAAACACTTTAAAACCTGAGGACCATAATTTTTTGGATCAGATATTTACCATTCATAATGATAACTTAATTTCCTCTAAACAAAACAAACAAGAACGTTGCTTTAAATTTATTTGTTATATTTTAAATAATACACATGAGACGAATTGTAAAATAAAATTAATTTTATTTTAATATTTTACATATCCTTAATATTTTTTTAAAGATTTTACTTACTTATTTGAGAGAGAGAATGCAGGTGTGGGGAAGGGGAGAAGGGGATGGAGAGAGAAAATTGCAAGCCAAGCACAGAGACACAGGGCTCGATCTCACATACCTGAGACCATGATCTGAGCTGAAACCAAGAGTGAGACACTTAACCAATTGAGCCCCAATCTTTAATATTCTTATACACAAGTCAAATGGACATTCTTTCTTAGAAGTGAGCAATGCACAGGATTAAAGGAGCTCTCGTATTGGCTGGTTCAAATAGCACAAGTGCTAAATCCCACATCTGGTTCTATCAAAATCAACTGGTAAAAATAATTTTTTTTAAGATTTTATTTATTTATTCATGAAAGACAGAGAGAGGGAGGCAGAGACCCAGCAGAGAGAGAAGCAGACTCCATGCAGGGAGCCCGATGGGGGACTCGATTCTGGGTCTCCAGGATCATGCCCAGGGCTGAAGGCAGTGCTAAATCGCTGAGCCACCCAGGCTGCTCCAAATAATTTTCGTTTAAGTTTAAAGAAGCACTAAGAAATATTGCTAGTATATCGTACATATGTTCTACTTCTAAGATGAACCTAATACATTGTCCTCTGCTCTGTAAATACTATATTTTATTCTTTCTTATGGTAAAAATTTTATTTTCATTCTAAAGTCCCTTCAAAGTCCAATAAATTCTGTGCAAATATTTAATGTAATTATTAGAAGCAAAGAATAGAAATCAGCTTAATATTGAAATGTTCTCTCTCACTAGTTGTCTGATATACGGCAAGTAATTAAACATCTTTTGTGACTCAGTGTCTTCAAAAGGAAAAAGAGGATAATAATTTAGCTAACAGGTTATCGTGATGATTAGGAAGTATATCAGGAAGTTTGTAGCGTTTAGAGATCTTCTGGGTTGGTAAACACATACCCAAGTCAAGAAGGTGGTGAACCCTAAACTCCACAGGGACAGAAGCTCCCATGCTCAGCACCCTTCCAGGCCTTGCCCTATATATCTCTTCATCTGGCTGTTCCTTTGCATTCTTTATAATAAATTGGTGATAGTAAGTATATGTTTCCCTCAGTTCTGTGAGCCACTACTAAATCTGAGATGGGGGTCATGGAAACCCCTGATTTTTAGTCAAATTAGAAAGAAGTATGAATAATTTGAAGACCCACTACTTGCAACTGTCATCCAAAGTGGGGAGGGCAGTTTCGTGAGACTGAGTCCATAACTTGCGGGGTCTCCGCTAACTCCAGGAAGTCAAAATTGAATTAAATTCTAGAACATGCAATTAGTGTCTGCAGATAATTGGAGAGTTACTTGATGTGGAAAACCCACACAGTTGGTATCAGAAGTTTTGTGAGTAGAGAAATGTTTTTCCTTTATCTAAATAAAGGCAGCTAGTAGAGCAAAGAAGGCTGAAATACTCCAGCTTTTGTTTTTTTCTCTCTTGAGGATAAGAATGTACAGACTGGAGAAAAGCACTTTGGATCTGGCAACTGTTCATTTTAGTTTCTTTAAAGGACATCTTTTATGAAACCCAAGGAGAGAAAAGAATATGTAGCTCAGGAAAAAAAAATGAGTCTATTGTTGTTTTTTTAAAAAAATAGTGTTTGATTTTATGTTAAAAATAAATGGATTTCTTGTTTAGATTAAATAGGAAGCTCATCAGAAGGAAATGGGTCTTTTTGGTAACAGCCTACGTTCAATTTCGTTTGTTGAAAGGAATCCACCTGCAGCCTAGAATGAAAACCCCTTGTTCCTTATGTATGTCAGAGAGTACATGTGCATCCTCAGAGTTCTTTCTCTCCCTTCCGCCACCCAAAGTGGAATCAGTAGAGCCACAGTTGTAACTCATTGATGCTCACTGCAGAGAAGAACTGTCTAGAAGATAAAATCATTAATGAATTGAATGTACGAGCCTCCTAAATAGATAAGACACTGGGGTAGCCGAATGGACTGCTCTGTTATGAGTCTGAGTGGGTGAATTGTGTTTCCCCAAGGAGAGGAAAATGCAACCCCTTGGAGGCAGTGTGTCCAGAAGTGAGTGGAAGAATGAAGGTCATTAGGGATCAAGGGAACCCTCACATTCTGAAGATTTATGCAACGTGAAAGAAAACTTTCTTAATTGTGAAGCACAATAGGAGGTAAATACCTTATTTCCTGCATAAGTCAGGACTGAGTGTCAAATTATAAAAATAGACTCAAACAAATTGTAGATTTTACTCAGGATCAAGTTCACTAATACTTTCTAAGTTATAAGCAATCAAAAGGCACAGAACTAATGAAGCAGGGAAAGGTCCAAGGCAATTGAATGTGGATCCCCATTTTTTCCCTTTCTATATTGGATTCACATTATTGGGCTCAGAATGATAGATGAAGAAATTGAATGAAGAAATTGAACATTCTAATTCTTTAGGGAAGACTTAGCTATGAAACATTGCCATTTTTAAACCCTGGTTAGTACTGCAGCTTACATGATGTTTTTCCAGGAAGCCATAACTCAAAAACCATAAATTCTAGAATGGTTTACCATAAGCAATCCTAAATCAAGGATGTTCTGCTATAAACATTCCATAGGGCCACCTGGGTGGCTCAGTCAGCTGTGTCTGTCTTAGATTCAAGGCATGATCCCAGGGTCCTGGGATAGAACCCTGAATTAGGCTCCCTGCTTGGCTGGAAGCCTGCTCATTCCTCTGCCTGCCGCTCCCCCTGCTTTTGCTCCATGTCAAATAAATAAATAAATAAATAAATAAATAAATAAATAAATTCTTTAAAAAAAACAAACTTCCATGGATGAGTGATTTATTTCTGACAAATAGCATTAGTCTGTTTAATAAGGTCAATTTTCAGCAAGCTTATAAATAGAATAGGTTGGATTACCTGCTTTCTTTTTTTTCTTTTCCAGGAGCATCTGTCCAGTAACAGAAGAGTCACAGATCACAAACCCTTTGCTTAAATCCTTCCTCCTTATTAAGTTTCCTCCTGTCCCCTTCACCTAATTTCAATACTTTATAACACAGATCTCTCTCTACTGTTGGGGCAATTACCTAAAATCTTAACTAATGTGTCTTCATTACTTTATATAAGATACTCAAAGCTGTATTTACAAAAGGAAGGAGAAACTTTATTCCATGATCATAAAGAAGAGAGTCGGTCTTAATGGCTTAGTTTTCTCCCCCTATCCTATAGTTTATTGAAGAAGTGATTCAACTGGCCTTAATGTAGGTTAATGGAAGAACAGGCTGAGCAAGGAAAATTTTTCTTGCAAGGTCATTTCCTGCCCTGGGAAGCTCTTTTATATTCCATAATTGCTTACATGTTTCTTAATCATCTTTTGCTATAAATATCTACACTATGGAGGTGAAGTTCCTTTGCTGGAACCCCTACCATGGTATGTCCAGCCTAAATATTATTAGGCTTGGGATAGCTGGGTGGCTCTATGGTTGAGTGTCTGCCTTCGGCCCAGGGCGTGATCCTAGAGACCCGAGATCGAGTCCCGCATCGGGCTTCCTGCATGGAGCCTGCTTCTCCCTCTGCCCGTGTCTCTGTCTCTCTCTCTCTCTCTGTGTCTCTCATGAATAAATAAACAAAATCTTTTAAAAACCAAACAAACAAATAAAAAACAAATATTAGGCTCAACACATGTTTCTCTTAGAATATTAGACCTTGGGAATTATGTGTGTCTTGTCTGTTATAAATTTTCCCTCAATATATAGTATATTATATTTATATTGTATGGTGGTGGTTTTATGAGTTTCTATTTCCTTTTTGCACAACAATCATCAGATGGTCATTGGCAGACACAGGAAGTTAAGAAAACTTGGCCTGCGGATTAAAAAAATGGTTATAAACATGATAACACCTGTCTTTTTACCTTTCCTCTCCTTTGTTGGACAGAGAGAGGCAATTGTAACCACTAAGATTTCATTGGTAGTGGCATTCCTATAAACCTGAAGTTAAGCCTAATGATGCTCAGTAGAATAAAACTTTTACTGAAGTCATTCCCTCAAGTGTTTCATTGAGGATCCACGTGGTGTATAGCAATCCAGATGCAAACATATCCATTGCTATAAGACTAAAAGGAGCAAAAGTTCTATTATTCCATTAACAAGTGGTATTTTCCCATTCACAAAACACTTCAGAATAAATATGTCATTAAAAATATAGTATTTCAAAAAAATATATATAATATTTCAGGGGCACTTGGTTGGCAACTCTTTATGAAAAATAAAGAAATAAAGCATCTCAGAATCACTTAGTCCATAATCTTAAAGAAGGCTAGATTTCCTGTCCTAAAGAAAAATATACTGCTGTACTTAATTTTTTAGTTACCACGATGACAATAGTATCTTACATATGATTCTTCAGTAAAGTTTTACTGACTCAAAAGTATAATGGCATAGGGCGCCTGGGTGGCTCAGTCAGTTAAGTGTCTGACCCTTGATTTCGGCTCAGGTTGTGATCTCGGGGTTGTGAGATCGAGCCCCATGTAGAGCTCCACATTAAGTGTGGAAACTGCTTAAGATTCTTTCTCTCCCTCTCCTGCCTCTCTCCGAGCCCATTTGCACATTCTCGCTCTCAATAAATAACTTAATTAATTAAATAATTTAAAAAAGTATAATGGGATATCTCTCAAATACAGTGGCTTAAAAATACTATAATGAAGATAATTTAAATTCAATTTTCAAGTGCATCTACTGTTACTTTTACACATACAAATTATAAATTGAATAATATTTGGGGCTTTCTGTGTGTAGATCATGTAAAATAAACAAGAAAGCTTAGCAGGAGTCTCTGGTCTCCCCTGGGCTAGGAGTAATATGGCTAGTAGTAATTTGTTTAAAAATTGATGACAATAAAATAATCTCTTGGAATAAATATTTTGAAAGGAAAATAGGAAAAGCAGGGCATTTGCAGCGACATTACAGCCCTGGGGATCAGAAAGCAAATGCTTCAATAAATGCCAGGGACTTCCACTGGGATAAAAAGACTCCAGAGTTGCAAAAGGACTCTAATTATATGTTGGCTTCTCCGTATTCCCACCCCCACATTTACTTTGGAACTTTAAAAGAAGCACAAGATAGAGGAAAGATGAAGTTTTAGGCCTCAGCTATAAGCATTATTAATAGTAACATAAGATGAAATAAAATACAATGCCAACTTTCTTAAGGTCCATAACGTCACAGGACTTAAGTACTATTTAGGATTCATTATTAATATTAAGTCTCTTTATAAGCTAACTTTTGCCCAAGAGTGTTGGGGAACAATTCCTAGTAAACCTCAATGACACAGGACAATAGATGTTAATTTTGTTTTTAAGTCAATGGGTTAGATGGTACATTCCATCTTGTTCATTTGTCTGTGGACACCTTGTAGAACAATTAAGGATGTGTTAATCTTGGAGGATCTTGACATGGATTTCCCATCTGTGCTCCATGTGGTTCATCCTCCAAAGTTTAGCCCTAGGTTTTCATCATGTCACAAACAAAGCTTGAAGAGAGAGAATGGAAATATGTGAGCCCTTTTGAGGCCCCACCTCAGAAATGTTCAATGTGTTCTGTTTAATCTGTGGTCAGAGTAATAACTATTCCAAATTCCAAGCGTGAGGTGTAAGGGAAGAAATAATTATTTTTCCCTTTACTTTCCTAGGTCCTCTGGCTGGGGCCCTCTTAACTGGACCAGCATACAGACTTATTTAATATGAGTTTTATAGGACACAGAAGACCTCAGAAGGAGATAACTACCTGATGAAATAGTTAAACATGAATGTTTTTATACTAGGTTTGATGAAAAATGGAAAATCATAGAATAATGTGATAGAACAATAGGGCAATAAACTGAAGAAAATTTAGCAAGTCCTATTCATTCAGATTCCTCTTAACATTCTTCCATCTTCAGAGGTACGTATGCTTCTTTCCTGCGTGTAGGAGGGCATATCTCACAAAAAGGTCTTCTGTCCTGCTCCGGGAGGGAAGGGTGAGGTCAGAGAGTCTGTTCTGCACCTGTCATTTCTTAAATATTCTCATTTTGAATAATTCATATGCCAAGATGTTGTATTTTGGGGTAGTGTGTTCTGAATCCCATCAGAGGCAATTAAAAGTTGCAAGGCAAATGTCAGATGGATGGAGGCCATTAAGCAGAGCTATCAATATAATCAATTCACCAAAGCAGATTAAGAGTACAAAATTTCACATAAGCCCCATAGTCTATAACCAGGGGATGGGGTCTGTAACTGTGATGATTTTCCACCTTGAGAAGTCCTGCTGTATCTCATATTCTCCTGAAGCCAACATTTAAAATTTTTAAAGGCAAAATTTCTAGGACTCTTGGCACCTTAGAGGTGTTGTTACCTAAATTCACTGTGTGTAGTAAACGGCAAGAGGAAACCACAATTCTTCATCCTGGAAACACACCAGGCAGCTCTGATAAGCAGCAGGGCGAGGAAAGGCTCAAACAGATGTTAATGGGAGAGAGATGCACATTTTGCAATGAATCGAAGCACAGAAAATGCCTCCCACACCAGGTAAAGAAAGATAAGAGCTGTAGTTTAGAGGAGACGGCATCTCCCTGGGAGGAGTGAGTCATGTGTGTTTTTGAACCACAGCCAAAAATCATAAATAAGAGTGGGGTTCTGTAATAAATGTCAGCTGATTTTTATTTATTAACCACTGTTATTTATCCAAGTTAAAATTCCTGTGAAGGAGCTCATATTTCCTTTCTGCAGTTGATCTGAGAACACATTAAAATGTGGGAGAGGGGGAGGAATGAAAGGTATTTATCCAGTCCATCCCACAAAATCAATCCCCTTTTAAATCCATGTCAGCAAAACCGTCGGATAAACCCATCACTTGACAGGTTGTTTTATTAATGTTGCCTTGGTGAATAATAACAGTAAACATGTATTGAGCACAAAGAAAAAAATGCCCCTGGAGAAAGCCCCCCACCCACCACCACCACCCAACACATGCAAATAGATAGCACTGGGTTTCCAAATTAGTTGAAAGCTTAGTGATTTTTTAAAAGTGTAATTACTCTAGTTTATTTGCTATCAAAGTCCATATCTTATGCTAACTTCCTAGAGAGGTAGTTATCTTCAGAATAGTCCTATTAAAATTTAGTTTACTCAAATGCTTTAGCAGACATTCCCAACCCTCTTTCCTTCCTTCCATCCCAATATTTCCCTAGTGCACTTCATATTTTGGGTTCCACCTTTGCGTCCTGCTCACTTTTTGTCGATAGCTAGTGGTAATGATTCCAGAGTCCCTCATCTCTGCATGTTGTGCTTCCCATAAAAAAACTTTACCCCAACGATAGAAATATCTTCTTAATATTCATTGAGATGGTCAGAATAGTAGAGGTTTCAGCAGCCTGTGAGCTGTGAGGCTCTTGGAGACAAAACTTTATATAAAAAACCACTGTAAACTGCTAACTATCACCATCTGAAATAGAAGGCTAAATTTGTTTTCTATGTGATTGCTAATTAATTGTTCTTGGATACGTTGTATTTGCTTACTTTTTAAAATCTAGGCAGAGCTTTGAAAACTCATTATCTATTGATAAGCTACATTCAAGAAATCACCAAATTCTAGTTGATTCGACTCTGAAATATTGAAATAAAATATTCAAATTTAATAACTCTTTTCTATCTCCAGGCCCACTGTCTCTGTTTGGTCTAACTTATTTTTTCCCTAGATTATTCATTTTTCTGCTGCCTTGACAATCAGCCTTTAGCATGGCTCCCAATCCAAACTCCAATCTAGTATTTAAACTTCTAGCTAAGTTATCTACATTTGTTTTAACATTCCATAAAGTGTCCTTTTCAGTGACCACCTTATAGCCCATAGAGTAAAATCTAAAATCCTTGAGTATGAGACCATACCACGTCTTATTCAGCTCTGTAGTTTCATTACCTACTTGTATGCCTGGCTTTGAGAAGGGACTCAAGACATATTTGAGAAATGCAATAAGTGGCCCCAAATTAAGGGATGCCGGCCTTTCGAAGGTGTTAACAAGTACCGCACTATTCTCTTAAAGACTGTTATTTGCAGAGTCAAACTATTTGAACTTGCAAACTAGTCATGTGTGCAAATGAAAGACATTCATACTTTTTTTTGTTTCTCATTTGTGAAAAAATCAACACAAGTGACAAATGACAGGAGAAATTTGACTTTTTTTTTTTTTAAAGGAAATTTGGGGGAATTACAGCTGTTAAACTGTCAAGAAGGCAATGATCAGAAAGTCTACGGGAAGTGACAAGGGTTTTTATCTAGAGTATACATAGAATAGCAAAACTCTTAGAATCTCACCCCAAGACAATCATACAAGTTGCAAGGGGAGCAAAAATAGGTCCCATTGACAAAACACCTTTCTGGCATCTCTTCACGTAGCCTCTTCCTGACCCCTGCCTTTTCACTAACTTCTGAAGGTGTGGCTATCGGCAGAATTCATGGCAATTAACATAAAGATGGACTCTGATTAAAAAGAGTTTTTCCGTGCCTGAGGAGGACAAGACAAATAATATGTTCTGAGGATTAAACATGACATAGTTATTACTATCTCAAAATGAGTTCAGTAAAGAAGACCTTTTGTCTGATATTTTAGATCCTAGAAAAATTCTAATATGACTTATGCAATCTTTTGTTTTCATTAGATAGGATAATCAAGAATAGAGGCTTAACATATTATCCTTTGTTTTAGCTCTTTCCAATACATATTATTTAATACATATGATTTATATTCCCATTATAGTATCTGGTCTCTTTGTGGGCAGGGGAAGTGTCTTGTGCACATTTTGTAGCTCACAGAAACTCACAAAGTGTTAAGTATTTGCAAACTATGTACTAGCTGATTTAATTTCCCATTAGAGAATAATTGAGAGAGCATGTTCAGCGATGTGGTCCAATGTCCACTAATTTGCCTTTGTGTTCCTGGATGTAGCTACCAATGAAACATGTTCCAGTATTCTGGAGTACGGGCTCTTAATAAGCATGAAGGTTAATTTTATGTGTGAACTTCATTGGGACATGGGGTGCTCCAATTAGACATCATTTCTGGGTGTTTCTAAGCAAGATTAGCATTAAAATTGGTATAGTCTGTAAAATGGGTTGCCCTCCCCATGTGGGTCACCGTCATGTAATCTGGTGAGGGCCTGAATAGAACAAAAGTTGGGGGAAGGGAGGGTGCATTCTTTTCCTGCCTACATACTTGAGCTGGGACATCAGTCTTCTCTTGCCCTTGGATTGGAATGTACATGATCAGCTCCCATGGTCCTCAAGCCTTTGGATTTGGACTGAAATTATACCACTGGTTCTCTTGGGTCTCTAGCTTACAGATGGCAGATCATGTGGACTTTCAATGATTATTCCCATAATAAATTTATGTTATTACTTATTTCTATAGACCAGAAAGACGCTAAGCCTGTTGCATGCATTATGCAGTTTGATGCTCACAGGTAGAATGGAAGGGATAGGGATAATGACCAGTCCTGTTTTATTAATGAGGAAATATCCTGGAGAGGTTAAACCTGTATCCCGGGGTCACATGGCTAAGAAGTGGCAATGTCAGGACTTGAACCCAGGTTTGCTATTCTAGTGCTTCTCTAGTTGCTCTAGGTGTACAGCTGCTACATCAGGGAGGCCATAATTCATGGATGTCCCTTGTGTGGCAAGTAGCAACAGCGGCTCTACAATGAAGACCAATGGACTGATTTTATAACTTCAGCAATCATATGACTATCCAAATTATATAATAGGAAAAGCCATCCTAGTTATGATAGCTTCTTAGTTTAGGAATTAAAATCTTACTGCGTGACATTCTGAAATAAACCACTTGGGATCAAAAAAAAAAAAAAACACACACACGTGTGTGTGTGTGTGCTTATATATATAAATGTATGTATTTATGTGTGGATATATGTATATATCCTATAATATATATTTTATATCTACATGCATTTTATATAGAGATGCTATATTTATAGAGAGATATTGGATATACTTGTAAGACCTATGTATCTATTTTAGTTCATTTTTTCTGGAGCTACTTGACTAATACAATAAACTCTTAATGTAAGCAAATAAAATCAGCTGGGTTATTTAGCTGAAATCTGACCCAAGAACTACTTTAGTTGTTCTTATTTATTCCACTGTCAATGCCTTACAGAGCCTGCTCTGAATACACGCATGCATTCCAAGTTCAACGGGCACTCAGACGGAAGACGTGTTTCAGGGATTCAGTTGAGGAATCACAGATTTTAGAACTGGAAGGAAACTAATGGTAGAAATTCTCTTCATCCTAAGGATGATGAAAATGGTGCAGAAATGTAGATCTCTTGATACCTGGGCAGGTTGCCTTTTTAGTACATAATGATGTGTCCTTTGATACTTATACAGCTTCTAGTTCCCTGAGAGGTAATAGTTTAGAGATACGTGGAAGGCACCTCAAATTTTGATCCTTTAGGACATGAGACAGATCCAAACAATCACGAATAATTCCTTGAAGTGCTGAGGTAAAAAGGATTGTGAAGTCTCACCAGTTGGGGTAAGAGCACTGTTGGATGGTAGCCACACACACCTTCCTAGTCCTAAGGCTTTTGCACAATAGGTATGTCTTAGACAACACTCCTAGAGCTTTGGGAAGACAATTATGCTTGAGATAGAAATTTAAGACAATCATTCCAGAGGAAGAGAAGCCCTGAATTCAAGTGTTTATCCATAGCCTTGCTTGTTACTGCAATTTTAAATCTATAAACAACTAACCAAAAGCATTTTGAGCATGAGAGTTCACTTTAATTCCGACCATGTATTTTATTACTTTTCTGTGCATAAGACTCTGTGCTAGGAGGTGGGTCCTGACTAAGGAAGTCGCTACGTCTGTCATCAAGGAGTCTATAGTCTATTAAAGGACCAAGAAAGGACTTCAGACTTCAGTGAGCTCACATGGGCAGGATGGTTCAGGGTAGCAGCTTTTTCATATTTCCTGTTAAGCTTCATCACTTTGTATCCACCCTGAAAAGGGAGTGTTAATGTTGAGAAGAGGGAGATGGCATTTATTATGTACCTCTTCATATCCTCAGAGATTTTGTTAATCGGTTTATAGACTTACCGTTTTTAATCCTCTCAGCTATAGTTCTGCAGGTTGGGTACAATTATCCCCATTTTCCTGATAAGGATTGTTTATGGTCACTTAGCTAATAAATGGTACACAGTGCTTGGAAAACTTAAAAATCTAAATTATTTTAGTTAATGGTAAATAGGAATATTTAGGGAAGGGAAGTAAGGCAAATCATTTTTATTGGTTAGAAGAGAGTATTTCCAGGAATAGTTTTGGAGGAATCTAAATACTTTGCCATTTTGTTAACCTACCAGTTGACAAAGTACTTAATACTTCCACTAGCAAGAAATGTCCTTTCCCTAAACATGTACCATAGAATTTCCTTATCACTCTTGGATGCACTTTGAATATTATGGAAATTAATATTATTTTCATTTAAAGTAGATATGTTTGGTTAACATAAATTTAAAAGCTAATGTCTCTGAAAAGATCCATGATTCCTTTTTTAAAGTGCAGGTTATGTCAAATACCAGTTATACAAATTTGTTGGAGCATTGCATTAAGTAAACTTCATTATTGAAAATAAATTAGGAGTAATATTAAGCCAAGCTTCGAGAGTCAACAAACTAAATTTAAGAGAAGTAGTCAAGAGCTTATGAAAGGCTCTGGTAATGGAAAAAGCCACTCTGGGAAATTTGTGTTTCTTGAGAACTTTGTGCCTCTGTAGTCTATTTTACATCTGTTACCATAAGGAGAAGCCTAAATTTCTCTAACTTAAAGGCTATGATCCCAGAACCATGAACTATCACTGATAATCTCCCCGTACGAAAAAAATAATAATAATTACATGGGAAAGAAAATCAGAGTTAGAATATACGAAGATCACTTCAAAAATGATCAAGGTAGTTTATGTCTTAATTTTTGTTCAAATCATGAAGACTATATGAAGTGTATGTTCTGCTCATTTAAAATAGAGTTCTGATTCCATATAAAAGATGAATGAATAGTTGGAAAAGTATTCTATATTCTCTTTATTTTAGCTCAAGACTCTAATGGGCAATTGAGACAACTGGCTCATTAGGCCACATATAATATGTGAACTTATGCTTTGAGACAGTCTGTCTTAAGGGAATATGACAGTTGATGAAGCATGAATATTTCAGCTAATCTATATATAGATAGGGCTGACAGCAATAACCACACCACATCTGGTGCAGGATTTCAGCAGCCTCAGCTACCAAATGGAAAGAACTTTATATAAGAAGGTCAAGGCATGAACTTTACATAAGGAGGTTAAGGAAGTCCAAGGTTTCAGGATTCATTCTGCTACAAAAAAAAAAAAAAAAGAGAGAGAGAAAGAAAGAAGGAAAGAAGAAAGAAAGAAAGAAAGAAAGAAAGAAAGAAAGAAAGAAAGAGAAAGAAAGAAAGAAAGAAAGAAAGAAAGAAAGAAAGAAAGAAAGAAAAGAAAGAAAGAAAGAAAGAAAGAAAGAAAGAAAGGAAGGAAGGAAGGAAGGAAGGAAGGAAGGAAGGAAGGAAGGAACCAGGATCAGCATCAAAAGAATTCAATGCCAAAAAAAAAAAAAAAAAAAAAGAATGGGGGGCACCTGGGTGGCTCAGCAGTTGAGCATCTCTGTCTTTGGCTCAGGTCGTGACCCCGGGGTCCTGGGATCGAGTCCCATGTCGGGCTCCCTGTGTGGAGCCTGCTTCTCCCTCTCCCTGTGTCTCTGCCTCTCTCGGTGTGTCTCTCCAGAATAAATAAATAAGTAATCTTAAAAAAAAAATTAACAGAAGTGGTGCCTGGGTGGCTTAGTCCATTGTGTCCAACTGTTGATTTGGGCTCAGGTCAAGATCTCAGGGTCAGAAGGTCAGCCTCACTTTGGTCTCTGAGCTCAGGCTGTCTGTTTGTCCCTCTCCCTCCCCCTCTTCTCCTCCCCACCTCTCCAGGCTTGCTCTTTTTCTCTCAAATAAATATGTTAAAAAAATAGCAGAAACCATCTTGTATGTGTAAAACTGATGGAGGGCAGAGAAGGAAAAATTAAAAAATGCCATTGAGGGCATATCTATTGCTTATTTTGGCATCAGAGATAACCAGTATTATAATCTCTATTCTGTTTCCAATCTTTTTTGAGTATCTATGTTTAAAATAGGATTTAGCAATACAAATTCATTTCCTAACTAAAACAGCACACACACACACACACACACACACACACATTTTGTCATATTTACATATTTAAATAAAGCAAAAATTATTAGTTGATGAACTATAAAACATTATAAAGATTTCTTAGTGAATTCTAAAATCAATAATTTTAAAATAGACTTTTGAAATCCATATTGGTGTTTTTATAATTACCCAATGGAAAAAAGTGTTACAAAATCTAAGGATCATGTCACCAAAAAATGAAAGAAAATCAACTTTGTTGCCTTGTTGTAGCTTTTTAGTCACTGGATTAATATAAGATCTAGAGACAATTTTGTTTAAAATATTAACATTACAGAGAAGGACATAAAAAGAGGAAGACTCTGAAAGCATAGACAGACCCCTCATCTCTGTTAAGTTTCAGGATTCTTTTGCCCAATCAAGGGAGAGTTCAGAGTTTATTTTCAATATCTTCAGTAAAAGTACAGAATTTAAACTTTTAAAAATTAGACTTCTATGAATAACATTTTGATTCCATTTTTTTTTATCAAATCATGTCTATTTTCATTAGATCTAAATTGATAAAAACATGATTCCTCTCCCCCTGACTCCTCTACTCTAGCAACCTTTAAGCATAAGTAACAGAAATAATGAAAACATGAATTGCTTTTTAACAATTTTACAAAGCATTTTTTCTAACTCATATAAAATAAGGCATTCTGTAAAATTTTGTTCTTTACTTTCTTTTCTTTTGCTCTATTTTCAGTTGGTTCATTTCTCTTTCAACGTTCCCAGTATGTCTCTGTCAATGATATCCTATTGGAAATCTTTTCTCCTGAATTCTATCTCCAGTCCAATAGAACTTTGTATAATGATGGAAATGTTCTCTGTCTACACTGTCCAAATAGTAGCCACTAGATACATGTGGCTATTGAGCCCTTTTGATGTGGCTGGAGTCATTCTCTTAAGAATGAGAAAAGGAAATTTAAATTTAAATACTTATTTGTAGCTAGTGGATATTGTATTGAACAGCTCAGGCCTAGACTTTCATTCTGAAACGTCTGTTAGATTTCTTATGAATATTAATTTCAATATTAATACATTAAAATATAAATGTTTATTCTCTGGTTGATATACCAATATCCCCTCACCATTAAAATCTATGCACACACACTTGGTAATTTCCAACTTTCTGTTTCTCTATGTCTGTTATTTTCATTTTTATAGACAGTACATGTGTGCACACACACAAAAATGACAACCTTTTTTTTCTTTCAGCTCTTATAATTTACATAGTCATGCCTCTATCCTGGTTTGACACCTACACAACTTCTGCACATCCCTGTTCCTCAGATACTAACTACATTGAGTGATAATCACCCTTCCCAAATGATGTTTTCCTCCACCTTGTAGTGGGGGTAAGCTTTACATATCTGCCCAGCTTCCCTGATCAATTCTTGATTCTGATCAATTCCTACTCAGGACATCATCACCCCTAATTACACTATTAATATATTACGCTTTCCTGCATGTTAATATTTTTTTGTTTTCCATAGCCAAAGTCCATTCTTTAAAGAATATAAATTATAATGATTCCCTTGCCTACTATGAATTAAGAGAATGAAGCATAATTTTCTTTTTTAAGAAATGACATCATTCGCAATGACATCATTACTTAAACTATGCTTGATAAGCAATATAAAGAACTTGTTTTGTTTTTTTGAAGATAATTTTTGGTGACTACATTCTCCTTGTTTAGTGTCATTTCACCTTACTTGGAATATTGATTGAACCTTTATGTTCTTCCAGCTTAGGGGTGGTCATGTGATTTATGCTAGGTTCGTATTGTTGTTATTTCCTGGGATTTGAATCATGAGTGGTAAATACAAGCAAAAGAAAAGTTGAACATGATTAATTCTTTAGGACCATGAATATATGGCCATTTAATTCTTATCCTTTCTGAGCTCGCTCATCAGTTTCATCTTAAATTCTATGATCACAAAATAACTCTTTATAGACTATTATTAAATCAGGCCATAGTACTCACACTACCTAAAAAAATACAACATAGAAGATAAAATCACAATAAAAATTAAAATCGTATAAGCAGCGAAAACCCTATGAATAAGAGTAAAAATATGTAAAGAGGAAAGGGTTGATATCCCTAGAACAGGGAAATGATTCGACGTTCTAAAAAAATAACATTAAACATAATGATTTGAAAAGTATCTAGAAGTAAAAATATATAGTTATCAAAATAAAAACAATAAATGGGTTAGATATCAGAAAGAAAAAATATGAAAATTTATTAATTAAATAACCAAGTAACCTTTAAAAATGCAAAATATAATGAAATGCCCAGTGGATTTGGTAGCTAGTGAAATATTGTAACATGTAGGTAACAGTATTTTCAGAAAGATAACATAGAAATTTGGGATAAGATAATGGCTAAGAATTTTCAAGAATTGAAAAAGGAATTAAGAATTATTCCAAGCCCAAAACAGAAAAATAAAACATATTCAATATAGGCACATTTTAATAAAGTTGCAAAGGATTAAATACAAAAAGAAAAAACAACAACAACAACAAAAACAGATTCCCAAACAAGAGATATCAATTAGATTGGTAGAAGATTTCCTGTCCATTTGTGAATGTCAAAAGACAATAAAACAGTAATGTAATAATGATAAGGGTAAATAATTTTCAATCTAGAATCCTATTACCAGCTAAATTTCAATCAGCTAAATTGTCTCACTAGCTAAGAATGAGGGAAAATCAATGGCATTTTTAAACAAACACAATTTAAAACTTGTGATAGGCTTCTAGAAGACAAGAGATGAGGGTCTTCAGTTAGCCAGCTTTAAATTCACCACTTTAGAATATAATTTTGAACTACTTCTTTGTGGCCGCAGGTGTTTGAAACTTTATTCAATATGGTTATGACTGAACCGTTATTCCACATGGTTATATGGTGTTGTTATGTGTTCTGTTCACTGCTTCCTATTCCTAGTAGAGTCCCTACCTTTTATCTGTGACTGTTTTGTGACAAATTTTCTCATCCTCTCCAACTCCAATTTGATAACTCTGTCATTTTAGTCTCCATCTCAGTAAAAGCAGTTCAATTTTTCCAGTTGTTCAGTCTGGTGTCATCCTCTTCTCTAGACTGATGCCCTAATCTATCAGCTCATCCTTCCTGCTCTCCTCCAAAATACATCCCAAACCAGCCTACTTTTCATCACTTCACGTTATTACGACTGACCTAGCTACATAATCTTTCATTTAGACCTTTGTCATAGACAATCGATCTCCCTGATTTCATAATATATCCTACACATGACAATGAACATAATCCTTTTAATCTGTGGCTTGGTGGTTATAATCAGTTTGGAAAGTATTCTCCTGGAACCAATATTTTTCAAATATTTCAAATATTGCTACTGTCATATAATTCCTTGACTCCAAAATATATGTTTTAGAAGTTTTCACCTTGTCTGAAATTTCTCTTATACTCTTTTTAGTATTTTCTAACCTCTTAGTTCTTCAAACTTTCATCTTCTATTACTTTGTCCTAAAATCCTGATCATTAACCCTCTCACACTGTGCCTAATTTTCTGCAGAACTCTTTATTAGAAACTTAATATTTAATAATGGTGAGTCTTTTTTTTCCATTGCAGAATTTTCATTTGAATTTTTAATAGATAAGAGTTTTGTTTTTATTTTTAATTTAAATTTAATGAATTAATATGCAGTGTATTATTAGTTTTAGAGGTAGAATTCAGTGATTCATCTTCCTTATATAACACCCAGTGCTCATCACATCACATGCTCTCCTTAATGCCTATCACCCAATTACTCCATCCCTCCATCTACCTCCCCTCCAGCAACCCTCAGTTTGTTTCCTATAGTTAAGAGTCTCTTATGGTTTGCCTCCCTCTCTGACTTCATCTTGTTTTATTTTTCCCTCCCCTCCCCTAAGCTCCTGTTTTATTTCTTAAATTCCACATATGAGTGAGATCATATAATTGCCTTTCTCTGATTTATTTCACTCTGCACAATACCCTCTAGTCTCATCCATGTTGTTGCAAATGGAAAGATTTCATTTTTTTTGGTGGCTGAGTAATATTCCATTGTATCTATATACCACCTCTTCTTTATCCCTTTACCTGTTGATGGACATCTGGGTTCTTTCCAGAGTTTGGCTATTGTGGACATTGCTGCTATGAACATTGGGGTGCAGGTGCCCCTTCTAGAGTTTTTATTTTAATTGTGAAATTCTCCCTTATAATATATTTTCTTGAACATAGCAGCCACAGTTATTTTAAAATCCATGTTTTATAGCAGCAATAACTAGGTCATCCATAAATCTCTATTATTTGCTTTGTTCTTCAATCTGTTGCTGGGTACGTTTCACAATTCTAGATTGATCACTAGCATTGTGCATGAAGATTTCCAAGAGTCTGGATGCTGAATAGTTCACTTTGTCTTCTAGTGGCACTTAAGAGTTAGGTAACATCATAGTAATCTAGTTAGAAACTGAGCTAACTCAAAGTTAGGCTTCTGTTTCATAAGCTTTCTCTACATTTGGTCCATCCAACTCTGGGTCCATCCAACTCTGGGACTGCTATGGTGGTTAGCAGAACTCTTCTTAGGGGAGGAAGTCCAAAATTCTAAATTATGTCACTTCAATACCATAAGACAGTCAAAAACTTTGTTGTTTTTCTATGGTTTTCTTTTTTGCTCTTAGATTCTTGCCCCATACAACTGAACAATATCGAATACTATTAGTGAAAAATGACAGGAGGTTAATTTGACACTATAGGGTTTACTTTTGTTTGAAATCTTGCTGCTTTTTTTAAACTAATTTTTCTAGTTGTTCTTGGTGAATTTGTAGCAGACAAAGATTTCCATCTTAACTAGAAGTGGAAATCTCCCTTGTGTGATCTTTTTAAATGTATCTGATAATGCCATTGTTTGGCTCAGCATCAGTCACTGACTTCCAGTTTCACACACACTTAAAGGTAAACTACTGAACATGTCCAATAAGTAAACAAATAAATTTCCCCCTGTGTACATTTTGACTCCATCTATTGTTCCTTGATCACTATACAATGCCATTTGGGCTTCCTTGCAGTTCCTCAAATCACATATAACTGCATTAAATGGTATATTTAATCCATTCTCCATTTCCTTACTTTACTTAGATTTTATGGTATTGGAGAAGTCTTCTCTGATCACCTCCAATAAGATAGCCACATATTTTAGGCATAGTTTATTCAGAGAAGCAAAATCATTAGGACATATACACACACACACACACACACACACACGTATCTCTATAACAAAATGATTTTTATGGGGATTTGGCCTTACACAATTCTTTAAAAAAATTCAGATTAGGCTTTTGATTCTGTATCTAGTGTTACATTTCAAAGTTAGAAAGGCAGGTAGTCAGGAAGAGAGGATGGATGTGAAGTGTAGGGAATAAAAAAAAAATGGAACTTGTGGATATGGGCTGGAAACTACAAGATGAACTAGAACCTATGAAGACAAATTATGACCTGCTTTGTTATCTGCAAGTCTCCCCCTTCAAAGGTGGCACTGTTTAACTGGAGAGGTTGGTACCCTTCATCACCTAATTAAAACATACCTCAGCCAGGATCAAAAAAGCTAAAGAAAAAAATCTGCCATGATCTGAAGTCACTGCAGGTCTGGCTATCACACCACCCAACAAGGGAACCAGCAGGTTGTGAACACATTGCATAAGCTTCAACAACTCCTTGTGCCTGCCCTGACCTGTCACGTGTAACAGAAAGATGACTGCTGGCTCCTTCTGCCTCCCTAATCTGTGCCGAATGTTGCTTGTGGCACACATTGACAGGGAACAAAGAAATTCTGAGAAACAGTTCCCGCTTAGCTAAATTGACACAATACAAACCCACCATAGTCTATCCTTGGTCAACCTGAATTCACATGCATCTTCTTTATCAATATGTAACATTCAAATAAAGAAAATAGCAAACTTTGGCAGCTCTCCCTTGTATAACTGAAAATATGCCAACTATCTCCCCCCAAAGGACATAAAGTCCTTTTATCTATTTGTGGGTGATGTTCATTCTTCATCTGGCTGGGACATACAGCTCCTTTGATACCTTGTAATTTTAATTTTGAGATCTAAGCATAACTATTATTAACACATCTTGGGACAGACGGTAGAGGAATGGAAAAGAAGAAGAGAAAAAACTCTTTAATATTTACATAAATATATCCACATCAGAAAAAGTAAGATTCGTATCTTTTATAGTCCTTCTTTGTACAACTAATTCCATTGTCGTAGTTGATATTTATAATGACTTTACCCACGTACCTTGGCTTTCCTTGCCTTGTCTCATGAAGAGTGATCCAAATCTTCCTTCTGTTGAAGTGTGTGGACTACCATCAGGCCTGTTTGTGTTGGTTATTGTAGTTTTCCTTTGATTTTAATTGTGGACATGGGTCTATTAGGAAACATCCCAGAGGCTCTTTTGCATTCTGGACACATTCCTTCTTACCATTATATTGTAGAAGAAACAAACCTTCCCCATGGTTAGAAAGATCAGCCATCATCTCTAATAAAACCATCCTCTTCTTTGCTTCTTTGTTCACTAGTATGAAGAGTTCAAAATAGTCCAGTGGCAGGCTCAAATTCAGTTTAATGAAACCCTTGATATTTCATTTAATGGGAGCCTTCCTTTCTGGGGTATGCAGAGCCTAAAGTTGCAGACAGGAAGTAAAAAGTTCGCTGGAGTGTAGGTAATAATGAGAAGAACCACTTGTCTTTCAAAATTATGATTTCTTGACTTCTACTGGCTACAGAAGAATGAGCACCATATTGGTAGCTGATATGTTGGAGGACATTACTCAAGGTTTGCAAGGTGTTGCTATCATCTGGTGCATAACTGAGTCTTCAAAAAGACCTTCCAACTTCTGCTTCTAGCCAACATGAATAGGGGCCAAATAAAACCTTCCTCATACAATAATTAAAAAAAAAAAAAGAAGAAAAAAAGTGGAAAATTATTTTCAGGACATTGTATCCCTGATCTGTTTCTACCATTTCAAACTGTCTCAAAAAATTTAGATTTATTCATATTGAAATGGGGAACCAAAACTGATAACCTCAAGTTAAGTAAAAGTGAACTTGGATTATTTATAGTTGTGAAGAATGTATCCCTCTATCCCATTCCTTCAGTCTATTATAGTGAGGCTTGCTATACCATTCATTCAGTCAACAAATATTTTTAAGGATTTTATTTTAAAGATTTATTTATTTATTTTAGGGAGAGGAAATGGGGGAGGGAAAAAGGAGAGAGAGAATCTTAAGCAGACTCCCTGCTGAGCATGGAGCCTCAGGCATAGCTTGATCCCAGGACCCTGTGATCATGATCTGAGCCAAAACCAAGAGTTAGATGCTCAATCAGCCGAGTCACCCCGGCACCTCTCAAGCATTTTATTTTTGCAAAAACTGTCCTGAGAGTGATGCAAAAAGAGAAGTTTTATTTCCTAATAGGGTAAATTCAAAGTGGTCTTTACTCCTGCAACAGCTGTGAAATGCCACACCAGTCACCTTCAAAACCACACTTTAGAACTACTCGTCCCTGGATTATTTTATTCTCTTTTAGAAACCTCTGAAGAAAAAATGGTATGAGGGAGTTAGCTGTTGAATTTGTCTTTTAGAGCATGCAAAAAAATGAAAGCACTCAAAATTTCCTGTGTTTCATCTTTGGGAACAAACTGCTGGAAGAAAATCCACCAATGATAGTTATTGATTTTCAATATTCAAAACTATTACATTTTTTCTGGAGGTTTTATGTAATGGATATATGAAGGGACACCATACTGATTTTCCATACTCAAGACATTTATCAGCTTGATGGAAATTCTCTTGCCTTTTCCCATAAGTGTAGGAGAGAGACTGTTTCCATGACTTTCCAAGTAGTATAAAGTCATTCAAAATTCAGTAACAAACATTTTATTGAAAGTCTATTATGAGTCAGATATTGTTCTGGACTTAAGGGATAGAACAGTGACCACAAGTGTGAAAAAAAATCTGCCTTCTTGGAACTTTTGTTACCATAGAAAGAAAATTATTTGCTTAAAAATAGCAGAGAAGACTAAAAACACAAATTTACCAAATAGATGATGGAAAGGGTGATTAATCATATCTATTAAGAAAAGGAATATTAACAAAAAATTAGTTTTGAAATCAGACAAGCCACAGCCATCTGGGTCCACTCCTTTCCTCCATATTGCAAATTTTCTTCTCCGCACAGAATAGCTCTGAAAGCCTTTGTATGAGATAATTTGCATAATAGCTTTCCTGTTTCCTTTCTGACCCTATAAGTTGAAATAGAATACTATTTTCACTATTTATCTGTTAAAAATCAGGCTCTCTGATTTGCAAAATATAGGCACACAATTATTCAAATAATTTAATATGCAATTTTATAAACCCCTAGTGAACACAGGTTTATGAGTCAAGCTTAGATAATGGATTTGACCATGGTAACCATGATGTGATAGACTGATAAAAGAAAAACACTGAAACAAAAGCAGCAACAAAATAAACAAATAAGCAATGACAAAAAAAAAAAAAACAACCCTTCATTTATATAAATATTTTGTATCTTGTCCTATAAGACATACCAGTATGCTACGTTGTCTGGTTTACCAAAACATTTTTCTTTTTTTTGCATGACCTAAGAATTTTGCTTTCACAAAAGCATTCCACTCAGTTTAATAAGTTCCTCTCTTGCATTTGAAACTGGATTCAGTTTCCATGTTACATAATATATCATATTTTCATCTACACATAACAAAACACTTTACCAGTGTTTATTGGACAAGAGGCTAGATTTTGGGGAACTGTAATGTCTTTCTCAAGGATCTGTAGAAGGATAAAATTTGGTTTAGAAAATGAGCTACTTGGGTGAGAAAATGCAGATGTTTCTTATGGGAAGAAAATCATAGTCTTGATAAAATGAGTGAGTAGTTTTTCCTAAGAACAATGAATCAAAATCTTGTTCTGAGAAAGCAGTAACCCATCCACCAAGAGGACCATCAGTCAAGAGCCTTGTAACTTTTAACCAGACATTTCTTTGTTTATCTCTTCTAACAGTTCTATTTCTGAATACTCTTTCCCATAAATAATTCTACAAAAAAAAAAATATTTGAGCTAATCTGTCAGAATCATTTTTTTGACTTACAGGAAAAATTATAATAATACTTTGATTTGTACTTATAAGTAAATTGTCCAAAAAGTCTTCTTTTTAAAATGTAGGCCTTAATACAAACAACACTAAGAGAGCTAATATTAACATTCTTTGGCTCTCATTGAATTCATTTCTTGAGACATGAACTGAAGATAGCTCATTTCTCTTTGAAAAGAGCAATCAACAAAATTTTTAAACAAATAATGGAAGAAAATTTTATCTCTTCATAATTAAAAATCATAGCTAGCTTCTGCCACTTGTTAATTGTTGCTCACAAAATTATTTCATTCATCTCTCTGAAAAATTAGACAGCTAGTTAGAAATAGAGCATTACCTCAGTGACACTTATTCATTTGAAGTGAGATGTACTGAATAACAAAAAAGAAAGGAGGCATTCATTAACTAGATAGAAAACACAGTTTCCCACCTCTCGGGACTTTGCTTCCAAATTATTCCCAATTCAATGACAAAATCTGTTCTTTTACCATCTTTAAATCATACATCATTGAAATCTCAATATCTCTGAAGGATGCCAAAATCTCTGAACTTGAGTATTGCAGCCGTATATACAAACTCAGCTGTGTGACCTTAACATGGCTTCTTTGATCCTTAATGGCGCTTTGTCCCTATAGCAAACATCTTTGTAACTCAAGTATGTATTTTCTTATGTTCTCTTCCTACCTTGTCAGTCATGTGTATTTTTCCAATAGAGTCAACAGTGTTAGTTAATTTCTTGGCATCAGTACATAGAAACTCAGCAACTCAGGTCAGGAGTGTTTAGCCAGAAACACCCACGTGGAAACAGAGAAAGTTGGTTTATAGAGAGAAAGATCAGAATGAGGAAGAAACAGAAAAACAGAATGAGTTACTTCCATCCATTGTTAGAAAAAAAACAACAACAGTAACCTTGGTTACTGATGCATTTCCATTTCGTCTCTCCAGTTCCTTGAAAAGCCTTATTGTACACTCCCCTTGGAGAAATACTAATAAGGAGAGTTCCTTTACTGATACAACTAATAGGATAATAACTAATACTTACTGAGGGTTTGCCAAGAGACAGGCAGTGTTTTAAGCACTTCATATATACTAACTCATTTAGTCCTCGTATTAAATTAGTGAAGTGGTTACTTCTATCACCTTTATTTTACAGCTGAAGTAAATGAATCATAGAGATTCAAGAAAATTGCTTAATGTTACACTGGTGAAGCTAGGATTTAAAATCAAGAAGTCTAGTTTCAGGGTCTGTGCTGTGTTCCTATACAGTCAGTTTTTAACTGTTTCCTTCTATGGGCCTCTATTATTTAAAACTAAAAGATTGGGGCACCTGGATGGCTCAGTGGTTGAGCATCTGCCTTTGGCTCAGGTTGTGATCCCAGGGTCCTGGGATTGAGTCCTGCATCAGGCTCCCCACAGGAAGTCTGCTTCTCCCTCTGCCTGTGTCTCTGCCTCTTTCTATGTCTCTCATGAATAAATAAATAAAATCTTTTTTAAAAAATGAAAAGACTTCTACTTCTAGATAAAATAGACTTATCATACAAGAATTTTACCAATCCACCTGAAGAAAACAAATAACCAGACAAGATGTATAGAGCAACTATATTCTGGGCCCTGGGCATTAAGCAACAGACATCCTGCTCTCATAGGAAACAAATGGAATAAGCTCAACAATTACTAGATATATTTCTCTGAGAAAGTTTCCAGGCTATCATGCAGGACAGAAAAACAAAGGAAAGAGACTAGTGGGTGCCCTGAGTTGAAGAGACACAACTGATAGTTTGAGGAGAGAGGGACAACTACAGTCAGCAGGGAAACTTATCTACTTGTTAGTTTAGATAGATGTGAACAGAGAAAGAACTCTGAAAATCTGAAATGAGTCTTTGTGTTATGCAGAGCGCTGTTCAGCACATATGTGACAAACCATGAGAGGCCCTTTAAAGAACCTCCCAAAGGGATAAAAAGGACAGTCCCCAAAGCTCAGATGATATAGGAATAGTGCCTGCTATCCAGTCAGACTAGAAAGCCTCATTCTTCATGCACAGCTGATTGTACACTCAGAAGGACCTTTCGTCCGTCACGGGGGGATGAGCCCTAGGCTAATTATTGCTCTTGTCCCACTTAAAAAAAAAGGGAAAGGAAAAGAACTAAATAAATAAAGGCCAAAAAGACTTAAATTATTTACAAATAACTTAAGTCCAAGAAAAATGCTCAAGAAAATGGGTATGACTACAAAAATACTCAGGATTCAGGCAATATTGCACTCAACAAGGCAAAATTAACAATGTCTTACATCTAAAAAAAAAAAATTACCAAGAATGGAAAGAAGCAAGACAATATGACTCATAATGAGGAGAATAATTAGTAAAACCAAACCAATTCAGAACTGAAATGCTAGAGTTATCAGAAAAACATCATAACACAGTTATTAAAACTATACTCCACACATTCAAAAAACTATAAGAATGATTAAATATCCTAAGTAGAGACATGGAAGATATTTTTTAAAAAGAGCCAAATCTCACTAATAGAGATGGAAACTATATGATGCTGGTATGAAAAATGCACCGGATAAGATAAAAGAAAGATAAGATATTGCAAAGAATAAGTTAGTTAATTTGACATCATAGCAATAGAAACTACCAAAAATGAAATACGGGGGTGGGGGAGAGACTTAAAACAATGAACCGAGCATTAGCAAGCTGTGGGACAACTCCATATGGCCTATCTACAGGGAATTTGAGTCTTCAAAAGAGGGAAATAAAATTATAAAAATAATGGTTGAAATATTAGCCTCAAATTTTATCAAAGACAGTCAACAGACTCCAAATACAAGAAACATAAAAAGAACAACAATGAAAATACACCAAGGCACATTCTAATCAATTGCTTGAAACCAATCACAAAGAAAAAATTCTTAACAACCAGGAAAAAAAAAAAAGTTACATATAGGAAAACAAAGATGACAAAAGATTTCTCATGATAAACAATGTAGGCCAGAAGAGGAAAAAAAAAAAAAAAACATTCTTAAGGTATTAAATACAAACAAAAGGAGTCAAATGATAATTCGACATCCAGAGAAAATATTCTTTAAAAATGAAAGTGAAATCAAGACTTTTTCAGACATACGGGAATTAAAATAATTCATCTGCAGCAGAGGACACTATAATAAAGCTTTTTAAATTTTATTTGAGAGAGAAAGAGGGAAGGAGAGGGAGGGAGAGAGAGAGAGAGAGAGAGAGAGAGAGAGAGACTGCTGGGGGAGGGGCAGAGGAAGAGGGAGAAAGAGAATCTCAAACAGAATCCCTGTTGAGCACAGAGCCAGATGGAGGGTTCAATCCCATAACTCTGAGATCATGCTCTGACCTGAAATCAAGAGTTGGAAGCACTGAGAGCCGTCCAGGTCCCCCTGCAGGAAATCTTAAAATAAATACTTAATACAGAAGAAATATGGTCCCAGATAGAAGTCTGGAGCTACACAAGGCAACGAAGAGTACTTGAAATGTTAAGCAGGTGAGTAAACATGTTTATTTTTTTCTTTCTAAAAAGCTCTCTAAAAAATAAAAATGAAAAATAAAAAATAAATAAAATAAAATAAAAAATAAAATAAAAAGCTCTCTAAAAGGTTGACTATTTAACAACAGATAATAACAATAGAATCTGGAGTTTACAATATACACAAACATAATACAGTAATCACTAGAATGAGAAAAATAAAAGCACACTATTAGAAATTTGTAGATGTTAATTGAAATGATATGATATAAGGAAAACAGATTATAAATTAAAAGTGTATACTTTAAACCCTTAAGTCATCACTAAATTATAAACCACAAATACTTATAGCTAAGTCAAAAAGAGATAAAATGGAATCATAAAAAGCAATCTAAAAAGGAAAAAAGAAAAAGAAGAAAAAGTGAACAGATAAGACAAATACTGAAGCAGTAACTTTAAACCTGACAATATAAAAATATCAATAATCACATTAAAAGTAAGTAAACTAAACACACCAAAGAACCAGCAGAGATTGTCAGACTGAATTTAAAAAAATAAATAAATAAAACAAGACCCGGGCCCCTGGGCCACTCAGTCGCTGAACCAGCCAACTCTTGGTGTCAGCTCAGGTCATGATCTCTGGGCGGTGAGATGGAGCCTGGGTCTGGCTCTGTGCTCAGCAGGGAGTCTGCTCCAGGATTCTCTTTCTCCCTCTGTCTTGCCTCCATCCCCCAAATAAATAAGTAAGTCTTAAAAAAAAAAAAAAAAAAAAAAGAAAGAGAGAGAGAGAGACAAGACCCAACCATATGCTGCCTTAAAACATTCAGGTCAAACATAAAGACACCAACGAATTAAGAGGAAAGGGTGGAGAAGGATAAATCATGCTAACACTAATTTCTAAAAAAGCAGAAGTAGTTGCCTTGCCATCAGACAATGTGGATTTCAGGGCAAAGGATATAGCTGAGTGTAGACAAGGTCATTTGCTATTAATGAATCAGGAATTAATTCAGGTATTACAAATCTAACCATTTTTCATACGTGACTTCCTTAAAACAATATTTTCATGCACACGCACACAACACATAGGTCAAGAGAAATGAGGGGCCCGAGCACCACTGTCAGCCAAGTGGACCTGGTGTAAGCACACGGATACTCCATCCAACAAGAAGAAGAGTGTTGACACGGTTTTCAAGGGCACACAGAACAGCTGGAGTGATGTGGGGTGGGGGGAGAGAAGAGAGAAGGAGGGAGCGGGGAGGGGATGGAAGGAGAGAGATGAAGGAAGGAAGGGAGAGAGGGAGGGAGGGAGGAGGGAAAGAAGGAAGAAGAGGGCAGGAGATGAAATTCTCCTTTGGTCTATTTCTCAAATTTGAATTTCACATTTGAAATATCTCGTTGACATTTCAAGGTGCATGATCTCATATCTGATTTCCACATTCGTAAAAGTAACCTTCTAAGCCTCCCCTTACAGGTAGACGTGCACCTACACACCCCCTTCTACTCCAGGCCTGATCTTCAGGGTCCCCCCTGTGCCTTCTGCTTCTCCGACTCATCCGTCCTTCAATTCTCCCGGCTTCACAATCAGTCAAATCCCTTTCTCCTTTTGACTTCGTGTTAATGTACTCAAATTCTGTTAGTTTGTCGTTTTCACGGCTTCTCTTCTTTCCCTCCATTTCTTCATGATGATGTCGTCTAACCGACTGCTTATCATTCCCAATCTTGGCACCTGAAGGTGATGTTTCTCGGCTTCCGACCCTGCCCTTCCCACCTGCTCTGCTCTGTTCCTTCTCCCCACCCCCTCTTTGAAAACATGTCCTATCGGATCATCTCCATCAGGATCCTTAGCTGGATCTCCAGGTCCTCTAGTATTCGTCCTAATTTACTTTTCCCAAACCCGCCTCTCAATACTTCTTATCATAATCCCTCTATTTCAGCCAGGCTGCTTTTCTCATTATTCAATATCCCTTCTTAGATCTCGCCTCTAAGCCTCAGCTCCCACCTTTCCCCTCCTTTATTCTCCTTCCCTCGTGTGATTTCATTCACTTCTTGCTTTCCATCACAGCAGCATAGACAGCTTGAGAAGTAGCATGGAAATGAAATTTAAATCTTTGGCCACTTTCGAATCACGATCAAGTAGTCCTTCCTGGGTGATGATTTCATTTCATTTCATTTCATTTTTTTAAAGATTTTATTTATTTATTCATGAGAGACACAGAGAGAGAAAGAGGCAGAGACACAGGCATACGGAGTGGGTGATGATTTTAAATAAAAAACCATATTTTCGTTTAGGATTTTTGGGTGAGGGGAGTCTCCCAGGAAGATTTTATCTGAGTCAAAAGGATTTCTGCTTTTTATTGGTAATAAAAATCCTCATAGATGCTATCTGATTAACAGATTCCGAAATAATATGATTTTGTAGGAAGATCCAGAATTCAAAAGATACTCAATTTTTACAGCAGACACTGTAGGCCACTTATCCGAATAAAGTAGACAGTGGCTGATAATAACCGAAGAGGGACTGAAGAGAATTAAGTAATGGATTTAAAATTTTAATTGAAGGAAATTCTGTAGATAATATTCACTCAGCTATTTCAGTATGAGAAAAAGGTTTGCATATGTGGGAATGATTATTAAAATGGAGGTTTCTTTTATTCATTCAGTTGGTTTAAAAAAAAAACACTCCGCTCATCCACAATTAAAAATAATCTTCTGCGTAGATGTCACTTTCTTCAATGGTGTGCATCCCTACTGATGCGTCTACACCTTGGAGGACTTAACTATGTGATGTGATCTATTAGAAAACATTGGAAACTGGCTTTAAAAACAGGAGACTTCACTTGCTATCAAAGCAAACCCTTTCCTGACAATTTTAATGACTGTACGTAGGGTCTGTTCCTATGTAGGGAGCAATGAGATATGTAGGAACTTTAGGCAGGTTCCTTAAGGTTTGTATTTATCATCCACCATTAGAATTAACATCAGTGTTAGGAGGGGTTCAATCTGCATCGGATGCAGGGACAAAGAAAAAGGTGATCTTTTAATAACAAAGGACATACAGTAATACTCTTATTTTTCAAAATATTTCCTCTGTGGGGATTTGTAGTTCCTTAATGCTGTTAAGTTTGGCCTGACTATATGACTCGTGATGCACCCCTCCTCCATGGGTAGGTGACAGTTCCGTCCTGTTGAAGTTAAGAGAGGCCATCTGACTTGCATTGGCGAATAAAATATCGTGAAGTGATAAGCAATGTGTCACTTCCAAGAGAGCTTTCGGAGCTTCTGGTTCCCCATCTCCTTCTTTCGCTTCTAGAAGGCATGAGACTCCTAGATGGGAGCAGTTTCATTCAACCTTGAGCTGGGGCACAGACAGTAGGGGGAAGAACTGAAGCCGACCCTCAACACACGTGTGTTCTGTAAAATACTAAGATTTTGAGGTTGTTAAGAAACACAACCTAACCTTGTCTGTTCTGGTGACCCTGATGAAACCAATGCACCTTGTTCTTGGGACACTTTAAAAAAATATATTTTATTTATTTATTCATGAGACACACAGAGAGAGAGAGGCAGAGAGACACAGGCAGAGGGAGAAGCAGGATCCATGAGGGGATCCTGATGGGGGGACTCAATCCCAGGACCTGGGGTCATGCCCTGAGCCAGAGGCAGATGCTCAACCACTAAGGCACCCAGGCGTCCCTTTATTATATTTTTAAACTAAAATGTACTGTGTAGTCAGTGGGAGTTGTATCAATTTACATTTGTGCAGGTGCAAAAGTTAAACGCTTCTCCATTTCCAATTTTATTCCAATAATATTTGATAAAAGCTTTGTTTCATTCATTTTCCAAGTAACAAACATACGTAAGGATACAATGGTGCACGCTGAGAAGTCTGCCTCCCTTCCCGCCTTCTCCTCTGTCTATCCGTCCCCTCTCACCGTGGAAGTCACTGTAGAAAGATTCTTATGTGTCTTTTCAGTTTCTTTACATCCAAGGAAACGTAGCTACAGATCCTGATTTTTTCTCCCTCTACACAAAAGCCTGTAAATTATGCATATGGTTCTGCACATGATTTTTTACTTAAAATATAGCTTGGAGGACTTCCCATATCAGAGTACAGATAGCGTTCTGGTTGATATTTATCTGCATATCATCCATTCGATGGAAGTATCATAATTCATTTAAGTCCGTTGCTTTTGGTGGTATTTTGGGTGGTTTGAGTTTTTTGCTCCTACAAACAAAGAAACCTGTATTTATCACAGTTTGCATGTGTACAACCACCTACATAGACCAGACTCACAGCAACAGAATTGCCCAAAAGTACGTGTGTTTGAAATTCTAATAGATATTGCCATATCTCTGATTATAGCGATCATTGGAATTTGCATTCCCACCAGTGATGTAGTGAGGCCTCTGGTTCTCCCACTGCCTTGCCAAAAGCATAGCATAGTGCCAGATTGAGGAATATTTACAAATCTGATTAGTGAATAATGGCATCTCGGCGTAGCTTCAATATACACCACTCTTACCAGAAGAAACACTACTTATGACTCCCGACAACGTATTAAGGCCTCTGTTTGTCGATGCCTTGGACACCTGCTTAGCCACTCAGCTCTGAATCCACCTCTGTTCCTGTTCAGTTTCTCCTTTCTTTCATTTGTTGCTATTATTCTAGATTCCTCTCTCTGGTCCTAACTTCTGGTGTCTATTTCTACATTTTTCATCCTTTGGCTTGGTGCTTTGTTGGCTAGCTGGAGCATACATGTCCCTACGAGGGGGAACTTCACAACGCATCCATCTTGCACAAAATAAATCCATCCCTTGGTATCTTTTCTAATAAGATTCTAAATGGGAAGAGCTGGGGGTATCAGGCTTGCATCTGGAGAGAAGATGGAAAGAAGACCATAGAAAAGATGCTTGAGGGGATCCCTGGGTGGCTCAGCAGTTTAGCGCCTGCCTTCGGCCCAGGTCGTGATCCTGGAGACCTGGGATCGAGTCCCATGTCAGGCTCCCTGCATGGAGCCTGCTTCTCCCTCTGCCTGTGTCTTTTTCTCTCTTTCTCACTCATGAATAAATAAATAAAATAAATAAATAAATAAATAAATAATCTTAAAAAAAAGAAAAAAAAAAAAGAAAAGATGCTTGAGAGTGACGAGAGAAGCCGCTGCCTAAGGAAAGTGACTAATAGAACTGCTGCCTCTCTTTTACATTTAGCTGACTTCATCCCTGAAGATCTTTACTTGAAATCTCTCTCTCTGTCTGACCCCTTCTTCCTTTCTAACTCACCCCACATTGTCCTTCACTCAAAAAAAAAAAAAAAATGGAAAAAGGGACAAATGACTGAGGAGCTTAGTTGGATGTAGTCTCTCCTAGGCAGCAAATTGAGTCTAAGAACTGGATGAAATGAAACAGCGCTTGCAATCTGCACTTTGCAACTGATTTTTTTCCTATTTATTTTCAAACCCTGTCATGTCTACTACCATACAGCCAAAGTTCCTGGTTTCATATTTATTTATTAATAATTCCTGGCTGCGAGTCTTACAATATGTAACAAACTGGTTCTTTCTCTTTTGCCAGATTAGCTGTTCATCCAGTTGAATTATGAACATGTGGAATTTTCTCTAAAAAACCCACTGTTAGGTTTTCTGCATAGCCATTCCACAGTCAATATTCAGGCCTTGAGACCTCCCATGAGTGGTATTCTGACTTTTTCAGACCTTTTCTGATCTTTAGAAATATTTCAAAATCTGTTTTCTCTAATAGTTTTTTTTAGATCAATGGGAAACTGGAAGCACCATGTTGTCTTTCTCGATGTTAAATTTTACCTAGATCGTAAAGATTCTCTGACAGTCAGGCTGTTCTGCATTCATCCATCTGGCAATTCACAGCTCCCACCGCAGACCTGGCCGGAATGTCAAAATCTCTATGTCAGAGAATAGCACACTCATTTTTAAGAAGTACACACATTTTAATGTCAATATTCATAACAGAAGATTGTAAATCTATCTTTAGGGTCAGAAATATATGAGTTTTTGAGCCCCCTAGGTGCCCTCTGAAGCACGGGTCAGGTGCATGTCAGGTGCATTAACAGAGGTATGGTATGTGAAGGGGAAAAGCAGACCTGCATGTGATCCTGTTCCTTCCCAGCTTCCTAGCACACAGCCTTCCCCTCTAAGCCTTCAGTGCCTTTGACGTAGTTTGCACATTCACCCTCAAGAAAAGAGCGATTTCCTTATCACCTCATGGGATGGCAGGAGTGAATGAGAATCCCCTCCCAGCCTGGGATTCCTTTCCATCTGCACAGCATGATGTTTGAGTCTTTCATTTGCTCTCATCCTATGTTCCTCTAATAGATAGTTATGTACTTGACTTAATCCCCCTGGGTGTAAGCTTTTGAAGAAAAAGTTTGGTTATTTCCCCTAGAATTTGGTAGCCATTGCTCTCTAATGTGTAAGTAATGAACACACCTGTGTTCATTTTTCTTTAATAGTTAATATGTCTCTGGGTTTGACTGACACCACCTTGTTTCACTTTCCTAGACTATTGGTTTACAGTTGAGTAGTGAGCAACATATTGATGCATTCATAAAATTATTTTTTAAGATTTCATTTATTTATTCATGAGACACACAGAGAGGCAGAGACATAGGCAGAGGGAGAAGCAGGCTCTCTTCGGGGAGCCCAATATGGGACTCGATCTCAGGACACTGGGGTCACGCCCTGGGCCCAAGGCAGATGCTCAACCTCTGAGCCCCCAGGTATCCCAGTGCATTTATAAATTTATATCAATATTCACATTTCACTTATTGTTTAAGAATTATTCAGTATCAGATTTTTATATTTGCCTCTAACTTAATATTAGCTTCTAAGATAGATATTTGTTTTATAACATATATAGCACTTATTTTAATAGGACACATATATTATTTATAAATAGATAAATATGCATGCATTTGAAGTGTGTAGTCAGATTCTTCTATTGAAATGGTTACAGAAGCATAAAATATTTGGAAATGTTGTTCTAGAATATAATACAGGATGAAGGTGAGGGGTTGAACCTCTAAGAAGATGTTAATTTTGTGAGAACATGCACATAATGTTTGGATTATTATATCTGCTTCCTTATTTTATTCCTGGAAAAATAAAAGGTAAAGGGCTTGAGTCCAAATCTCAGAAAGGAAAAGGGATACTATTGCCTTTCAACTGCAGGTAATTTTATGTTATTTCTCTAATGCCACCTTCTCTTTTCCCATTAAGGAATTACAAATGAAAAAGAAATGGTGATTTGACATTTAACACGGAGGCAGGAATCCTAACAAGAAGGTCTACTCAAGCTCCGAAGTGTAGCCTGGAAGCAGAAGGAATTCACTGGAGACAAAGTCAGATTTGTAAAAATCTGAATTTGTACTCTGTGTAATCATTACGTAGCTCTGAGAAAATCATGGACAGTCTCTGAGCTCCTCCTCCTTAACCTGAAGATGAAGAAGAGAAATATATTCAATGGACACAATGCGCTTATTTGATGATTAAATGAAAACAAAAACATAAGGCAGTAAAGAAAATAAGTTTTTATCTTTATTTATGTATTTATTTATTTGAATGAGAGAGAAGCAGAATGAGAGAGAGAGAGAGAGAGAGAGAGAGCATGGCATGAGTGGGGTGAAGAGCAGAGGAAGAAGCAGACTTCCATTGGGGGAACCCATTAAGGGGCTGGATCCCAGGACTCCAGGATCCTGACCTGAGCTGAAGGCAGATGCTTAACTGACTCAGCCACCCAGGCGCCCCTCTAGTATTCCAAATACTAATTCCATAGTGTTTGGAATTAGCATGAAAAATAACCCAGAATATAGAAGATTATTTGAATAAATCAGACAAAATAAAACAAAAAAAAATATTTTCTAACATGCTTTAGATAAGTTCCCAGTTTTACTTATTTGGAAACCTCTTCCATGTTAAAAAAAAATTTTTTTTGAATACTACTTACCTGAATAAAATTTAAAATATTCTATTATTAAAAGTTCTTCCTCGGTTTTAGTTATATTTAATTGAAAATATATCATTCTACTGTGTATAATGATAAGGTGTTGAGGCTGCTGGTTTGCTAGCTTAATTTGAGTGAGACAAATCATAGACAAGGACAGCAGAATTAAAGAATGGAAGCAATTATATCATGGCAAATCTATTTTGTAGAAATATTTTTACCATTTCATGTTTTAATAGACATTTTTTGAGAAATTTTACATACACGTCAAAATTGAGCAGAAAGTTACAGAGATTCCCCATCTACTGCCTATCCCGACACATGCATAGCCTCCCTCCTTATTTTAAAACAATTGGTGAACCTACATTGACTTATCATTATCACCCAAAGAGCACAGTTTACGCTAGAGTTTATTCTTGCTGTTATACATTCTATGGATTTTGACAAAAGTATGATGGCGTGTATCCACCGGTGCAGAATCATGTAGAACAGTTTCACTGCCTTAAAAATCTCCTGGATTCAGACTACGCACCACTTATTGCCCTTTGACCCCTGGCAATTATTGGTCTCTTACTGTCACCATAGTTTTGCCTTTTCCAAAATGTCTTTGAGTTGAAGTTCTGTAGTACGAAGCCTTTTCAAATAGACTCTTTTCACTTAGTAATATGCATTACTGAGTTTAAGTAACATGCATTATTAGGATTTAAGTTTTCCCCATGTCTTTGAATAGACATTTTTTCCAAAGAAGACATAGAGAGGACTATAAGAGACACATGAAAAGATGTTCAACCTCACTCATTTCATCAGGGAAACACAAGTCAAAATCACAATGAGCTATCACCTTACACCTGTCAAAATGGCTAGAATTAATAACACAGGAGACACTGGGTCTTAGTGAGGATGTGGAGAAAGGGGAACCCTCTTACACTGTTCATGGGAGCGCAAGCTGGGGCAGCCACTCTGAAAACAGTACAGAGGTTCCTAAAAAGTTAAAAATAGAACTACCTTACAATCCAGATTTGCACTATTAGGTATTTATAAAGACACAAAAGACACAAAAATACTGATTTGAAGGGATACATGCACCCTGATGTTCATATGCATGCATTATTATTAGCAATAGCCAAACTATGGAAAGAGCCCAAGTGTCCATTGAATGGACAAAGAGTGGAATATATATATATATATATATATATATATATATATATATATATATAATGATCTTGCCATTTGCAATGATGTAAATGGAAGTAGAGAGAATTATGCTAACTGAAATAAATCCCAAAAAGGCAAATACCATATTATTTCACTCATATGTGGAATTTAAGAGACAAAATGAACATGGAGGGGAAAAAAAGGCAAACCAAGAAACAGAATCTTAACTGTAGAAACCAAACTGTTGGTTGATGGAAAGGAGGTGAGTGGGGAGATGAGTTAAATGAGTTAAATGATGATGGGTATTGAGGAGGGATTTGTGATGAGTGCTGAGTGCTGTTACGTAAGTGATGGATTGCTGGATTCTATACCTGAAACTACTGTTATACTCTATGTTAACTAACTGGAATTTAAATAAAAATTGGAAGAGAAAAACTTTCCTCCATGTCTTTCATGGCTTAATATCTCATTTCTCTTTCATACCAAATAATAGTCCATAGTCTGATTGTACCACCATTTATCTCTTCTGATTGTACCAACCATTTATCTCTTCACCTACTGAAGAACATCTTGGTTACTTTCATGTTTTGGCAATAATGAATAAAACTGCTGTAAACATCTATTTATAGGTTGTTGTGTGGACGTAAGTTTTCAGCTCCTTTGGTTTTAAATACCAAGGGACTAGATTGTGGGCTCCTATGGCAAGAATATGTTTACTTATATAAGAAGCCACAAAATTGTCTTCTAAAGGGGCTGTACCATTTTGCATTCCAACCAGCAATGAATTTGAGTTCCTGTTTTCTTCAAATCCTTGGCAGTATTTGGTGAGATCAGCATTTTGAGTTCAGGCCATTCTAATACATATCTCGTTGTTTTAATTTGTATTTCTCTGGTGATATACAGTATGGAGCACCTTTTCATATTCTAATTTACCATCTGTGTATCTAATATGGTGAGCTGTCTCTTCTGATCCATGGTCTATTTTTTAATTGGGATGTTTGTTTATTGTTCAGTTTTAGGTGTTCTTTATATATTTTGGATAATAGTCCTTAATCAGATATGTCTTTTGCAAATATTTTCTCCCAATCTGTGATGTGTCTTTTCATTTTATTGACAATGTCTTTTGAAGAGCAGAAGTTTTTTAATTTTAGTGAAGTCCATCTTATTAATTCTTTCTTTCATAGATCCTGCTTGGTGTTTTATTCAAAAAGTCATTGCCAAACCCAAGGGCATCTAGATTTTCTATGTTATCTTCTAGGAGTTTTAAAGTTTTGTGTTTTTACAATTAGGTGTATCTATGATTCATTTTGAGTTAATTTTTGTGAGAAGCATAAAAACTGGTCTAGGTTAAAATTTTTTTTTGCAGGTAGAAATCCAATGTATCAGCACCACTTGTGAGAAGACTATCGTTTCTTCATTGTATTATTTTTGTTCCTTTCTCTAAGATCAGTTGAATGTATTTGCATGGGAGTTTTAGATCATTAAATTTTTATTACAAGCAATCTACTCATTTAAAGGCTCTCCTTGGATTTCTTACCTGACTCTTTTAATTATAAATGAGAATATTTAAGCTTAGAGACTTTCTAGAACTCATTTACATGGCCAAGATAAGATGGATTTTGACTTCCAGTCCTGTCCATTGTGTAATCAGAATTCTATTGTTACAAAATTTATTTTTACTTTGATGACATAATCCTATCATTCGTATTTTGGAAATTAATTTTCAGTTCCTACTAACAATATGATGTTACATTATTTTGGCGAGTGAACAAATATTTCAACAGTATCAATCAGGTTGTTGTGAGGGACTTCAAATTTTCTAATGTAATTAATTCCATAAGGTCTCTGATAAAGGAATAGAGGGAGGGAAACACCAGCCTCATTGAAAGATGCCAACCACAGTCTGGTTTGATCCTTTGTAGTTGCCGTCCTTCCAGCTTCTGCCTGTCTCTAACTGAGGTATGTGGATTTCAACTCTTTACCTAATCTTATATGTGAACTGTTCTTTCTTCTTTCATTGTTAGATTACTAATCATCCTCAAAGCAACCAAGGCCTTCAGTTGAATAGAAGTCATATAGAAGGAAATCATTAAAAGAAAGTTACAAGTATACATTTCAAAATATATATATATTCCTATATTGATCATTCTCCATAGTATTTTTACTATGGAATTCGGCTTCATCTCAATCTCTTGGAACAGAAGGGCTAGGTTCTTGTCTCACAGAGTTGAAGAATGAATCTCGCAGACAAAGGAGAGTAAAGGGGTAGAAGTTGATTAAGCAAGGACGCAGAGAAAGCTCTGGGAAGTGAGGGGGGTCCCCACAGTGTTGCCCACGTGCGCCTTCAGGGACAGCCTTTATTTAGAGCTGCCCAGGGAGCCTGTGGCCTTATCATTCTTAGGATGTCTTGGTTTGAGTGAGGACTGGTGAGAACATCTTTAATGACTTCCTTTTTGGGTCTGGTTATTCTTTGTTGGTCACAGATGACAGTCATCAAAAAGGCCCAGGGCAGGGTGGTCTGGTTTGTTCCCTTATCTCTGGCTTCCTTACACCTCAGCATTTTTGGGATTTCTGTGAACCTGATCCCAGAGCTCCCTATCTCTCTCTCCCTACCTAGCCCCATTACTCATCTTCTACCTATGAAATCTAAATACCTCTGTTTCTGGCAGTGTCTTTGGATTTAAAGTGAGTCTCATGCATACAGCCTATTTTTTGTTTTGCTTTTACTCTGATAAATTGTCTTTTAATTGGACTGTTCAGTATATTTACATTCAGTAAAATTATTGATATGGTTGGTCTACCATATATTCTCTTTGTTTCTTTCTGTACTATTGCTTCTTTGTTCATCTGTTTTCTCTTTCCTGCTAAGAACAGTGTATGGCACATAGTTGGCATTCAACTCTTGTCCATTCCCATTTCCAAACAATCACTAATTCCTTCAGATATAACTCATTAGCCCCTTAAAATGTAGACTGCTTCTCTTACCTGTTATTACTACCCCCTTTGTGAAGACAGTTCTCAGTTCACGCCTGGTTAAGCAGTTGACATTTGATTTCATGCACCCGCTTTCACCTAAATTTACCATATTACCAGTAGAATGCTCTGAAATGCCAGTTTGAATATGTTATATTCCCGTATGATCCTTCAATGGTTAATTTTTGCTATACCAGTTTTTGGGGAAAAAAAACACACACACACCTGAATTACTTAAGTAGAGCTACAGAGCTTATCTTTCTTCTGTAACCTCACCACATTCTGGGCAACAAATATACCAAACTACATGATGTTCTTCAAACACATCATGTCATTTTTCTGATTTCAGTCTGAAAATGCTTTCATTCTCCTTGTAAGACAACAAACAAACAACAAACACACAAACACAGTTCATGTAACCTTCTCTAAATCAGCCTTCAAAAGAGAGCTAATCACTCATTTCTTTGTTCCAAACCCTTTCCTCCCAAAGATATCTATTTTACATGCCCTGTTGAATCACAATGCCTTGTCTGCTCCTTTTGTAAACAGTGGAATCCTTAGGGGCTTGGAAATGAATTTTAAATGTATAATTCTTGAAACATAATAAGCATTGTGTAAATGTTAGTTGTTGTTATTTCCTATCTATAACAAAAGAAGAGTACTTAGATAGGAGGGGCTCATTATTATGTTGAACAAATGTTTCTATGCGTGCATGAGTTAGTAAAGGGTGAATAAGCTAAAATATGAATATATTCACTAAGAAAGAAAACTACACCAGATGCTAACAAATATTTCCCTTCGTCATTTAGCATCTCAGAGGTAATATCAATGTGAGCATGTACTCATGAGGATATTTCTTATTTTACAGTTTATATTGAAAATGTCTTTGCTTTCACCAGTATCTGGAGTTGGAATGCACCATAGAGCTCATGGAAGATTTTGGAGAAATAGTGGTAGTTATATTGACACAGTACTGAAGACCCATTGAGACTACTTGCCAATAAAATATAAATAAGTGTAGAAAAGAAAAAAATATTTTTTCTTCTACCTTTCTAGGTTCTCATTTGAGACCTTTATAACAAAAGACAGATCAACAAGAAAAAAATAGTAGTTTATTTACATGTATATTTCCTGTATACATGAGAGATGCCCTTGGGAAAAATAGGTAGGTCAAAGGTTTGGTTAAAACTTGAGTTTAGGGGCACCTGGGTGGTTCAGCAGTTGAGCATCTGCCTTCAGCTCAGATCATGATCCTGGGGTCCTGAGATCAAGTCCCTCAACCAGCTCCCCACATGGAGCCTCTTCTCCCTCTGCCTGTGTCTCTGCCTCTCTCTCTCCGTGTCTCATGGATAAATATAATTTTTAAAAAAGTCAAAAAACAAAAAACAAACCTTGAGCTTATATGGTATCTTAGCATAGGGGACAATACATCGATGGTTAGGGAAGTCACAAAACAAAGGCAAAAGCCATTGAGTCTCTCCAGGTAGCAAATTGTGGGAAGGCAAGTATAGGGGAAACTAATGTTAGATACAGACTAGTTAGTAAAATTCCTTATGTAGATTTTGCTGGTGCCTCTTCAGATTGATAGGGACTTCAATTTTCCTCTGAAGGAAATTTTGTTCTTCCTGAAAGAGAAGGAAGAAGGATATCTTTGAAAATTTATGTCCTGCTTTCAGGCAAATAAGAGGAAGGTCAGATACAAGCTTTTCTTGTATCTGCCTCTTCTCAATCACCTTCAGCTCAAAATAATTATTAGGCCTATGTAGCATATTTTGGGGTGATGTATTCTATCACTTAAAAAAAAAACCATTTGACTCAACTGAATGTACTAAAGTTAAGAAATATTTTTAACAAAACAGAAATTAAAATAACTTAAAATTCCTTTAGCCTATCCATTCATACACACACATGAAATTTTCTTCATGATAGAGTTTTTAGACCTTTCTTTGGCTGACTTACAGTTGAACTTTGCAAACCCATGAACAGAGAGAATTACATTCTATATTTTAAAATTCACTTGTTGAATGTCAAGATGATTTAGAATTTATAAGCTAGAGTAGAAAAACCTCTGAGGGATCAGAATTTTTTTTTTTTTTTTTTTTACTAAATAGAGACTTTTTTTTTTTTTACTAAATAGAGACATTGGTTGCTTTTTTGACTTTATGTAGGTCTATTTTATTCCCTGGTGGTCATAGTTTACATGTCTATGCTTATGATTTTTCAGTGTAGGTCAGTGCATACCAAACTCAACTTCTCTTCCTCATCTTTATCTTTAATTATTAATTTATCTAAAATTGGCTTGACTATTAGTTTACTATTTTTCATGGCAAAATCTTCACAAAAATCAAAGTTGTGTGCACTTTTTCTCTTGAATCAATTTTTTTTTAAATTCAGAGTATAAATAGGAAGATATTAGGAAAACATTGACGCTGGGGTAGAAATCCCAAGCTAACAGAAAAATGGAACGAGCTAGACTCTGAAGCGTCCCCTGAAAATGAGTGTAAATCCCACCTCTGATATCCCACCACTCAATAGCTGTGTTAAGTAGGGAAAATTACAATACCCTTTATGTCTTAGTTTCCTTATTTGAAAATGTGGATAGGGACGCCTGGGTGGCTCAGTGGTTGAGTGTATGCCTTCAGCTCAGATCATGATCCCAGGGTCCTGGGATTGGGTCCTGCATAAGGCTTCCTGCAGGGAGCCTATTTCTCCCCCTGCCTATGTCTCTGCCTCTCTCTCTCTCTCTCTCTCTCTCAATCTCTCTCTCTCTCAAGTAAATACATAAATAGATAAATAAATAAGAAAATGAGGATAATAGTTCAAATTCATTAAGATTACATATTTCATCATGAGAAAACTGATACTATTAGTCTAGTAACTCCATGGGAGCAGAGATCATGCCTCTCTCACTTATTGGTCGTTTAACACTCAGCACATAAATGGTGCTCAATAAATATTTATTTAATAAATAATAAATGTGGAGAGTTGTGATGAAGATTGATATGCAAATTAATTGGCACATTTGTAAGCACTCAACATTAGTACATATTTCTTACTAACTTGAATTGGTCCTTTAAAGGTTTTCACTTTTATGATTTTGTTATAAGTATTTTATTATTTTGTTGAAGGTGGTGGTGTCTTGCTGAAATTGTGAGCATTTTTGGACATTACTAATTATCTTTATGGATAAGCATATTATATTTATTTTATACCTAAAATTTATTTTACAGTTGTGTATTGTCATGAGATCCTAAATCATACAAAATTCAATAGGCAAAGTAAAATGCATTAACAATAGAAGCGGAGATTTTCATGGATTTTCTTTAAAAGGACTGTGCAGTGCTCCAACATAAAGCAGCTTTTATTATCTTTCTGTGTCTGCAGCCCATGGGAAGCCTACACGTCTCCAGGCAGATTACAGCTCCATGTAAACGAAGAAAAGAAAATTAAAAGTGTGAGACCTTTCCCACCCCGTGAGCAGCTCTGTTTAAAGAAAAAATAAATGGCTTTCCTTCCTTGTATGTCACAGAGAAACATGTTTAAATCACTAGGGCTGTGTAATGTGAGACATGTTTATAAATTCAGCAAAGCATAAGAAAAAAGCCGTCAATGGTAAGTAGAGCACCTGATTGACACAGCTGTCCTTCTAAAGTGTCTAAATGCTTCATTTGCCTTAAAGTGTAGCTCAGATCTCTTAAAAGTTTCAAAAAAACAGATGAGAACTTCCCTTGACATCACTCCTTGAGAATTAGTTTTAGATTCAGTTCCTTTGTTAAACATGGTTATTTGCCCTCATTTTTTATTTCTCTCATCAACGGTGTAACCTATTTAAATTTGGAGAGAATGAACTTACCTTATAATATTCCAAGATAGAAAAGATTAAAAACGATTATTGAACTAATCTTCAGCAGTTTCTTAAATGGACTTCACAAAAATAACTACATAAAATTTAATGCATTTTTGCATACTTTTAGAGATGGCAAATTAGCTATTTGTCGAGGAAAAAACATCATTGGATACTCAGGTTTAAAGAAAGATAGATCACGCCTCTAATTTGGCTCCTTTTAAATGCCAATGGTTGCTAAATTTTCCCATATGTAGCCATCCAGAACAAATCTCATATTTTTGTGTATTACAGAGGCAAGCTTATTTCATAATGCAAAGTAATGTCTTCCTTTTTAGTCTATGTTATTTTACTGGTTTTTTTCCACTTGATCTCAGATGATATATAATAGAAAAATTACATTCTAGGATTGTCGATAGTGCACAGATAAGTTACAAAAACAATCTTATAAGGAGTATCTTCAACCGATGAGTGCATTTTTAAAAGAAAAGAGTTCCATTAATCGAACTTTCCAATATATATAATTTGTGATAAATGCAAGAAAATGTGTATTGACTATTTTTAAGCAAAATAGTGCCTATGTATGCCAGGCACTCTCTTTAACACTTTACTAATATCAATTTACTTAATTCCCATAACAACCTACAAAGTAGATACTTTTCTGATTCTTATTTTATGGGAAATTAAAACCTCATCACATTTGAGAATAATTTGCCCAAGATCATGCAGCTAATAAATAATAAAGCTGAGATTTGGTGGTGAACTACCTCCCAAGCCCTATCTCTTGACCAAGCGATCTCGTAAGGTGGGTATTATTAGCCTCATTTGGGGATGTGGAAACAGAGATAGATTAAATAATTTTCTCATAACTAAATGTGAGGGGAGAGCTGGAATCCAAATCCTTCAAGAATAATATACAGAAGAATGTGTGAAATGCAAATTAGTAAGAATAAGTGTAAAATAAAAAATAAATGAAAGCTCAGCCTTTGCTAAGTTTCATTAAGTTGACTTAACAAATTGCATCTAGTGATACTAAGAGTATAGACAGTAGCATTTAGGAGTTTACGCCTAAATCCACCAACTCAACAGCTTCCACCTTCCAAATCACAAAATTGAAGCTCATCTATTTTTTTTTTTTAAATCTCTGCGAGTCAATGGAATGGCTAAAACATGTAATTCATATTGGTGACATTGCTTCTATTTACGTCTGGTGTAGTTGCTGCTTTCAACACCTCTTGACTGTTAGCAGATGTTTCTTTTCTCATTTCTTAATGCACCAATCTATTTGGGCTCCATGCTGTTGTTTAGCTCTGCATGCTGTAACAATGGCCCACCCTGATTTTTATTCCCCTAGAAGTTTTTTTTTTTTTTTTTTTTTCCTGAGCTTCCCCAGTTAAAGCTACATCTCTAGATGCTTCTCTACCCTAAACCTTTTGACCTAGGAAAATGCCTTATCTATGTCTTGTACTTGTGTCCTGTGTAGAGAACAAACGTTGACTTTACGGCATCTGTTCACAAACAAGCTTTGATTTTATTCTAGGAAACACCATGCACTCCACTTACACACCGTAAGGATTCACTTTTAAATCACAAAATGAAGGCAGCCCTGGTGGCTCAGCGGCTTAGTGCTGCCTTCAGCCCAGAGCCTGATCCTGGAGACCTGGGATCAAGTCCCACATCAGGTTCCCTGCATGGAGCCTGCTTTTCCCTCTGCCTGTGTCTCTGCCTCTCTCTCTCTCTCTCTCTCTCTGGGTTTCTCATGAATAAATAAATAAAATCTTTAAAATAAATAAATAAATCACAGAATGAGAACATGACTGACATTAAAGCTCATATTACAGAGGTGTTTGGTTTTGTGATGGAAGCATGACCCAATCAGAACGATGAAGTACAAAATCTTTTGCCACAATATTATACGAAAGGTTCTCCTGTTATTTCCATGGGACCTAGGATTTCAGAATTAAATAAACACTATTATTGTATTGCACGTGGTGCTTAAGAATAAAGACCAGAAATTGCAACACAGAACCAAGAATTGGAAAGGAGTCTTGTCTGATGATAATTTTGGAGCCCTGGTCTGAGTCATATTTGAAGCCTACACACCACCCAATAGTTCTGGTTTAGGTATTATGTAACAGTAACAAAAAAATTCTGAGGATCTTAATCTGCGATTCTTAGAAAGCCAATTCTGTGGCAAATGCTCATTTGTCTTTCTCTCATTAGGCCTGCAATTCAGGAAAGCAATAGTGAGGAACAAAAGAAATGACAGGAAAAGGAAGAAAGCCAACATGAGGCCCCTAGGAGGGACCGATTCTAATAATGTGCCATCTTCTTAAAAGTTAAAATATCCCATCAACTGTATCTCAGAACAATTCCCAGTGATGAAGGCTATGGAGACATGGGATAGTTAATATGTCCAGCAACTCTTGTTTTCTGTTGCTTATGGAGAAGTATTTTCCCCATATTACTGGGTTGAAAAATATGGGGCCCAAGCAGGCACCCAAGGTATCCCAAGCCTTTACATTGCAAAGACTCTCTTCTTAACCAAACTTGAGTCAGGTTCTTCTAAGCGCTTTTCATCTAGGCCTCATTCTGGGGCATTGACCTCAAGAGCAAATATCTTACTTAAACCGTCGATGGAGAATTTCCCTGACAGTATCTGTTACCCTCTGCACTTGGTCACATTTTTTTTTTTTTCAGTGTGAAGTCTGCTTCTCCCTCTTCCTCTGTTTTCCCCACTGTTGGTGCATGAGCGCAATCTCTCTCTCAAATAAATAAGATCTTTCAAAAAATAAAGAAGTATCATTTCTTAACAGTGATGCGTAATACATAGGCGATTCTTATTATGCATGATAATTAGGTTCTGTGGCATCATCATGAACACTGGGTTAGTGAATAATGAACAACTGTTCCTAAGGGAAAAATAGAGTTAGGATTCTGGAGTCTGTAGTAACATTTTTGTTAACCCATCAAAATATAACTTTGTTTTTTAAAACTTTTGTTTAAAGATACCTTATTTAATATAGATTGCTGAGTCATCAGACTCACGGCCAATAGCAATATAACTCCTACCAAAATGAAGCTCACGTAACACATATTTTCATGGAAAGTTTTACCACAGGCTGTTAGCACTTCTAGGCAGTACTTTGCACTATCCTTGGGGGCCCTCGTAAACAGCAAAATCATTAACAAAACATACAAATGTGGGAGTCATGGCATTAAATAGAGCCTAAAAAGTGTTCTCATTTCCATTCTGGGTTTTAAACAAAGTATTGCTTTGCTTGACCTGGGCTGGGAACACGCAAAATTCTCACCACTCCGTGCATGTTCACAAATGACCCTAAAGCACCAGGCAGAGTGACTTGAGGGTTACAGGTAAACACTAGCGAGGCTGGCAAATTTGCAGATGTGGAACTGGTAACTAATGAGGATCTCCTGAAATAGAGTATAACATCATAAATCAAAGAATTTGAAAATCCAAAATCCAGTGAATTCAAAGAACTCAAGAACCCAGTGAATTCAAAGAATGAGGCACCAGCTAATGCTGTGCTGAAGGCACTCTCCTGGCTTTGAATAAACAGAGAAGCAGAGAGAAAAGGTCTTGGCTTCGTTCATCGTGTTCATTTATCTTCTGCTTCAGAAGATTGAATTGCTAAGTGTAGGGAAAGGGGTTGAATCAATACATCGCCGCAGTCCACTAGGCAGGCTTACTTGAAGTTTTATGGAAAGACACATAAATTGTTATCCTGAAAAAAAAAATCAATGCACTAACTATCTGGTACTTATGTATACTTTTAATGTGATTTGGTGTTTGGGGATGTTTAGCACTATTTGAGATTTCCATGTATGTTATATTCATCCTCAATGTACCTGTTTCAGGTAATGGAGACTTACTCCCCTGGGTAGAGTTATTTCTTCTTTTGAAATACATGCTTTCTAAAATTGGGGAGAGAGAAATATTTTATTAGAGTCTAACAATATTTGAATCCTTCTGATGTGCAAATTATCCAGAGAACTATGCCGGAGTTAAGAGGTATGACCCATCCTCCACCTTAATTATTTCTTTTCTGAGTAGTTTTTTGACATTTAGGATTTTGAAGTAATCACTGTTTCTGAAGCATTCTCATTAGTTGAATAAAGAACTATTGTTATTTTTTTTAGGACACAGTAATGTCCTGATTTGCCTAGCTTTTACTGTTTTCCTTAATGAAAAGAGAGCGCTTTCAAAGTATTTTAAAAAATATTCAAGATATCCTTTCCCTAACCTACAACATAGCTATTTAATACAGGCTGCTAGTGGGTGATTTAAATGCTTTTTCTTGATTTACAGTAGCCACAAAGAACACCTTTACAAATATGTAAAGTGCTTGATACAGTGCTTGACACATCAAAAGGATCAATATGTAGGTTGTGATTAAGAAGTCACATTCAATAATAAGGTAAATTACTTTTTATTTCTAGTGAAAAAATTCAATTATTTTTGCAAAGCTTTTATTTGATGCACATAAAATTGATTAGTAAAAAAAAAGGAGTAAAGTTAACTCTCCACTTAAGAGATTTCAGAGGTTCATCCTGTTCCAGTTCATATAATGAGAAGCAAATTAATCAAGAGAAAGTTTCAACAAACTAGAATTTTGAACATATTCCAATGAAAAAAGAACTTACTAAGAAATGTGGCTACAACAATATAATGTGTTACTATGGGGTCAATTCAGTCAGAATCTAAAGATAGAGAAAAATGCGTTCATGAATGAATGAAATGGAATGAAGGAATGAAAAAAATGCATTAAAATGGAACATTCTGAAAATCACTTTAGAGACAGAAATTTTTTCAACCTGTCAAACTTGTCAAACTGAGGATAGTTTCTATATTTTAATAGGAAATTAGTTTGTGAGTCTTCTATGGATTTTCCCAGTTTCTTCCACCATATTGTGATGAACACTTCCATGCACAGAACAGCGGCATCACACTCTGTCCACCACCGACTTTCAGCATTGAAGTTATTTTTTATCACATTGAAATAAATAATATTTGGGGGCACCTGGGTGGCTCAGTCAGTAAGCATCTGATTCTTGATTTTGGCTCAGGTCATGATCTCAGGGTTGTGAGATCAAGCCCCTTATTGGGTTCCTTGCTCAGTGGCGAGTCTACATGAGATTCTCTCCCTCCCTCTCCCTCTCCCTCTGCTCCTCTACCTGTTCATGCTCTGTCTCTCAAATAAATAAGTAAAATCTTTAAAAAAAAAATATATATATATATACACACATATATATATTGAGAACTTAAGTTGTTTCAAAACAAAATGTTGTGAGATTAGAGTAGAAAATAACTCTTTATCCTTCAGTGCTGTAATTGGCACATTTTAATAGAATACACTTGAAATTTAGATAGTTTGCACAGGATTTTAAAAGACTTTGTCTTTGTAAAGCTTCTATTTGTAAAGATAATGTAGCAGAGCTCAATCATTAGGGTTTAGTTTTGGAATCACTCAAATAATAGTATGTCATTTTTTAAAAATCTTATATGATTATACAAGCATATACTTTGAGGAAAACAATTTTGAAGTTATATTAATTCAGATTCATTATCATACTTATATAAATAAATTATGATATATTTATATAAATCTGTTCATATTCAGAAACACGATTATCTCAGTCATGGCAACATCCTCAACTATTAAAGACATACTTTAATGTTCCATGCTCCTGAGACAGATAGATACATTTACACATTTTAGAGGGCTTTTCAGTGAGAGTAGAAATCAGAGTGATAACTGCAAAATAACCAGTTAACAAGAAATGATCAAGAAGGGGACTTGGGTGGCTCAGCTGGTTAATTTTCTGCCTTCAGCTCAGGTCATGATCTCAGGGTCCTGGGATGAAGATCCGAGTCCAGTTCCCTGGTCAAAGAGAAGTTGTTTCAGCCTCTTTCTCTGCCTCTCTGCCCTTCCACCTGCTTGCATACTCTTTTGCTCTCTCTCAAATAAATAAATAAATTAAATATTTTAAAAAATCAAGAAAACAGAGTCTGAATTCCTGAGTAGTCTGAATGTTTACTCATATTTAGAATAAAATAAAAGTTAAATGCTAAACTCCATTTATGTGAAATTCTACGTATTTTGTTAAAATATATCATCATAAGTAAAAATAGACGTTGGTATAGGTATCTCACGGTTTCTGAAAATGTAAGACCCACATTTTTCAGATTGTGGCAGGAATTGAGCATCCCGTTCCCTAGACGCAGCCCAGGTAAGCCCTTTCCTTTCCTGAAGACTGGCGCCTGCTGACATCCCAAGTCCTTCTCCATCCTTCAGCGAATATTCCTGCACTTGGACCACTGACACTCTCCCCCTCACTACACTGCCATTAAGATCCACTGGACATTGAAGTCCACTGAAGATCCATTCAACAGACCCACAGTTCCTTGATATCTTCACTTCATCATCTGATGACCCTGATGTCCTCTGTAATTCCATCAAAATATACATTTACCCAGAATCTGTATATTTACCCAAAAAAGGTATATAACAAAAAAGTCTTATTTCCATATGTGAAAAGTTCCGTTGTGGGACATTTGGGGGACATCAGGGGAGCCTGGATATGTACAGATCAAGGGATGTGTGGTATCTGTATTTTACTTTTCTAAAAAAAATAATAGTAATACCTTCTAAATGTAAAGGTTGAACAAATAATGACGGATGTAAAGAACTACTGACAGAGCAATTAGGAATTCACCTGAATAATATTTTGTTATGTATAGTAATTGAAATTAACTTTAAAAAGTGAAGTATTACTTGGTGTAAGAGATTTATTGACCAAAATCTTTTGAATAAAACAAGTATTGATTCTCAAAAAAAAAAAAAAAGTCTCATTTTGAAATATACCTCTCTTTTTTGTGCCATCATGTCCATCTTTCATCTCCCTGGGCTCCTATTCCACTCTGACAAGTGTAAACACAATGATTTTTATAATAAACATTACAACCTTATATCCTCGATTCTCTCTGAACCCATCCTAACCTCTATGATCCTGTACTGCATTCATTTTTTTGCAAACACCTACAACTTTTTCCTATCTCTTCTTTTTCTTTCTCTCCTGACAAAATTCCAGCCCTAGTTAAATCCAGAATCTCCTATCCACGTAGCCAAAAGTTGCTGTAGAAAAGTATACAGAAGTTTTGGCTGAAATCACTTGCAGTTATGATTGTAGATAGTAAATGATCTATACTACCAGAAAATATTACTGCTTTTTCCTGAAAAGTTTATTTTCCCAAAATCTATGACTGTTACACAATCTCATATTCTTAACTCTTCATCGCTTCCTGCTCCCTTAAATCTCAGGTAATGACCTTTTCTATCTAAAAGCTCAGGCTTTTCTATCTTTCATAGGAACATACAAGTATCAGATGACTTGACTTCCATTAATTCCAACAAGTCATTGACACCTGTCCCACCTCGTCTATCTTCCCTCCGATTATAATGCAAGAGGTTCTTCCGTCTTCCATCTTTTCACTCTGGACGTCATTCCTTCTTACAAAGGCAACAGTTAATTCTCTGACTTTACCTTCCTCCGGCCCCCTTCAACATTTGACACGGATGACAATTTTCTCATTTGAATACTTTTCCTCTCTTGAATTCCAGGGTATTGATTTGTCCTTGTTTTTTTTTTTTTTTTTTTTTTTTTCATTTTCTTTTCCCCATAGGATTCCTTCTTGCACATGGCTTCCACTTTTGGCTTTTTGTCCTTCACAGGACTCTGAATATTACAGCAACCTGGACACTATATTTGGCCTCTATCTCTGTCTATTTGCATTCTATTTTATTTTCTGCATTCTAAATTATTTTACCTTGCGCTCCTAAAACATATACTACAATTATGCCAATATTATTGTATATACATATAATTATACTTGAAAACTCCATTTAATACTTAATAAGCATCTCTAAATATGAAGGAAACTGGTCTTCATCTCTTCCCATTGAAACTATTCTCTATCTAAACTCTTCTCTGACTCAGTGAATGATACCGTTTATCCAGTTGATTTATCTTTGAGTTTTCTATTTTTTTCACAAATATTTTTGCATTTTACTTAGTATATCAGCAAGTCATACTATTTATGTCTTCAAAATATATCCATTTCTCAAATTCTCAACTACTAATTTTATAGTTCAAGCCACCATCCTCACATCTAACATAAAAATAGCCTATAGCTTAATCTCCTTGCTACCATTATTGTCTCTTCAAATATGAGCCAGCACGATGGTTCTGAAATAGGAATCAGAGCTTGACACAGCTCCACTGAACACCCTCACAAGTCTTCTCATTATTCTTAAAATAAGATCTGACTCTCTAACGATGGCCGGAACTTCATCTGACAGCTTCTCTAACTTCATCTTCTTTCTCCCTTGCCACTAGTCATTATACTTTAGGAAGTTTAGCTTTATTTTGCCATCTCAGGATCTGTGAATTTGCTTCTCCTCTTTCTCAAGCTCTCTCTACAAGGCTGCCTCAATTTTCTAGTGCAGCACTCAATTCAAAGAAATCTCCTCTTAGTGCTTCTCCTTGACTACCAACTCAACTCACGATTACTGTGAACCTCTCATTTCATCTCTTCATGCATTCATTAATACCTGTCATTGTCCTGTACACATATTGCTGTCCACTAGCTAGCTGTCTCACATTCTATACCTTAAACACCTTGCAGTAAAATTCTGACCTGTCTTCTTGTGTTCTAGCAACTGAACAGAATCTAGAATATAAAAGGCAGTGTGGATGGGCAGGAGACTCATGTTGGTGACTCATGTTGGAGGCTATTCCCATAAATCTGTATAGGTGGGGAGTTTTCTCTGACAAGTTTAATCTGAGGGTAAGACAGGGAATGATACTTGGATTTAACTACATTTGGTTAGATAGAGGGCAAGGACTTGGCTCAAGGGTCTTGGAGTCAAGAGCAGCAGGTAAGAGAATTTGGGGTATCCATAAAAGAAAAATGGATATAGAAAGACCATCAATAAGTAAGTAAGGATCTTTAATAAGTAAGAGATTAGATATATATAGAAGTAAAGGAGAAGTATCGAAGGATTGGAGTTGTATTGTTAGTGGAAATGTAGTGAGAAATCTGGAAGAAAGGTGGTTCATGGTTAAAAAGTAGAATGACGGATTCCTTGTAAAGGAAAAATGTCACCACTCTGCTGTGGCATAAATAACTGCTTTCACTTGCCTTTCATTCATTCACAGACTTATCAATCAAATCTTTGTTGAGCACTCTTAGTGTGCCTGGTGTTGCAGATCTAAGGATGAAATCACTCGCATTGCCCCTGCCACCAAGACACTCACATTCTAGTGTGAGCTACAAAGGATACCACTACAGGGAGACACGTTTTCACTGACTTAGTCTTCCTTTAAAAAAATATACACTTTAATAATATGCTGTCTAGGGAAGCCTGGGTGGCTCAGCAGTCGGGCCTTCTGCTCAGGTCATGATCCCGGGATACAGAATCGAGTGCCACATTGGGATCCCTTCGAGGAGCCTGCTTCTCCCTTTGCCTGTGTCTCTGCCTCTCTCTCTCAGTGTGTGTCTCCTATGAATAAATAAATAAATCTTAAAAAAAAATATGCTGTCTAACCACTATTTGACTGTAGGTCAAAGTCATATAACCATGATAATCCTTATTTAACCTTTAATTGATCACAGATTCCATAATTAGGAGCCACTATATAATTAATTCAGTTTGTTAGCAAGACACATTTTCAAATTCAATGTAACAATTTTAAATGCCGAAACCCTCAATATACCATCTGAAACTGTTTTTATTCTCCATGCTTGATGCCTCCTCCTAGGTATAGCTTTCCAGGCTCTACAGAAATCTGAGGAATATGGTAACTCATTATCAGAGATAGTTGTTGCTCTTTTTAAATCATTGCACAATTAACATTCTCACTTCCTTGCCCTCATAACCCATTTTCTTCCACTAATGCTTCTGATGCCAATGCTCTATTATACTTACCCTATTCTGCTTAGGTGAGATTCAAAGCATATCTTAGCCATTTATGTACCACAAACTTGGCTTCAAGTAGTTCTAGATGTAACAGAATTCATATTATATAAAATGTACAATCAAATCTATAAATCTTGGTTCTAGTTCAACCAACCACTATAAAAGACATACATATTTCTGGAATTAAAGCTTGATAAAAGTCTTTTTTATCAAGAGGATGCACTTGGTCTGGTCCCACATATTTTAAACACAGGACTATATAGATTCTATCATATTCTGATAGGACTATACAATTATCAAATAAAGCTATTTTATCTTGCTTTATCACATAAAGTCTGCCTGTCTAATAGTTTACAGAGCAAATTAATTCTACAATGTTGATGAATTTGGATTACATTTGACTCTTCCAATTCTACCATTTTTTTTAAGATTTAAAACTTACCTCTGAAAAATTAGAAAACATCACAAGATCTGTATAATAAATCAAGAAGAGTGCACGCATAGATTTTTGTAATACATAGAACTATTTTTATCAAAAAAGCCAAGTACTAATAATTGTGACATTGAAGAGCAGCAATGCTAGGTAACAATTTTAATACATGGTTCTCATTTTATAGAGGAAGAACCAAGGCATAGAGGCCTATGTTAAATGTTCAAAATAATCAAATTATTCAATGATGAAACATGACTCCAGCAAAAGTCTGTCTAAGTCTAATTTTAGGCTCTCGTTACCCACATTGTTTGGCATGTACTTAGAAGAAGTTGTTTTCAGAGGGAGAAATGAATCTTTTTAGGTAAATATAGCAGATACCTTGCCTACTTCTCCCATGCTTTGCTCTTGTGGGCTTAGCCATTGAAATCCTGAGTTGCAGCTGTAGAAGAATGGAGTAAAAGAGAATTAGGCCTTAGGCCAAAGGCAGATGGGATTGGAAAATTAAATCTGATTGTGAAAACAACCTGTTCAAAAGTGAAAGGAGTTCAGCAAACTAGTCTGGGGTCTGAAATGACCTTGATATCTACATGCGCCAATCTGGAAGGGTAGTTCTGTAGGCAACAATATCCTTCCACTTATTAAAATATTCTTATAAAGAGTTCATTAACGTTTCTTAATTTTCTTCATATAAGAACTATTAATTCCTTATTAGATACTTATAACTACTTAATAATGTTTATTTTTTTCTACTGTAAATGGAATTATTATTTTAACTATTCTATTGTTTGTATATAAGGAAGCTTTTTGCTGTAGTTGTCATTTGGTGTGGGTTTGTGTTTATCTTATTACTAGATACGTTAGTAACTTTCAGTAATTCTAAATATTTTTTTCCATTGATTTCCACTGACTTTTTATGGATCAAGTCAAGCTGCCTGAAAATAATGATGACTAAGTCTCTTTTATTAATTTTATCTAAAAAACAGTATATACTCAGGTCTATTTTAGCTGCCAAAGCTTTTTGCAAACTGTAATCCATTTAGTCGTATGTGAGACTTCTGTTAAGTCTGACCTTTTTGTCTTTTTTGTATATATCTCCTAATTATTTTCTTTAATATTTCCTTTACTACTACTTTTGTAAGAAAATTCCTAATTTTTTTCTTTTTCAAGTTTTTATTTAAATTCTGGATGGTTGGGATCCCTGGGTGGCGCAGCGGTTTGGCGCCTGCCTTTGGCCCAGGGCGCGATCCTGGAGACCCAGGATCAAATCCCACATCAGGCTCCCGGTGCATGGAGCCTGCTTCTCCCTCTGCCTGTGTCTCTGCCTCTCTCTCTCTCTCTCTGTGACTATCATAAATAAATAAAAATTTAAAAAAAATTCTGGATGGTTAATGTATAGTGTAGTATTAGTTTCAGTAGTAGAATTTTCTGATTTATCATTTACATACACCTACTGCTCATCACAAGTGCCCTTCTTAATACACATAATCCTACACACTTATTGTTTCATTTTTTTCACTGTTAATTATTTTTACAATTTCCAGTTCATATTTTAAGCACCTAGCACATTTTGAGCATCTTAAATACTTCTCTGAACCTAAGCAACTTTTTCTATTTTAGAATTGATTTTCAATCTATTCTCTATTACTTGTTTCTTTTTATTCATCCTAATGAAATCATCAAGCAACTTTCTACAATTTTCTCCTATGTTTTTAGTAAAATTCACCAAAAGCATTTCTTTTTATCCATATCCTCAGGTATACATTACTATATCTTCATGCATAGGATATTGTTTGTGACATAGAACCCACAGTGGTTTATTTTTTTAAACTAACATCATTTTTATCTAGTATAGGGGTTTGCCAATATTTTAAAACAGTGAAGGGGAGGAAGTAGGTAAATTATCTCTTGCCCAACAAAATAAATGAAACTTCCACTTGATTAGTGACCATAGCTATTTTGATCATCACTGTTTCTACCCGAAGTGCTCAATGTATTCTTGAACAGATGAATAATAAAATTTCATTCTTAATTAACCAAAGAATCCTTTGATATGCATCACTTCTGGTCCAGTTAACAGTATCTATCAGGCATTCATCTTCACTGATGTGAGGTAGACTTCCCCCCTCTTCCTACTGCATAGTTCTATGACCATGTGAAGTTAATGAATAAAAGTAATCACCCTCTCCTCACACACTCATGCGCACACATTCACACAGACCCGACAATCTGTACTATGTAGTCCTATTAAGGTTTTCACTGAATTCTATAGTGTTTTACTTATGAGGATTTCATTTGCCTGTACACGTTGTACCATAGGTTCACCACTTAGATTTTTGTGGGGATTATAGTCTGAAAATTTGGAGACCAGAGCAGAACCTAAATACTCAAACCTTACATACTGATGGCAAGTTTTCCTAGATAGTTCAGGGTGACAGGATTCAAACAAGAAGAGGTGTTTAAGCTTCCCACATCTATGTTCCAGTAATGATCTTTAATTCATGGAGAATAGTTCCAGATTTGAAGAACGTACTAATCAAATGTTGATTTTTGGTGTTGTCGTGAGTTTCTATCTTTTTAAAGTTTTCATGTTTCACTTTTTCCCTTCTCCTTGTTTTGCCAGAACTTCAGAGGCTGCTAGCTCTATGACATTTTATTTTAGAAGATATACATGATTTATTTAGGATTTTGTGACTGCTTTGAGGTATCATCTTCTGGAATTAAAGCTGGTTCTAAAACCCTGTTATATACGTGTGATGTTTTCTCAAGAACTATATAAGGACACGGGGAAGAAATTGCTGTTTGCCCCCAGTATCAGTTTATGTCTTTTATTGTCATATTCAGATTTACCTTAAAAAATGGCCTCTTAGCAACAGACCCTCATTTCCTAGACTGCTTTTTTGTTGGCTTGGCCAAAACATTACATTCTGATCAGTGGGAGGCGGGTGGAAATTGCCATGTAGCAGATTCCAGGGAACTTTCTTAAGAGGATAAGTTTTGATTTTTTATTCTTTAATTATTCCATCCCACTGCTTAGAACATGGGTGCCTGGAATGTATTGCCACACTCCTGAACTTAGTGGAGCATCTTGCAGCAACAAAATTGAAAAAGGCTCATTTCTTGAGTTTTCAGAATGTGAAGAGGACTCGTTCATTTTCTGGAATACAATTTTAGATTTTATAAATAATTTTCCACTTTATTAACAATACATCAACCATAATTCCTTGAGTGGAAGATAATAGTAAAAATAAAGAAGATACCCATCCTTTATTAGAAGAAAGAAAAAGGCGCCATTACAAATGAAAATATCTGTTTCCTTGGAATCTTATGCAGTAGGATTTATAAGCTGAAAACATGGTTCAGAAGTCAGTTTGGGAATATTGTGAGTCATATTCATTTGACTGATCCTTAAATAAAAATAGTTAATTTGAACCCCATTTAGTCAAAATTTGTGATAAATTTGAAAAGAACTCATCATTACCTAGGGAGAATAGCTTTACTTTAAAATTGGCAATATAAACACTGTGAACTGATTTTGATGCACCATTTTATATGTAAACAAAGATATTCTAATTTTTCCCTCATCTGCTAAAAGCAGGTCCCCAAACACCTAATTTAGGCAGTGCGTGTTTATGCTTGAGTTCTTGTGTGGCCTGGTTAAGAAGAAAACTCAGTTTCTTATGAGCTATTCCCTGGTGAAAATGTTTCAGTAGTTTAGAAAAGTTTCATTTTAAACCAAACACATGAAAAGAAAGGAATATCAGAAACTTTAGGTACTTTTCAAGAAAAAGCCCTCACGATATAAGAGGCCAGAAAGAGTATAACATAGAGACCTCCAGTCCATCTTGAAGACATTTGCACAAAAGGAAGTGCTGGCCATGCTGGAATGCTAAGACTATGCTGCAGCTTCACTTTTTAACTCTATAGCTAATGACTGATGGAGAAACAAAACAACCTTACATGTTTCCATTAAAATTATGAATACATTTATTCATGGACCAGATAACGCCACTTCTAAGAATAAATACATCCTGCAGATATTGTTACATATTATTAAAATGCATTTGAGAGTTATTAATCAATTCTTTTTCATAATCCCAAAAGGCAGATAACAACCCAGTATTTAATACTATGGGACTAGTTAAAAACTACAATATTCACACAACAAAATGCTCTGTGACTATTGAGAACATAAGGGAAAGAAAAAATAAGGATGTTCTCCATGCATTAATGAAAGTGGGTTTCCAAGGTATGTCTGAACATATGAAATTAGTGAATCAAATGTAATAGATCTTGGGCAATTTTATGTGGTTCATATGACTAATTGTGAAACAAGCAAACAAGAAATAAGATACAGAAAATGCATATGTTATGCTAACTTTTATGAAAGAAATAAAAAAATATGACTTTGTATGGTTGTATTTCTTTGGAAACAGAAATATTAATAAAATTAGTTGCTTATAGGTAATGAAGTAGGAAGGGATGGAGTAAGAATGCCATGTGAACTTTTATATATTATTTCATGTCTGCAACCACATGAATGCATTACTTATTATAAAAACCACTTTATTTTTGTATGTATTATGCATGATGAATTTTAACCCAGACTGCTTTTTTTAAGTATTTGTACTATAAATCCTAAATAAATAGGATAAAAGGAGATCTAAGATATTGATTGCTTCCAAGATGTCTGTTGTCTAATAAAATATTCAATAATAGAGTTTTTAAAATTATAGAAATCCAGAGCTTTAAATACGTTACCTAAAAATGCCATTCTTTTAAAATCATTTTGTGGTTCAAAAGTATGCATTTATAAGACTTAACTTTGAGTATTCATGCCCGAGAAATTAAAATATTTTACTGTAGCATTCATGCTAGTTTTCACAGCCTCATGAATCTCCCCAACAAAATGTTTATTGTTTTTTTTTTTGTCTTTACTACAAATATAGATATTACAAGGGAGTAAATGGTTATTAAGAATAAAATCTGCCACGTTTAATGAGCACCTGCTAACATGTGGGTCAGTGTTTTTGATGAAACATTTACCAGTTACTTATTATAATTAGCATCATTAGGTCTTTTAAACTGCTGTTTCCATCAGAAGAAAAACATTTTCTTAACCCACGCTGTAAGTGTTTATAATGCCTGCTGATTTCAGCTGTGAAGGCACCATTTATTATATTCATAGGTTTTTATGGAGAAAAGGCTGGATGAGCTTTTCTACTAACGTTCTTTCCCATTTGATTATATCATTCTACACCTAGTGCTCACAGAGAATTTGAATTCATTCAGCTGAAAATGGCTCCCTTTAGGTACTAGACACATGTTTTGTAAGCCATCTAGGTGCCTAAATTCTTATATATAGAGAGAAAATAAAAGGAAGGAATGGGACAGAGTGTGAAGCTGGGAAGGACAAAGCCTGATCCTAAGTGTTAAACAGATAAATGTCAGAATCTTTTACTCACATAATAACTGGCATACTAGATGTCTAACTTATACTAAAGGCATTTAATGCCCTTTAGAGACCGATACGGTCTCGAGGAGGTACCTACAACCACTGGCCTTGTATAAATAAAAAGGAAGCCGAGACGATAAACAACCTCACACAGAACTACATACACAGGAAACCCAGGAGAGAACCCAGGCAATTTAGATCTAGCAGCTATGTTGCTAATCATTATGCTATGAGGAATTACCAAATAATTGAAGGAGCACGTACTACACTGATTGGATATATGAATAAATTGGATATATGAATATGATTAAATGAATGAATGGATAACAGTTTAAGGAGGTGGAATGAACAATACTACACAACAGATTCTGTTTCATATCTACTTCAATTTATTTTTTGAGTCTTAGTTGCCTCACCTTCACCATTAGACCATTGGACTATGAGATATTTCCTTCCATTTACAACTGCAAAGATTCCTTTAAAAATTATTTATTTATTTGAGAGAGAGTGAGAGACAGAGATAGCGAGAGAAGGCACCAGCAGGGAGGAGAGGGAGAAGCAAGGCTCCCCACTGAGCAGGGAGCCCGATGCAGGGCTTCATACAGGGCTTATTGTGGGGCTCCATCCCAGGACCTGGGATCATGACCTGAGCCCAAGGCAGATGCATAACCGACTGAGCCACCCAGGTGCCCCAACTGCAAGGATTCTCATTCCATACTTGGGGATAAAATATTTTTTCTTAAACTCAGTCTTGTTCTCCAGTGTCAGTCTTAGTAGAGAGATTCTAAAATGGGCTAAAAGAATCAGTGTTTTATTACAATAGTTTTAACAGAATGCCTACTATTGCTGAGTGTCTATGTAATACCAATGGGACATTAAACAAAGTGTAGTCTTAGCACTTTGAGGATGTGTGTAATCAGAGATTCATGTGTCATTAGGATAGGACTCTATTCGCAGAGTGTCCAGGGAACACATGGCGGTATCTAAAACAGCCTGAGGAGTGGGCAGTAGCAGAGAAATTTCCCTGAAAAAGGTTTTGACTTGTTCTGGAATATAAGTAGAACAAAATATTAAAGAGGAGAGAAAGCACAAGGCAGGGAGTTAGAAAAGCAAGTACAAGGTTCAGTGGCAAAGGAAAGTGGGTACATTCAGGGAAATGCTTTCATTCAAAAATAGTGTTCACTTTTGTATAGGAGTGGTGGGAGAAATTAGGTCGGGAAGACCTTTTGGGCTACCATTGACAATTTTAATTTGAACCTGAGCGCAATGGTGAGCCAATGAGGAATTTTAATCTGGAGGGTCGCACTTGTCCGTTCTTTCATGCAACAGCGAATTATTAAGTGCCTACCACATACCAGGCACTGTTCCTGGCTCTTGGGATAACTAGATTTGCAGTTTAGAAAAATTACTCCAGCTCCAGAAGAGAAAATTGATTGCCAAGACTATAAAATAAGACGTGGGGATAATAGCTGAGATGCTGATCCTATAGCAGAGGAAGGAAAGCGTTCCGAACTAAAGAAGTAGAAAATGGCATTGGGAAACAACCTACAAATTTGAAGGACATTGCAGAGTAGAAGCCACGGAACTTAGTGCCTGGGTTGATATGGGGTTAGAGTGAGAAAATTCCAGGCTCACCTAAGAATTCTCCGGGGTCCTTCCTCAAATAACATTTACTACTTGGCAAAACTGCCTTGAAGCAACATGAAGGTGTGAGCAATTAGAAAGGTAGAGTCAACTCTAAATGAGATAATATGGAAAAATCAGTTTCCTAGGAAAAGATGGCAAGTGACGATTTGAACACAGTTATAGCAATTGCACCGTTGGGGATTTACCCCAAAGATACAGATGCAGTGAAGTGCCGGGACACCTGCACCCCGATGTTCACAGCAGCAATGTCCACAATAGGCAAACTGTGGAAGGAGCCTGGTGTCCATCGAAAGATGAATGGATAAAGAAGATGTGGTCTATATGTACAATGGAATATTCCTCAGCCATTAGAAACGACAAATACCCACCATTTGCTTCGACGTGGATGGAACTGGAGGGTATTATGCTGAGTGAAATAAGTCAATCGGAGAAGGACAGACATTATATGGTCTCATTCATTTGGGGAATATAAAAAATAGTGAAAGGGAACAAAGGGGAAAGGAGAGGAAATGAGTGGGAAATATCAGAGAGGGAGACAGCACATGAAAGACTCCTAACTCTGGGAAACAAACAAGGGGCAGTGGAAGGGGAGGTGGGTGAAGGGATGGGGTGAGGGGGTGACGGGCACTGAGGGGGGCACTTGACAGGTTGAGCACTGGGTGATATGCTATATGTTGGCCAAAAAAACTCCAATAAAAAATATACAAAAAAATATTTTGAGATTCAAGCAGGTTCTTATATGTATGAATAGTTTATTACTTTTTTGCTGAGTAATATTCCACTGTAGTGATACATCCAAATTGGTTTACCCTGCCATTTGTTGACGAACATTTGGTTCTTTCCAGCTAAAGACTATTACAAATAGGCCACTCTGAACATTTCATGTAAAATTATTTCTATGGACATACGCTTACTGTTCCCTTGGTAAATTCTCATAAGTTGTATGTTTAACCTATATGGTGGGTGCTTTTTAACTTTTTAACAAAATGCAAATTTTCCAAAATGATTGTACCATTTTGTATTCCCAACAGTAATATTTCTGTTTTCCACTTCATCGACATCCTTGCCAATGCTTATTATGGACAGTTGTTTCAGTTGCAGCCATTCTAATAAACATGTAGTGATAGTTCACTGTAGAATTAATTTGCATTTCCCTAGTGACTAATGATATTGAGCATATTTTTATGAGCTTTGTATGCCATCCATATATCACATTAGCAAATTTTAAAAATCTTCTGGCCATTTTGAATTGCATTGATTGTTATCAGTGACTTTTTAGAATATATGTAGATCATAAATAATATATAATATATATTATATGTAATATATAATAGGATATATATATATTTAACAATGTACTGGAGGTTCTAGTCAATGTCATCAGGCAAAAATGAAAAATAATAGAAGACATTCAGATTGGGAAAGAAGCGAAACCGCCTTTATTTGAAGAGGACATGATGATTATCTATGTAGAAAATGTGATGGAACCTAATTACAAAGCTCAGAGAACTAATAAATGAGTTTAGCAGCATTGCAGAAGACAAAATTGATACAAAAATGAAGTGTGGTTTACATTAGCAGCAACAACTGGAAATTGAAAGCAAAAGCACAATACCACTTACACTGACATCAAAATGTATGAAACATTTATATATACATCTGCCAAATCTGTGTAAGACATATGATAAAAACTACAAAATATTGCTGGGAGAAATTAATCTTAAATAATAGAGAAATACAGTTTGTCCATGAGTCAAAAGACTCACTAGTGTCTTTGACTCAATATATATTCTCCCCAAACTGATGTATAGATTCACCACAATACCAATTAAAATTCTTAGTTTGTTTGTTTGTTTGTTTGTTTTTTGTAGAAATCAACAAACTGATTCTAAAATTCAAAATGCTCAAGGCCTGGAATGCTAAAACAACAACAAAAAGATTCCCTTGAGAAAGGAAAACAAGGTTGGAGGGCTAATGCCACCCAATTCCTGATTCCATGAATAGTGATATGGTTATTATAAAGTTGCAGTGTTCAAAAGGATCCGCTATTGGTAAAAAAAAAAAAAAAAAAAAAAAAGTAATAAAACAGACCAAAGGGACAGAATATAGAGCCCAAATATAGACCCATACATTTAGGGACAACTAGTTTCTGACAAAAGTGCAAAGGCAATTAATTCAGTGTAGAAAGGATCTTTTCAACAAATGGTGTTGCATTAATTGTCTATTCATATACAAAACAAAACATGAGCCTCCATGAGTCCTTCACACCTTAGACAAAAATAACTCAAAATGATTCACGATCTAGATATAAAATCTGAAAGTACAATTTCTAGAAGAAATAAAATTTTGTCATCTTGGTTTAGGCAAAGATTTCTTAGATATAACACAATCCTTAAAAAAAATTTGATATACCAGGCTTCATCAAAATTATAAGCTTTACTGCTTTACAAAAAAAAAAAAAATGAGAGCATGAAAAGACATCTCACAGACTGAGACAAATACTTACACAACATATACCTGAAACTATTTTCCATTTGTTTTCTTAATGCTTATTATATAAGCTATGAAGGGACCAGTGTCTTGTCTATGCTCTAAGGGCTGTGTGCCTACCATCTCAAATAGTGCTCTGCACATAATAGGTTCTCAAAAAATATTTCTTTAATAACAACTAAGAAATCAGCCTAGAGGTGGAAACTGAGTAAATAAATTTGGAAGTCTCAAAAGCATTTGAGTATAAGCATACAGAATTACTTCTCAAGCTTTAGTGTAAAATGAAGTCTTTTTGGAATCTTGTTAAAATCTAGATTTTTTAAAAAAAAGATTTTATTTATTTATTCGTGAGAGACAGAGGGAGGGGTAGAGACACAGGCAGAGGGAGAAGCAGGCTCCATGCGGGGCATCCGATGTGGGACTCTCAAGACCTAAGACAAAGGCAGACGCTCAACCACTGAGCCACACAGGTGCCAAAATTCAAATTTTTGATTTGGTAGTTTCTGAGATGGGACTTGAATTTCTGCATTTCTAACAAGTTCCAGGTGATGGCAATGCTGTAGGTCCTGCCACTATTTGCTGAGAGGACATCCCATAGCATTTGAGTCAACTCAAGACAGAGGCATTTAAGAGAGGATTAAATTAAAGTGTGGAAATTAACATTGTTTATGAAAAAATTGACAATTTCCTCATTAGTTACATGAGGTCATCTGCTGAGTAATAGTGGCATGGAACACTAGAAAATATTTGGAATAGGGAAAGATGAAATAAAATGAGAGTTGTTTTCAAAGAGGAAAGCAGGTCAAGTAATTCCATTTATCTTTTGAAACATATTAACAGAGAAAACATTAAAATATAGACTTTATGTAGTTTATAAATAAAATTTAAAAATATATATTTTTACATATGGAAATTCAATGTTCAAACAAATTAATCTTTTATGAATATCATTACAAACTTCAGGTCTTTTCAGGTTTTGTTTGTTTATCTGTGTTCCTATTGTTTATTCCCTCCCCCCCCCCCCATAACGGCCCCTATCTTTGCTTAAACCAAATTAATGTAAAAGATCCGAAATGTAAATCGGTTTGGTAGGACAGCTTGTTAACAATGCCAGGAAGATCTGATAAGGGAATAAGTTGGAATTTGATTGTTCAAATGAAATTTGGGAATTGCTCTAGATTTTGTTAATATGCTCTATATCTACCTTCCATTCCTACGGGGAATGAGGGGTTGAGAGTAATGAGCACATATTTGATGTGCAGGGTGGGGAAAAAACTGTCACCAAAGAATACTTTTTACACACTATTAAATTTCATATAACTTGCAACACATTTTATTGAGAAGACAAAACATGTTAGGGACAAGACCCTCCCAATCGTATAAGCGACTCATCACACTGCCGAATAGCTCTGCGGGACAACTCTTCCTTTTATTGAAATCAAAGTCTGTCTCCATTCAATTGTTCTCGTTCCTGTAGCTCCACGGAACATAAATTCCAATTCCTCTTCCAGGTTTCAGATTTTCAACTACTTTGAAAGCAGAATTGCACCTGCCAACTCCTCTAGGGCTGAATATCTTCAGCACCTGTGAATGTTTCTCAATGACAGGAGCTACAAACATTTTATTGTATGGTTCACACTGCCCTTAATTTGTCTTCACTACCTGCATCCTATTGAAAATGTGTCGACAGCAGTAAATATTACTCTTAGGCATTGGAGCAAAGGACTCCGTTAATCCAAACACCACGTGTGCATCCATACCGTCCAAATTTAAATTTAGAATCAGTTTTTGTGCCAAGTAGGCATCAAGTAAGAACCAGTTTAATTCAGAACTATACTGCTTCTTGCTCGCTTCACTGAAGACTGGACCCACATATCCTCACACATCCTATCCCTCATTTAGACCACATATCATACTGGGGAAAAGTGACAATGTATCTACCAATTGTTACTTAAACTGGCAAGACATTCACTCTCTTTTAACTGCAATTTTTCCATGACGCAAATTAATGTACACCCAATTATATTTGCCCATCCATAAAAATTATAGACATGAAAGCCTTTTGTGAAAGGAAATGACAAAAATAATAGTGCTTACTATTTATTTCAAGTTTTAATGAATTTATCCATAGTCATCAAGCTCACAAAATTTCACGTTAGACAAATCTGGATTTAAAATATAATTGTATTACTTATTCTCTCTATTTGATCTTAAGCAAGTTTTTAAATCTTTTTTTTTTTAAGTTTTTAAATCTTTCTGACCTTCAGTTCTGTTGCCTATACATGTATTATGGGTATCTAACTTGTATCTTTTTGAGGAGGATAAATGAGATAACTAGTGCAAAGTGTCTAATGTAAGGCATGGAAAAGAGTAAGCAGCTACTAAGAGACCCATATTGTCCACTCCTCATAAAAGACTTAGTCATCAAGAGCAATTGTAGCTATTTTTATTTTATTTTATTTTATTTTATTTTAATTTTAATTGTAACTATTTTATTGCACATCTTGATTGACTTAGGGCAAAAATATATGTGGCACATTTAAGAAAGTTTCCAATTTAGAACTTTTTAAGAATTAACTCAGAACTGAGCTTTGGTTACTTAAAACATAAGCAGATTAGCTCATTTGCTTGAGGTACCAGATGTTACTACACATTTTGATTACAGATACAAACCTCAAATAATCTTCCCAAATCTGTTATTAAAAATAATAATATATATTTTTACAAAATACTTACTTTGTGCTTGGCATTGTGCCAGATAGTTTATGTATTTTCGGTTGAATCTTACATCAGCCCTGTGGGGAGCTGTATTTATTTGACAGACGAAGAATCTGAAACAGAGAGAGACTATGGCCAGACTGTTTAAAAATATATATATATGAGGAGAAAAACCAAACTTTATAAAATGAAGGCCACTAAACATGGCATTTTTAAAAGAAATGATGAGTGTGTATCCTCTTCAATGTCTAAACAACCAGGTAATGAGTCAGGACTTTGAGAAGCAAAAGGACAAAAATTAATCACTGTGTTGACTATCCTTGGGGGTGAGGAAATAAAAGTCTTAAGGCTCAGACACACACACACACACACACACACACACACACACAAATTAAAAACGCACATAGCAAGAGCTAGAGGCTATACTAAATTCTGATATGGGATTGGGGATCTAGAGGAATTAAGCATAAATGCAGTGATATTTATGACAACAAAGCTAACAACATTTTTTTTTATTTTATATTTTTGGTTTTGCAAAGTTTATTTATGTAAGTAATCTCTACATCCAATGTGGAGCTTGAACCACAACTCTAAGATCAAGAGTTGTGTGCTCTTTCGACTGAGCCAGCCCAGTGGCCCAAAACTAATAACGTGTTTTAATGTTTCACAGGCTTTCTTGTTTGTTTGTTTGTTTTTTATTGAATACAATAAATGGATATTATGCTATGAAAATGTCCTTATTTTTTTTTCAGTTGGGTCATTTCTAAGAAGATATTTTGCCAAGGTTAAGACTGCTTAACTTTTCCAAACATCATATATTTAAAGCTTTTGTGTGTTTATTTGTTTTACTTTTAGTTTTTTTGTTTTTAAGCAAAGGTGATTGTTTTCACAGTTTCTTTAGGAATTCAGCAGACAGAAAGAAAACAAGAGAGGAAATAAGAAGATCTAGCCACAAGTCTATCCTGGGTGTTAACAAAAGATGTCAATATCACTTAGCAACTAAAATGTACATTTCTAGACAAAAGGAAATTAAAATTACTGTAGTAATCCTCCTTCAGTAAGGTATTACTTTAACCAGACTTTCTCTTCCATGCCATCCAAAATTATTCTAAAAGATTAGATTTTTGTAACTGATACATTTTTGTGTCAGCATCCTACAAAGTCTAATTTAAAAAGTGTAGAAACTTCTATGCACTGATGGTATCTTTCCAAGGCTGGAAATCGTGTTCTCTTTGCTTTTTTTATGTATGAAAATTAATCACTTCAAGAGCATTAAAAAGCTCCTTTGGCAGAAAGCCAGACTCTATTCCAGGCTCCTACTTTACCACAATACTGAAGAGAGATAGACAAGTGTTTGAGCTTTACAAAATTAATTTTCTGATTCTGTTGAACTATTTTTGAATTTTTCTGTTCTTGTGGAGCTTCATCTCATGTTTCTGAAGTTTTAAGTTCAGTGCTTCACTTGAATTTTTGATCATGCATTTGTTTATGAGACATGCATGATGCCAATACCATATTCCGTTATTCTCTATTGAAACATTGCAGCACAAGTAGAGTTTAAAGAAACAGTTTTGATCAAAGAATTTCCCTTAAGGCCATGACACATTTTTTCTTACCAGTTAATCAGCTTGAAGCCTTGCAATAAATTAGGTACAATGACTTGAATTCTTCAAATCAAGAATGACACTAATTTCTATGAGGAAAGCAGCCCTAGTTATAAGCAAGATTTTCTTTGGGGGCTTGTGCCGTGTGTATAAAGTATACAGAGAAGAGAAAAAGCAAAGTAAGATTGCCCTTAACTGGAACAAAAATATGGTAATCATAATTAGTACAATTCTCTTTTGAAAAACATCAGATCATATTAAGAATAATGGATATTAAGTCTCTTGCTAATATTCTGATGCCAGTGAATCTCAAATCAAGTTTAAAAAATTTCTGAGAACAAAAATTTAGATGTCGTTGTCTCAGTACATGAAAGAGTCTTGATTTATCAATGATTTCCTGTGTGTTGATGGATAAAGGGCAGATTTTTAAAAGTGACAAAGATCTGATAACATGGATATTAATAGGTTGTTTCTTTTCAATTTCTATAAGTATACTTATGGAGACAGAAGGGGGAAGAATTTCAGTGCTATATTCTCAATTAATTAAAAATCAAAGAGCTTAATTCCCCATTAAGTACCATCAAAATATCTTTTTTCCTATGTCCATTGATTCTTTGGGATACATTTTTATTTCACAAAGGTTCAAAGGCAATGTTATGCATTGATTGAAATTACAATCTGTAAAATCACGGTCCAGGGGCACCTGGGTGGCTCAGTTGGTTGAGCATCCAACTCTTGGTTTTGGGTCAGGTTATGATCTCAGTGTTGTGGGATCAAGCCTTGCACCAGACTCCATGCTCAGTGGGGAATCTGCTTAGGATTCTCTCTGTGTCTGCTCCTCTACCCCACCACCCCCAAGAATAAATAAATAAATCTTTAAAAAAATAATATAAAATCATTGTCCAGTATTTTAATATATCATAGTATTAACTAACAATGGTAATACCTAACAATCTCGGTTGGAGACTTCAATATAAATAATTTTCATTTTGGTATTAACCTAGTGTCTAATTCTCTTAAAGTGAGTGGTTAGAAGTGGAGATGGAACCTCCAAATGTAGTGTTAGCTTTGGATCAATACTTTTCTATTTTGACTCCTCTGTCTTAGCATAGAATCCACACACATCAAATATCTATACTTTTTAAAAAATATCTGTACTTTTGGACCCAAGTGGACTGTCAGTGACGCCTAGGGAAAATGTTCGTCAACCTTGTCTAAGAGAAAGAGCATGCTTTTGCCACTGATTTTCAAACTGAAGTCCTGGACTCTAGTCTGATTAAATTGTTTTAGGGTTTCTAGACATTCTCCACCTATTTCTGTGGCCTACGAGAGAGATTACTTCAAGAGTTGAGGCCAAACTGTCATGCCTACCTCATCATGAAAGTCAGTTTCCAGCAAAGCCCAGGAAGAGCGTAGAGATTCTTTGCTCCTACGCAGTCAAAATTAGCAAATGCCCACTATCCCAAAGTAAGCATAACACACTCTAAACACTCTTCCTTCAAGAAATTCTCTCTTTTGGATGATTTTGAATAGTGCAGAATAAAATATTAAAATACTGATCGATACAGATCAGTATATGCTTAAGCCTCAATATCAGTAGTACAATACTACTAAGTAATGCATGGATTCATAGCGATGCTCCAAGTAAGTTAAATTAGATAGCCTCATTCTTGCCATGTTCTCATTAGGAAAGCTTTTATAGATAAAGATAGAGATAACTTGGTTCTTATGGGGACATTTAGATTGGTGAAGAAGAGAAGGAACAAAATTGAAAGTGACAATTTAGCAGGAATAAAGATTGTGTTGGAGGAGAAAGTGTAAGCTAATTCAACTTGACGAGGGAGTTGATAATTTGAGCAGAGTAGGAGTTGAGAAGCAAAATAGATTGAAAGTCAATTTCAATGTTAATCTATGCCAAGGGATCTTTAATTAATTAATTAATGGAGGCTAGAACAATAGGAAGCTGAGGACTTAGGAAATTATGCCTAATGAGTTATAGTAAAGATTTTCTTGGTTTACTCTGAGGTGCAGCTCAGAACCAATATGATCCTCTAAGAATTGAGAATTTAAGTATTCAGAAATCATCTATTCTAAATATGAGAACTTTAGGGTATTCTAAATTCTTTTTGAGCCATTGTTCACAGTAACTCTCTCTCCCTGATGTTACTAACTCTTGCTTTCAGACCTCTAATTTATAAACTGACGATACCTGCTTTTGCAAAATAAGAAGACAGATAGTTTAAAAGCAAGTTGAGTGAGGAAAAGCCTTTCTAATTTTGACTCAAATACCAAATGCAATTTAAAAACAAGATTGATAAATTTGACTATAAAATTTAATGACCCAAAATATATAAGCAAAGAAAAAGAAATGATAAACTGAAAAATATCTACAACATATATCAGATAAAGAGCCAATATCCTTGATTTACAGAGACTTTAAAAATTGATAAAATCATGACCAAAAATTCTTTAGAAATGGAAAAAATACACAAAAAAACTTAAAAAAAGAAATTTAAGAATGATCCTTAAATGTCAGTGTGATGTTGATTTCATTCATAATGAGAAATGTAGGTTATACTATAGAGAACTATCACTTCTTGTCCATCAGACTGGCAGGAATTCAAAAAAAAATTACACTATGTTGATTTGATTGTGTGAAAACAGGCCATCTATACATTGCTGGTAGAATGCAAAATAATTCAACTTTTATGGAGGCAAATTTGGCAAATGGCAATATTGAAACAAACTTTGTGTTCATTTCCCCCATTCCATTTTCCAAAAGTTCATATTTGGCCACTTGGCTTTTAAAAAAACCTACAGTAATAAGGTAAGGACTTTTTTTTATAAAAGTGAAACTTCTCTTCAAATTTCTTTCCACCAGCAAAAACAGGTAATAATATTGGTCTTTCATAAAAGTGAAGTGGTAATATGCGAACTTTCAAAAAGCAGAAGGATACCTGCATATATCTACTCCTTGAATTCCTTTCTGAAACAATTGTAGTATTGTACTTTGTCCTCATTAATGAATAAATTCAATAAAATGACACATGTTCATTTTATGTTTGAAAAGAAACTTGAATTTGCCTTTTGAAAAAAAACAATTATTTAATAATGTGTGCATGTATATATATACGTATATAGTTTATATTAATACACATACATTTATTTCCTTGCACTGTCCACTGAATGGGCACATTCTTACAGCATAATGAGCAAATCTAACACTTGAATCTAGGTCTGTATATTATTTCCAAGTAAAAGGAACCAAGGCTTCTTGAAGAACTTGCTGTTTTCAGTTTTGTGGCAGGCTAAGTACAAAAAATGCCTGAGGTATTTTGTGATACTAGAAATAAAAGAAGTACTCAAAAATGACAGGTGCATATCATGTGAACAAGGAGCTTGCTCAAAGGAGCTCCTTTGGCCAAATCCAGGACACCAAATTAAACAACAAAATCATTAAGTAGAGAAATGATTTATAAACAATTGGAAAAATTGGATTCCATGAGTTTATACTGAGACACATACACACTTGATGATAGACAAATAAAAGGAAAAGGAGACTTCTGGATTATAGATGCCAACAAGGAAGAAACAGAATTGGCAAACCACCATTTTGCAGCTATCATTTAAAAAATTCCTTTAAAAAAATCATGGATGGATGACAAACCTAGGGTGAAATTTTGATGAAAAGGATATTTGCCTCCCAAAAATTGCCTAGTAATTACAAGGGTAAAAATAGTACCTATGCCGTGGAGAAATCAGACAACACCTTGACCAATTAACATCATCAGTAAATGCCAGATGGACACAGTGTCTCCAGATGTAATACCTACAAAGTACACAGCTTTGTGTTTTAATATTCTGGCCAGGAACATATAAACTGAGTTGAATCATAGCCGAACAAATTAAAATGTGGAAAGAAATCTCAGTTAAAACCATGCAGTATACAATGTCCACAGTAGCGAATCTAGGTAAAGAGTATATGAACTATTTCTATTCTATTCATTCAACTTTTAGGTTTGAAGTTATTACCCCAAAAAAGTTTTTTTGTTTTTTTTTTTTGTTTTTTTGTAAATGCATTAAGGGGCACCTGAATGGCTCAGTCAGTTGACTGTCTGACTCTTGATCTTGGCTCAGGTCATGATCTTAGGGTCATGGGATCGAGACCTCTGTCAAGCTCCACACTCAGTGGGTGTTCTGCTTGAGATTCTCTCTCTCTCTCTCTCTCTCTCTCTCCCACCCCATGTACACACTCTCTCTCTCTCAAATGAATAAATAAACCTTTAAAAAATATGTTAAAATACAACTTCTCTTGACAGAAGGAATTCCCTTTTGTCTTATACTTTCAAATTAAAACATATTTCCATTTAATTCATGTATACTCTGTACTTCTGGAACATTCTAACAGTGAGTTTAAATAAGCATGCACTTATTTGTGTGACTGACGTAACTATAGAAATTATCTTTAAAAGTGGCTGATTTGGGGGACATATTCCTAAGTTTTTAAATACACATTCACATAAACTCATGTATTTTAATTACTTTAAAATGAGATTTTACTTCTTAAAAATGAAAAAATATTGAAAGAGTTTTAAAGAAATAATAAGATACAATCTTCTAGATAGTAGTGAAGATACTGCAAAACAACATTTACAACATGAACATTTCCCTTTTATTAAGATTATTTTTTTCTGTAAGACAATATCCATGTTAAGAATCTATGTAAGCACATTGTGCTGAATTATAAAAAGTTGATTACATCACATTATGTAGAAATCCAGAAACGAACATCAGTTTCAATAATGTATTATATGTAGACATAATGTCACAATAAGCCAGTTAAGAAATGCACAGAAGACAAACAGACATTTCTCCGAAGAAGATATACAAATGGCCAACAGACACATGAAGAAATGCTTAGCATTACTCATCATCAGGGAAATAAAAATCAAAACCACAATAAGGTACCACCTCACACCTGTCAGGATGACTAAAATTAACAACTCCTGAAACTACAGATATTGGCAAACACGTGGAAAAGGAGAACCCTGTTGCATTTTTGGTGGGAACGCAAACTGGTGCAGCCACTCCGGAAAACAGTATGGAGATTCCTTAAAGAGTTAAAAATAGAACCACCCTCTGTCACAGCAATTGCATCACTAGGTATTTACCCAAAGGATACAAAAATGTTTATTTGAAGGGGCACGTGCACCCCAATGTTTATAGCAGCCCTATCAACAATAGCCAAATTATAGAAAGAGTCCAAATGTCCTGATGAATGGATAAAGGGGATGTGATATATCTGCTTTATATGCAACAACGTGGATGGAACTAGAAGGTATTATGCTAAGTGAAATAAGTCAGTCAGAGAAGAGAAAGACAAGTACCACATGATTTCACTCATATGTGGAATTTAAGAAACGAAACAGATGAACATATTGAAAGGGAAGGAAAAATAAAATAAAATAAAATAAAAACAGAAGAGGAGACAAACCATAAGAGACTCTTAACTATAGAGAACAAACTGAGAGTTGCTGGAGGGGAGGTGGGGGGTGTGTACCAAATGGGTGATGGCCATTAAGAAGGGCACTTGTTGGGATAAGCACTGGGTATTATGTAAGTGATGAATCACTAAACTCCACACCTGAAACCAATACTATGCTATATGTTAACTAACTTGAATTAAAAAAATAAAAGAAGAACCTACATAAGCACATTGTTCTAAATTATTAAAAAGTTGATCATGGGGTGCCTGGGTGGCTCAGTCAGTTGAGCATCTGACTCTTGATTTCAGCTTAAGTCATGATCTTGGGGTCTTGGGATTAAACCCTCCAAGAGCTCCAAGCTCAGGGGGAGGCTGCTTGAGATTTTCTTTCTCCCTTGCCCTGCCCTGCCGTGTTCTCTCTCTCTCTCTCTCTCTAAAATAAATAAATTTTTAAAAATGTGGATTATATCATATTATGTAGAAATCCTGAAATGAATATCAGTTTCAATAGTGTGTTATAGATAAACATACCACAGTTATGTATTTATAAATCACAATTTGTGTTTATGAACTAGCATACATTTTTAGATCACCAAAGTGGTTTTCATCATGCAAAAATAATCAAATTACAAATTTCAATAAATTTTCTATTGATTGACATATGTATATAGATACAGTCATCACTTCATTGTTTATTTATTTATTTATTTACTTACTTACTTACTTACTTTTTACTGTTTATATATCCAGATTTGTTCTGAGGGTTTATTTTTTAAACAGCAACCTCTGAAATAAGTGATATATATTAGAAATAATTTTATTTTGGAAATAAAATGATTTAGTTACATGGAAATTATGGCAACTCTAAGAGCTTATATTAAAAATATATTAAAATTGGGGATCCCTGGGTGGCGCAGCAGTTTAGTGCCTGCCTTTGGCCCAGGGCACAATTCTGGAGACCCGGGATCGAATCCCATGTCAGGCTCCCGGTGCATGGTTAAAATTGTATATTAAAATATATATTAAAATATCTACTAAACAAAATGATTAAAGTTAATAAGTGAAACAAATGTTGATTTAATTAGGGAAAAAATGAAAAAATGAAGGAAGGAAAAATTAAGTATCATTTGTTGTTTTCTAAAAGTATTAGAATGATGTTATTATAACAGTGCTATTCTTACTTGTAAAGCACTTTATTCACAGAAGGCATTGCATTATTTACTGGGAATGAGTCACACCTGTGAGTCTATTGCCTGGAATCACCCAATCTCCAAAATGGCTACTTATTCTAATTAGCGGACAAAGAACCTCCCCTAGTCACAAAGTCATTATCCTCACCAAAGTGACTGTACTTCCAGAATCCTTTAGAGAGAGGTTAATCCATCAGAGCCTAATAACAAAACACAAATATGTTAAAGAGAAAAATGACCATCTAGAAAAGTCCATGCTTGTTTTGTCATCCTAAACATAGCTTCATTATTTTTTTTTAAATCACACTATTTGGAATATGTAGGACTTTTACAATACGATGTGAAATAACTATTATGGAAGTAAAAATAGAAAAAAAAAGCCATACCAAAGAAGAGTTGGAGAACTCTAAATGAATCCTATGGACAGATCTTACCTATATCACCTTTTTGGCTGGAAATTGTGAATTGATCAAAATATAGGACCTTAGTGGATTTTTAACGTATTCTGATACTTGATGCTAATAATGATTCATAGATGTTACAAATAAAGGAAAAGAACCAGAGCCATAAAGGAAGACTATGACTACCTGCTGCTCTGAAGATCTTGGTTTCACAGTTTCCTGAATCTTCAACTCTAAAGGCTTTATTGACAAAAGGATAGTGAGCCAGTGAGCAGACTTCAAAGCAACTTCACAGATCCAAATTTCTTCATCATTTGTCTCCTGTGTTATTTTACTTTCACATGGAGATCAAATCATACTAATTGTGATATCTTTCTAATTTAGCTAACATGTTGGGTTACATCAGGGATAAGCATTCATCTCTTGTCATCCATTAGTGGAGTACTGCTTTGAGAAGTGAGCAATCTAATCTATTAAACAGAAATATACTTGATTAGCTTAGGATTCTCTTTCTTTGCATGTGAAAAAGGTTAATCAACTAAAGCACAGGTTTGTGTTTTTCTCTCCATGTTTGATGGCTCATTATCTGGCCGTTTTGGTATAGATTAGGATTCTGTTGGCAGTCATTTCTCGTTAAGACATTGCCCCCATGTCACTGTTGTATTCACAATTTACTGTGTTGTGGTTTTGAGACATTTGGAATTCGGATACATGCATTTTTCTCAACTAAGAAATCAGATCAGCAATTCATGTCTAAAGTCCTATTATCTGTTGTGCTTGCTTTCGTTTTATAAAGAAATTTCTCATTTTCTATTCTTAATACTAAACAGTATGAGAAATACATAAATTGAAGTTTGAATTCCCATTTTGGGGGGATTTTTTGTAAAAGAAAAAATATATTTGTGCTGTTAATTTGATAGATTAGCATTGCAGTCCATCTCAGACGTATTACATATCTCCTACCATTATGTACATACATACACACACACACGTTTGAACAAGTTATGTCCAAAGACAGATACTTCAGGTTTCTTTTTTTTTAAAGATTTTATTTATTTATTCATGAGAGACACAGAGAGAGAGAGGCAGAGACACAGGCAGAGGGAGAAGCAGGCTCCTCACAGGAAGCCGATGCAGGACTTGGTCCCCTGGACTGGGATCACACCCTGAGCCAAAGGCAGACGTTCAATCGCTGAGCCACCCAGGCATCCTGAAACTTCAGTTTTTAATTCTGAGTTTTAAAGATCATGCTTCAATTCTTTCTTTGTCATCACATGGCTCTCAAAGCTTTCTTTAACTGTTGTGCTTTATATGTTTCAACTTTATTCTTTACATCCTCTTATGTAGTGAGAATCATTACATCAATATTTGGTGTATCCAGTTACATCTCAGGTCCTCCAGTATAAAATTATTCTTGTCTCAGTCATCTATTGCCTTTACAGTGACGTGCAACAAAAACCACTAAGCCTTCGTGTACAGTAATTATGATAATGAGTGTTTATATTTGCTCCTCAGTCTATGAATTGTCTGGTCAGGCATTCGTATCTGAATTGGCCTCAGTTTGGCTCACTGATGCAATTGCTGTCAGGTGTGGTTTGACTGGATAGATTTGCAGAACTTGGCTGGGCTCTGTCACAAGTCTGGATCCTTAGCTAGACCTTTTGGAGTGACTTGGCTCTGTGCTCTCTCTAATCCTCCAACAGACTAGCTTGAGGATGTTCTGGTGGAGAAAATAATGGACCAAGAGAGAAGATGGGAGACTGAAAACATTTTTCTATTATCTGCATATACCAGGGGATCTGCTATCCTACCAGCCATGGCTGCACTCACATGGCAAAGCACAGTCACCTTGGCATGGCAACTTCCAAAGGGAAAGGATATAGGAAAACATGAAAAATCAGTGTCACTAATGAAAACAATTTTCCACAATCCTATTATAATTTTCCCAAAGGATTTTAATTTCTTTTTTTTTTCTTCCTCAATAGTACCTTTTTACTGGGAAAAAAAAAAGTGATTGAAATTTAGTTGTTCAATCAGCATGTGTTCATCAAATACCTAGTAATATGTTCCAACACAGAATGTTCATTCCAAGGGTGGGTCAGGCAAAGAACAATACAGAAACAAGTAAACTATATAGTCCCCCGGATAAGAACTAAGGAGAAAAATGAAGAAGGTGTTGATGGGCTATTTTAAGTTCACATTCAGGGAAATCTTCATAGATAAGAAGGAAGAGAGGAGTAAGCCATGAGAATATCTCTATGATTGTTTGGGTTTTGTTTTGTTTTGTTTTTTGTTTTGTTTTGTTTTCCCAGAAAGAAGAAATAGAAAGTTGAAAAGTACAAGGATTAATGATGACCTCCAAAAATAACCAGAAGACCATTGTAGCTCTTGTGGGTGCTCAATAGGGTCAGGAGGAGGAGGTGGGAACAGAGAGCTAACAAGAGCTCATTATACCAGATGGGACATTTTAGGCCATCATGAGGATTTTAACTTTTATTCTGAGTGAAACAGTAAAGAATTGGGGGAATTGAAGTGAGGAATGTAGAGATGGGACTTATATTTTAAAAGTTTTTTGGGGGGAGAGGTGGCTCAGTTGGGTAAATGTCTGTGTTAGGCTCAGGCCATGATCCCAAACTCCTGGGATGGAGCCCCACATCAGGGTCCCAGCTCAACTGGGAGTCTGCATCTCCCTCTCCCTCTGCCTGATGCTCCCCCTGCTTTGTGCTCCCTCTCTGTCAAATAAATAAATTGAATCTTTAAAAAAAAATTTTTTTAAGTTTTTTTCCTAGTTGGCTTATTGAGAACAGACTCATAAAATAGAGTAAAAATTAAGATTTTTTACTCTTTTGAAGACTTGTGTGAGGAGAACAGTAGTTGGGCAGAATGTGGTATCAAGAGAGAGAGTTTTGCTTACATGTTTTTTTTTTTTAAGACTGGAGAGGGGATCCTTGGGTGGCTCAGCAGTTTGGCACCTGCCTTCAGCCCAGGGTGTGATCCTGGATTCCTGGGATCAAGTCCCACATCGGGATCCCTGCAGGGAGCCTGCTTCTCCCTCTGCCTGTGTCTCTGCCTCTCTCTCTCTGTGTCTCTCATGAATAAATAAATAAAATATTAAAAAAAAAACGAATTTGGAAGTACTCCATCTCTTTCTATCTTTCCAAACAGCTTTAGGAGAATAGGTATGGTTTCTCCTTTCACGTTTGACAGAATTCCCCAGGGAAGCCATCTGGCCTTGGACTTTTGCGTCTTGGGAGGTTTTTGATGACGGCTTCAATTTCCTCCCAGGTTATTGGCCTGTTCAGGTTTCCTATTTCTTCCTGTTCCAGTTTTGGTAGTTTGTGGCTTTCCAGGAATGTGTCCATTTCTTCTAGATTGCCTAATTTATTGGAGTATAGCTGTTCATAATATGTTTTTAAAATCGTTTGTATTTCCTTGGTGTTGGTAGTGATCTCTCCTTTCTCATTCATGATTTTATTAATTTGAGTCTTTTCTCTCTTCTTTTTAATAAGGTTGGCTAATGGTTTATCTATCTTATTAATTCTTTCAAAGAACCAACTCCTGGTTTTGTTGATCTGTTCCACAGTTCTTCTGGTCTCGATTTCGTTGAGTTCTGCTCGAATCTTAATTAACTCTCTTCTTCTGCTGGGTGTAGGGTCTATTTGCTGTTTTTTCTCTAGCTCCTGTATGTGTAAGGTTAGCTTTTGTATTTGAGTTCTTTCCAGTTTTTGAATGGATGCTTGTATTGTGATGTATTTCCCCCTTAGGACTGCTTTTGCTGCATCCCAAAGATTTTGAATGGTTGTATTCTCATTCTCATTAGTTTCCATGAATCTTTTTAATTCTTCCTTAATTTCCTGGTTGACCCTTTCATCTTTTAGCAGGATGGGGTGGGGGTGAATGGGTGATGGGCACTGAGGGGGGCACTTGACGGGATGAGCACCGGGTGTTATTCTGTATGTTGGTAAATTGAACATCAATAAAAAATAAATTTATTAAAAATAAAAAAATAAAAAAATAAAAAAATAAGACTCGGGAAATTATAGTTCATTTCTATGTTTGTGAGCATGAACCACTGAAATGCAATTAAAAAGTCATGAAATAGTGATGCGTGCAACCAGATGGATGAACCTCACAAACAGTGTGCTATGGTGAAAGAAGCCAGATAAAAAGGAGCCCATTGATAAGAAATATCCAGGAGATACAAATTGAGGGAGACAGAAATCAAATCAGCGATTGCCAAGAGCCTGGATTGGGAGTGAGGATTAACTGAAAAAAGAGTTCTTAAAAATCTTGTGGGGCTGATGGAAATGTTATGAAAGTAGGTTGCTGCGAAGGTGGCATAGGCCTATAAATTCACTGAGACATGGTCAATCGTATACTGACAATGGATGAGGTTTATGGTACGCACTTCATAAATACTTTAATAAAGCCGTAAAAAAGCAAACAGCTGGACTGGCTTTCTGTCATGTGTTACCTAAAGGGCCTTAATTAAGATAAGCCTATATTATTCATTCTGGAGTTGAGAGGATGGCTTGTGAATCACGGAGTCATAGTGCACACGTCAGGGATATCAGATTGTAGCTTTAGCTTAGCTGTCTTCTCTAGTAAAGATGACCTGACATAAAAATTAAGATGTTGTCCGACAAGGGAAATTTGTGCAAATTTTAGCTAACAGAATTATCTTGGATATTTTGTTTGTCCTTATAGCCCCACGCCATACACTTTTCCGGGTCCTGCGTGGCTGAACTCTATGGGCTGCATCTTCTTGACCTCGGACTTCCAGTGAAAGGCACCAGTAGGAAATAGGGGTTCATATCCCTGCCTTCTTTGCCACTGGGCTTTAGATGGGCAGTCCTTGGCTTTTCCTATCAAAAGCCTCAGTTTAGTCCTTCTAGCTACAGTTTTAGCCCTCTCCAGGTGCACATGGTCACTGGTCTTTCCAGCGTAGGGTTGGTAATGGCTCCTATTATTGCTAATCCTAAAGTCTTTTAAACAATCCTTATTGGTTTCCCTTAATTCTGACTGTGCTTTTGCAAATAGTCAATTTTTTTTTCTCTCCCTATTACTTCATTTAAACACCTATCTTCTCTCTGCCAGGAAACTTAAAAAACTGATTAATATCAAGAGTACAAAACATTTCTGGTAATATCTAGTCACCTTACATATTTGAAGATCATTTGAAACTTGCTTCCTGGAGGAAATGAGGCACTGGCAATCCTTGCATGTGGAGATCAGGGCAGGTTGTGAACGAGGCATTAGGAGATAATTGTGATGACCAAGGCGTTTAGTCACTATGGTGACAATGGTGTTGCAAAGATTGTAGAGCCAGGAAGCTGACATTTCAACCATATGCCAGGCGATTTTTGCATTACCAATAACTATGGAATTTCATACATCATACATGAGAAGTTGCCATGGTGAAATAAGTCCAGAAAGGCTGCATCACATTTAAGCAGATTTAATTATTGAAATGTGATTGAAAATACCAATTATGATTTTCAAAAAAAAAATTTAAGATTCTTATATAAATGTAGCATGATCTGAAGCATGTCTATAAATTTTTAGTGAACCTCACTGAACTTAATAAACTTGTCAAAAGTTTATTTATTTATGAAGAAACCAGCGAGATGATAAAGCTGATTCAAATACTATTTGTTGAAATGAGTAATTTATAAGCAGTGAAAAATAAACATAAGAATAGAATTGGTACATTGTATATAAAACTAGTTAATAACCTACAAGGCAATGAATTCATAACCAGAACCTTTGAGGTTATTATTTGTATCAGAAAGAAATCATTTGCATAACTCTCAGACAAAAATCTACAAATTAAGTTATAATTCCGTAGAGTGTGAGCTCTAACCAGGAGTAAATGGCTAAATCAAACACAGACACATTATGCTTGAAATATTAATAAGCTTTCAGGTAGGCCTGATAAATAATGGCCGAGTACGACATTGGAAGTCCATGCTGCCATCGCTTTGCATTACTTCCAAATTCTAAGTACTTTTTTCCTTGAATTTATTTAATATAGTTTATATTATTAGTTAATAATAATCACTATTTTTATTTTTATATTGAGCCAAGTATGTTTTGCCTTATATTTCGTATTCTCTGTGAAATATGGACAATATTATAAAATAACTTCAGGATTGCTCACTATAAAGCAATAAACATGCTTAGGGTAACAGTAATGGTTTCCCAAACTTCGTGTTAGCTAACATGATTTATGCTTAGCTTCTAATTCTCATGGTAAAAATACACATGCACATACTTAGATTTTTTTTTTAATCATGAAAGCCCTTTTGAGTGATAAGCTAAAAAAAAAAAAACGTACATTTTTCTGAAATCTTCAATTCAGAGCCTCAAAAACTGAGATTCTTCATTCAAATGAGCCACAGAAAATCTGATTGCCTCTTAGGTGTTGGAAACACCATTAGAAATTGCTTTTATATGCCATTTTAGAATTTTACTTGCTCACTAGGAAACAAAATGTCAGAAATAATGAATCAACATTATACATATTGAAGTTGCAAGATGGAAAATAGGATTCAGATCAAAGGTCTCTGAGAGACAAAACTTACAAACAAATGAATTTTTGACATTGAAGAACGCATTGCAGCCTATTTTTAAATTCCTATACACAGCCACTGGAGCATGCTGAATGGTTTTGTGTTTCTAAATTTCCTTTATACTTTTTTCTCAAAAATCTCCTATGACAGAATTAGGTACTTGTACAAACAAAGCTGTTGATAAACCCACGGATATTGTGCATTCTCTTGAATATGAAGATAAATAACAGTGAATAAATCACTACAAATTTAGATTAACCCCAAAGATCACTTCTAAATCCTAGAGGCTTATGGTAATATAAATGCATAACCAAATTATGTGATGGAAGATGGTGAAATTTGAAAACTATGCTTTAAAGCTTCAGTGACAAATTCACTCACCACTTAACAGAACACAAAATGTAAAGATTGTCAAATTATTAATTTGGCTACAGACCCGAAGTTTAACTAAGTGAGGTTTTTAGAATAAATCTCTGTTACCCAACTACTATCCCCCAACATGGTATTTTTCCATCTACGTTTGCTAGTCTTTGAAAATAAATTTTAGGAGTTGGACTTTATGCATATAAAGATCATCAGTAAAAACAAAACAAAACGAAACAAAAAAAACAACTGTAGGGGAGGGTTGTTATATGGAAGAGGTTTTTTATGACCAATGAATGTATGCACCTGCTTTCATTCTGATACCACAAAGGCCTGAACGCTTAATCAACAAAACATAGAAGACAGTTAAAACCTGTGTGGGCCCCAGCAAAAACTGGAACAGTCCTTATAATCGGTAAAGGCAAATAATAAAGAGACTGATATGACAGTGGTAAGATCAAGAAAATACAGAAATAGAAAAGCCGTGTTATCACTGATGCGTGCTGGGAACTTCCCCAGATGACCTCCATAGTCTGACCTGCAGAAGACTGTTGAAGGGACAGTGAAAGATGATATTTTGTGGGATTGCAACAGGCTGATCTCTTATGCCAGTAGATAGAGGGAGGCCAAATGATCAAAAAACACCCCAAAACTTAAGAAATGCAAATCATTGAGTCATTTAACTTTTGGTTCAAAATCTTCCTTTAATATTTTTGAAATGAACTGGATGCTAATAAAACAAGAAGTGTGGGTTTAAATTAATATATATATATATATATTACATATTATATATTCTAATCAGAAAGATTTTTCATCTATTGATCTTCAGACACTCTATTGCCTGGTTCTATCATTCCCATCTTAAAAGTAAGAACACAGTCCATGGCTGTTGTTACTTTATAACCACAATGTACTGTGGTAGTCACCTATCACTATACAATGAATTATTCCAGGACTTCATGGCTAAAAACAGTAATCATTTATTATCTCAGTTTCTGAGGGTCGGGGCTCCTGGAATAATTTAGCCAAGTGGGTCCTTTTGAGATTGTGGTCAACCTCTCAACTGGGCTGCATTAGCTAAGGTCTTGGCTGAGGTCTGAGAATCTACTTGCAAGAAGGTGCCCTCCCATAGCTGTTACCAAGAGCATCTCCTTGCTTGCTCTTGGCTGGAAGCTTTAGTTTCTCATCATGTGAGTCTCTCCACAGTTAAGTTTGAGCGTCCTCAAGATATAGCAGCTGGTTTCCTTCAGAGCCAGTGATTGGAAAGAGAAAAACAAATTTAAAAAAAAAAAAAAAAGGAATGACAAAAGCCCAAGTGGTACTTATAACCTAATCACAAAGGTGACATTCAAGGATGCCTGGGTGTCTCAGTTGGTGGAGTGTGGGACTCTTGATTTTATCTCAGGTCATGATCTCATGTGGTGGGATTGAGCCTGTGTCTGGCTCTGCGCTCACCAGGGAGTTTGCTTAAGGATTCTCTCCCTCTGACCCTCTCCCCACCCAGCTCTTGTGCTCTTTCTCTATATATAAAATAAAATAAATCTTTTTTTTAAAGATTTTATTTATTTATTCATGAGAGACACACAGAGAGAGGCAGAGACATAGGCAGAGGGAGAAGCAGGCTCCATGAAGGGAGCCCAATGTGGGACCCGATCCTGGGACCTCAGGATCATGCACTGGGCCGAAGGCAGACGCTCAACCCCTGAGCCCCCCAGGCATCCCTATGTTGTAGTTTTGTGCTTCTTAATGGGCAGTTTATTTCACACTTCCTTTAGATGCTTTTCACAGAGTAGAGAAATAGCACTGATTTACGGATACTTACATTGTATCCAGCCACTAACCAAAGTCTCAATTTTTTTGTTTTGTTCTCCATCTCTATCACTCAAGGGTTTTAGTCCTATCATCAGAAACAAATAGATTTTGTCTATATTTTCCAGTGTTTACATCAGGCATTTATTACTTTAAATAATAAAATGCCTTACGGCATTTTCTAATATCTCCATGTAAACATTAAGTAAAATGAGAAATCCCTGCCGAGTTCCTGGCTTTATTTTACATGGCTCTTGGGTTTCAATGTGTAGCATCATTTGTCATTCATTTGGGGGTAAATGCCAAGTATTATATTTAGGTAAGAAATGTTGCTTATGCTTAAATTTTTAGAAGAGTGACCACCCAATGGTTTCCTTTTCATCATTTGACATAATTTCTTTCATTTGTTCAGGCAAATTTTGTATATACCCTGTACAATTCCCTTTGCTGGCACTGTAATTGTGGTCTTAGCATGCCTACTAAGAGGAAGAGGTTTTTAGCTGTCATACATTGAGTTTTAGTGTTTCAAAAATTGGGTAATAAAATAAAAAGTTTTAAATCATTTCTTCATCACAAGAACCCTATAAACGTACACATCGATTTAGTTTTCTAGACTTTGTTTTTTAACAATTTTATTTATTTATTTGCGACAGAGAGAAGATAGCACAGGAACAGGCTCCATCCCAGGATCTGGGGATCATGACTTGAACAAAAGGCAGATGTTTCACCGAGTGAGCCACCTAAGCATCTCTGGACTATTTTAAAACAGTTTTGTTATTGACGTTTGCATCTAAGTCTGTTCAGCTGCTATAACAACACACCACTGACTGACTGAGTACCTTACAAAGCATAGAAAACTACTTACTACTCCCTGTGCTGGAGGCTGGGTAGCCCAAGACTAAGATGGTAGCATGGCTGCCCTTGGATGAGGGCCTTCTTCCTGGTTCAGAGTCGTGACTTCTTGCTGTGTCTTCTTAGCCATGGATCGCCCTGACGCCTTTTATAAGGATGTGCTGAATTCATTCACGAGGATTCCATCCTCATGATGTAATCACCTCTCCAGCGCCCCACCTTTTAATACCATCATTTTTGGGGATTTGGATTTCAACAAATAAATTTGGGAGTGTACAAATGTTCCCACCATAGTAGTTTATATCTTTTAGGACCTCATATTGTATAAAATAATAGAGCTAACCGGTCTTTGGTCTTGATGATATTTTTTAAACTGGATCTGTAGTTACTTTTCCACTGTACTTAATAATTAATGGTCTAATCCAGTATTTTGATTCAGGGGGATTAATCTTGTTATTTTTAGTTTTTTCAAGAGATCATTTCCTCTGGCATTCATTCATTTGTTCATTATTCTGACCATAAATCTTCACTGAGGATTAGCATGATTATTTTAATCATACCAGTATCTGCTCTTTAGAATTGTTTCCTTATCCCAATCATGCTTCTTTCCTTCTTAATCTTAAATTTTTCTCAACTTCATCGTGATGTAATTGACACAGAGAAAACTACATATAACTAATATATGCAACTTGGTGAGACATAAGTATACATTCATGTTGCTATCATCAAAATCCAGGAAATGAGCATATTCATCACCTACAGAAGTTTCTTTGTCTCTTATGGTTTTTTTTTGTTGTTGTTGTTATTGTTGTTATGACAAGAATGCTTAACAAGAGATCTACTTTCAACAAATTTTCAAGTACATGATACTTATTATTTGGAACTTGAATACAAATCTCTCAGCTTCTTAGCCTGGCAGAGATGTCTCTACAGTGAAGCAAAAAAAAAAAAAAAAAAGTGAGGTTTCAGATTGCTTTGCCTTCTCTGATTCCATTTAAGACCCTGGGAGGAGTCAAGCAAAGTGTTCCCCCCAATTGCTTTTTCATAAATTTTGCAGACATGATCTTAACTTCAATCATTTAATAATGCCATTTCGTTCCAATCTAATCTTCCCTTCATCACATTTGCCCTTGTGTTAAGTGTCCTTGCAGCAGTCAGAGACATTTTTGGCAATAAGCTAAACTGAGTTGGACATACGTTTAGCTAGGTTTATGGGGTATATCTACATGACTTTTATTCCCTTCCACGAATTATTAGTGCTGGACATTTGGAAGTAGTAATCACTACAAAGAATGCTCTAATGACTGTTGGAGGAGGTCCTCAAGAGGACATGGTGGCAAGTGGACCATTGAGCTGGACCCCAGCAATTGAAGGCTCCCCATTGCCTTCCCTATCCTTGGAATATATGTTTTCCCACCAATTCTACAATGGGAGCCATTTTCAATGTCGCAGCCCTGAGCAAGCAACATGTTGTTGAGAATCTCGGGATGATATATGTGACTGAACCTAGTTAAAGGTTCTATAGAAACTTTTAAGATTCTGGTGGGCAGATGCAGAGATCTACCCATCTTGTGGCCACCCAAGATAAGCTTTGTATGTAAGTTTCCTTGTTTATGAAACCTGCCACCCATGGAGTGGCCTGCCTCTTTTTCTCCTTGTGTTCCATGTATGAATGCCAGTTTCAGATTCCATCAGGGAAATTCCTGAGATCAAGACCCAACAATGATCTATTTTTATTCATAATTCCACATTCCTTTTCTTTAAAAAGATCCCCAGATTATATGTCTCAGGATCTGCAAAACCTGTCCAGTGTACTTTTCTCTGTATTAAAAGTAGTTTCATTGAAGTCTTTCTCCCCATATGTATGAATAACAAATAAGGCACTTCAGTCTGAAAAATAAGGTACTTAAGCATTATTTATTGTACAACTCTATTTTTCCTTTATTGTATTATGCATCATGACTTTGAAGACTAATTCAACAGGGTTCCTGCCTTTGAGATGTCCAAATCTAAGAGTGTTATATTTTTAAACAAGGTAGGACAACATAACATAATAAATGCTGCAATAATGACATGACCAAATGTCCACGGGTGTAAAATAGAAGGAAGCAGCAAATCTGCTAAAAGTTGGACACGATTCAGTGTGAATCTCATATACGAATGGGCATAGAATAGAAACAAAAGCCATCTAAGACAGAAAACAGCATGATTCCAGGCATAAAAGAATGATAGGTATGTGTTCCAGTGCTGTGTTAGGTCAGAAGTTTATGGATTTTTTCGCAGAATTTGCAAGTCTATGTTTACTTGGTTATTTACTAGATCAAACATTGATTTTTATAATTCGATTGAATCCATTGTAATCAACAAGACACCTAAGGCACTTGTAGCATTTTAAATAGGAAAAAGCAAATATTTATATAATGTAGGAGTAAAAACGAGCTTGTTTTTCTGGATTATTTAGCTCAATAATTAAAGGCAATTTCAATAACTGTCTTTAGAGAATCACCCTCTCTGGAAAAAAAAAGACTATTGTTTCCTGTACCATAGAAATATAATTTCCAGTGCTCAAGAAACTCATTTTTAATAACTGTGTAAATTCCATGCTTGGCTAATCAAGAAATGTCATACTGAAAAAATATCATGTATTTATTTTATAACATAAACCTTCATGATGTACTTTATAAAGGATATTACGATTTAATTTTAGAAAACTATCTTATCTCTTAATGATGAGTTTTGTCATCTGCTTATTTGGGGCCAGACTAATTTTTCTTCTCACATCATTAACTTGTTTCTCTTTTTCTTTTTCAGGTTTTTATTAAATTCCAGTTAGTTAACATACAGTGTAAAATTAGTTTCAGGGGTAGAACGCAGTGATTCATCACTTATATACAACATGGAATGAGACCTCAGCAATAGTGGTTATGAGCACGGAAACAGGGATGCCTGGGTGGCTCAGTGGTTGAGCGTCTGCCTCCGGCTCAGTGCATGATCCCAGGTCCTGGGATTGAGTCCCGCATCAGGCTCCCCACAGGGAGTCTGCTTCTCCCTCTGCTTGTGTCTCTGCCTCTCTCTGGGTCTCTCATAAATAAATAAATAAATAAATAAATAAATAAATAAATAAATTTATTTATTTAAAAAAATGAACATGGGAACAGTTTCTTCCAAATCTTGAGTTCCTAAGTATTGTCGTATTTGCAGTAGTGTTACAGGAAACCTACATTCTGAATTGTAATTTTTTTACATATGTTTACTTTCATGGTCACTTTGTGGCTTTATTTTTTGCCAGAATCCATTTTATCTACATAAACTTGAGCTCTGTATCATCATTAGTGCTGTAGCTTTTTACAGTAGTGTGGTTCTGATTATTCTATCTCTGCAAAAATAGCTGCTTTGTAAATGAAATGCTTGATATAGTAACTTTATTCTTTAAGTGACTCATGCATGAATTCATGAAAGATCATTTTAAGATTCAAGGCACCAGTGATTTTTGAAATCTATTTTGGAGATATAATACACCCACCATCCTATAAAACTTTAAGATATGGAATCAAGTGATTCCACTCCAAGAACTTTCTTTTACACTTTTACACTTTCGCATAAACTGAACACTTATTAGTACACTTATTGGACCCTAATAATATGGTACATCCAGTATAATACATAGGAATAGTCACCATTCTCTGCATTCTCATTGGACAATAAATCTTGACATATTTATTCTTCTAGATAATTATAATTTGTTCTTTATCATTATTCATTATACTATTAAACTTCTATTGAATTCTTTTATGCTAATCAAACATTACACTCAATGAAGAACACATTTTCTCCAAGACAGTTTTTAAGATAAAATTACATATTTAAAGTTGTTTTTTTTTTTCATTATTATCACCAAAGATTGCTGTCTTTTATTAATTCGGTTACCAATGTTATTTTGGTAGCATTTTTGCAGGACCTTAAAATAATTCAAAACTTATAGTTGAAAACATTTTGGAAAAAGAAAAAAATTTCATTATTATCAAAGGTTGCCATGCTTACATTTCTGTCATGTTCTTCCATTTTTACTGTGAACCCTATTAACTCTATCTCTATATTTTATTTATTCTGATTAGAGAATAAAATGCAAGTAATATATACTACATCCACTTATGAGATGTTTATGCACAAGATGACAAAGACGGTAGTGGTGGCGCTGAAACACAAATCCAGTCTCCCTCAACCCATTTCAGGTGCCTTTTCCACTATGACTCTCAGTGTGGGGCAGCTTCATGTTCAGGGAAAATGTAAGCCAAGGAATCAAGGCCAAAGGTCAAAAGTGAGAGACAGTGAGACAACCAGACTGAGAGACACGGAGACTCTTGAGACAACTGTACCAGGAAATAAAGAGGTAAACATAATCAGGAACAGATTATGGAGGGCCTAAGAAGTTAACCTTAAAGCACATATATATATTTTTTCCCTTAAAGCAAATATTAAAGGCCAATCTCCCAATGTGTACATGCCTCCCTATCTGTCATGATTTTCATACCATCAAGAACAACTATAAGCTACTAAATGATACTTGAAGATATTAATAAAACTTCCCAAAGTATCCGAGTTAATTGGTACACAGCTAAGCTAAATATGCTAATCCTAGGGTTAGTTTTCATTTCCTTTTGTTCTTCTGCTGTGCATAATTTTGTAAGCAATAAAATCATATGAAGACAATATATCGTGTTAGATGTCAAAAAGAAATAAAGAAACACTTAGACAAAAGGTAGTGGTGGAAACAGAAACTGAGGATTTCTTAACACAGGAAGTAATCTTTCTTAAAAAAGTTATACTTCCAAGAATGCCTGAGTGTGATGGTTAATATTATGACTCAACTTGCCTGGGCCATGGGTACCGAGGTATTAGATTTAACATTAATCTGAATGTATCTGTGAGGGTTTCTATATGATATTAACTCAGTAGGTCTGAGAAAACAAAATTGCCTTCCCCGGCTTGGGTGATCCTCATCCAATCCACTGAAGATCTGAATAGAGAAAAAAGAGAGAAAGAAAAAGAATTCCCTTTCTCTGATTCATTTTGATCTGAGAAATTGAGCGCTTTTCCCATCTTCAGACTGAAACTGAAAAAAATCAGTTCTTCTTGGATCTCAAGGCTATCAACTTTCTGTGTGGAATTTACACTATCTGCTCTCCTGATTGTCAGGTTTTTGGAGTTGGACCAAAGTTATACCAGCAACTTTCTGGGTCTCCATCTTACCAACTGCAGATCCTGGTACTTCTCAGCCTTCATAGCCACACGAGTCAATTCCTTATGATACATTTCTGATAGATACAGAGATAGAGATATAAATGATCGATGCAGATAATATAGATTAGATACTAATATATCTCCCCTTGTTCCTGTTTCTTGTGAGAACTCAGACTACTACATCTTATTTGCTGGATTATCTGATGCCTATAAAGGGTGATGAGCTTTATCTTTCTACTGAACTTTCTCAAGTCTTTTATTGGCCTAAATGCATGGATTTTTTTTAATGATGCAAAGAATTAACAAGTGAGTCATTCAGTCAAATAGACATTTTCCTTTTCCATTACTTATTCTCTTAAGTTTTTTGCTAATCTAATGAGTTGTTTACCCGAAGCAACTTTACCAGGCTTATTTTAGGAGACCTGAAGACCATAGTTACCATCATATGTCAAAATTGACTCAAGATTTCTCTTGAGTCCTCCTACTCATCTGCCCATAGTGAGGCAAAGGCTTCTTCTGTTCCTGGTTCTTTCTGAGATAGGCTGGCTGGGCCACGCGGGGGCTATTACTGCCTGGGTTGTCCCAACAGTAGCAGCTCTTCTGCATTGGAGACAGATACGTGTTTGTCCTACTCATTGACTGATTTTATTTTACTTGAACTCACCTTAGCTTGCTATCTAGGTCGTGAGATACAGAATATCAAAGGCTATATGTGAGTTGGGATGGAGAAGAGCTAAGAAGCCACTGAGGCAGATTTGTGTTTAGGTCTCAGACTTGCTAGTTTTCAAAGAAAAAAATAGAGAAGGGAGAGAGAGAGGAAGAGACACGATAATTCCATGTGACCAGCCTGAGCCTCCTAGGACTTGGGGCCTAAATGTTACATGGTAAAAAAAATCATTTATTTATCTGTCTTCATCTTTTCAATATGTTCACCTCTCAGAAGCCTCAGTTAATAGGGCCTCGAGTTCAGTTCAGATGAGTTTATTCATATTTTTGTTAAACATAAATTATGCAATCATTATTCCTATAAGTAAACAAATCATGGCATCTCAGGAACACTGCATATAAAGGAGCCTGCATCTCAGAAAGGAAGATAATTGAACCTCAGATGGTTTAAATGAAAACATTTAACAGAACTTAAGTCATTTATAATCATATTCCATTGGCCGTGTAAGCTCACACGGCAAAGCCTGAAACTGATAGTGTGGGAAATAGACCCGACCCTAAGGGAAATGTGGCAAGGGCAGGAAGGAAAATGACTATAAATGATGAACATAAATAGCTTCAAACAGTTCCCACTTAATTTTTTTCTGTTTGTTATCATGCAATGCATTGTAAATATGTCCTCGTTCCTATGGCCAAGAGTTTATTTTGGGGCATATATGCCTATATTTGGAGCTGCTAGATTATGAGTTATATAACTCAACACACAAAATAATGTTGACTTGTTTTCAAAAATTGTTTTGGCAATATACATCTTCCTTTGTTATTTCTGCCTTTGGTGTTGGGTCAAATTATGATGGTAAAATTGATATTTCATAAGTATTTTATTTGAATTTACATGAATATATATCAGGTATATGTGTGTATATATATATATATATATATATAAAAGTATATATATATATAAAAGTATATATATATATATCTTTCAAGTTTTTATTCCTCTTTTAATAAAATGATTAAAAGTAAAAAATGCTAGGGATTAAGAAAACCTTCTTTAAATCAAAGAATAAAAAATTAATAAGGAATTTTAATGGCCAAATGATATTATTGGCATCTATTTTTATAAAATTTGTAAATAATCAAACCATGCTTAATGGTAAAGATGAAGTCTCTTTGAGTGATTTGGTTGTATTATTTTAAGGAGAAACTGTGGCACAGATATTGATTATTCTCTGCTAGAAGTTGACAAATCACATTTATTGAGTTCCTAGTATGTGACACAGGTTCTTAGTTGATAGAGCAACAGCAAGAAACAAACAAATATCCCAACCAAGTAACTTACCTTAGAACAAACTATGTAATAAAATATATATCATGTAGATGGTGACAAATATTCTGGAAAAATAAAGTAAAGTGAAGAAAGGGAAATAAGAATCTGGGGGTAGAGATAAGAGTATGGACCTACAAATAAAATAGACTTTCAAGGGCAGATAAATGCCCTTGCTTTCCTCTTGACTAATAGCTTCTAGCCCTGAGCTCTTACAGAAAGGTAACCATTATTTCATCTTCTTTCTCTGACCTTTTCCACATTTTATATCCCCCACAACTCCTCTCTTATATTCACTATTAAAACATATTTTCTAGGCATGCCTGGGTGGCTCAGTGGTTGATCGTCTGCCTTTGGCCCAGAGCGTGATCCTGGAGACCCGGGATTGAGTCCCACATCAGGCCTCCCTGCATGGAGCCTGCTTCTGCCTCTGCCTGTGTCTCTGCCTCTCCCTGTGTCTCTCATGAATAAATAAATAAAATATTAAAAAAATACATATTTCTATTAGGGATATCCCTTTTTTAAAGCCTGAAATTAAATAAAATAGAGGAGATGATGTATATCCAGTGATCTTTATATAAGTTCTAAGAATACCTGAACACACATCATATTACCGCTTAGATATTTAAGTGTACCAAGACTTCTCAATCATTTGACCCAGGGCAGTAAAAAACACATTCATCTATTCTCTTCATTATTATGAGATTCTATAAAACTAGAATTCTTTATCAGAACATAATCTGGTACTCGCATTTGAGAGAATCGTGATCAGTTGCCTTGTCCTCTGTATTGCCCCAAAGTTTTAATTTAAGGATAACAATCAAAGAGCAGGTGGTTTCCTGGAGATTAATGATCCTGCAGGAGGCATCCATATCCTTGGGACGAATATCTAATCATTAATCCTACAGAAATGTAAGATAGGAAGTTGTTATCACCACCATCAAATGGAAATTCTTTTTTCTTTCAAGTAAGTATTTGCTTTATTTCAAGTTGATGGAAAAAGGTCCAAGATGGACATTCTGTAGGCAGAAGGACTCTATTAATTTACTAAACAAAGAAATACCAGATAAGAAAAAAATCCAGGGCAGGTAGTGCTATAAAACTGACTCAACAGAAAGGAGTTTTAAATTCAGTAAAGTATATTGCTAAACAAAGGTAAGCTAAATGTTCTCCATCATCTGCCATTCTCAGATGTTTGGATCACCACTTATTTTCCTAATCGCTGTATTGTTAATTAAAAAATCCTTTAATTCTTCATGAGATTTTTATCAGATTCAATATATCTTACCCATTACGGCTTCAAGTTGCCATGTAACCTTTGGAAATAGGTTTACACCTACTTCCCCAGGAATAGTCCCTTTTTCTGAGTGACTCGCAAGTTGCTATCCTGAAATCAGAGATGAACTCAACCTTTTATGTAGCGACACTAATTTTTCCAAGTGAAAATATAAAACCACATGCAGAAAAATGAATCCATTCTTCCTTTTATTCAACACACGTCTACTGAGCATCTACTAAGTGCTATATACTCCTCTAAAAACAGAGAGTATTGCCGTGAAAAAGAAAGACATATTCTTGTCCTTAAGAATATATATCATCATGAGGAAAAACGCATTGAATAATAAATGCTATATGAAGGAAAAGTGCCATGTATAAAATTAAACAGACAGGGAGTTTGGGTGGGGTGCAATTTTAGATAGGAAGATTCTCTGAAATGATCCTTGAGTACTCCTCAAGGAAATAAAGGAGCAGCTTATATAAAAATACAAGTTAGAAGCTTGCTGGAAAAAAAGGAGCAAGAAGTACAAAAGTCCTAAGATAATAAAATATTTGGCATATTCAATGAATATAAGGAAGGTTGGCGGGCTGGAACAGAATAATCAAGAGGAGCGGAGAATGTTGTTGGATTTCATTTTGGATGGACAGTCTGGGAAAGAGCATTTAAATCTTCCCATACCACGTTAACGGGTCTGATTCTCCTTTGTGTTATGGCAAGCCATTGGACAGCTTTCTGTAGGGCATGACCGAAAATGGCATTTTCAAAAAAGATTTCTCTGGCTACTGACAAAGACTGTCTCCCTAACCAAATTCTGCTCAGACTCTTCTGAGCTATTTCCTTAACTAGGCCACAACCTTGGCCTATAAAAGCCACAGACTCTCCATCCCCCTCCACCCACATCCCCCTCCCGCCACCAACACACAAGCAGTAAGAGATCCACACAAACACTAGCATATTTCTAGCAGCTCAAAGCTGCTTTCCTGCATGACTGCAGGCCCCTTAATTTCCTGCCTGGGAAAGCTCAAGGCTGCCAAAAGAATTTACTGTTTGTTCCAGCTAACACCTGAAGATAAGGCTTTGTCTCCAGTCTCTGCGGGGAAGTAATAGCCTAACTTCAGTAAGTGCCAGTTAGCAAACCCAGATGGTCTAATCGCATTAACCACTGCCCCTTCTCACTTTTTGGAAATTTTCACTTCCCTGTTCTGCTTCTGCTCATCCCCTTCCCTAATCCCTCACTCTCCCTCTAAAAAGCCCGGTCACTTCTACACCATTGTAGTTGAGTTCAGTTCATGCCGGACCCTCTACCCTATTGTAATAGTTAGTACTAAATAATCTGTCCTTTGTGCTTTAACTAGTGTCTGGCTTTGCTTGAAAAATAAAGTCACTGGAGAGGAGTAAGAATTGAAATAGTGGGACAAATCAAGAGGTTAACGACATGATCTAAGCAAGGTATTGTTTCAGTGGAGTTATAATACTACAAGTGGTGGGAAATGGTTGGATCCTGGTGTATTTTTGAGGCTAGAATTGTATTTACGATGGATGGCGGATTGGATCAAGGATATTCGTGCTTTTTTTTTTTTTTAACCTAATTATTACCATAGAATTCTTCACTGAATGGATATTTTAAAGTTTTTATAAATGTATAGTTTATTTGTATAAGTTTTTATAATTTACATCATAATGAAATCCACGGATCTTAAGACTACAGTTTGATGAGTTTTGACAAATAGACTCATAAGATACAGTCTTACCAATACGTAGAACCTGAGTGTTTCCTGGTGCTCCTCTTTCCCAGGCTCCCAAACCCTCAAACAGCCACTGTTCTAATTTCTTTCAGCCTAGATTAGCTTTCGCTGCCCTAGAACTTCATATAAACTGAGTCATAAAGTAAATATTCTGTGTCCATGTTTCCTTTAATTCAGCCTAATGCTTCTTGAGATTCATGCATGTCATTTCACACCTTAGCAGCATATCTTATTTTATTGCTCAGTGTTACGGACTGAATGCTGTGTTGCCCCCAAAATTCACGTAGTGAAAGCCAAACTTGCAATGGATGATATATGAAGGTGGGGACAGGGGATGAAATTAGGTGAGGTCATGAGGGTAAAAACCCTATGATGGGATTATTGCCCATATAAAAAGGGGATGACATGGCAGAACTTCTCTCTGCTGGGTCAAGAAGGTGGCCATCTGCAAGCCAGGAAGAGGGCTCCACCGAAGCCTGAGTCAGCTACCACCTTCACCTTGGGCTTCTCAGCCTTTGGAACTGTGACAAATAAGCGTTTTAGCAACTGGACTAAGAAGACAGGCTGGATGGACTTAATACAAAGTGTTTCTCCGTTCTTCCCTTGACAAACATTTGAGTAGTTTTCAGTTTGGGGCACTGGTGCATAAAAATATTCTAAATATTCTGTTTAAGCCTTTTATTGGATAGGTTTTAATTTTTCTTTTGTGAATGTCTACATATGGGATTGGTAGGTCGTCAGGAGATATGTTTAACTGTTTGAGAAACTACCAGAACGATTTCCCAGTGGTTGTGCAACTTGCAATTCACCAGCACCGTATGAGAGTTCTAGTTGCTCCACATCCATAACCCGAGAATGTTATTTGGCTTTTACATTTTAGACTTTTTTTTGCAGGTGAAAAGGAGTATCTCAAATTGCTTTTAATTTGCATTTGTTTAGTGATTTGTCATCTTAAACTGCTTTGCATGTGCTCTTGAATGGTCTGTGTTTCCTTCCTTGCATAGTGCCCGTATGTATCTATTACCTTTTTCTTTTCCTTTTTCTTTACCATTGTCTTTTTTTAAATCACTGCCTTATAGGAGTTAGTTACATATTTGGAGCAGAGGCCCAGTGTCAAGTATATGTCCTGCAACCATGTCCTGTCACAAAAAACAAAAACAAAAACAAAAAACCAACAGAACTTTGCCTACTCCACAAGCATGAAGATGCTACCCTCTTGCCTCCTGGAAACTTATTTCTTTTAGCTTTTACACTTAGATCTATAATCCATCACCGATTGTTGTGTTTGATATAAAATACAGTCAAGTTTCACTTTTTGATGCAGATATTAATTTTTTTCTGCATTATGTGTTCACAAGACTATTCTATTCTCCTTAAATCACTGTAGCAACTTTATTTTTAAGATGAATTAGTGATGTGATTGGCTATCTACTCTGTGCTCCCTATTTTCTTTCACTGATCTATTTGTTTACATTTACGCCAATGGAACAGTGTTTACTACAGGCTTGTAGTGAATCTTGAAAGCAGGTTTCGGAAGTTGTCCAATTTAATTTTTGGCAAGTCTGTTTCCTGGTCAATGCATTACACTTCTGGCTAACACACAACTAACTCTTTTGAACTGCCCCCTCCCCCCAAACCCCCCCGGGCCTGGGAGGCATATTCAAGCATCATGACTTCTTGGCTCTTCTCAGCAGAAAGACCCAGGAACCCACGAAGTATCTCTTTCACTTGTAAATGGCCATATGCATCAGGCTTGAAATACTTTCTCCTGTAACCGAGTTTTCTGGCCAATTCATTACACATCTGGCTTACACACAGCTGTGCCTGAGTTCTCTGGCTTTAGCAAGACTAGGAGCAGAAAAGCCACATCCATTCATTTGGGAAATATAAAAAAAATAGTGAAAGGGAATAAAGGGGAAAGGAGAAAAATGGGTGGGAAATATCAGAAAGAGAGACAGAACATAAAAGACCCCTAACTCTGGGAAACGAACTAGGGGTGGTAGAAGGGGAGGTGGGCAGGGGTGGGGGGTGACTGGATGACGGTCACTGAGGTGGGCACTTGACGGGATGAGCACTGGCTGTTATTCTATATGTTGGCAAATTGAACACCAATAAAAAAGAAATTTATAAAAAAAATTTAAAAAATAAAAAAACAAAAAAAATTTATACCCCTTTTAAAAATATTACTTGAATAACTAAGCAATAGTTAATTTTTTCAAGACTACGTGAACTTGAATTATAAAGATTTTAAGGACTGCATGAAACTAGGTAGATGGATTTACAGGTACCTTTTTTGGTACGTTTCATTTTCTGAGGTAAATTTGTTTTAATGAATAAATTTCTTTTTATTCACAAAAAAAGGAAAAGAAAAAAAGAAAAGCCACATCCACTCAACCTGGCTTGCCAGTGCAAGGTGGTGGAAGGTCCCGGCTCACCGGCTTGTGCTAGCTAGCAGGGTAGAGGGAGGGTGTCTGTCTCCAGGCAGAGTTCTGATAGGTGCTCTGCTCCTCCAGCATGAGCTTTTAGATTAGCAAATAAATGTCCCTCACATTGAGTCTAACTGCTTTACAAGCTGATGTATTTTTTTTTAAAGATTTTATTTATGTATTCATTAGACACAGAGACACAGAGGCAAAGACACAGGCAGAGGGAGAAGCAGGCTCCCTGCAGGGAGCCCGATGTGGGACTCCATCCCAGGACCCTGAGGTCATGCCCTCAGCCGAAGGCAGATGTGCTCAACCACTGAGCCCTCCAGGCGTCCCCTCTCCTACTTTTCTTGATGTGGTCTTTTTACTCATTTGTTGTGGAGAAGCAATTTATCTAATTGTCAGCTTTTATCAGAGGGAAATAATCCATATATAGCAGTAGATTTGGTGTGTTCACGATGGAACTGAGCTCAGAATCTTTCTATGCCACCATCTTGTGGAAGTGTCTTCAGTGCTCTTTTATGGAGAGAAAAGTTTATTCAAATCCATCTTTTTTAGTTTATGCCCCACTTTAAATATTTGTCAAAGATGGTTCATTTTACTAACAGCAAAGCCATTCTCATCTCTATATTATACATTTGTAAATAAATGAATAAATAAATAGTTTTATAATATTCTCAGCAGGAGTTCCCTATGGCTTCTATTGAAAAACAATGAGTTGAATTTAGATTTTCAATTAATGCTACAATAGAACTATGCAGGAAGCCACAAAACATTTAAAATTTGCACAATATTCATATAGAAGTTACTATTTTTTATATTGTTTTTTGGGGGTAAGCTTGCTATAATATTGCTTTGAAAATTATGTTACAGTTAAAAGACAATTACTGCATTCTGCAGTGGATTCAGGAAGAAGAGAGAAATCCTGGTAAAATTTACCTTTCTTTCCTTATAAGGTTTTAATCTTTGTAGTATTTTAATAAAAAATCACTAGTAAAGCAGAAAATAGATATCAATTTGTGCATCAAAATATTGTGGCCAATTTGCTCAGATATGCCTGCTGAAATCTGAGACCCATACATTGTTTTCTCTCCTGCTGCCTTTCTGAAGTCAGCCAGTGTGCCCCAACTTCTACACTCTTCAACTGCCTGGCTAAAATCTTGGCCTGCCAATAACTGTCTTTTCTGGGTGCCTGGATGGCTCATTGGCTAAGCATCCAGCTCTTGGTTTCAGGTTAGGTCATGATCTCAGGGTTCTGAGATAGAGCCCTGCAACAGCTTCCTGCTCAGTGGGGAGCCGACTTAAGATTCTCTCTCTCCCTCTTCCTTTCCCCCTACTCTCTCATACCCTCTCTCTCTCAAATAAATAAATAAATACAATCTTAAAAAACAAAAACAACAAACCTGTCTTTTCTATTGTATATTTCCATGGAACACAGGAACAGCAGCCCCCTTGGCCACCAGAGTCAGGCAATCAAGGATGCTCCCTGCATGGAGTTTTGGAATGCATTTGTAGGTAAGTTGCTATCAACTCAAAATAGACTTTTTATACATGGGGTGATACATGTGAACCTCATGGTAACCACAAAACAAAAGCTTATAATAAATACACAAAAGTAAAGGAGAAAAGAATCTACACATAGCCATAAACAAAGCCATCAAACCATAAGGGAAGAGAGAAGAATAGAGAGGAACTACAGAAACAGCCAGAAAACGACTAACAAAATGGCAATAAGTAGATACCTATGAGTAATTACTTTAAATGTAAGTGGGCTTAATTTTCCAATCAAAAGACATGGAGTGGCTGAATGGATAAAAACAAAAACAAACAAACAAATAAAAAACAAGACCCATCTATCTGCTGCCTACAGAGAATTTGCTTCAGGTTAGGATATATACGGACTGAAAGTGAAGAGATGGAAAAGCATGTTCCATGCAAACAGCAACAACAACAACAACAACAACAAAACAAAATCAAAACAAAAAAAAAGCTGGGGTAGCTGTATTTATATAGCCAGAATAGACACAAAGACCAAGACTGTAATAATAGACAAAAAGGTCATTATATAATGAGAAAGAGGTCAATCCAACAAAAGGATATAACATTAGTAAATATTCTGCACAACAAAATACTAGCAAACCAAACAATATCCTCAAAGACTCATACACTATGATCAAGGGGGATTTAGTCCAGGGACACAGAGGTCATTCAACATGTGCAAATCATCAATGTGATGTAGCACTTTTACAAAATGAAAGAAAAAATTATGTGATCAACTCAATAGATGCAGAACAAGCATTTGACAAAATTCAAAATCCATTTATGATAAAAGCTCTCAACAAAGTAGGTACAGAGGGGATGCACCTCAACATAATGAAGGCCACATATGACAAATCCATGGCTATTATCATACTCAATGGAGAAAAGCTGAAGCCTTTCTTCTAAGATCAGACATAAGATAAAAAATGCCCACTTTTATTCACCACAGTATTGGAAGTCCTCGCACCAGCAATTACCCAAGAAAAAAGATTAAAAGGCATAAAAATTAGAAAGGAATAAATAAAACTGGCACTATTTACAGATGACACAATACTAGATACAGAAAACCCTAAAGGCCATCAAAAACTTTTAGAAATAATAAATGAATTCTATAAAGTTCCAGGATACAAAATTAATATGTGAGTGTATGTTGTATTTCCATACACTAATAACCAGAAAGAGAAATCAAGAAAATAATTCAATTTACAATTACATCAGAAAGAATAAAAAATAATTTATGCCTAGGAATAAGTTTGACCAAGAAGATGAAAGACCCATACACTGAAAACTATAACACATTTATAAAAAGATATTGAAGACACAAATAAATGGAAAGGCATTTCATGTTCATGAGTTAGAGAATTAATATAGTTAAAATGTCTGTCCTACCTAAAGCAATCTACAGACTCAATGCAATCTCAATCAAATTGCAATGACATTTTTCACAGAAGTAGAATAAAGAATTCTAAAACTTACACAGAACCACAAAATACCTTGAATAGCCAAACAATCTAAGAAAGAAGTATAAAACTGGAATTATCACACTCCCTAATTTGAAGCTATATTACAAAGCTATAATAATCAAAATAGTATCATGTTGGCATAAAAACAGATGCATAGACTAATGGAATGTAAGATAAAAAATAAAGGAATCAAGAATATACAATGAAGAGAAGACAATCTCTTAAAAAAAATGGTGTTGAGAAAAACTGGCAACTACATGCAAAAGAATGAAACCGGACTATTTTCTCACACCATATAAAAAAAATAACTCAAAATCAATTAAAAACTTGAACATAAGAATGCAGCCATAAAAATCCTAGAAGAAAACATGGACAGTAAGTTCCCCGACATCAGCTTTTACAATGTTTTCATCTGAATCTGACTCCAAAGGCAAGGAAACTAAAGCAAAAGTGAACAAATGAAACTAAATCAAACTAAAAACATCTGCACAGCAAAGGAAACCATTAGTAAAATGAAAAGACCATCTATTGAATGGGAAAAAAGTATTTGCAAATCATATATCTGATATGAGATTAATATCTAAAATATGTAACATCTAAAATATGTGATAGCTAAAATCATAAAATCATATATGACTTTATATGAAAATCATATAACTCATTTAACTCAATAACAGTAACAAAACCAAAATCCAATTAAAAAATGGGCAAAGGATCTGAATAGACATTTTCCCAAAGAAGACATCCAGATGGCAACAGGCACAAGAAAAGATGCTCAACATCACTAATCATCAGAGAAAGGTAAATCAAAACCAAAACGAGATATCACCTTGTATCTGTCAGAATGGCTGGAATCAAAAGGACAAAAAAATAGCATGTTGGTAAGGACGTGGAGAAAAAAGTACCCTGTGCAGTGATGGTGGGAATGCAAATTGGTGCAGCCAGTGAGGAAAACAGGACAAAGTTTAAAAAAAAAAAAAAAAAAAAAAGCAAATCCATAGATACAGGGAGTAGTTTGGTGGTTTCCAGGAGGAACAAAGGTCGGGGGGAGGGACATGAAGCAGGGGGAGGGAGTCATGATGTACAAACTTCCAGATATAACATAAGTAAGTCATGGGGGTGTCATGTCCAGCATGGGAGGTAGAGTCAATAAAGCCATATTAACTTTGTGTGGTAACCGACCGTAACTGGACTTACTGTAGTGAGTGTTTCACAATGTAGACAACATGGAATCGCTGTGTCACACACCTGAAACTAACGTGATATTGCATGTCGAGTTGCCTCAATTAAAATAAAAATGGAACACCGAAATCTTAAAACAGTCCTATTATCCACTTGGAATATAGCAGGCTAGAAGGGTCAGCAGAATGAAGATATATTTCCAGCTCACCATCTGGGCATCATCATGTGGCACTTTTTTGATGGCCCCACAGAGGGACTGTCTCTCCGTAGAAGTTGTGGCCGGTATGTACAAAGAACTACCAGGGAAAAGAGGAAAACCTATAAAACAGACTGAAAGTGAAATGTTTTCTGAGCTCCTAAAATGCTCAGATAGGCTTGATGATTTTTGCATCTTCTGTATCTGAATTTTCTATCATGAAACAATCAAAATAATATGATGTTTTTGACAGTCTATAGTCAAGGTTGTGTAAAAATAAGGAAGTGGAGTAGGGACCAAGATTCTGTTATGTGTGGCCACGGGGAAACAAGTAATAGATATCTTTAAACTCCTGAGGCTAATTTCAAACAATACGCTTCATGTCCGTGTCCTCCTTCTTTTGAATCCATGTCTTTTGTAGGTGCTTCCACATTAAATGATTGGCTTTCACAAAGGTCCTCTGACTTAGCTCAGCCTCTTGTGGAAGTGCTAATGAACAGTGACATGGTGACAGAGAAAGCAGCAGAGGGACTAACGAAGCCCGTTGGGACAAAAGACTATATCATTTTTGCTTTTTTTGTTCTTTGAAACATGGATTGCAGACACTGTCATAATACAAAGACACGGATTGCATCCAGTCCTGTGTTTTTCATCGGGCCTTCAATGATGCATAAAACTTAGTAAAATTGTCTTAATATATAATAATAATATTAATAATACTAATAATAATACTAATAAATAATAATAATAAATAATAATAATAACTGGAGGCACCTGGGTGGCTCAGCTGGTTGAGCATCTGACTGTTGATTTTGGCTCAGGTCGTAATCTCAGGGTCATAAGATCGAGCCCCTGGTCAGGCTCCCAGCTCAGCGCAGACTCTGCTTGAGATTCTTTGTCTCTGTCCCTCTTCCCAACAGGCATACACTCTCTCTCTCTCTCTCTCTCTCTCAAAATAAATAAATAAATCTTTAAAAAATAATAATAATAACCTTCACAGGGCCCTCAAAATGATAATGCGTGTTAAGTGGTTTGCACACATTATCTCGGTCAATGTTTAAATGGCAGAACTGTACAACGTAGGAGGGATAGAGTGTAACATAATAATTAAAACTCTATCCTGGAGACTGTTACGTAGGTTAAAATCCCATGTATTGACTGATTTTGAGTAAGTTACTTCAACTGTCTTCTCAGTTTCCTCATCTATAAACCAGAAGTAGAAATAGTGACAGAGGGGGCAATTGTAGGGTTAGGTGGACTTTTACCTAAAGGATGCTGTGACTGCGCCCGAGATACAGTAGGCCCTCAGTAAATATGTACAGATACAATAGGTTGGATCCATTTAAAGGAGTTAATTATAATTTTCAAGTTTGCCAGGCACTTGGTCTGAGAAATAGACCTAAAATCCAGATATGATTGAAAAATGAATGAAAATGAATGTTCACCTTGAATTAATGCCCTAGTCTATCATCCTCCCTTCATCTAGTTAAGCCTCTAAAATACTGGTGGGCACCATTATATTTGTTGAATATATTTATAGAATCATGTTTGAAAAGAAATGAATGATATTGCTGCACCAATATAAATGGTATTTAAGCAAGGCAATCCCTAGAAGGGATTTTATGATATTTTCAATAATCCCAAGCCACCTCTTAACTCATAAATGATAATTGCTTTCTTCTGTAGAAGATCTGTCAAGTAACTCATTATTATTATCTTGTAAAGGCCAATTGATGTCTTCCTTGTGCGTAGCCTGACAATGCTCCCACCAGGAAGAGGGCATTTAGAGAGAACCCTTGAACTGATTGCCAGGGCCAGGGCTTCATCTTCATTCTGTCACTAATCAAGTCTGCTGCAAGTAACTATTTTTTTTCCCTCTCAAGATCTCTTTCTTCATGCATCAAAGAAGATTTTAACTGGATTTTCACTAAAACTTGTTACAGGTTCCTTCAAATGCATGCCACTAATATCAGGAGACACAGGAGGGGGCATGATGGCAGAGCAAATAGCTGTTTTGGCAACATCACCCACACCACCTCTTGAGCCCAACAAGGGCATCACTTAGGTGTCTGTGTGTAACAGGGGAGGGTGAAGATATGTCAAATAAGTCTTTCAACATCAAACCTGGTATTTAGTTTACTCCACAATGGCTGGGTGTTTGTAAAGTTAGTGTGTTTCTGCTTGCAACGTTTGCCATCTTTTTAATTCATTTTTTCTTTTAAAAAATGCAACAACAACAAAAAATAAATAAATTTAAAAAAGGCAACAAAAATTTGGACTCTGTTCATTTGTGTCATACAACCCAGATGTTCAGAATCAAATGAGAAAGGACCTTTTATAAAGATTTAAGGGCAAGAGTAGGTCCTGGTCTGGATGGTGGCTCTACCACTTGCTGGGTCACGTGGGTCATAATCACTTAATTTCTCTGTCTTAATAACCCCATCTCTGGAACTTAGACCATAAAACATATTCATCTGAAGGCTGGGAGAACTAACTGTTAATGTTGGTGATGTACTTAGCACCATCACTGGTGTCCCTCAATAAATGCTAGTTGACTTTATTATTGCTGCTGCTGCTGCTCTTGTCATTTGACCATATCCAGAACAAATTGCACGTTGTCATCTTGTTTATGGAATCTTCACCCTGAAGATCCCATTCCATTCCATTACTACATTATGTAATTAAATAGGACTCAAAATCTACAACCAGATCAATAATTCTCCACCCTCAAATCCCTGATATATCCAAAGATAGGAAAACAGAGCAGTTATGTTTGTTTAATATTCATATATTTTGGTAACAAACTCATTTTTCTCATTCAACAAATAGTGTTGGGAAAGCTGGACTATATCATGCAAAAGAATGAAACTGGATCACTTCCTCACACCACACACAAAACTAAATTCAAAATGGATGCAAGCCCTAAATGTGAGACAGGAAACCATCAAAATCCTAGAGGAGAACACAGGCAGCAACCTCTTTGACAAAGGCCATAGCAACTTCTTCTTAGATATGTCTCTAGAGGCAAGAGAAACCAAAGCAAAAATGAATTATTTGGGACTTCATGAAGATAAAAAGCTTCTGCACAGTGAAGAAAACAATAAAAAAAAACTAAAAGGCAGCCTTCAGAATGGGAAAAGATATTTGTGAATGACATATCTGATAAATCAAAATCTATCAAGAATCTATCAAGCTCAACACCCAAAAAACAAATAATCCAGTTAAAAAATGGGCAGAAGACATGAATAGACACTTTTCCAAAGTCAGCCAGATGGCCAACAGACACATGAAAAGATGCTCAACATCACTTATTACCGGGGAAGTACGTATCAAAACCACAATGAAATACCACTCACACTTGCCAGAATGGCTAAAATTGGGATACCTGGGTGGCTCAGCGGTTGGGCGTCTGCTTTCTGCTCAAGGTGTGATCTTGGAATGCTGGATCAAGTCCCACATCAGACTCTTTCCGAGGGGAGCCTGCTTCTCCCTCTGCCTATGTCTCTGCCATTCTCTCTGGGTATCTCATGAATAAATCAACAAAATCCTTTAAAAAAAATGACTAAAATTGATGACCCAGGAAATAATAGGTGAGGATGCAGAGAAAGGGGAATGCTCCTACACTGTTGGTTGGATGTAAACTGGTACGGCCACTTTGAAGAGCAGTACAGAGGTTCATTAAAAGTTAAAAATAGAAACTACCTTGTGATTCAGCAATTGCACCACTAGGTACTTATCCAAAAGATACAAAAATATAGATTCAAAGGAATATTTGCACACCCAATGTTTATAGCAGCATCATTTAGGATAGCCAAATAACAATGCCCAAATCATCAACTGATGAACGGATAGAAAAGATTTGAGGGACACTTGGGTGGCTGAGTGGTTGAGCATCTGCCTTCAGCTCAGGGTATGATCCTGGGTCCTGGGATCGAGTCCTGCATCGGGCTCCCTGCATGGAGCTTGCTTTTCCCTTTGCCTGTGTCTCTGCCTCTCTCTCTGTCTCTTTGAATGAATGAACGAATGAATAAATAAATACATCTTTTTAAAAAAAGAAGAAGATTGAGTGCATGTACACACACACACACACACACACACACACATGCACTGGAAAATTATTCAGCCACCAAAAAAGAATGAAATTTTACCATTTGCAATGATGTGGATGGAGCTATAGTGTATTATGCTAAGCAAAATAATTTAGTCTGAGAAAGACAAATATTACATTATTTCATTCATATGTGGAAGTTAAGAAATAAAACAGATAAACCTATGGGAGGGGGATATATATATATAATATAAAAATTATTCTCAAAAATGCCTAAAATCTTACAAAAATAATTTTAAGGCCTTTGTATTCAAAGAACTACTACGTAACATAGTGTCTGAAAGCTAACAATACTCTATTGTATACTTAAAATTTGCTAAGATCTTATTATGTCTTCTTACCACAAAAATAACAATGGTAATAATAATAATAATAATAATAATAATAATAATAGGAAACTTTGGGAGATGATGGATTTGTTTATAACCTTGATGGTGATGATTGTTCCACAGATGTATACTTATCCCAAGCTCATTGAATGGTATATATTAAATATGTATAGGGTTTTTTTTATGTCAATAATACCTCAATAAGGAGAATATAATTCTTTTAAAAGAATATAATTCTTTTAAGAAAAGAATTTCTGTTACTGGGATTGCTGGGTAGCTCAGTGGTTTAGTGCCTGCCTTTGGCTGGGCATGACCCTGGGGTCCCTGGATCAAGTCCCGCATTGGGCTCCTTGCGTGGGGTCTGCTTCTCCCTTTGCCTGTGTCTCTGCCTCTCTGTCTCTCTCTCTGTGTCTTTCTCTCATGAATAAATAAATAAAATCTTTAAAAAAAAGAATTTCTGTAAAAAAAAAAAAAGAATTTCTGTTACTATATGAAGATTTCATTGATGGCTGAGATTGACAAATATGAAGGGATTTTGAAATTGGCCAGAGGGTAATTAAGTGACCCTATTTCACAGGTGGGAAGTATACTTCATACAGAAATGTGTGGTAAAACTGTATAATGAATTAAAAATACTTCCAAGACTTACAAAAGCAATTGAAAGAGAGCATCCAAATATTCACAAAAGACAGAAAATTGAGCAGTTTGGAACCAAGGAAAATCAAGTCTTGTTTTAATATCCTGTCAATACCTTTCTAGCCTCCATTAGAGATTGATTACAATGAAGAATCATCCTATTTTTGCTGCTGTATGCAAAGCTGTGTGACAGAAACAGCACCATTGTCAGATGAAATCCCAGTCTTTTCAGTAACAAAGGAAAATGTGACTATAAGGAAATACAACTATCTTAAATCTGGCGGGCCACAGAACATAATACTATATAAAGATATTAAAGTTATGAAATGCGCTCATAGTTCCATTTATTCTATGTGTAACCATCATAACTTTTATATGAAGGTAAAACCTAGGAGCAAAGATACATCATTAAGTCATTTTATGTCACACTGACACGTACACAAGTGCACCCCACACTCCATACTAGGCAGAGAGTTCTTGGCATATGGTAACATTAGAAAAATGCTCCCTGCTATATAATTTTAAACAGGAATCCTACAGAATATGATTAACCATCACTCCTGTTTCAGACTTCCAAGATGGAAATTTTATTGAACTCTGTATTGCTCCCTGAGATTCATTTTAGTGCCCATCAAGAAAGCTTGTATCATTAAATGCTTATATAACATCCAAAAAAAACCTTATTTTTTAATGTAATTCATTTGTATATTTGAAAATACATATGCTTTGGGTAATTAGGATAAGTAGAAGATATTATAAATCATGACTGATTCTCACACAAAATAATTGCCAGCAGAAACTTAAGGTCCCTCCTGCTTAGAGATAATATTACTAAATCTCCCCAGTAATTGTAGAATTGGAAGAGATATTCTTCCGGAGGGTGTCCAGTCTACACACAGTCTTCTGACATGGTGTTCCCTAAATTATTCTGCACTGACAAAAATGCAAATGTTCATTGCTGAAACATGATTTATTCAGAGGAACTTATTTGGCAATATGAGTGGCCTAGTTCAAGGCTGCACAAACAGCACAGAGCTTCATAAATTAAGAAGGTTCTTAATTAACATTTAAGAAAACAGCTTGTTGTCACTTAACTGCATTATAGCATAAATCTGCAGTGAATAATTACTCATTCTAACAATGTTAGGTACCAATCCTCTGCCAACTTTTCAAGACATTAATGTATAACATGAATAAGGACATAACTATGGCCTTATTATTTCTCTTATATGTGACTCCTATACTACAGACCAAATACCAACTTCTAAACCTCAGGAAAGATTGTTAAGTGGTGTTAAATGATAGCTAAAACTACCTTTTATTTCTCTGACTCTATACTTCGCAAAATGACTACCATTTTAACAAAATCATAAGCAATGCTCATGACTTGAGGAGCAGGCTATTGATTTCTAAAGAGTTGAAGTGAACTGTGAAACCGTCATGATCTGTGGTTGGGACTTTGTGGTTTAGTATTATTTGATAAGCTGTAACATGGGCCAGAATGTGTTTAAAATCTTGTTTTGTTTTGTATTTTGTTGTTGTTTTTTGTTTTGTTTTGTTTTTGTTTTTGTTTTTGTTTTTGTTTGTTTGTTTGTTTGTTTGTTTTTGGAGAGATTATGACCATGCAGAAGAGCACAGGTGATTTCTTTAAGTTCCAGCAGCATGCTGTGACGTCTTTATTCACTGAGCTTTAGTGACTGCATGCATTCAGAAATTAGTTGAACGGTTCAGTAAAGTTTTTACAACATAATTTCCAACTATTTGGTGTTAATTTGGGCTTTTGATTACAAGAAAAGTGCAAGGAGAAAAAAGTGACAAAGATCTAGTGAAATTAGAGGGCCAGTTTCCTTCTGATTCGTGATTCCTAGAGCTAGAACTCAAGTGAATTATCTCAATGCATTGTGTTTATATTTGTGCTAAAGATCTCATTTTGAGGAAAGTGACTGTTTTGCTCATTTTGAGTAGGAATGGGAAAGCACTGGTTTATTGGAATGGCTTCTGGTTATTAAACCTTCCTCAGAATCAACTGGAGATGTAGGTGTTTGACTCTGCAGTCAAATGCAGAGCTGAGCCTGCTGCCTACTGCCTGGGGAGTGGAACCTCATTAGGAAGAGATGTGTTTACAGAGGGAGACATGACCAGGTTGGATCAAGTTCTGGTGCTTTTGAAAATAAAGCAGAGCCAAGTGAATAGTTTAGTAGAAGGTCAAACTTTTCTATGTTTAGCCATTCTGGTTTGGGTTAATTAATAAGAAATGTTCTGTAAATACACATTCTTAATTGCAACTAAATTAAATATTCATTTGTAACATTTACTCTAAAAAATTGATTTCTTAATGAGTATGAAATGAATAGGTCATACTTTTAGTGCACACAGAACTCTGTAAAAGGAATTAAGTGAAAATAGCACTCGTAATGTTTGAACTTATAAGGCTCTACAGAAGTGCTCCCTATGAATATGAAATTTTCCTGCCACTGTTAACATTCTCTTAAAATATATGTTTATAAAAATCAGTAACTCTTTTGTCGACTCTCAAGTTCTTGAGTAGCATAGGCTGTTTCACTGAGTAGGCTAGATTTGATCAGCTACACATTCTCTGTAATTGAAATAGAAACATATGGGTCCTGGTGCCCATATCCTCCATAACTACGTTAAGGAAAAATTCCCTGTTCTCATTCTGACCATGCTACTAACCGTTCCCACAGCCACCCGTAGTAATCGTGCAAAGAAAAGCATAAATAAGTTGCTGCCACTTTTTTTGCTCAAGTGCTCAAACTGTTTCCATCTAAAAAAAGGTAAGAATGAATGTCTTTCATGGCCAAAAGGCCTGACTGCTTTCTGATGTCCTTAGCTGATCCTTAAATATTCTGTGCTTACTCACATTACAGAACACCTACAACACTATCCCTTGAAGAGTTATTTGGCTTCTTTCATCTTATCCTTAATGTCTCTTTTCAAATGTCACTCTTTTCAAAGAAGTCTTCTCTGGTTACAGTAATGATCGTGGCAACCCTACCACTCTTATCACCCGTATCATACTTTATTTTATTCCAAATGACATACTGAATATTCACACAGCATTTATTTCTATGCGCTTCTTCCTTATTAGATATGACCTAGATTAGAACAGGATTTTCTCTGTTTTGACCACAGTTGTAACTCAGAGCCTGGAATACTGTCTGGTATATAATAAACACTTAATAAATGTTAGGGGACAAATAACTGAATGAATAGACACAAACATAGCTTAAGAGACAGTAATTACTGGCCTTCCCCCCACCCCCACCACTAATTTTCTCCTCTCTGAGTACCACTGATTAAGGTAAGAGCTAGGTGATTCAAAGGTGGCCAAAACATAAGACGAAGTCCTATGAGAAGACATCGCACAAAAAAAACCCTCAAATGGTCTAATCATATGCTCTATAATTTTTTAAATTTGACCTAGAAAATATCAAGATAATAAGTATCAAGATAATGAGTATTAGGGGATAAAGTTGAAGAGATGCTTTGAAAAGACTGGAGTACGGTGGGAACTATGCAGAGTCATAGAAAGAGAATATTGTGAAGAAGTCACAAGCAGACCTCATGATAAACTGATAGCATGAGCACACATTACAAATGAAAGGCAGGAGCTTTTTATTACAATGCTGGGGTATGTTCAATTCTATGCATAATACAATAAAACAAATAATTTGCTGTCTATACACAATGCAGTCAACCAAAGATCCGTTTTGTTCCAGTAACTCAATGAGATGCTCTCCTCCTAAATGGAAGAAGGTGAGGGAGAAGGAGAAGGAGAAGAGAAGAAAGAAAAGGAGGAGGAGGAGGAGGAGAAAAGGAAAAAGAAAAGAGGAGGAGGAGAAGGTAGGTGGAGAAAAGGAGGGGGGAGGAAGAAACTGTAAAACCAATTTTTCCTGAATTCTGCTGCTAATAGTTATAAATGCCAAACACAGCCTTACATATGGAAAAATCACTACTTATGTAAAAGTGATTTTCAGAACTTCTGTAAATGCCCAGAACATTGTGATGTGAAGGCTAAGATATAGTTCAACTTCATCCAGGGTTATAGGCTTTGGTATTTTTGTGTAAATCCTTGTCAATTAATTCCCAAATAGTGGGATATTGTGTAAGTTTTATCTTTGTGCCTCAGTTTATTATCCTCAAAATATGGGTTAATGCTATCACCTCATGGTATCTTTATGATAATGTACAATCTTTGACACACAGTATATATGTACACACACATACAACATTCTCCCCCAAAAGGTAGTAACATCCCTTCATTCTCTCCCTGTCTCTCTCTCTCTCTCTCTCTCTCTGTGTATGGGGGAAGGGGCATGCTCTATCTATGAAGAGCCAAAATGGAAAATTAAAGTAAATTAAGCAATCGAGAAGTGACTTCAAGGACAATTGTTTATGGATTTGAAATTTTGGTAACTCTTCATTAGAGCATGAGTCTTATGTTCTTTATGGTCTCGGGTCTCCCTATCAGAGTTCAGTTCTGCCGACTGGGTTTGTATTTGGTGTCCTAGTCACCTCAGGCTGCTGTAATAAAATACCATAGACTTATACAACTGGCATTTATTCATTACTGTTCTGGAGGCGGGGCAGTCCAGGGTGGAAGCCCCAGCAGGTCTACTTCAGTGATGGCCCTCTCCCTAGCCTACAGGTGGCTGCTCTCTTGCTTCGTCCTTACATGGCAGAGAGAGAAAGCTCTAGTGTCTTTTCTTCTTTTCTCCTTTTCCTCCTCCTCCTCTTCTTTTTCTCCTTCTTCTCTTTCCTCTTTTCCTTCTTCTCTCTCTCTTTCTCCTTCTCCTCCTCCTCCACCTCCTCCTCCTCTATCTCCTCCTCCTCCTCTTCCACCTCCCCATCCTCCTCCTCCTCCTCCTCCTCCTCCTCCTCCTCCACCTCCTCCTGCACTTCCACCTCCTCCTCACCCTTCTTCTTCTTACTTTTCCAGCACTATCTTCATCGGGAAGGCTATGCCCTCAGGACTCCATCTAATACTAATTACCTCCCAAAGACTCCACCTCTTCATACTTGTCACACTGGGGGCTAGAGCTTCAATGTAAGAATTGGATAGGACTAATGTTCAGTCCATTCTGCCCCTCGCCCCCCAAATTTATGTCCTTCTCACATCCAAATATATTCATTCCATCTCATTTCGACATCAACTCTAAAGTCCAAAGTTTCATCTGAATATCATCTACATCAGACAGAGTGAGACTCAAAGCGTGATTTATTCTGAGCAAGGTCCAAATACAGCAAGGCAAAATCCATTAGAGCTTAAGGCTAAAGAATAATAATCCTCCTTGGACCAACATTCTGCTTCCCAAGACCACTAGGATGACGGGACCTCCCCTACAGCCTGTAGACAGCCTGGCCCCTTTGGCTCTGTGGTGCAGTCCTACCTATGTGGGTTTTTGCAATGGTTCTGCCTTCTGCAAATGAGAGGGGAGTAGCTTTTCCATGGGTCCCTGGTTGAAATGTCAGTCCTGATGAGATCTGAATGGGCTTCAAGATCCTTCTTGAAGGACAGTGCATGTTCACAGCTTCCCTTCATCCCCTTCCCTCCTCCGTTTCCTTTGGTCCTAGCTGGCAGAGGTGATACAACCCCGTCTATAGTCCTGGCTTCTGCAGAGGTGGCCGATTAAGCCCACGAGCTGTAACTATAAACTCTTGACCAATCGCTGTCCGATCATGCCCTTAGCTTTCTCATTTTTTTGCAATACGAATAAGTGAAACACTTTCTAAATCTTCAACTTTTTATTCCTTTGTGCTTAGTGATTCTTTCTTCAATTTTCTGCTCTCTTCCAGTGCTTTGTTATAAATACTGAGGATCCAAGCCACACCTTCAACACTTGCTTAAAAGTCTCTTTTGCCATATATTCAGTTTCACCATTTACAAATTCTGCCTTTCACAAAACAGTGGAGCACGAACGTGATTCAGCCAAGCTCTTTGCCATTTCATAACAAAGATCAGCTTTCCTCCTGTTTCCGATAATATGCTCCTCATTTTCATCTGAAACCTCACCGGAATGGACTTCAGCATCCATTTGTCTACCAACATTCTGCCCATGATTTATTATGTATTCTCCAAGAAAAAGGCTGTGTCTCCAGCTCTCCTCTTTTTTTTCCTAACCCTCACCAGAACCACATTCAACATCCACGTTTCTGCCAACAATCCTTTGCAATAATCTTGGCTTTGTGTACCTAACATCTCAGAGCTCCAGAGCCTCTACTCATCTCCTGGTCCCAAAGCCACTTCCACCTGCTTAGGCATTTGCTACGGCAGCTCCCCACTTCACAGCACCAAGATTTGTGTTCAGGTTTCCATAACAAAGTACCGTAGACCGGGTGGCTTAATAACAGAAATGTATTTTTCACAGTTCTGGAGCCTGAGAAGTCTAAGATCAAGGTGCCAACCAATTTGGTTCCTGGTAAGAGCATTCTTTCTGCCTTTCAGAAGAATGCCTTCTCAGTGTGTTCTTACATGATGGAAAGAGAGAGAAGAAAGAGAGAGTTCTGGCGTCTCTTTCTAAGATTAAAGACCCATTCTTACGACCTCACTTAAGCTTTATCAATCACTTTCTCACAGGCCCCACCTCTACATATAGTTACAGTAGAGGTCAGAGCTTCAACACATGAATATATGAGGGACACAAATATTTAGTCCATCACATCCCCATGGGCCCGATACAAACGCAATAGTAGTAGAAACTTGTAGTAGGTTGCAGGTCTTCCTTGGTACTTAGATTTCTTTTAATGGTTGGCATAACAGTCTCCTTTCCGGAATTTAATTAGATTGCATTAAATACACACACACACACATGCACACACCTTAAATGATGAAGCTTTTGGTTATTTCACATATCGCTCTTTTCCTGAAGTGATGGGGAAAAAAAATGTGTTGCTCAGAGTAGCACTGGTTTCAAATATATGAAGTGAGGAATATAGAGACAAGAATTGTTTATACGTTTACCCTAACTGTGTCACAGACAGGAAACAAAATGATGAAGTGTTAGCCATGAGTAACAATCAAATTGAAGTCTAATTCACTCTAAGAATAACTGGGTTGCCTTTTCTATTTTTAGCCACGACTGTCATCCATTCATCCAGGACTCTGATGAGAGTGAAGGAAGCATAAAACCTTATTTACACTTACATTTGGAGAAATTTATGATTTCTCAAAATACTTAATAACAAAACAAACATGTTTTTAAATGTCAAATAATTTAATACAAAATTTAACGATATTGAGATAGGAGTCATATATAGAATTTTGTAAAATGTTCCATGTGTAAGAACAAAAAGGACAGAAAACCAAAGGAAGGTCAGAAAAAGAGCAATATTACATTTTTTTTTTTTTTTAAAGAGGGATGGTGAGTGAGAGAGCTAGTCAAATGCCACAATTCACTTGCATTCCCTTTACTGAGGAAGCCCTCCTCTCTTGCTTAAACTAGCCCATTCCTTTTCCCTCCAAATTTCATTTCTAGGCCAATCACCTGCAAGAAGCCTTCTCTACTCATTGCAGTATGATATGGATTTCTCACATCTTTGACCTCATGTTATGGTGCTTGCTAGCATATTGATTTTGATAAAATACCATGTTACTAAATTTCAGCTAACTCTATCTGATGTTTTTTTAGAGATCCTAGAGATAGAATAGCCTCATCTCTACATAATATAGTTATCTCTCCTTTTCCCCTAATTATTGCTCCTGTTTTATTTTCTGACTTACATCATTAGCCAGACCAAAATTTCCAAATTATGCTGAATAATAATAATGAAGCAGAAATCATTTTTCCTAAATAGAAAGAGAAAGTTTTAAAGTTTTGGTTATTTAAAAATGTCATGAAAGGTGAATCATTCTCTAAAGCAATTAAATTCCATTTTAAAACTTGATACAAGAGATCCCTGGGTGGCTCAGCGGTTTAGCACCTGCCTTCAGCCCGGGGCCTGAGCCTGGAGTCCTGGGATCGAGTCCCGCGTTGGGCTCCCTGCGTGGAGCCTGCTTCTCCCTCTACCTATGACTCTGCCTCTCTCTCTCTCTCTCCCTGTGTCTCTCATGAATAAATAAAATAAAAAATCTTAATAAAAATAAATAAAACGATACATTTAAGTTACTAATGTTGTATATTTAATCAATATTATTTATTTACTTTATTTAGTAACTAATATATGTCATTACATCACCTATGCTTGCATTTTTTTTTATATGCTTGCGTTTTTAGATCAAATCCTTTTTGGGAATGGTGAATCATATTTAATTGTAGTTGTTAACATTTCTGTTTAAATGTTTTGTTGTGCACATATGTGAAATTGGCATAGAGTTTTCTACTTTTAAGTACTTATCACCAAGTTTGGAATTAAGATAATAACTTCATATGATGAATTTGCTAATCTTATTTTTATAATCATATAATTCTTAATAGCTGTATATCTCTTCAAACTATGAAAGATTTCACCAAAGTGTAAAGACATTATGACTTTTAAGTAGTATTTTCAATTTTTTTTGTGTTATTGTCTGCTACTTCTTATAAATCTGTTATTATCAATTTGGATTTCATTTTATTCCATTTTTTTGAAAATAGTCAATCTTGAATCCCATTTGATTGTAGTATTTATCATGATTTTAATGTGCATGGCTACTTTTCTCATTTTTTTCCCAGAACCACCTCTCAGATTTACCAATCCCTATATTTTATGATGTTGTATAAATTTTATTAAGTTTATAGTAATGGATTTGGTTGGACAATGTTCACAGATTTCTTTATGCTGAATAGTAATCCCTCCAAAATGAAATCATTCTGCTCTTTCAGGTGTCAACTTACATTAAGAGATGGAATAGCATGGTAATTCACTGTATGGATTCTAAAACCAAATTTCCTAGGCATGAATCTTGGCTCTACTGCTTACCAACTGTCTAATGTTGAGCAAATTATTATACTTCCTGTCTTTAGTTACCTCATCTGTGAAATCAGGGTAATACTAGTATTTACCTCATAGAATAGTACTGGAATTAAATGCGTTGATTCATGCTTAGCATTTAGAGGACTGTCTGACACAGAATGAGTACTGGATAAATATAAGCAATTGTATTGATTTTGGTTCTACTTGAGGACATAATAATGATACAAGTAAATATGATGTATAGGGGTTGTTAATGTGACTCCCTTTACTGCCTGTTTCATTTGCAGGTAAGAAAATCGTTTAGGGATCAGACCTGAAAGAAACAAACTCTTCTCTTGCTGTTTGTTTTAATATCTGGGTTTATGACCCATCATCATCTCTCCGAGCAACAGATAAGTGCAGTGACTCGTCAGCATTTCTCTGCATATGAATACCGAATCCCTAACACAAAATGAAAATACTCGAAGCCAAAGTGTCTGTGTATAAATATCCACTCCAGTAAACGAAAATAGCAGAACACATTATAAACCATCACCATGGGCTACAAAGGAGACCAATATAAACAATCATTTGTTGAAAATACAGCAGGGCTTTAAGCAAATATAATAGAGCCAGATGCCTTTAGAATCAATCATAACATACGGAGTTGATTGGATATAACTAGATGTCATTCCTCCTGCACCCCTGCAGTAAGACCTCCTAAAACTAAGCATATGTGATATAGATGCTAAGCAAGGCTCTCTATTTTTTTTTTTTTAATGATCTGCAAAGGTAGCTACTTAGTGCCATAAATGTTTTCAGGTTTTGATGTTGATACGTCCTCAGACTACATCAAGCCAACGAAGTCTTTTTAGTTGCAGAGCCAGATGGTAACAAAAAGCTGATGCTCTGGGATGCAATTCTGAGGTTCACCCAGGACAATGGCCATAAATAATTTTTGGTGTTCACCTTTTCATTTCCTAGACTTCCCATATTTTACTTGCAAGTGTTCCCTGTTTCCTTTACTTTCCAAGTATCATTGGTACTTCAAAGACGTTCATAGCTTCATTTAACCTGTGACTTATTTTTAAAAAGAGGCACAAGAAGGGTGGGGAATAAATGACATGCACCCTATGGGCTAATAGATATTTGAAAATTGTCTGAAAATACACTTCGGTGCCATGAATGCCCTTAGAAGTCACTGAAAATGGGGATCCCTGGGTGGCGCAGTGGTTTAGCGCCTGCCTTTGGCCCAGGGCGCGATCCTGGAGACCCGGGATCGAATCCCACGTCAGGCTCCCGGTGCATGGAGCCTGCTTCTCCCTCTGCCTGTGTCTCTGCCTCTCTCTCTCTCTCTCTCTCTGTGACTATCATAAAATAAATAAAAATTTAAAAAAATTAACAAAAAAAAAAAAGAAGTCACTGAAAATGAACACAAAAATACGTGACTGGGAGAGATGTTTCTAAAAGTACGTTCACAAGAATACATTAAAAATGAATTAAGAATGCATTTATATTGACATTTTATCAACAACATAATTTTAAAAGTAATCAACAAAAAGAGGGCATTTAAGAAGTGTTTGTCTCTGACAATTTTTCATGGAAAGAGAATCTGCTGACTGAAGTTTCTTTGCAATTAATCTACCAGGCCTCAGTGGAACATGAAATTTGTGATGTATGGAAAGCGTCAGACTCAACTAATTATACTGTTTGCCTTATGAATAAAGTATTACTATGGATTTTTTGTATTCTGTGCTATTTTTCCAGTGTTTTAAAAGCTATAGCCATTGCTATATCCTCCATCAAATACAGATTCACTCTCAGGAAAATTTTAATAGTGGTTATAATTTTCCCATAGTTGGCTTTATTTTAAATGGAAGATTTCCCAGGACCTATTCAGCCTTCTCTGCAACACTCCTTCCCTGCTGCATATTCTTGAAGCAGGGAAGGAGACTTAGTAAATAGGGACACCTGGATGGCTCAGCAGTTGAGCATCTGCCTTCGGGTCAGGGCATGACCCTGGGGTCCTGGGATCGAGTCCTGCATTGGGCTTCATGCATGGAGCCTGCTTCTCCCTCTGCTTGTGTCTCTGCCTTTATGTGTGTGTCTCTAATGAATAAATAAATAAAATCCTTTTATAAAAAGGAGACTTAGTAAATAACTTTGCTCTTTGGTGACAGAGAGATACCGTCAATATCCATGTTAGTAGACATAAAGGCTGTGATGATTTTGCTACTTACTTCAAAAACAGTTGGTACGATGCAGAAAGTCAGCAAATATCATGACTTTTTATGCTGGATACTGAGCTGATAAAGAAAAAACAAACATTTCAAAGTAATTGTCTAAAAATACATTCTTCCTTAGCAGGTTTTATTACTATCAAAAGAGAAAGGTACCCCATCAATGAACTGAACAGAGGGGTGTCAGCTACTTGCAAACTCTGTTATACCCACAGTACCACGTTACCTTCTAAAGAAGAGTAAGACATAGTTTAAGTCTTCAGTCTTAGTTGGAACAGAAAATAAATCAATAAAAATTATCATAATTTAAAATCTAAATAGATACCAAATATTATCTTTTATCTACAACCCTTCTTGAAAGTTTCTAGATCATCCAGACATAGGCAATTCTTTCACCTATAAAAATGCATCTTTTGGACCCAAGTATCACATTTAGTTGCTTTCTTTTAACTTCTGACTTCCTGAAATTCTGAAAAAAAATCAGTAATGATAGTTATAACTTTCATAAACAAAAGTCTTGCTATCCCCTAGTTAGAAGTGTTCTGTGCACATTTTTCACTTACTCTTCAGGAAAAAAAAAAAAAAAACTTCACAAACTTTATCAATGTGATGCAGAGTACTAGGGTTCTTGTTCTAGGAACCAGATAAGTAGCAGAGCTAGGTGCTTTATATAATTCCAGAACACCTGCTTCAAACAGGATACCATACTGCTTCACGTGAAATATTATAGCTAAAAACGATTACTTCTCAACACAAACTTCCTTATCTCTAAATATCTATTTTCTTAACCAGAAAATGAATGGAAGTTTCTAGGTGTCATTGAGATCTGAGAGCTCTGGTTGATGTGACTTCAATAAGAATACATGTAAATTTTTTTACTTCATCTCCTCTTCAATAATTAAAATTCTTTTTTTTTTAAGATTCTATTTATTTATTCATGGGAGACAGAGAGAAAGGTGTGGAGACACAAGCAGAGGGAGAAGCACGCTCCACGCAGGGGGCCTAATGTGGGACTCAATCCTGGGACTCCAGGATCATGCCCTGGGCTGAAGGCAGGTGCTAAACTGCTGAGCCACCCAGGGATTCCCCAATAATTAAAAATCTTATATCACATTTCCTTACACTCAATATATATATATAGACTGTATATATATATATATATATATATATATACCTGCAGATATAATCTGCATTACGTTTTTTTTAAACATTTCTTAAAAAGAATTCCTGATGTTTGATATTACAGAAAATAAGAGTGCAGGTGGGAAGAAATTGGAACCATGTAATCAAGTGAGTAAATAATACCACAACGCACATAATGGTTTTTAGCCTCCATCACTAGTTGTTGTTCATTGCCTTCACTATGGGTTTTGGAAATCTGTATTAACACAGAATTCAGTCTTACTGGAAACAAGGGATATGGAGCATCATTTTAAAATAGTTTTAGAAAAATACTTGAAAATGTTCTTTTGTGCACATTTCCAAGTTTTCCAAAGTTCTAGAGAAAAAAACTGCTTCTTCCTTATACCCACAAGAGGGACTACTTCAACACATGATATGTGATAGGAAAGAGTACCTTAAAAAGTAACCAGGAAAATTAGGCAATTTGCAATTGTAATTAATAACGACAGGGCCATCCTGCTGAAGAAGAATGTGGAAAAACTGCGTATGATGTAAATCGACAAGTAGTGCAGATTTACAAAAGAAAATGACATAAAATAGCTTTACAAGCCTGATGATAAAGGACTTAGGGAAAAGTCACAAAGATTTCAAAGCCTTGTCTTCTCAGAAGCCTCTTGTATTATGTAAAACTGAGGATCCAGCTCAAAAGAATTTTTCAAAAGAAAATAATATACATCTAACAGCTGGAAGGGTTGTATCAGATTTGGCTTTGCATTTATAAACCTCATTAACTATTTAAATTGCTAATCCTGGGAAAAGAAATTCAATCTCTACCCAACCAACCTATTTCTCCTCTATTTTTCTTTTTTTTCCCCTCTCTATTCTTCTTATACTGGTGGTGGATGGTAGCCACATGGCAGACACTGAAGTTGGAGACTACAGAATCATCCTGGGTACTTGGACACTTCTCAACCTTCCCTCCCTGTCTGCCTCAGACCCATGTGTCGAGACCTTGCACTCCCAAGGACAGCTCATAACTTTAAGGCTGTGAAATAGGAAAGAAAGGTGGTTGCACATTTACATGCAATGTACACATTTTACTTGCTTTTTAACTGGTTTCTCTTCGACAAATTCACCAAACACACACACAGACTTGAGTTGAAAACTGCTGATCTCAAGTGCTGTCATTTCTACTTTATCATTTATACCATTTACCCTCTTCTCTTAATCCTCACTATTGCCCTACCTTGGGCATTCATCTGTCTCCAGAACATAGCAATTGTTACTGGAATAGCTCCTCTGCCTACAGGCTTCCCTCCCTCCGGTCTCTTCTTCTCTCTACCTCTCTTTTTAATATCCAAATCCTATTGAGTCAGCTCCTTGCTCATACGTTTTATTGACTCCCCGGTGATTTTCTCGCTAGACTCCCTATGATTCCATAACACTGACTGAAGCACTTAAAAATATATTTAAAAAAAAAACAAAATATTTTGATTAGACAACTCTCCATTATGCTGCTTCACTTGTCCTGTGAAAAATGATGAATTCTCTATCAATCAGTATGTGAACTGTCACAGATATTATTCAACTATGCATTACGTGTGTTATTTGTGAGTTATTATTTTATACATATTATAAAAGAAGTATCCTCAAATCAATGACATGATCCTCTAAAGAGAGGAGAATAATAGAAATAGGTCATAAGTATAAAATGCTTATTAAAAGCATCAGCAATAAAATGTGTAAAAAAAACAAGGGTCAGAATCAAGGGTCAGCATACTGACAGGTAAAATACTTAAAGTTAATATTTTATGTGTTTATACATTTGAAATTATCTTAATCATTTCTATTGCTTTGGTATAATGCTCCAATTGACTGAAATCTCTTTAAAGACAGGAACCATGTCCTAATCCTCTTTAGAAAATAACGTTGGCTGATAAAAAGTCTATAGAATCTGCAACCAGGTAAATTTGAACACAAATCCAGCTGTTTATTAGATGTAGGACACTCTGCAAGTTACTTCATTATTTGAGCCATTTCTCCTTCTTAGGTTGGAGCTACTAATAACTCAAAGATGTGTGTGAAGATTAAATAAAATTGACCACGTCCAGTTCCTAGCACAGGAACTAACCACGATGAATAACCAATAAGTGATTTTGTATTTTTGTTTTGTTTTGTTTCAGTAAGTGTTTGTTCAATTTTACTCTATAACATTTTATTGCTAATTAAAATATTTACCATTTAGCACATTCTGAAAGTCCCTAGGAGAGGAAGAAAAGATTCAATGTGATTTTGAAAAGGCACAAAAAGGATAAAAGCCAAAAAGAGTCAGGATAATTAAGCATAATTGCTTGTGTACAAAAATGGAAAAGTTCTAAGCAAAGTCTGTCAAAATACTACTAACTAAACAGATTTTCTCCCACGTCCTTTGCATCTTAAGAGTAAATCTCATCTGAGTCTTGCCTTTTCGGTTCAACCAAAGGGTACAGATTTAAAGCATGATTGCTGTCTTAGTTTGTAATATCTGTTTTATCTTAACCTCTTGCCTCTGAGAATTCTTGATAATATTTGCACAGTAAGTTCTTTAATCAAATTTGAGAAGAACTGCTCTCAAAAGCTCCCTTTCAAAAGCAATCATCATATTGTAAAAGTGTTTCCTTCCTAAAACAGTAGCACATGTAGAATAAAGAATTTTAAGCCAGAATTACATGATTCCACCACAGCATGAAAAAAGACATTAATGTCCAAACTTAAAGTAATATAAATCTTTTTTGAAGTGATATGAATTTCAAAAAAAATGAAAGGTAATATTGATAAAATACCGTTGATAAAACAGGATTTTTCAAACTTAGGAGACAAGTTTTGAGGGAAGGAATGTGTCTAAAAATATTTTACTCAAATACATCATTATTTTAAAAATATACATCATTATTCAAATATAAGGTCAATAAATGGATACTTCCAACTGGAAAAATAGAGAAAGTATAGGAAAATAAATACTTTAAAATGACAAAACCAAATGGAGGTAAAAAGAAAAAAAAGAAAAATATAAGAAAACTAGTATTCGACAGTTGATCCTAACCAAACAATATATGTGTAAAGAAGCTCCTATAGCAGGACAAGGACAAATTTGCAAGTCAAAAACTACTTAAGCAATGTGTATAACTATGAGATAAAACCCACCAAGATTATCAGGATCTTTGAAAAAAACTATTTAGCCATAAAGGCCAACACTGAACAAGAAGAACTTAAAATTCAAACATGGAGATATAATGGTTAGAAAATTGTGTTGCTGTGTATTCCTGAGAAAGTCTTTTTTTTTATCTTTTTTCCTGAGAAAGTCTCAATAAGATTAAATGCAAAGTCTCTTACATCTAATGAATAGTTGGATTTGTATTTAAAATCAAATTTTCCTTGTTGCAAATACCATGCACTTTTCATTATGCAATGTTACTTTCCAAAAGAAATAGGACATGGGTCTTGTCTTTACAAAGTTTTCAGCTAAAAAAAAAAAGTTTTCAATCAATTGGAACATTGGCAAAGCAATTAAGGTAATTATAATAACTAAAAATGTACAAACACATAAAACATTAGCAAAGATTATCCCAGTAGATATTAGGCAGGATTACCAATTAGATAAATCCTACCCTGGGCTAAAAAGGTCCAGCTCTATTATTACCACTATCTGCAAACATTAGCTAGAAGCATCTTGGGGAGATCATGGCTTTGGTGTAGACATTGAAATGTATCCCAAAGGTATTGCAGATGAATGATGCCCACTAACTATACCCGCAAACTATCTGAGAAGTGCCCTACAAAGGCAGAAAAAGAAAGAAAGAAGAAAGAAAAAAAAAAGAAAGAAAGAAAGAAAGAAAGAAAGAAAGAGCCCAATTTTGAGTGCAAATTTGAGACAATGATTCCAAGAATAACCGGAATTTCCTCATGAATGCTCAGAAGCATGTGTGACTTTCAAGAATCTTAGAAACATTAAAATACACTTTTCATTATTCAGGGTTCTCTCAGAAACACACACACACACACACACACACACACACACACACACACAAACATATCATTTTTTTCTCCCTGCAACCCTTCTTCTTTGAAACCAAAAGTTCTCAGTTCTGATCTTAAGGCCTTTTCACTAATTGAATCCAGCTCACACAAATTATCTAAAATGATATCATTTGTTTAAAATCAACTGATTGTAGATGTCAAGTACATTCACAAAATACCTGTACAGCAACAGAGTAGAATCTGATTGAGTAATTGGAGTCTAGTCAAGTTGGCAAATAAAATTGATCACACTACTACTAAAGATTTTAAAATCTGACTTAGAAGGATAATCACTAGGAAATAAACATAATTAAGAAGGACAGAAATATTGGAGGTAAGAGTGGAAAGGTATACACTGGTTGGGAGAAAAGGTAGATCCCAGAAGAGTCTATAAACACCAAATATAACATCTGAAGGTGAGAGTGCTATCTAATGCTAGAGTATAAGGTTGTAGGTAGAAAATATTCCTAAACCAGAATAGTCCTGAGAAATGAATAGTTGGTTATAGGTGTGGGGGTAGGGACCAACCTGGGCCATGAACGCAGGAGAGTTACTTCAGAAATCTCCTTTCTTGAGAGCTCATAAAAGCTGTATAATTTAAGCACAGGGTCTTAAAAGGCACAATATTTAAACCTTTAGAAATATTTTTTGAACTATGAACATATTTATATGCTGAACAGCAACAGGAATAAGCCATAAATAAAAATGGGATCTAGAATTTTAAAATTTGATTAAATAAATGTTTTAAAAAGATGAAAGAAAAGGTAATCAAAAATTTTAAAATATCAAAGCTAAAAATTAAATAAAAAGTAAGATACACATGAAAGGTAAACAAAATAAAAGAAATAAGCAAAAAAATACAGCTATTAATATAAATTAACTTAAACATCTTTAAAATCTTATGCTTAGGCAATAAGCAGGTTCAGAATGGAATGTGACAGATCTCAGCAATGTATTACAAAATAAAACTTATTTCATACATAAAGACTAAAGTAGAAAAAAACTATGAAATATTTAAGAATGAAAAAAATATATATCTGAAATAAAAAATACAGCAGAGGTGTTTACCATCAGATTAGATCCTGAAGAAGAAGGAAAAAAAAAATCAATGAACTTGATTTTGTGAAGCCAACTTGATCGGTGAAGTCACAGCTTTTAAAACACTCCAAAATGAACCACAGAGAGAAAAAAGACTGAAAATAAAACGTGGTGACTCAGTGACTCTGGAAAAGCAGCCTCAGAAGAACAGAAGAGAACACGAGTGGGTGGAAAAAATATTGGAGATAAATATTTGCTCAAATTAGTAACTAAATCCACAGACATTCAAAGTTCAATGGAACCAAAGTAAAAGTAATATAAAAATCAAACACACCCAGGTGCAACATAATAAAATTGTTAAAAAGCATTGATAAAGAGAAAAATTTTAAACACCTACTGTAGAAAAGATATATTTTGTAGCAAGTAACTAAGAATTATAGCAAAATCCCAGCTGAAACAATGCAATCAGAAGGAAATGGAGCAATATCTTTAGAATACTACAAGGAAATAAGTGTCAACATAGAAATTTGGGCTAGCAAAAATATTCCAAAATGGAGAACATAGAGAAAGTGTAGAACAACAACAAAAACCTGAGATAATTCATTGAAAACAGACCTTTACTACAGGAAATGCTAAAGAAAGTTCTTTCGGAATAAGAAAAATGATACCAGTTGGAAATTTATATCTATACAAATAATGAAGAGTGATGGAATCAGTAAATATATGGGAAAACATAAAATACTTATCCACATTTAAACAATTTAAAATTAAGCGAGAATTTAAATAAAAACTAATATGATGTAACTTGTAGTATGATGAGATACAACGTATTAACACAATAGGCAGAAAGATGAAATGGAAGTGTTCTTTTATAAGATTTTTACAATATTTGTGTGCATAAAATGTTATTTGGAAATTTGATAAATAAATATGTGTATTAACCTTAGACCAACTACTAAAAATCAAAACTGATAGTCATAGCTATAACCCTATTATTAAGATAAAACAGAAACATGAAAATGTTTCTAAAACGTTGTTTCCAAAAACTGGCCTGGAAGAAAGATAAAAACAGCTAAGTACGGAGAGGTCACATAGAAAACAAATAGTGAGATAGTAGATTTAACATCAGTAATTTTGATAATTCCAAAAAATGGAAATGGTCTAAGCCAGAGATTGGCAAATTCTTTTCTATAGAGGGTCAGATGGTAGATATTTTATGCTTTGTGGGCCACCTACAATCTCTGTCACATTTTCTTTTTTTATTTACTTTTTTGTTTTTCATGAGTTTTTTAAAACAATACTTTAAAAATATAAAATCTAGTCTCAGCTCAAGAATCATAGAAAAACAAGCCATGGATCCTATTTGGTCTGCAGGACAAAGCATTTCCACCTCTGGTTTTAAAAGAAATCAGTGAGCTTGCTTTTCTTTCTTTCTTTCTTTCTTTCTTTCTTTCTTTCTTTCTTTCTTTCTTTTTCTTTCTTTCTTTCTTTCTTTCTTTCTTTCTTTCTTTCTTTCCTTCCTTTCCTTTCTTTCCTTTCTTATTTCTTTCTTTCTTTCTTTCTTTCTTTCTTTCTTTCTTTCTTTCTTTCTTTTCTTTTTCTTTCTTTCTTCTTTCTTTCTTTCTTTCTTTCCTTTCTTTCTTTCTTTTTCTTTTTTTTTTTGATTTTATTTATTCAAGAGAGACACAGAGAGAGGCAGAGACCCAGGCAGAGGGAGAAATAGGATCCCTGCTGGGGGCCTGATATGGGACTCAATCCCAGGACCCCAGGATTACAACTTGAGTCTATAGCAGCCACTCAACCACTGAGCCACCCAGGGGTCCCAATGAGCTATACTTTCATGTTAAGCAATTAGAAAAATAAAATTAAATTAAATTAAATGCAAAGTAAGCAGAGAGAGAGAGAGATAGAATAATAAACAATAAATTAAAAATAGTAATTTCATGCATAAAATAAAACCAAAAGCTCATTCTTTGAAAATATTGACAATACCACTAAAAGCTCCTATTTACCAGCTTACCCATATCAGTAAATTTATCTATCAGTTGTTTTCTTTCTTTATAGATTAAGTGGAAATACTACTGCCTCTCAAGATTGTTATTTGAGTAAAATAACATTTATTTAAGTGCTATAAAAATACCTAGAAACTAGTAGATGCTCAATAAATTCTAGTCTAGGGTCTGTCCTGTGATAGTATTTCTACTAACTAATCTCTTCTTTGTAATCATAATGGACACCTCCCTCTATTGATTATGACATTCAATTATGAATACTTCCTCTATATTACAACTAGAAAAAATGCGGGGAAAAAACACAAAACATAACAAACTTGAAGCAGTTACGTGGTCTGACCAGTATTAGAAGAGACAAGTTATTGTTCATAGCAGCCAACTTTCCTGTTCATTGTTCATTTCACTTTACCACTCAAATGCCTCCCCTAAAAAACTCTAAAACAATCCTATGAAAAAACAATACGAATGACAATATTTCACCAACTTCCTGTAAGCAGAATATTTTCAACTAAGATAACAAAGTATCCCACATATTCACACAACTAGAATTTGTAGACAATAGTAAAAATAAACTCACTTTTTCACCTTGTGGTCTTCCTCATAAGTTACATGGTGGGAAGAAGGATATGTTGGGAATTTGAAAAATAAAATAAATAAGAAATTTTAAAAAATTTTGTTTGCTAATCTCTCTCAAGTGATACAAGGGATTTACTGAAAATGACTGACTTGCTCACCTGAATTCAAACTCCAGCTCGCCAAAGCCATGGGCCAATTGTTCACTCATTGACTTCATGAGAAAAGCTAAAAGTGGAAAAACAGCTGAACTGTTTGCAACTAAAATATTGTCAGAATGTATTAAAAATAGCATCACAATGACTGGTCTTGCTCTAAGTATAATTTCATTTTTTTAAAACTCTGATGTATTAACTAAATTTTGATACTGCAGAGGTAATCATATTTCTTTAATTTTTATTTAAATTTCAGTTAATTAACATGCAATGTAGTATTACTTTCACATGTACAATACAGTGATTCAACAGTTGCATGAAACACAAATCACCACAAGTCCCCCCCCCCCCCATCCCCTATGTCACCCATCCCCTCACCCAACTCCCCTCTGGTAACCACCAGCTTGTTCTCCATAGTTAGTGTCTGTTTCTTGGTTTGTCTCTCTCTCTCTTTTTTTCCACTACAAAAGCTATTTTTAACAACCATATCTAATTAAGAAATGTTTAAAATGGAGCTCAAAGGTACCCACCCTGCATCCAATATAATTTATAATTACAGTTTATAACAATGGTGATTGACATAAAATAAACTACTGGTTTTGAATTGCCTCATTATAAAGATGTGCTGATTTTTTTTTAGATATTTATCAGTAGAGGCATAAAAATTATTTGTCTATGCTGTTATCTAGATAAACTGGGAATATTCCTTTTTATACTTATGGCTCTTAATGTTTCCTGTAGTTGTAATAAAAAAAACAACTGCTGTAAAGTCTCAGACTTTCAGTCAAAATATATGCCTTGATATCCCTAAGGTTTCTTGACTCTATATGTTTTAATGGGTATTCAAGATTCATAAATTTATTTCACCGTATAGTACTTATTACTCTAAATTATAGTTTCCTCTATTCTCTATTCCTTTTTTCCCTTTATTAAAAAATTCTAAATTTAAACTACTTAAGTACAAAAAAGAACTATTAATCTATTTAACTTACATCTGAGCTAGATTTTGCAGCCTTACAAATTTTAGCCCCAAATCTGCATTGATTCATTCTTATATTTATACAACAAATGTTTATTGAGGGCCATTTATGTGCCAGGCCCTATTTTCAGTGGGGTACAGCAGCAGTAAATAAAACAGACAAAATTGCAAAACATTACATATTATATGATTCCATTTATATGAAATGTCTGGAAAAGGCAAATCTATGGAGACAGAACACAGATTAATGGTTGCTTGAGACTGGAGGTGGGAGCTAGGGTTCACAGCAGAGAACACAAGGGATTGTATTTGGGAGAAAAATATATTCTAATTGTGAATTGTGGTGATGCATGTACAACTTTGGAAATTTACAAAGGACAATTAAAATTTACACATAAATGGGTTTCCAAATTATACCTCAATAAAGTGTTTAGGAAAATAGTTAATAAAAAAAAAGAAAAAAACACCAACAACAAAAACCTCTGCCTTTTAGTGAGGAGATGGTTGTAAACAAAGACCAAATATTGGGGCTCCTGGGTAGCTCAATGGGTTAAGTGTCTGACTTTTGATTTTGGCTCAGATTGTGATTTCAGGGTGAGATATAGCCCAATGTTGGGCTCCATACTGGGCATGGAGCCTCTTAAGATTCCCTCTCTTCCTCTCCCTCTGCCCCCCCCCCATTTCTCTCTCTCTCTCAAAAAAAAAAAAAGAAAAAGAAAGAAGAAAGAAAGAAAGAAAGAAAGAAGAAAGAAAGAAAGAAAGAAAGAAAGAAAAGAGAACCAAATATATAATATCAATTAAATTCTTTGAAGAATAAAGCAGGGTCAAAATATATTTATATACTTTGATGGGCTCATCAGAGAAGATGTTGGAGCTCAGGAGCCAGCTATATGAATACTTAGAGGTTCCAGGCAAAGAGAAGAGGAAATATGAAGGGTATAGCCAAAATCAGCTTAGTTAAGTTTGAGGCAAACAGTGTGACTGGAAAGGGGTAAATAATAGAGAGGAGAGCAGGAAGTGAACTCAGAGTCAATATCCAAGGGTCATTTTGTAGGGTAACTATTTTTGGATTTTAGAAAATGTCTTTAGTCAAGCCATGGATTGCTCTTTGTATAAATTCTATAATGTGTGGTCATAAACATTTAAAAATATATTTTTTCAAAGAAGTAATAGTAATAAAAAATTAACTTCCTTTCACATCTGACATCAACTTTAGAAAGCCTTTATTTTAATTTTCTTTATCTTGCTACCTGAAAATTTTTTTTAAATATTTATTTATTTATTTATGATAGACACAGAGAGAGAGAGAGAGAGAGAGGGGGGCAGAGACACAGACAGAGGGAGAAGCAGGCTCCATGCAGGGTGCCCGACGTGGGACTCGA